>NC_090931.1:445891259-446516259 GCF_040938575.1 Ambystoma mexicanum
GTGGTGGGAGACATGGGTGGGGGCCTGGTGGAGGGTTGCCCCACACTGCTGGGGGGGTGGGGGTGGTGGGAGACATGAGTGGGGGCCTGGCGGAGGCTGCCCATGGTGGGTGGGGGGTGGGGGTGGTGGGCGACATGGGTGGGGGCCTGGTGGAGGGTGCCCCACACTGCTGGGGGGGTGTGGGTGGTGGGAGACATGAGTGGGGGCCTGGCAGGGGCCTGCCCATGGTGGCTGGGGTGTGGGGGGTGGTAGACACGGGTGGGAACCTGGTGAAGGGTGCCCCTGCACTGCTGGGGGGTAGGGGTGGGTGGGAGACATGAGTGGGGGCCTGGTGGAGGGTGCCCCACACTGCTGGGGGGGTGGGGGTGGTGGGAGACATGAGTGGGGGCCTGGCGGAGGGTGCCCCTGCACTGCTGGGGGTGGGGGTGGGTGGGAGACATGAGTGGGGGCCTGGTGGAGGCTGCCCATGGTGGGTGGGGGGTGGGGGGTGGTAGACATGGGAGGGAGCCTGGTGGGGGCTGCCCCTGCACTGCTGGGGGGTGGGGGTGGGTGGGAGACATGAGTGGGGGCCTGGTGGAGGGTGCCCCTGGATGCTGGGGGGTGGGGGTGGTGGGAGACATGAGTGGGGGCCTGGTGGAGGGTGCCCCTGGATGCTGAGGGGTGGGGGCGGTGGGAGACATGAGTGGGGGCCTGGTGGAGGCTGCCCATGGTGGGTGGGGGGTGGGGGGGTGGTAGACATGGGAGGGAGCCTGGTGGGGGCTGCCCCTGCACTGCTGGGGGGTGGGGGTGGGTGGGAGACATGAGTGGGGGCCTGGTGGGGGCTGCCCATGGTGGCTGGGGGGTGTGGGTGGTGGGAGACATGGGTGGGGGCCTGGTGGAGGGTGCACCACACTGCTAGGGGGGTGGGGGTGGTGGGAGACATGAGTGGGGGCCTGGCGGAGGCTGCCCATGGTGGGTGGGGGGTGGGGGTGGTGGGAGACATGGGTGGGGGCCTGGTGGAGGGTGCCCCACACTGCTGGGGGGGTGGGGGGTGGTGGGAGACATGAATGGGGGCCTGCCGGAGGCTGCCCATGGTGGGTGGGGGGTGGGGGTGGTGGGCGACATGGTGTGGGGGCCTGGTGGAGGGTGCCCCTGCACTGCTGGGGGGGGTGGTGGGAGACATGAGTGGGGGCCTGCCGGAGGCTGCCCATGGTGGCTGGGGGGTGGAGGGGTGGTAGACACGGGTGGGAGCCTGGTGGAGGGTGACCCTGCACTGCTGGGGGATGGGGGTGGGTGGGAGACATGAGTGGGGGCCTGGTGGAGGGTCCCCCACACTGCTGGGGGGGTGGGGGTGGTGGGAGACATGAGTGGGGGCCTGGCGGAGGGTGCCCCTGCACTGCTGGGGGGTGGGGGTGGGTGGGAGACATGAGTGGGGGCCTGGTGGAGGGTGCCGCTGGATGCTGGGGGGTGGGGGGGTGGGAGACATGAGTGGGGGCCTGGTGGAGGGTGCCCCTGGATGCTGGGGGTGGGGGTGGTGGGAGACATGAGTGGGTCCTGGCGGAGGCTGCCCATGGTGGGTGTGGGGTGGGGGGGTGTTAGACATGGGTGGGAGCCTGGTGGGGGCTGCCCCTGCACTGCTGGGGGGTGGGGGTGGGTGGGAGACATGAGTGGGGGCCTGGTGGGGGCTGCCCATGGTGGCTGGGGGGTGGGGGTGGTGGGAGACATGGGTGGGGGCCTGGTGGAGGGTGCCCCACACTGTTGGGGGGGTGGGGGTGGTGGGAGACATGAGTGGGGGCCTGGCGGAGGCTGCCCATGGTGGGTGGGGGTGGTGGGAGACATGGGTGGGGGCCTGGTGGAGGGTGCCCCACACTGCTGGGGGGGTGGGGGTGGTGGGAGACATGAGTGGGGGCCTGCCGGAGGCTGCCCATGGTGGGTGGGGGGTGGGGGTGGTGGGAGACATGGGTGGGGGCCTGGTGGAGGGTGCCCCTGCACTGCTGGAGGGGTGGGGTGGTGGGAGACATGAGTGGGGGCCTGGCAGGGGCTGCACATGGTGGCTGGGGGGTGGGGGGTGGTAGACACGGGTGGGAGCCTGGTGGAGGGTGCCCCTGCACTGCTGGGGGGTGGGGGTGGGTGGGAGACATGAGTGGGGGCCTGGTGGAGGGTGCCCCACACTGCTGGGGGGTGGGGGTGGTGGAAGACATGAGTGGGGGCCTGGCGGAGGCTGCCCATGTTGGGTGGGGGTGGGGGTGGTGGGAGACATGGGTGGGGGCCTGGTGGAGGGTGCCCCACACTGCTGGGGGGTGGGGGTGGTGGGAGACATGAGTGGGGGCCTGGCGGAGGCTGCCCATGGTGGGTGGGGGGTGGGGGTGGTAGACATGGGTGGGAGCCTGGTGGGGCTGCCCCTGCACTGCTGGGGGTGGGGGTGGGTGGGAGACATGAGTGGGGGCCTGGTGGGGGCTGCCCATGGTGGCTGGGGAATGGGGGTGGTGGGAGACATGGGTGGGGGCCTGGTGGAGGGTGCCCCTGCACTGCTGGGGCGGTGGGGGTGGTGGGAGACATGAGTGGGGGCTTGGCGGAGGCTGCCCCTGCACTGCTGGGGGGTGGGGGTGGGTGGGAGACATGAGTGGGGGCCTGGTGGAGGGTGCCCCGGGATGCTGGGGGTGGGGGTGGTGGAAGGCATGAGTGGGGGCCTGGCGGAGGGTGCCCCTGGATGCTGGGGGGTGGGGGTGGTGGGAGACATGAGTGGGGGCCTGGCGGGGGCTGCCCATGGTGGCTGGGGGATGGGGCGTGGTAGACACGGGTGGGAGCCTGGTGGAGGGTGCCCCTGCACTGCTGGGGGTGGGGGTGGGTAGGTGACATGAGTGGGGGCCTTGTGGAGGGTGCCCCACACTGCTGGGGGGTGGGGGTGGTGGGAGACATGAGTGGGGGTCTGGCGGAGGCTGCCCATGGTGGGTGCGGGGTGGGGGTGGTGGGAGACATGTGTGGGGGCCTGGTGGAGGGTGCCCCACACTGCTGGGGGGGTGGGAGTGGTGGGAGACATGAGTGGGGGCCTGGCGGAGGCTGCCCATGGTGGGTGGGGGCGGGGGGGTGGTAGACATGGGTGGGAGCCTGGTGGGGGCTGCCCCTGCACTGCTGGGGGTGGGGGTGGGTGGGAGACATGAGTGGGGGCCTGGTGGGGGCTGCCCATGGTGGCTGGGGGGTGGGGGGTGGTGGGGGACATGGGTGGGGGCCTGGTGGAGGGTGCCCCACACTGCTGGGGGTGGTGGGAGACATGAGTGGGGGCCTGGCGGAGGCTGCCCATGGTGGGTGGGTGGTGGGGGGTGGTGGGGAGACATGGGTGGGGGCCTGGTGGAGGGTGCCCCACACTGCTGGAGGGGTGGGGGTGGTGGGAGACATGAGTGGGGGCCTGGTGGAGGGTCCCCCACACTGCTGGTGGGTGGGGGTGGTGGGAGACATGAGTGGGGGCCTGGCGGAGGGTGCCCCTGCACTGCTGGGGGATGAGGGTGGGTGGGAGACATGAGTGGGGGCCTGGTGGCGGGTGCCCCTGGATGCTGGGGGGTGGGGGTGGTGGGGGACATGAGTGGGGGCCTGGTGGAGGGTGCCCCTGGATGCTGGGGGTGGGGGTGGTGGGAGACATGAGTGGGGGCCTGGCGGAGGCTGCCCATGGTGGGTGTGGGGTGGGGGGTGTTAGACATGGGTCGGAGCCTGGTGGGGGCTGCCCCTGCACTGCTGGGGGGTGGGGGTGGGTGGGAGACATGAGTGGGGGCCTGGTGGGGGCTGCCCATGGTGGCTGGGGGGTGGGGGTGGTGGGAGACATGGGTGGGGGCCTGGTGGAGGGTGCCCCACACTGTTGGGGGGTGGGGGTGGTGGGAGACATGAGTGGGGGCCTGGCGGAGGCTGCCCATGGTGGGTGGGGGTGGTGGGAGACATGGGTGGGGGCCTGGTGGAGGGTGCCCCACACTGCTGGGGGGGGTAGGGGTGGTGGGAGACATGAGTGGGGGTCTGCCGGAGGCTGCCCATGGTGGGTGGGGGGTGGGGGTGGTGGGAGACATGGGTGGGGGCCTGGTGGAGGGTGCCCCTGCACTGCTGGGGGGTGGGGGTGGTGGGAGACATGAGTGGGGGCCAGGCAGGGGCTGCACATGGTGGCTGGGGGGTGGGGGGTGGTAGACACGGGTGGGAGCCTGGTGGAGGGTGCCCCTGCACTGCTGGGGGGTGGGGGTGGGTGGGAGACATGAGTGGGGGCCTGGTGGAGGGTGCCCCACACTGCTGGGGGGGTGGGGGTGGTGGAAGACATGAGTGGGGGCCTGGCGGAGGCTGCCCATGTTGGGTGGGGGTGGGGGTGGTGGGAGACATGGGTGGGGGCCTGGTGGAGGGTGCCCCACACTGCTGGGGGGTGGAGGGGGTGGGAGACATGAGTGGGGGCCTGGCAGAGGCTGCCCATGGTGGGTGGGGGGTGGGGGGGTGGTAGACATGGGTGGGAGCCTGGTGGGGGCTGCCCCTGCACTGCTGGGGGGTGGGGGTGGGTGGGAGACATGAGTGGGGGCCTGGTGGGGGCTGCCCATGGTGGCTGGGGGATGGGGGTGGTGGGAGACATGGGTGGGGGCCTGGTGGAGGGTGCCCCTGCACTGCTGGGGGGGTGGGGGTGGTGGGAGACATGAGTGGGGGCCTGGCGGAGGCTGCCCCTGCACTGCTGGGGGGTGGGGGTGGGTGGGAGACATGAGTGGGGGCCTGGTGGAGGGTGCCCCGGGATGCTGGGGGGTGGGGGTGGTGGGAGACATGAGTGGGGGCCTGGTGGAGGGTGCCCCTGGATGCTGGGGGGTGGGGGTGGTGGGAGACATGAGTGGGGGCCTGGCGGGGGCCTGGTGGCTGGGGGATGGGGGGTGGTAGACACGGGTGGGAGCCTGGTGGAGGGTGCCCCTGCACTGCTGGGGGTGGGGGTGGGTGGGTGACATGAGTGGGGGCCTGGTGGAGGGTGCCCCACACTGCTGGGGTGTGGGGGTGGTGGGAGACATGAGTGGGGGCCTGGCGGAGGCTGCCCATGGTGGGTGGGGGTGGGGGTGGTGGGAGACATGGGGGCCTGGTGGAGGGTGCCCCACACTGCTGGGGGGGTGGGAGTGGTGGGAGACATGAGTGGGGGCCTGGCGGAGGCTGCCCATGGTGGGTGGGGGCGGGGGGGGTGGTAGACATGGGTGGGAGCCTGGTGGGGGCTGCCCCTGCACTGCTGGGGGGTGGGGGTGGGTGGGAGACATGAGTGGGGGCCTGGTGGGGGCTGCCCATGGTGGCTGGGGGGTGGGGGTGGTGGGAGACATGGGTGGGGGCCTGGCAGAGGCTGCCCATGGTGGGTGGGTGGTGGGGGTGGTGGGAGACATGGGTGGGGGCCTGGTGGAGGGTGCCCCACACTGCTGGAGGGGTGGGGGTGGTGGGAGACATGAGTGGGGGCCTGGCGGGGGCTGCCCATGGTGGCTGGGGGGTGGGGGGTGGTAGACACGGGTGGGAGCCTGGTGAAGGGTGCCCCTGCACTGCTGGGGGTTGGGGGTGGGTGGGAGACATGAGTGGGGGCCTGGTGGAGGGTGCCCCACACTGCTAGGGGGTGGGGGTGGTGGGAGACATGAGTGGGGGCCTGGCGGAGGGTGCCCCTGCACTGCTGGGGGTGGGGGTGGGTGGGAGACATGAGTGGGGGCCTGGTGGAGGGTGCCCCTGGATGCTGGGGGGTGGGGGTGGTGGGAGACATGAGTGGGGGCCTGGTGGAGGGTGCCCCTGGATGCTGGGGGGTGGGGGTGGTGGGAGACATGAGTGGGGGCCTGGTGGAGGCTGCCCATGGTGGGTGGGGGGTGGGGGGTGGTAGACATGGGTGGGAGCCTGGTGGGGGCTGCCCCTGCACTGCTGGGGGTGGGGGTGGGTGGGAGACATGAGTGGGGGCCTGGTGGGGGCTGACCATGGTGGCTGGGGGTGGGGGTGGTGGGAGACATGGGTGGGGGCCTGGTGGAGGGTGCACCACACTGCTGGGGGGGGTGGGAGGGGTGGGAGACATGAGTGGGGGCCTGGCGGAGGCTGCCCATGGTGGGTGGGGGGTGGGGGTGGTGGGAGACATGGGTGGGGGCCTGGTGGAGGGTGCCCCACACTGCTGGGGGGGTGGGGGTGGTGGAAGACATGAGTGGGGGCCTGCCAGAGGCTGCCCATGGTGGGTGGGGGGTGTGGGTGGTGGGAGACATGGGTGGGGGCCTGGTGGAGGGTGCCCCTGCACTGCTGGGGGGGGTGGTGGGAGACATGAGTGGGGGCCTGCCGGAGGCTGCCCATGGTGGTTGGGTGGTGGGGGGGTGGTAGACACGGGTGGGAGCCTGGTGGAGGGTGCCCCTGCACTGCTGGGGGATGGGGGTGGGTGGGAGACATGAGTGGGGGCCTGGTGGAGGGTCCCCCACACTGCTGGGGGGGTGGGGGTGGTGGGAAACATGAGTGGGGGCCTGGCGGAGGGTGCCCCTGCACTGCTGGGGGGTGAGGGTGGGTGGGAGACATGAGTGGGGGCCTGGTGGAGGGTACCCCTGGATGCTGGGGGGTGGGGGGAGACATGAGTGGGGGCGTGGTGGAGGGTGCCCCTGGATGCTGGGGGTGGGGGCGGTGGGAGACATGAGTGGGGGCCTGGCGGAGGCTGCCCATGGTGGGTGTGGGGTGGGGGGGTGTTAGACATGGGTGGGAGCCTGGTGGGGGCTGCCCCTGCACTGCTGGGGGGTGGGGGTGGGTGGGAGACATTAGTGAGGGCCTGGTGGGGGCTGCCCATGGTGGCTGGGGGGTGGGGGTGGTGTGAGACATGGGTGGGGGCCTGGTGGAGGGTGCCCCACACTGCTGGGAGGGTGGGGGTGGTGGGAGACATGAGTGGGGGCCTGGCGGAGGCTGCCCATGGTGGGTGGGGGTGGTGGGAAACATGGGTGGGGGCCTGGTGGAGGGTGCCCCACACTGCTGGGGGGGTGGGGGTGGTGGGAGACATGAGTGGGGGCCTGCCGGAGGCTGCCCATGGTGGGTGGGGGGTGGGGGTGCTGGGAGACATGGGTGGGGGCCTGGCAGGGGCTGCCCATGGTGGCTGGGGGGTGGTAGACACGGGTGGGAGCCTGGTGGAGGGTGCCCCTGCACTGCTGGGGGGTGGGGGTGGGTGGGAGACATGAGTGGGGGCCTGGTGGAGGGTGCCCCACACTGCTGGGGGGTGGGGGTGGTGGGAGACATGAGTGGGGGCCTGGTGGAGGGTGCCCCTGCACTGCTGGGGGGTGGGGGTGGGTGGGAGACATGAGTGGGGGCCTGGCGGAGTGTGCCCCTGGATGCTGGGGGGTGGGGGTGGTGGGAGACATGAGTGGGGGCCTGGCGGGGGCTGCCCATGATGGCTGGGGGGTGGTAGACACGGGTGGGAGCCTGGCGGAGGCTGCCCATGGTGGGTGGGGGGTGGGCGTGGTGGGAGACATGGGTGGGGGCCTGGTGGAGGGTACCCCACACTGCTGGGGGGGGTGGGGGTGGTGGAAGACATGAGTGGGGGCCTGGCGGAGTCTGCCCATGGTGGGTGGGGGGTGGGGGGTGGTAGACATGGGTGGGAGCCTGGTGGGGCTGCCCCTGCACTGCTGGGGGGTGGGGGTGGGTGGGAGACATGAGTGGGGGCCTGGTGGGGGCTGCCCATGGTGGCTGGGGGGTGGGGGTGGTGGGAGACATGGGTGGGAGCCTTGTGGAGGGTGCCCCACACTGCTGGGGGGTGGGGGTGGTGGGAGACATGAGTGGGGGCCTGGCGGAGGCTGCCCATGGTGGGTGGGGGGTGGGGGTGGTGAGAGACATGGGTGGGGGCCTGGTGGAGGGTGCCCCACACTGCTGAGGGGGTGGGGGTGGTAGGAGACATGAGTGGGGGCCTGCCGGAGGCTGCCTATGGTGGGTGGGGGGTGGGGGTGGTGGGAGACATGGGTGCGGGCCTGGTGGAGGGTGCCCCTGCACTGCTGGGGGGGTGGGGGTGGTGGGAGACATGAGTGGGGGCCTGGCGGGGGCGGCCCATGGTGGCTGGGGGGCGGGGGGGTGGTAGACACGGGTGGGAGCATGGTGGAGGGTGCCCCTGCACTGCTGGGGGGTGGGGGTGGGTGGGAGACATGAGTGGGGGCCTGGTGGAGGGTGCCCCACACTGCTGGTGGGGTGGTGGAAGACATGAGTGGGGGCCTGGCGGAGGGTGCCCCTGCACTGCTGGGGGCTGGGGGTGGGTGGGAGACATGAGTGGGGGCCTGGTGGAGGGTGCCCCTGGATGCTGGGGGGTAGGGGTGGTGGGAGACATGAGTGGGGGCCTGGCATTGGGTGCCCCTGGATGCTGGGGGGTGGGGGTGGTGGGAGACATGAGTGGGGGCCTGGCGGGGGCTGCCCATGGTGGCTGGGGGTGGGGGGGGTTATAGACACGGGTGGGAGCCTGGTGGAGGGTGCCCCTGCACTGCTGGGGGGTGGGGGTGGGTGGGAGACATGAGTGGGGGCCTGGTGGAGGGTGCCCCACACTGCTGGGGGAGTGGGGGTGGTGGGAGACATGAGTGGGGGCCTGGCGGAGGCTGCCCATGGTGGGTGGGGGGTGGGGGTGGTGGGAGACATGGGTGGGGGCCTGGTGGAGGGTGCCCCACACTGCTGGGGGGGTGGGGGGTGGGAGACATGGGTGGGGGCCTGGTGGAGGGTGCCCCTGCACTGCTGGGGGGGTGGTGGGAGACATGAGTGGGGGCCTGCCGGAGGCTGCCCATGGTGGCTGGGGGGTGGTAGACACGGGTGGGAGCCTGGTGGAGGGTGCCCCTGCACTGCTGGGGTGTGGGGGTGGGTGGGAGACATGAGTGGGGGCCTGTTGGAGGGTCCCCCACACTGCTGGGGGGGTGGTGGGAGACATGAGTGGGGGCCTGGCGGAGGGTGCCCCTGCACTGCTGGGGGGTGGGGGTGGGAGGGAGACATGAGTGGGGGCCTGGTGGAGGGTGCCCCTGGATGCTGGGGGGTGGGAGTGGTGGGACACATGAGTGGGGGCCTGGTGGAGGCTGCCCATGGTGGGTGTGGGGTGGGGGGATGGTAGACATGGGTGGGAGCCTGGTGGGGGCTGCCCCTGCACTGCTGGGGGGTGGGGGTGGGTGGGAGACATGAGTGGGGGCCTGGTGGGGGCTGCCCATGGTGGCTGGGGGTGGTGGGAGACATGGGTGGGGTCCTGGTGGAGGGTGCCCCACACTGCTGGGGGGGTGGGGGTGGTGGGAGACATGAGTGGGGGCCTGGCGGAGGCTGCCCATGGTGGGTGCGGGTGGTGGGAGACATGGGTGGGGGCCTGGTGGAGGGTGCCCCACACAGCTGGGGGGGTGGGGGTGGTGGGAGACATCAGTGGGGGCCTGCCGGAGGCTGCCCATGGTGGGTGGGGGTGGTGGGAGACATGGGTGGGGGCCTGGTGGAGGGTGCCCCTGCACTGCTGGGGGGGGTGGTGGGAGACATGAGTGGGGGCCTGGCAGGGGCTGCCCATGGTGGCTGGGGGGTGGGGGTGGTAGACACGGGTGGGAGCCTGGTGGAGGGTGCCCCTGCACTGCTGGGGGGTGGGGGTGGGTGGGAGACATGAGTGGGGGCCTGGTGGAGGGTGCCCCACACTGCTGGGGGGGTGGGGGTGGAGGGAGACATGAGTGGGGGCCTGGCGGAGGGTGCCCCTGCACTGCTGGGGGGTGGGGTGGGTGGGAGACATGAGTGGGGGCCTGGTGGAGGGTGCCCCTGGATGCTGAGGGGTGGGGGTGGTGGGAGACATGAGTGGGGGCCTGGCGGAGGGTGCCCATGGTGGCTGGGGGGTGGTAGACACGGGTGGGAGCCTGGTGGAGGGTGCCCCTGCACTGCTGGGGGGTGGGGGTGGGTGGGAGACATGAGTGGGGGCCTGGTGGAGGGTGCCCCACACTGCTGGGGGCGTGGGGGTGGTGGGAGACATGAGTGGGGGCCTGGCGGAGGCTGCCCATGGTGGGTGGGGGGTGGGGTGGTGGGAGACATGGGTGGGGGCCTGGTGGAGGGTGCCCCACACTGCTGGGGGTTTGGGGGTGGTGGGAGACATGAGTGGGGGCCTGGCGGAGGCTGCCCGTGGTGGGTGGGGGGGTGGTAGACATGGGTGGGAGCCTGGTGGGGCTGCCCCTGCACTGCTGGGGGGTGGGGGTGGGTGGGAGACATGAGTGGGGGCCTGGTGGGGGATGCCCATGGTGGCTGGGGGGTGGGGGTGGTGGGAGACATGGGTGGGGGCCTGGTGGAGGGTGCCCCACACTGCTGGGGGGGTGGGGGTGGTGGGAGACATGAGGTGGACCTGGCGGAGGCTGCCCATGGTGGGTGGGGGTGGTGGTTGACATGGGTGGGGGCCTGGTGGAGGGTGCCCCACACTGCTGGGGGGGTGGGGGTGGTAGGAGACATGAGTGGGGGCCTGCCGGAGGCTGCCTATGGTGGGTGGGGGGTGGGGGTGGTGGGAGACATGGGTGGGGGCCTGGTGGAGGGTGCCTCTGCACTGCTGGGGGGGTGGGGGTGGTGGGAGACATGAGTGGGGGCCTGGCGGGGGCTGCCCATGGTGGCTGGGGGGTGGGGGGGTGGTAGACACGGGTGGGAGCCTGGTGGAGGGTGCCCCTGCACTGCTGGGGGGTGGGGGTGGGTGGGAGACATGAGTGGGGGCCTGGTGGAGGGTGCCCCACACTGCTGGGGGGAGTGGGGGTGGTGGAAGACATGAGTGGTGGCCTGGCGGAGGGTGCCCCTGCACTGCTGGGGGGTGGGGGTGGGTGGGAGACATGAGTGGGGGCCTGGTGGAGGGTGCCCCTGGATGCTGGGGGGTAGGGGTGGTGGTAGACATGAGTGGGGGCCTGGCGGAGGGTGCCCCTGGATGCTGGGGGGTGGGGGTGGTGGGAGACATGAGTGGGGGCCTGGCGGGGGCTGCCCATGGTGGCTGGGGGGTGGGGGGGTGGTAGACACGGGTGGGAGCCTGGTGGAGGGTGCCCCTGCACTGCTGGGGGGTGGGGGTGGGTGGGAGACATGAGTGGGGGCCTGGTGGAGGGTGCCCCACACTGCTGGGGGGTGGGGGTGGTGGGAGACAATAGTGGGGGCCTGGCGGAGGCTGCCCATGGTGGGTGGGGGGTGGGGGTGGTGGGAGACATGGGTGGGGGCCTGGTGGAGGGTGCCCCACACTGCTGGGGGGGGTGGGGGGTGGGAGACATGAGCAGGTGTGCAGGGTAGTCCCCTGTTTTGTGGGCTGCCTGCAGGGCCTGTGGAGGCTGTACAGGAAACACCTGTGAGGACCCACCCAGCCTAATCGCGTGTGTAACTTCCCACGCACCTCTGTAATACAAGTACCCAGCCAAATCGCGTGTGATTATTCCCTCGCACCCCTGTAATACACGTACCCAGCCAAATCACGTGTGACAATTCCCGCGTACCCCTGTAATACACGTACCCTGGCTAATCGCGTGTAAAACTTCACGCGTACCCCTGTCATACACGTACCCAGCCAAATCGCGTGTGATAATTCCCGCGTACCCCTGTAATACACGTTCCCTGGCTAATCACGTGTAAAACTTCACGCGTACCCCTGTCATACACGTACTCTGGCTATTCGCATGTAATACTTCCCGCGTACCCCTGATATGAACGTTACCCGCTTTGCTTTCCTTGTTTGGCAGCCCTGTAAACTGGTCCAGGGTTGGCGCAGCCCTTTGCGATGATTTAGCGATTTTGATGGCTTTTCCTTGCGCGAAGGCGTTCTTGGGGGCGTTACTGGCGCTGCTGCAGGGTCGCTGCAATACTCTGCGCCACGGCTGGTTTGGGAGCCTGAAATCCATGAATACGCTGTGCGCGGAAATCGGTTTTGGCGCACGCGCCTGGCGCAGACAATCGCACGCGGACACTCTGCGCCAGCCGCTTGCGACACTTTTCTGCGAAATTCTATGAATTACCCTGTAAATTTCGTAGTACCAACATTTTTTGTTCAGATGGAGTCCATCTTACTGATGCTGGCAATCAGCTGTTTCTGCGTAATATCCAAAGTGCAGTGCAACACTTCTTGCAAGTATAGCAAACCTTTCCTCAGTAGGTGTTCACCACTTCAAACCTTCCAAACACAAACAGCACAAAAAGGCTCTTTTCAGAGCCACCACTTCCTTTTGGGAATGCATGCAATGTTTCTGAGGGGGCCACGCTTCGCATTTTTTTGTCACGCTGTCCGCAGAGCTTATAGGTTGCATGTGAAATGCATAATTTCATTGGCATTCTATTTATGAACTGTGAAAAGTGGCTCTGAAAAGAGCCTTTTTTGTTTTGTTTTTCCCAGTCTGGTCGTTTTTGCTTTTGACTTGTTCTTATAACACACGACACAGACGGAAGGGAGGTTAGGGAAAGGGCACCAACCACAGGGATAAGAAAGGGCAAGTGGAGAAAGGAAGATGTGGGGTGGTCCTAACTTAGGTAGGGAGCACTCCATGTCATGCTCCCGGAACGAAGCCTCAAAAGCACTTCGAAGTTGCTCTCCCCTGCAGCAGAGTACAATACAGTCACCTTTGAAAGGTATGGGTCTGCTGCGGTGCGTATAGCCTGCAAGGCTGGTTTAGCGATCCGCTGCCCCACTGGAGTGTTACTAGTGGTGGCAGGAGCAGATGCAGAGGATGCTGTAGAGGAAATTAACCGACTGCCTTGTTGGAATGGGAAATTATCCGAACTGCTGCCATGTGGTTCAATTTCAGGTGCCACCACATGGAGGTGGTTCCATAGCTGTACAAGCATGGTTTTCCGCGACTGAGTACGGTCTTGCACTCAGTGCATCTCACCTGGTTTGCACAATATTTGGCATGTCTCCTATGGTGGTAAATATTTTCCACACCCACGACTCACGCTGGCTGCAGGCAATGGGGAATTCCTCTACTTTATCCTCGTTCTCCTCTTGATCTCTATCTACATTACCATGCCTGTTCCCTTGTCCAGGCCCTTCGGAAGGAGGTGGAGGTGTTGGTGGTGGTGAGGGTGCTGCTGAGTTGGAGGCATTAGTAGCAGCCATGGTTGCTATTAGTTGCAATGGTAAAAAAGCAGAGCAGAATTGCTCACAAAGCAATTTGAGCACGAATCAATGTGCACCGCTGCTCTGCTCTGAAAAGCCAAACACAGACTGCAGAGAACTTGACCTCTGGGGTGTAGCCTTTTATAGGGCTGCTGTGGAGCACTTGGAACCGGAAAGCAGCCCTAAATCTTTCCCAAAAAAATTAGATGTACAACAGCAGAGTGTAGGACTTCTGTAAGGGTGCACCTTCATAGTTACTCTCCATACATTGCAAAAAACAGTACTTTTTCAATGTCCAGGGGCCCGGATCGTGTCCAGCATATAAGGACCCGCGTACAGCGTGTGTGCGGTCCCATGGTGACGTTGCAAATGTTCTCTATTGGGATGGCTGTCCACAGGATGCATATTGGGCGGAATACTTTCTGTGCATGTGCATAGGTGTTTTACGGATACCGTTGGGATGCCCAGACTAATTCACATTGCTACACACATGCACCGAACATTTTGGAACAAGCTGGGTGTTTGTAGGGTTCAGCAGGTGAGATGTTGAAGTGCACAGCTACCCGGAGGATGTGGGTGGCCGCCTCAAACTACTAAAAGTATGTCAGAAGTTTCTTTGGATATGTTGCACAGGGGCGGTGTTACCAGGACATAGAGGAAGAGATACGCAAGCATGGTTGTGCAACGGACAAACATGCGCTTCCACACCTAATTACACTTGGTTGACAAGATGTGGACATGCGACCCGTAGTGGCATCCTATGGATGCCTCCATTGTGATTGCGGATAGGCCGGGCAGGTACGTTGTCCGTAGGACACCTCCATTTTGCTTACTTGCGGTATCTCCACCAGTACTGTCCCCGCAGGGTCATAACGGGACTTTGAAAACAAAGGAAAAACCACATGTACACTCAGCAACAGTTTACATATGAACCTTTATTTCCACACATTAATAGATACCATTAGGAAAGGGAACGGGTAGCAGAAACGGGTACATATACAGGGGAATTGGGGATTTGTACAAGTTGGCCGTGAGGGGAGGAAAGGATTGAGGTCTCATCGTAACGCCTCTGATAACACGGAATTTGCAAGGAAGGCGGGCTGGGAAATTGGGTAGACGTGCAGGCGGGGCAGTGGTATCTTATTTTCTCCATTATATGTCCTTGTACGAAATCTTTCAAGGTGACAAAATTGTTCAGCAATTCGTCCATTTTGGCACCCAGGCTGTCCAGTTTAGTATTTTCAGTGTTTCCTTCACTTCCTGTGGCCATATGCTGTTGTGGAAGAGGTGCCTCTAGTGGTGCATTCCTTTGTTTTCCAGTATGTTCTGTTAAAGAAAAAAATATGTTTGGTGTACATGAAGTAATATATATTATTTGTTTTGCTTTCCACACTGCGGTGCCTACCAATGGTGTTACTTTCGTCACTCATTTCGTCATAAGGGAAATTCTCTTCCAGCCACTCTAGGGTGCTTGCCATTACTGTGTAGTTTAGTTTTCATGCACAGCCTCCACAAGGGATTGTCATTAAGTATCAGAGATCATTGGAAGAACTATCATGCGACAAACAGTTCATTAAGTGATGCATTGCTACAAACACTATTGCATTCCTGAGTTCTTTCCATTACATGAACGAACTCATGTACAAAAGTAGGCATTGGGGGTCATTACGACCCAGGCGGTAACCATGGCACTAGTAGCGCCATGGTTGCTGCCGGTATTTTACCGATTGCGCCATGGTAATGGTGGAATTACCGCCCCATTCCAAGGTTGGTGGTGCGGTAATTCCCCATTCACCATTGGCCCTTCCCCATTCCCAGTTTTGCCCCCATAGGGCTCAATGGAAATGGGGAAGGTGGTAGTTATGGTACCGCAAATTGCGTTACCGTAAATACCTCCAAGGTCCCTTTGCGGGTCCAATCCTTAACGGCTGGTAAAAACCAGCCGTTAAGGTCGGGCCCCGCAAAGGGACCTCGTTATTAGGCGGTAAGGGGTTAATGGTGCCGCCACCTTTTACGGCGCCGTTAAACCCTTACCGCCTGGGTCGTAATGAGGCCCATTGTCTGCAGCATGCGCCATAGAGGTGCAATATTCAAAATCTTCCGATGTTGGATAGTAAAATGATGAATGCTTTCATTTCAGAGTTTTGCATACTGTGAAATATGTAATAAGTACCTAACAATGCCTCACTTACTGCATAATTGTAGTACTACACACAACACATAAAGAGACCACAACACATACAAATACAAGCATATCCAGGGAAAGTAAAGTAAGAAAAAAAGCAGCGATATTTCCAGAAAGTGTTCATAACGTAACTAATTACCTTCATGCACAGAAATGTTTGCTGTGTTTCAGGCTTGCTTCTTCCCCTATGTATATGTATCATATGATGTGACTGAACCCTAAGGAAAGTAGTGTAAGAACATATGAGAAGGGTAAGGTCTACAAATATTGTACCTTTTGCATTTTTTGTTCCAGACTGTAAGTGAAGAAAACCACCTGGCCTAGATAGGTCAGTGAACAAAAAAAGAGGGAGCCAGACATGTGATGTCATCAGTAATGCCATCAATGGCATTTGTGATGTCATCTTTGATGTCATTGGTGGTAGTCCTTGCAGTGCACAGAGGTGGCACGAGTTATGGTTGCTTAGCTTACCATAACTGGCACATTTCTGGGGTTTTTGGGTTTTACTAGTAACCATAATAGAGATAGGTTGTTATTAGTGCAAAGTAACTATAATGTTCCTTCAAGAAAGCTTTTACACTGACTGTGATAGCTTTTTATTAGGGCAGCTGAACCATAACGTCCCTTTAACAACATTTTTTCATTGACTTTGGTAGGTTTGTATTAGGGGACCTTAATCATAACGTTCCTTTAACGTAGTTTTTTCACTGAATTTGATAGGTTTTTAGTAACTCATCTTAACCATAACGTCCCTTTAACAATGTTTTCTTCATATATATATATATATATATATATATTCAGTGAAAAATCTTTGTTAAAGGGACGTTATGGTTCAAAGTAAAACCGAAAAACCCTTGAAATTCGGCAGTTATGGTAAGATAAGCAACCATAACTCGCGTCACCGTGCACTGCTAACACTAACACCCAGGACATCAAAGATGACATCGCAAATGTCATTGATGACATCACTGATGACATCACATGTCTGGCTCTCCCTTTTTTCCCTTTACTGACATATCTAGGCCACATAGTTTTCTTCCGTAACAGTCAGGAAGTAAAAATTGAAAAGGTACTATATTTGTAGACTTAGGGTCAAGTCACATCATATGAAACATATCCATAGCGGAAGACACAGGCTTGAAAGAGAGCAATCCTTTCTGTGCATGAAGATAATCATTAGGGTTATCAGCACTTTCTCATAGTTTTATTTGTATTACTCTACCTTCCCTGTATATGCTCATATTTGTATACATTATACTCACTCTCCTTTCCTTTGGGTGCAGTCACATCATGTGATACACATACATATGGTAAGTAGCAGCTTTGAAACAGAGCAATAGTTTCTCTGCATAAAGACAATCAGTTAGGTTAAGAACTCTTTCTGCTTTTTTCTGCTTTTTTGTTTACTTCACTGTCCCTGTATGTAGTCATATTTGTATGTGTTGTTGTCTCTTTGTGTTTTGTCTGTAATAATTATGTATTAAGTGGGTTTTATTATCTACTTATTACATGTTTCACAGTACGCAAAACTCTAATAAGAAAGCAGTTATCATTTCACTATTCAACATGGCAAGATTATGAATATGGCACCTTCATCATGTATGCTGCACACACTGCCTATGTTTCTGCATGAGTAGCTTAGTATACTGGATAGAACTTCATAATAGAATGCTATTTATATCAATGCATTGCTTAATGCACTAATTAGCTCATGATATTTATCCCAATGATCCTTGACAGTTTTTAGTCAGCATTATAAGAATCCCTCGTACAGAGTTTTTATGAAAAGTAAATGCATATGTGATGTCATCAGTGATGTCATCAATGAAATGTGTGATGTCATCTTTGATGTCATGGGTGTTAGTGTTAGCAGTGCACGGTGGCGCGAGCTATGGTTGCTTATCTTACCATAACTGCTGAATTTCAGGGGTTTTTCGGTTTCACTTTGAACCATAACGTCCCTTTAACACAGTTTTTTCACTGAATTTCATAGGTTTTTAGTAGCGCAACTTAACCATAACATCCCTTTAACAAAGTTTTTTCACTGAATTTCATAGGTTTTTAGAAGCGCAACTTAACCATAAAGTCCCTTTAACAAAGTTTTTTTACTGAATTTCATAGGTTTTTAGTAGCACAACTTAACCATAATATCCCTGACTTTAAATACATGTAGCATAGAACATACTGAACCCCTAGCTAGTGATTTAGATGTCCGCGGACTACCGCCATGTCCGCGGACATATCGAAAATCTGAGCGTGGTGAATGTAAATTTAAATAGTGTGCCCCATTTCCCCTTTGAGGTTGGCTCTGAAAAGAGCCTTTTTTTTGGTTTTTTTGCAGATGCTTGACAGACACCTGTTATTCTGTATTTATTTTCTTCTTTTTTTCTTACTTTACTCCTAAAATCTTCACATAACCTTCTCCAAAGCAACCCTTACATTCCAAAACAGCATGGCATTTCCCATAAAAGATAAGGAAATGCCATCTTCTTTAAAATAAACAGCATTACTGGAATCAATATTCTCATTATTACAGAAGAACATACCAGCTCTAAGCATGAAGGCACACATGCCTCGGTTGATTACACACCTAGCATTGTTTTGTTGAGGACAAAAAACTGAACTATTGTCCCATATTGCCCAAGGTAGTAATCCAAAAAAAATACTTTGGCATTTGGAAGGATGTTCATTACTGCTTGAACCAAGTGTTCCATATCTGCCAACAAAGTAGGGGCACTGACATAGCCCAAACGGAAAGCACCATAGTGCAAAACTACCACATGGGGACTGTTGATCCTGCCCATATCTTCACAAACTTGTACAATTCCCAGCACATTGCAATCAGGCACAGTGCTCCACACGACCTCCACTCCTTTAACATCAAAATTCTTTGCAACATGCCTGCATTGGGTATACTGTTGTAAACCATGCACAAACATATCTCTGAGCACCAACACCCTGACTTTCTCCACTTCTGCCATCTTCACTACACACAGTCTCTTTGAACACAAATCCACAACCTCAACATCTGATGGGCTGATCCCTGCAGTCTTCTTTCCATGCTGGATTTGCTGGAAAACCCTGGATGTAGCACGCCCTGTCCGCAGACCGCATAACTCTTAGACAGCCCTTCTACCATTTCCACTTCATTCTCTGTTCCATTCCCTCTTTGGATACAGCTAAGCAGGCACACAATACGGAGAATGTCGTCAGAACACCCCCATTTTGTTTATTTTCGAACATTTCAGGACACCGCGAGTGTTCTTAGAACACATTCAACTTGCCAGCGAACAATACGGACTACGTCCTCAGAACACCCCCATTTTCTTTATGTACGAACATTTCAGGACACTGCGAGTGTTCTTAGAACACTTTCAGCTTGACAACGAACAATAAAGACAACGTCTTCAGGACACCCCCTGCGAATATTCCAGGACCCCACGCGTCTTCTTAGAACACTTTCAACTTGACACCGATTCCATTCTGTTTATTTACGAACATTTCAGAACAGCCGTGTTGTCCGCAGGCAAATCGAACACAACAAAAGCGTCTAGCACATAAAAAAACAGAACATTGAACCTATCTCATACTCCCCCACCGTCCCCAAACACTCTTACACACCAACACACTCCAATAAATACAATTTTGAATCCAAGTTTCACTGTGCTGTCCGCTGTCGTCCACGAATGCAAGATGGCGGGCGCCACAGAAAATCTGACACGCTCCACGCACCACGTCATCCAATCAGCGAACAAGTCGGGTGTCCGCGGACATCGCGCAAGCCGCTCGGCCAATCAGGGCACTGTCCGCGGAGCGAACAGGGAAGTCCGTCCGCGAAGCGAACGGAGATATCACTAATTTTTTTGCCTTACATTTTGGTCATTTTTTAAAAAAAACTACTGGACGGATTTACACCAAATTTGCAAAAGCACGCTTTTGGGACCAAGCCCCCGCTCCTGTCGCAAATTTGGTGTAAATCCGTCCAGCGGTTTGGGCTGTAGGCGTGCGCAAAGTTTTTTCCCATTATGTCTATGGGAAAAAACAAATGTTTTGGGATCCCCCTATAACTTTGCCCCCCCTGGACCAAAACTCTCCAAACTTTGCAAAAAAATTCAGAGTGGGCCATATACTTTTTTTGCAAAGTTTGGTGAGGATTCGTCCAGAGGGAGCGAAGTTATAAGCCACCCAAAAAATGCTCTTCCTATGGAGACACCAACTTAACCATAACTACATGGACGCTACCGCGTCCATGTAATATATATATATATATATATATATATATATATAGCATAGTTAGAAAATTGACATTTTTCTTTGTGGATCAATAGGGGTCTGATCAAAAAACAAATAATCATCAGCAAAAGCAGGCCAATTTAACTTAGTTATTCCTAGTTTTATAGGATAAATCGTTCCCAATAACCAAAGTTCCTCAATATCTGAAATGTAAAGATTAAAAAGAATAGTGCAAAGTTGCAGTCCTGTCTTAAGCCTGTGTAGGTGTTAATGAGTCTAGAAAAATGTCCTTGGTTAGCCTAATCCTGACCGCCGTGTCTTGATGTAAAAGGTACTTTCTTACAATAACAGGCGCAATATTGAACGTCAGTAATTTCCCCAATAGCTTATTGCAAATAATGCAGTCAAATGCTTTGGACATGTCCATTGATGCAATATAAACAGACCCAATTGAATTTCCTTTACTTCTGCCAATATATGAGACAATATTGTACCATTCAAGGATGTGCCTAGATATTGTCTAAACCCCACATGGAAACGTGAAAGAAGCCCTAACTTAGAGAACCAGAATTTTGAATCATTCAAAATGAGTGAACCAATATTACTAATTGCACCCAGTATGGCAATAGGCCTATAATCATTAGGGTTAAATCTATCCCCTTTTTTGAAAATGGGGATAAGAAATGATTGTTTACATCATGGTGGAACCCAAACTTTTTCAAAGAGTTCCTTAAATAACCAGGATAAAATTCAAGACCATAAAATTAAAATCACTTAATAGTGCAAGGCCTTCAGGCCCTTGAAGGTTTCATCTTACAAATAACTGAGCGTAGATCCTCTATCGACCATGAAAAGGAGAAACTTTCTTCATTACACCAATGTGAGAAAGATATCAAAATCTCAGTATGTAACTCCGCAAACATTTTCTGATATAATTGTACCAATGCACTTTACTCAATGCATCCAAGGTCATTAGGACAATAACTTGGTGTGTTAGTCCCCAGAATTTCAATGGACTTTAGTATTTTTATATGGTCCATAACAGCCTAACTATCTTTTAAATCCAATTGGAATTTCATTCTCTTAATAAAATGTCTGTATCTTTGATATTTAAGTACTATAACAGTGTCATTATCTAAATTCAAGCACCTCAATAGGGCCCAAATCCATTTTCTTTTCTCTCATTTAGCCATAGCTATATCCTCAGATCATAAGTGTGTTTTATCCTATTTGGCAGAACCCAAGAACCTTGTCTAGATACGTTTTCCAAGCAAGATAAAATTGTCTCATTGTGTCAAGGATGGCACTCTACCAAGAGTGGCACCGGGCACCCAGGTAGGTTTTGGGTGGCTGTGCTGATGGAAGGTGACAGATAAGCACACACAGCAGGAAGCTCAACAAGAAAGAAGAATAGGTAACAGTAGCTGTGAACAAAAAAGGGGCAGGGAATACAAAGGTACAAACAAAATGGATTCCCTCTTGGGGTGTATGCAGAAATGGGGAAGAGTGTTCCACGGACCTTTGGAAACTCCAGCCTTCTGCACAGATTGCTATTACAGGAGCCCACTCTGTATGCTCATGGCTGGGAACAACAACTGTGGGTGTCTGTACAGAAACAGTATAACTGAAATGGATAACCTAAGGGGAGGACAGAAGACTCAAGGAAGAGAAGGAGAGGGATCAAGAACAGGGGTTGCAAACAAGGAAGAGAGCAAGGGAGCAGTAACCAGGAAACAGGGAGGCTGCAAACAAGGAAGCAGGGCTGGAGTAACAGATGGCACACGGTGCAGGCAAACTGTTGAGGACTGAAGAGGACTGTAGTAGGCTGCAAGGCAGGGAGTCCAGAGGAGCAGGATAGAGAGCTGTAGTAGGCTGCGGACAGAGAGCCCAGAGGAGCAGGACAGCAAAGGAGCGAGCCCAGAGGAGCAGGGCAGCGAGGCAGGGAGCCCAGAGGAGCAGGACAGAGAGCTGTAGTAGGCTGCAGACAGAGAGCCCAGAGGAGCAGGGCAGCAAGGAGCGAGCCCAGAGGAGCAGGGCAGCGAGGCAGGGAGCCCAGAGAACCAGGGCAGAGAGCTGTAATAGGCTGCAGACAGAGAGCCCAGAGGAGCAGGGCAGCAAGGAGCGAGCCCAGAGGAGCAGGGCAGCGAGGCAGGGAGCCCAGAGGACCAGGGCTGCAGGCAAAGAAGTGTAGCAGGCTGCAAGGCAGGGAGCCCAGAGGAGCAGGGCAGCGAGGCAGGGAGCCCAGAGGACCAGCGCTGCAGGCAGAGGATTCTAGCAGGCTGCAAGGCAGGGAGCCCAGAGGGCTAGGACTGAAGGCAGCGGAGTGTAGCAGGCTGCAAGGCAGGGAGCTCAGAGGAGAAGGGCTGAAGGCAGCAGAGTGTAGCAGGCTGCAAGGCAGGGAGCCCAGAGAAGCAGGGCAGTGAGGCCCTGGATCAGAAACAGGATAATACGGCAACAGGAACAGCATACAAATCGTGGCTCAAGGCAAAAAGGGGCTGGGAGAACTCTTGATGCAAGAGACTGAGCTCCTGCAGACAGCTGCTTAAATACAGTCCTGCCCTGTACTGAGGCAGGCTAATTGGCAGCACCTGGAGCAGCACACCTGAAGGTAATCTGCCTCCTCCCTCTCTGGCCCTGAGAAGGTGGAAGCAGTACTGATTGCTAGGGCTTCTGGGGATTGTGGTTCCAATACTGATGAATGGGAATAGCCAGGAATTGATAACTGTAGCAAGGTGCATTATGGTACATGTAGTTAGCGGAATTAAATAAGAAAGTACCAAAGTCGTGCAAATGGAAATTAAGGACCAAAGTGTGAATAGGGGTTGTTCAAAGAGTATTCTGAAGATAAATGAGTTCCAAATAGTCCATGATGGTTGCTAATGTGTGTGCCAGTGGCACAGGTACGACACATTGATAGAAGACAAAGAAAAAATATCTAAACCCTTGTCGTTATATTTACGATAAAAACTGTGCTTAATCTCCTCAGCGAATTTGTTGCAAGCAGTCTTGTTCCATTTCACTGATAAGCCTCTCCTATTGGGGGTTACAAATGCTAGACTAGGAGCGATATTGAGAAGACACAACAAAAAAGATATTAAACTTAATAAATGAATGATCGCTCAACTCTGAATTCTCAATAACCATTGTAGAGGATATTAGCTGATACAAATACATGGTCAATCCATGATGCATAAGAGCCTCTCTGCCAACTCATGATATCATTTATCTGAAATGGACCTTTAGGAATGAAGAGGTGGAGATTCGAAAGGTCCATATAGTCTCACCATATTGACCCTCTTGCTTTCTTTGACAAAATTGATGAATGATCCAAGTCAATAATGGCCTCACTATCAACCAGTCTCTGGGAAATTGAGTTTTATAATCACACCCAATAACAATGTTGTCAAGACAGCCCGTAGACAGCCATTCTATTATAATCTCATTAAGGGTGTTAGGTATTGTTAAAATTTAATATTTGATGGGTTCCAGTATAAATTGATGATCAGAAATTGGAACCTGTCAAATAAATACATAATACACAGACATTTTAATTAGACCCGGAATTACCATTATTATAGACTAGGTGACGTCATCATCAATAATAATTTTATAACAGCAAGGGTACCAGTATCATTGATTTATTACATTGATCATATATACAAACCATCCCAAGATGGCCGCCGCTGTCCCAGCGACAGCCATCTTGTCTGGCAACGTTGCCATGACTACACACCACAACTCATTAAAGACTGTCAGCACGACAGTCAGGTTTCACAATTACACGATGCGTCCAAGCCCGATCGTATTGCATCGATCTGGTAAGATGATCTTACATTATATTCCTTATAGAAAGGTTTACGCACGGCTCAACCACTTAACCATCCAGCTTTGTATTTGTTTTTAGAGCGCAATGTGTAACAATCGAGCATGCACAGCATTCGGGAGTAAGGTAGAAGTAATATTTTTGGCGAGTAGATGTAAAAAATGTAAACAACAGCAGTCACATCACAACAGAAAGCATGGTCTACTATTGAGAATGCACATACAAATATCCTGAGTAGTAGACCGATCGAGTCATAACGGTCTGAACGCACAGAGCATGTGGTTTAATCCAAAATGTAAAAAGGACCAGATTAAGCAATATTTTATTTTTTTATTTTTTATTTATTCAGTTGTCTTTAGTTCGATCAACAAACGTTTACAACATTGACATTCAAAATTAATTTACATCATTTAACATAATATAGAGAATGTTGCATACAAAATATTAAGATATTCCATTCACCTAGGTCATGTCTCTCAACAGCAACACAGTTTATTACCAGCATATAAACGTAGCTATTGGAATTTAAAATAATTCCTTACTAAACTTTTAAGAGGACATACAACATCAAGATCCATTTAAGTCCTTATTTCACAGTTGTTGTTTACCCGCAGTTTGCGTTATGCTGGACATATCTCTCAACCATAGTAACAAGTTTTTTGTCCAGTTCTTCATTAATAATTGCAAGTAGTCTTGACAACACAACAATCGTCTTTATATAATTGCCCCATGTGCATGTCATCCCAAACCATTCCCTGGCAGACACAGTCATACCCAGTCAATCACTTCCTATGATTTGTATGCAGAACTTTTCAAAATACAAACAATAAATTGCTAAATGTTTGATAGTCTCTTTCTGATCTCCTGTTTTGCAAAATCTACAATTATCAGTAAATTCCGAACTAGTTTTGGGGTACCAGTACTTAATTATTTCGTATGTTGGAGTTTGGTTTAGTTTAAATCGTAAGTATATGTCATGCTCTTTATTACAAGGGAACTGCACTATATACAACCTGCGGGGCACCGTTTCGCTATACATTTTGCAGTTTCTCCGTAAGATTTCAGGGACAAGATACTATCCGTTGTATTACACCAATCATGGTTGAATAATCATTTTTTGACATTAAGTAGTCAAAATTCCAAGTCCTCTGGTTTAAGCCCAATTTCAGCTAGCAGGGATACCATATTATCATAGTATTTTGCCACTGATGGCGTATTCCGCTCCATGATCATTCTTCGTAGATTTTCATATAATATAATGAATTGGCCGGTGGAAACAACATTTTTGCTATGTTGGTTAAACAACGCCAATTGTATTGTGCTGATAAAGATGTGAGACCTAACTCCTGCCTTAGGATTGCATTAGCAAGAGACTTAGCCAGTCTCAGCATACTTTTCCAAAGCCCCCCCATGCAGTTGGTCAAGGATATTATCTATAGTTAATAAACACATATCTAATCCGTAGATGATTATTGCCTCGACCTTTAACATATAAAACTTGATTAGGGGGGGCTAATGAAAATTTACAATATTTAGTAAAGACAATATGCATTTGTGTGGATAGGGGTATCCCCTTTTCGTTGAGCCCTTCTTTCCACATTTGAACTGCATTGGCATCAACTAATTCATACCAGAGATATTTGGTCGAGGTTGCACATAGTATAGATATACTGTCAATGGACCACCTCCATGATGGATTTTTCCTTTTAACATTTTGAAAAATAATAATTCTCGATTTTTTTCGCATTGAACTGCAAATTATAGGCTTGATAATATGCAGCAAAGAGACTCAGATTTGTTTGTAACCCAAAGGGTGTACGGTCAAAGATCAAAATATCATCTGCAAAGGCGAGCCAATGCATCTTTAAATGACCCAGCCTTGCAGGATAGCTGATTTTGTTTGCCCAGATCTCATCTATGTCTCAGAGGTACAGGTTGAACAGCGTTGCTGCTAAATTGCAACTCTGCTTGACCCCCACCTCTGTATATATCGGATCTGTGGTTGCTCCTAAGTTGTTCACCCTTACCAAATAAGCAGTGTTTTGGTGTAGTTGTGCTATGAGTGCTATTAGGTGATCTGGAATGCCCAGCCGGGCCATTTTCTCCCATAGTAAACTATGAACAACACAATCAAAGGCTGCAGTAGGATCTATCGAGGCCATACATAAGGGACCAGTATTGGAAACTTTGGATTTAGAGAGCAGATGGGCCATGATTGTCGCGTTTAATGTTGTGCCCATCTGGGCACGAAAACCAATCTGGAACTGTGACAAAATGTTGTGTTGTTTTATATAGGCCTCAAGGTCCTGTAGTAGAAGAATTGAGAACACTTTTGCAGCGGCATCTATCAAGGCTATGGGCCAAAAATGATTAGTGTCAGTTCTATTCCCCTTTTTGTAAAATCGGCACCAAGAAGGGGGTATCCTAGAGGTTGTTAGAATGTCAAATTGGACCTTTAGGATCTGCCCTCAGAGTTGTGGATTGCGTTTGATGACACAAGGTGGTATGCCATCAGGGCTAGCTGCCTTCGAATAATTCAGTGCCATAATTGCAGATTCTACATCTCTGCTTGACCATATGGTTGCTGACATAACTGGCAGCAAAGGAAGATCGGCCTTTAGGATGCAGAACCTGCTATGTTTGATCGATGTTAACAATTGGCGTATCTGCTCTAAGCATAACCCACGTGGAAAGCATATTGTTGCGACAAAGGTTCACAATCATCTTTTAGTTCGTCAAAATGTGTATATGGCGTCTGTAATTCAGTCATTTGTTGCGATAGACATTGCATAAAGATTTTTTCTTTTTGAAATACTCAGTATCTGATAAGGATGCTGCTTTTAGTTTTCTTAAGGCAGAATTATTTGCACGTTTAGCCAGTTCGATTTCCCTGCTGTATTGATGCGAGTGTTTAACATTTGTTACCATGTGTTTGTGCTCTAAGTTCAATATTGCCATACTAATTGCATGTGTATAATTCCTTGCTCTGTTTTGGAGTGTTATAAGGTTGACACCAGTATTTGCTGCGGAAATCAGATGATTGTCAATCATAGTCTTTAATTTGTCACAAAGATGTGTATTCCAATGTAGCGAGATCCCCGGACGATCGCCTTCCAATAATATTTGGTTCAGATTACTCCTTAACCTCACAGCATTCACTCGAATCGTCACCCAAATAATTAGATGGTCGCCCACACCTGGCTCAGTTATAGAGATCTCACTGCATTCCTCCTGCATATTTGCGGAAGTTGCATAGAAGTCTATGCATGAGCTTTGTGTACCTCTCCTCCAGGTAACCACTGGTGTCTGAGTCAAAATTGACAAATGAAATCTCCATTTGCTAAGTATTCTATCCAGTTAGCCCCACGCATTTTAGCCTGAGATAGTTTGTCAATGTCTTCTGGACTGAACCATGTATCGTCCTGATTAGAACAATATGCATTGAAGTCACCCCCTAAACGTATTTTACATTCAGGCTTCTGAACTGTCACATCTTCCAGAATCATTGCAATATTGTGAAATATAGTTTCTAGCTTCATCTGAGCCGGATTGTGATAAATGCAAATTATTAAATAAGTGTTGTGAGATATATCACTGAAAAAAGACCAATAACGCTAATAAAGCCGAGTATTTGTGAACCACCTGTGTTGTAATCATTAATTTTATGTTCAGGTGTCAGACATATTGCTAAGCCACCAAATGGCCTCCCATGGCGCCACGCTGGGCCTCCGCATGAAATGAGGTAAACCCCTGCAGCTGAAACTTGTGACCACACATGGTTTCTTGGCATAGTATAATGTCTATTGTATATTGAGGAATGGTGATTTTTACCCATGTGAGAAGGTTGGTAAAACCACATGAGTTTCAAGAAACAATCTTTAAGGCTGGTTTGTTATTTGTGTAGGGACATTGTTCACAGCTGGGTTTAGGGTGCTTGCCAATGAAGTCAACCATGACCAATCTTTACTAATATTGGAAAGGACAACACGTTGAGCAATCACTGCTGCTTCTGGTACCCCATGCGTCAGAGCCCTAGTATCAATTTTAGTTGCTGGCTTTTGAATTTGTTCAGGTGTCTCATTGAAAGAAATAGCTTCCTCAATTTACTCAAAAAGATAGGGGGTTAGACCAATTAACTTACGTTCTCTCCCATGCGGCCACACCAAATCTGCAATGATTGAAGATTAGAATTTACACACCATCTGATGATTATTCACAGCCGGAAGTGTGATCCAATCAATATCCTGGGAATTTAAAGTTCTCAAGGCTGGTATTTTATGAAAAGCCTGTAATATAAAGGAGTGATTGAACAGGTTGTCACCATTATTTTTGACATTACGCAATCACCCCATAATGGTCGAAGAGGTAGACAAAATGGTCTCATTCTCGGTAAGGCAACACACAGAATTTTTGTCCAATTGCGGAACCTTATCCAGAAGTTCCTTTTCGAACATTGCAGGATCTTGTTCAATTCCCGTAAACTTGTTGAAGATTATGATGTCATTTAATACTTTTAAACCATTCCCACCGGGCGCATCAGCCATCTCCATATGGGAAAAGTTTTGAGGTATGCAAGCAGCCTTCATTGGCAATTCCCCCTGAGCATCAAATGGAGGATTGCCAGTGTTTGTTTTTTTGTTTGCAATAGGTTTGTAAAACATTGATAATTGCATTTGTAGCGGAACAGATAGATTGGAAGTAAATTCCCTTTGCTTTGCAGAGATTGTTCTAGCAACTTGGTCATCCACCGCAATTATCACAGGAGGTGCAGATTGTCCGTTGAAGACACTATATTAATTGTTTTCCACTGTGTTTTAGAGATAACATTGTTGGCAGCCCCACTAACTAGTTGTAAGGCTCTTTTACTTTCTTCGGAAAGTTCCTCTAAATTAATCCCATGATATATATTAGGAGAAGTTAGCTCTGGCTCCGCCTGAATCTGCGTATTCCGAGGCGGAAAAAGAAAGCCTGGCAGCCGTCTGGGCGTGCGAACATTTCCATAATTTCATCATTGGGAAAAAATTCACACTAATTACGGACCATCAAGCCTTGTTATCGCTGTTTGGTAATCCTCGCACGAAATGCCCCCCAGGATTGAAAGATGGGGCATCCGTATACAAGAGTATGATTTTGACATAATTCATCGACCAGGGGGTGAGCACAACCCTGCAGATTATCTCTCCAGACACCCAGCGGGCAACCACACCCCAAGACAGGGCGATGCGGAATACATAAGTTATGTCACTGCCAATGCACTTCCGCCCGCCATATCCATTGAAACTATTGCTACTGCGTCAGCTGCAGATCCGACGATGGCGCTAGCAATCAGCTTGACAGAAAATAACAAATGGAAAGATTTTCGCAGAGCAGTCCAGAGCCACCCAGGAGCATGTCGAGATGAGATGGAGCGTTTGGCGAGAATACATGTAGAGCTGGCAATTCAGGACAAGTCCATTTTGCTACGAGGATGTAAGATAGTCATCCCTACCACACTTAAGTTTGGATTTTAACGCTGGAGCAACATTTCCAAAACCACAATAATTCCATGAGACAAAATGTAAGCTGTCCAAGAAAAAGATTAGTCAGATTAGCAAATAGATCACCAGGTTGTGCGTTCTTGTTCAAGGTAGAAGCCAAAATGACCAATCTTGCTGTTGTCTGTAGATTTCTCCATAGGACAGGGACAGCTCTGGAAGCCTCCAGGAAGTCTCTCCTAATCTTCAATGGGGGTTCTTTCAAACCTTTGCTCGGACCCTCTTTATTAGCAGCCAAAAAAGAGGAAATACTATTCAGATGTGCAAAGCTAACTAAATCAATCCCCATAGACCTGAAGGAGTCACATTGATCCCAAACCAATCTCGCCACAAGAGAAGTATGGAAGTGAGCAACCAATCAGTTTAGACCCATCACAGGGATTTCCACCCAATCAATATTGTTTGATGGTTTCACCAAGTGAAGATCAGGGATCGTAGCAAATATACAAAGAAGTCTGGTTCTGCTTAGATGGGTCTCCCTGTTAATATGTGTGAGATTCTCCAGTCCAATCACCCTGTCATCAATGATTGTCAGAATACCCTCATAGTTTGGGTAGCTGGTGAGCCTTTAAAAGCTTACCTTCCTTTGAGTTTGATATAGAAACATGTTGCGGCAGGTCTTGCAGACCTTTGATGAGTTGTAAGGGCAAATTCATTGTCGAACAGCAATAGAAGGGGAATCAGGTGGCGAGGCTTGCAGAGTATTAGATTCTGGAACTGGACAGTCAATATCCTCATCCATTTCTATTTGAGGAATCAAAAATGTGGTAATCTTTTGGTAATCCAGAATAGAGCTCCTTTTTCTCTCATACCCTTTTATTTCTTTTCGATATGCACTAGCGTAGAGCAGATGCACTAGCAGATAGCAGTGTCACGGCTCGCTCCCTTCGCTCCCGTTCCCGCCACTTGGGGGCATGTTTTGGGGTTTATTCCCTACTGGACATTTCCTTCGAACCCTATGCTACAGTGTTCTGATGAATTGGGAACGTTAAACCCTTATAATCCAAGTTACTTCCCTTCCGGATCCATTCCAGGTTTTTGGCAGCCAGCATGTTACTTAAATCAAATGACTATGTTTCCCGGAATGCCTTGGCTCACTGCTTCACCTCCTGCTTCCCAGAATGCCTGGCTCAATGCTTCATCTCCTCTCTGGCAGCCAGCATGTTACTTAAATCAAATGACTATGTTTCCCAGAATGCCTTGGCTCACTGCTTAACCTCCTGCTTCCCAGAATGCCTGGCTCACTGCTTCGTCTCCTCCCTTGCAGCACAAGGCTGGGTGGAGGATAGGCAACACCTGTGGCTGCAGGTGCAGCAGGCGGCACGCCTGAGGGGTGTGCTCGTTTAGCAGCTTTAAATGCCTCTGTTTGCTTCAGTCCGGCGCTGGTCATTGTAGCAGTGTTCCTGTTGTGACTAGTCTCCTGTTCCTTGTTCCTGGTTTCTGTGCCTTTTACCTAGTTCCAGTCCCTAGCTTTTGTGCCCAGTTCCTTAGCTCCTGTATCTTGTTCCTCTGCCCTGGATTTCGGATTATGTGCTAATTGATTTATGCTTTCTGAATTTCCCTTTCTGTCTTCCTCTGTCTGCAGACAGCCTTTCTCTGTGCTTAACTCTTAGTTGCAGCCCAGGTTTCCGGTGCGTTCTGTCTCTTTATGCTGTCCTGGTTACTGAAAAGCTTGATGCATTAATCTTACCTTAGTAGTATTTATTTACTACCTTTTTCCCTTGGTTGGGTGGGATAGGTTTCCTTTTGTAATAGCGTTTCCCCTGCTCCTGATCCTACTTCATTCAGAGTCCATTCCATATTTTCCATTGCACCTCTGCATTTACTTTCCATCGAATATTAGGTGTGGGTGTTGTTGTAACATGTTCCAGTGTGTATCCCCTTTTGTTTTCCTCACAAGTTAACATCACAATTCATACTTTCCCCTGACTAAGGTTTTATGTATTTTGTTATCTTTAACCCTTTGCTTTTACAGCCTTCTGGGTTCCTGTTTGATCTACAGGGTTCGTGATATTACTGACATTCTAGTGGTCTTTCCGGTCCTCGTGAGTACTGTTTGAATGTTCCTTATTCAGTATTTTACAGAGTGTCAGTTCACAGAATCTGTACTTGCTTGCCCGCTACGTGGGTTTAGCGCTGTCAGTATCTGTAAGAGCATAGTGGGTAAAGAGTTTGCAGACTTTCCTTTCAGTTATAAGGAGGTCTTAAGTGTTTACCCTACATTCCTTTATTGTATATTGGTAATACTTTATTTGCACTCCTGGGTTATACATACACAAGCCTTGGGTATTTTATGCACGTTGTTAGATCCTAAGTTGTTCCCTGTGCAATTCTGTGCACTTTACTTCTTGCCATAGGCAAGGCCTTCTTCCTTTCTTAACAGAATGACCAGCCATTATTCCCGTCTGAATAGGGCCCGTTTAAGAAAGAAAGGCAGCAAGGTCACTAACAAGTTAGTACAGAAGGTTTCCCCTAAGTCTTCCTGTGACAATCAAATCATTGATCCTGACTTAAAGGAACTCCTTGATACAAATGGGTATTTACGTGCTGAGTATTTTTTCCATAGGATGGCCCATCGTACATTGCCTGATCCTAGTTCTGTCTTTAATTTCGATCCAGATATGTCCGCACAAGCCTTAGCAGCGGAAAATAAAACACTGTTAGATTTACTAAATACGAGTACATCAGTTGTTGAACCCCATGATTCCGGTTGTGCTTTACCTCAGATTGAACAGTTTCATGATTCAAACATAAAGAATGAAGGGGTTCATTACATATCTTCAGTTTTCAGCCCTCAGTCAACTGCTTACTCCTCTGCACAAGTACTTACTGTAGTCCCTAATGTCAAGAGGTCTGATGTCAGTAGTTTACTTGAGGGTAACACAGACCAAGTCGGTAGGAGAGAGTATAGATCACAAGACTTGCAAGCAGTAAATGACAATGTACAATCAGTAAACGTCCGTATGACTAGGGTAGGATCCAGCCCTGATGTCACCATGCCTTCCCTTGTGCCTACTGATAGGGATGTACAGTTAAGCCTGGGCATGCTAAAGGCTGAATTTGAGGAGTTAAAACGAGAATACATCAGTTTACTAGAGGAGAATAAAACTTTACGATTTTTTCTGACTACACCTCAAACTTTATCCGTTGATGAAGTGAAGACTGTTCAATCTCTGAGTGAGGGGGTTTTAGTAGGTCATGATACTTGTCAATATGAAAAATCTATTGGAAGTGAAAGTCCTCTTTCTTGCACAGCACTTATTCAGAGCACAGACTCTGACAATTGTTCTACCGTTTGTCAGGAATTGCTATCAGTTGAGGATTTACAAGTCACTCCTTTACCTAAGATTTCCTCTGTAGCAGTCAGTCATAATTCAGAGTTTGAACACATACATGCTTCTGGTTCCCAAACATTATCCACAATGGTGGCATACACAGAATCAGTCACTACCGTAGGCTTAGGTTCTGCCCTTGATCTAGCTGCTGAGACTGAAGTAAACATTCAAGCTGATGTGGAAAACAATGCTACCTCTGTGTTCATTCCTTCTTCTGCCAAATTATGTCACAATGAACAATCAAAGACAGTACATAATTCTTGTTTTGATGAACTCATTCCACAGTATACTAAAACAAAGACCCGGCAGGCGATTCCTGAACTGTTGATTGATAATCTGCCACCTTCAGAAGTTGAGACAAAGGAATGGACATTCGACGAAATCCTGATTAACAGAGACTTTACTACGGTGATCCCTCTGGTTGAATTTGATTCTTACAAAGGAAGAGACTCTGTGTCATCCACTAAGGAGAGGGACGGCATGGTTACAGCTCAGTCTTTTGTTATTGGTGCCAAGGAGTCAACCGCCCTAGAGGTGCATTCCATTCCTGAGCCACAAATGTGTTTGTTGACTTCTGGGACTTCTGTTTGTCCTCCTACAACCATTGACTCTTCGATTATCCAGTCCACGGCTCTGCAGTCATCTCTGTCTAACGTGTCTTCAATCAATGAACAATTGCTATGTCTGCCAATCACTCAAGAGCCTTCACCATGTACGTGGTCAGAGTCAAAGACTTTGACAAGTTTGTCATCAGCTAACGTGACGGCTCCAGCTTGCATGCCCTCAGCCTCTGAATTTCCTCTGGCATGCCTTTTTTCGGCTACAGTGACTCATCCAGCAGATTATCCTTTAGCCACGGAGCCTCCGGTAGCACATCCTGAGTGCCTGTCTTCGGTCCCTGAGCCTACTGCTAGTTTGGCTCCAGCTCATGAAAGACCTGTATCCTGTTCAGCCTCGCTGCCAACATCGGAGGTGCACCTGTCTGCTCTGTTTGATCGTGTTGCAGATTCATCTACTTCAGAGCTACCTCCTAAATCACAACCATTTACGGATGAACGTCCAATCTGCCCTTCTTATGCTTCAGGAGGATCACCAGAAGGCCTGCCTCTTACACAAGTTAATACTCCCAACTGCTTGACTGTAGAATCAGCACCTCCCGCATATGCTACATCTGAGTCTGAATCTTCTGCCAGAAACATCAAGCTGGATCACGACTCGGGAGGGTCTTACATACAAGGCCGTTGGTCTTGCCTGGAGTGTTACAATTGGGAGACGGATACCATCCGCCATGGCCCAGACATCGAACAAGTAGCCAACCAGGATAACGGGCTGGACGGTTCACATTTGGGGACCGGTTTGGATCAGCCGTTTGACAGCCTTTTTGTTGCCGGATCACACATGAGCCTGAAGGAAGGGACGGGCACGGCCCCCCAACTGCTGCACCATTCGGGTGCTAGCAGCCAAAGGAAGGACATTACTGCTGCAGTTCAAAATGTGCCCGTTATTACTCCTGCTGCGAATGTGCCTGATGTGCCACGTACTGCGTCTATCACTCCTATCGGTATGCCAAACGTTCCTGCGGTTGTGTTCCATGAGCAACAAGGTGGCTACATGACTGACATCAGGAGTGCCAACCTCGTACAACCCATTGGACTTCCAGGTCCCCAAGGCGTGGGACAGATGCAGTCGAACCTTGGTCACCCTCAACCACAGGCCTTTACTCAAATGGATGATGGGAGAAGATCCGAACCTCTACCTCGGCCGCCACCTTCTTTGTCTGAACATGAACGTTTCCTGAAACCTGCTGATTTCTCACCTCCTGTGTGTCCGCTCACAGCAGGGGGGCTACCAGAGCATCAATCATTGTCCAAAGCATGTCGCACCAGCCTGCCTCCCTCCTCAATGTGGTATAAGTGTTCGCTTCCAGAGACTGAGCTTCCTGGACCTTCCAAATCTGCTTCAGGTCCTGCAAGTCCTTCATGTCTTTCTTCGATCCATGAGTCTCTTCCTCACCGAAAACCTGCCTATGGCTCTTATAGACTGCGGCCTGATTCTATTTACTCCAGCCCTTTTGCTTCTGCCCGTGGGTCATCGTCTCCGTCAGTGCCACTTCTGAAGACGAAGCGCTCCTGTCGTGGAAAGAGGACGTTTTGTGCGAGTAACGGCCGCCTGGAGTCGGCCGTGGGAGGGGGTGTAGTGTCACGGCTCGCTCCCTTCGCTCCCGTTCCCGCCACTTGGGGGCATGTTTTGGGGTTTATTCCCTACTGGACTTTTCCTTCGAACCCTATGCTACAGTGTTCTGATGAATTGGGAACGTTAAACCCTTATAATCCAAGTTACTTCCCTTCCGGATCCATTCCAGGTTTTTGGCAGCCAGCATGTTACTTAAATCAAATGACTATGTTTCCCGGAATGCCTTGGCTCACTGCTTCACCTCCTGCTTCCCAGAATGCCTGGCTCACTGCTTCATCTCCTCTCTGGCAGCCAGCATGTTACTTAAATCAAATGACTATGTTTCCCAGAATGCCTTGGCTCACTGCTTCACCTCCTGCTTCCCAGAATGCCTGGCTCACTGCTTCGTCTCCTCCCTTGCAGCACAAGGCTGGGTGGAGGATAGGCAACACCTGTGGCTGCAGGTGCAGCAGGCGGCACGCCTGAGGGGTGTGCTCGTTTAGCAGCTTTAAATGCCTCTGTTTGCTTCAGTCCGGCGCTGGTCATTGTAGCAGTGTTCCTGTTGTGACTAGTCTCCTGTTCCTTGTTCCTTGTTCCTGGTTTCTGTGCCTTGTACCTAGTTCCAGTCCCTAGCTTTTGTGCCCAGTTCCTTAGCTCCTGTATCTTGTTCCTCTGCCCTGGATTTCGGATTATGTGCTAATTGATTTATGCTTTCTGAATTTCCCTTTCTGTCTTCCTCTGTCTGCAGACAGCCTTTCTCTGTGCTTAACTCTTAGTTGCAGCCCAGGTTTCCGGTGCGTTCTGTCTCTTTATGCTGTCCTGGTTACTGAAAAGCTTGATGCATTAATCTTACCTTAGTAGTATTTATTTACTACCTTTTTCCCTTGGTTGGGTGGGATAGGTTTCCTTTTGTAATAGCGTTTCCCCTGCTCCTGATCCTACTTCATTCAGAGTCCATTCCATATTTTCCATTGCACCTCTGCATTTACTTTCCATCGAATATTAGGTGTGGGTGTTGTTGTAACATGTTCCAGTGTGTATCCCCTTTTGTTTTCCTCACAAGTTAACATCACAATTCATACTTTCCCCTGACTAAGGTTTTATGTATTTTGTTATCTTTAACCCTTTGCTTTTACAGCCTTCTGGGTTCCTGTTTGATCTACAGGGTTTGTGATATTACTGACATTCTAGTGGTCTTTCCGGTCCTCGTGAGTACTGTTTGAATGTTCCTTATTCAATATTTTACAGAGTGTCAGTTCACAGAATCTGTACTTGCTTGCCCGCTACGTGGGTTTAGCGCTGTCAGTATCTGTAAGAGCATAGTGGGTAAAGAGTTTGCAGACTTTCCTTTCAGTTATAAGGAGGTCTTAAGTGTTTACCCTACATTCCTTTATTGTATATTGGTAATACTTTATTTGCACTCCTGGGTTATACATACACAAGCCTTGGGTATTTTATGCACGTTGTTAGATCCTAAGTTGTTCCCTGTGCAATTCTGTGCACTTTACTTCTTGCCATAGGCAAGGCCTTCTTCCTTTCTTAACAAGCAGTTACCTATAATTTTGACTTCTGCAACAGAATCAACAATAGGCTGAGTATTTAGATACTTCAACAATCGGCAGTAAGCACAAACATGTCCAAGATGATTTCTGCTTGATATTTTTTTTAGGTAGATTTTTGTCACTTGTACAAGACCTGTTTCTAACGACCTCTTCTTGTCGCCAGAAAGGACTCAATCTTGGTGGGCAGTTCAAAAGTGAAGAAGGGCTGTTAATATCTTCAACCAAGGAGAGAGAGAACTGTTTACCAACAACACCATATGAGTCTTCCAAAGTGTTTGAGCCCTGATTAATTTGGGCAGCAGTTAAACTGGAAAGTTTTCTATCAGTAGACTGAAGTTTACTTGAATTGTCCTGTACGATATCTTTAATGTTATCGTATAGCTGAGCAGATTCCATTACCAAGTGAAGGGCAGATATAGACCTTGGCCCTAAAGAGTCTAAATTAGGCAAAATGTTGGAATCTCTATGCATTTGCGTATTTTTAGGAGTAAAAATGTCAACTTGTGGAATAGGGGGTAGGAAAACCAGCGGCAGGCGGAGTAGACGGCTGCTCCATTAATGGTAAGCCGACGTTTGTTAAAACCCCCAAAGCCATGCCATCATCCAAGTTCCGGGACATCCTAATTCACCTAAAACAATTGAGTCTTCTTGCTCAGTTTGTATAGCAAAGCACTATATATTTTCCTCGCGAAACCCAAGTGCCTAGATGTCTGCTTTATGCTCGATTATGTGACAAGAGTCAGTAATCTTGACTAATTTTTCGCTTAATTGAGGGTTTGAGTCAACACCTGAAACTTGCGGGCCAACCGCTCAAGTTACCTGAACCATCTCTGCTGAACAGTCAGAGTGGAAGGCTCTGTGACTGGTTTAGAACTCTCCTCCACATTACAAAGGTCATACGAGCTAGGCATTGAGGGCAATTCAGCATTCTCTGCTTTTGTACTTAAAGGGGTCGGCTCAGAGTAAAATGTTGAGCTTGCATTCCCACTACGGAGTTCGTACATTGCTATCAGCAAAATGTTATCAGGTATGCCAGCCCTTTGTAAAAAAATATATATAAATAAAAAGTGTCTGCTTCTCTCGCAAAGTAATTGTACGATGCTCACTGAGACAATCAAAATAAACCCTGAGCTAAAGTCCCAGTCTGAAGCAGCAACACAATCAATAGGTTGAATTGGATTTACTCAGCATTTTTTAAAGTTGGATCACGCTAAGCTATGAACCGTTCACTCCGCAACACCCCTAAGCGTGCCTCGCACCGACTCACCATCTTGGCATGAACACAGGGTGTGGGGCACCCGCTGAGCCTCTCGCCAGTGTAATCACCCTCCTACCTCTGTAGCTCCGAGCCTAGTGAAGGCACTAGAGGAAAGCACCAGTGAAGGTATATGGCATCAAACTGCACTGCCTCTACTCCCAACATTTCAACACTACAACACAGACACTTCCAACACCGATTAGCACCAAGATTTAGTAAAGAGACACAATAAATTGGTATAGAGAATTTCAGGTGGCATTCTGAAGCAGCCCATGACCATGCAGAAAAAAGGAGCAGAGCTAATGGGTAGCAGGTAGTTTGATAGATGTACTTTTGTTGTCTTATGAGGGTTCAGGGGTGCCAAGAGCAGAGCCTTGGTGTACCCCAGGGTGGCTTTTGAAAAGGTCTGAGTAAACACCTGGCAAGGCATGCCAAAGATGAAAAATGCACGAGAGGGAGGTATGCGTTAGATTTATTTATTTTGAAACTACAGCATAATACATCTCCATTGTTAGGAGAACCTACATAAGTTTATCTAGGGGGTTAGCAATAATTATCTAATTGTTAAGACCCTTCTTTTAATGGATTAAAATTGTTTGTATCACTTCTACACTGACTAGTTAAGCCCTTTCCAACATGCATCTCATTTCCTTTATGAATTGTCAGGCGATAGACATTCCACAGATCAGAGAATTCTATTGATACATGTGATCTTGGGTACTGGAATGCCAGAGTGTAAGTCTAGGTGATGAAGTCTGACTTCAGTTGATTTCTGAAAAAGTGGAGCAGAATCAAAAGCTTGATATTTCTAACCACCATAACTACTCTCCAATGGAGGTGAAATATTCCTGGATGCAATTTAATTTAATTGATAGGTTATTTATAACGTGCTTCATACCCAGAGGTTTCTAAGCGTGGACCCGGGGATCCAGACTGGTGGCCAGCACAGCCCCCTTCACAGCCACGAAAACCAGTATCACCAAGCACCCCATTTCTTTTGAAAGGTCAACAATAAAGCCCTTAGATAATGACAGGGTAGAACAAGGAGCCACACAGATCTTGTTACTTCACACAGGAAGAGGTTACACATGAGTTTACATGCTTCCCGTCATCCACACACAGTCTCCCACCAGACGCTTCTTTGCAGTGCGTCTTACAATGACTGGGTCGTCCAGCAATCAGACAAAATAATTCCTTCAAGCTTGACCCCCCACCACCGCCCTCCCAACTCGCTCATCAATATGTACAATTTGGCCTCCTTATACAGAAAACTATTTAACAGGAGGTTTACTAGTACACGTGTTCTGCACTAAAGGCATGCTTTACCAAATCTACTGTAAGGTAATAGACCTTTTCTACGCTGCAACCAATTATTCACAGAATTCAAGGGGTGTGGATGTCTAGGGATTACTTTCTCCTTGCAGTGTCAGGGTATCCACCTTCCTGTTGAGACATTCAGGTTTAATAGCTATGGAAGTGTCATTCTCTCCCCACCCACCACCCCAAACAGTAAAACTCTCAAGGTATTTCAACTGTAGCTGATCTGAAAGAGCAGAGTGACATTGTCACTTAACACATGAACATCTTGGTCCCAAACAAGTCTCTCCTCCTTGAACAAAATTTTATTGCCAACAGGTCACTGTTAGATATGGGGTAATGGTAATTTGAAAATATGTCATTAGCATAGAGTGCTGGGGAACATCACCTCCTTTTTTAAACTTAGTGATAAAAGTAAATCGAAGGGAGTCTTGCATATATCTGAAAATTGGCAAGCCCAAATAAACTTTGCACATCCTTCACACAGGATGGGGTAAGCCATTCCTTGCCCGCTCTGCGCTTGAGATTATTTCCAGTCCCAAGCAGAGGTGAACCAAAAAACTCATCCAATTTCATACTGAATTAGCACATTGCAGAGTTTTGCTAAATTAACCCAATGTGAGCCATATGCTGCATGGGATGCCGCATAGAACGAAAAGAGTTAATCACCCCAAACTCAGGAAAGTGCACACCCAAGTACCCCACCCCATTGCCACATCTCTAATACAACACCACAGCCCTCAGGTTTGTAACATACACCCTGGGGCATTACCTGACCGGTAATTCCCCCCCTTAACCCCCCCGCCGTTCAGGGGTTATTGCTTAAATCTAGTCTTCCACTTGTCCCCTCTGGCATTCAATTAAACGCTATTCCCTGCACTGATCAAACATGGTGGGCCCATTGCACATCATATCCAACACAGACATCAGTGGGAGCCGTAGAAGTTGTCAAATGGAATCTTATACAGGTGGAATCTTATTACAGGGCTCTGTAGTCATGCAGGTGCACAAAGTTGTCATTCTTCTAGGCATGAAGAAAACCAGCAGTGAAGTCTTCGAAAAAGTGCCTAATAAATTCCTTTAGATATTCTCATTCTGTAGATCCTGCTGCAATTAATAGGCAATCCCAGCTTCCAGCTGAATCTTGCTAATCTGAGATCTGTGTGGTGGTAGTTTGCCAGCTTCTGCTTCAGACACCACATTCCTTACTTTCAATCACCTACACTGCCGTGGGGTGAGGGAGGGAGGGGTGGTGCAGACGGCCAAGAAAGAGAGGTGGGGGGAACCAACACATTGCAATAAAGCAAACTGGAAACAGTAGTTGAGGTGCTTAATTTGGCAGAGTAGGCAGAAAGGCAATGAGGAATCTGTAGGAGAATAATCAGAGAAAGTTGCCAAGAGAAGCAATTTGTTCTTCCAACATAACATCCCTCATCTAAGGACGACTTCTTAAGCCATGGCAGAAAAAAACTGGAGGACAAGCATGCTCTTCCTAAAATTGGAAAGTTTGCAAGACTCTACTCTTATGTCCTCACTGATGCAATGTGTCCAAGTGGCAATGTTTTGCGAAAGTCGACATCAAGTGCCATTCGGCATATCACAATCAACAACGCCTATGCAAGACCAATGGAGCTGCCTGTGCTCTGGTTGTGCGTGCACAGAAAACAGATATATCCTTCTTTGCAGATTTACACTATGGTTTTTATAGAGAACTATTCCCCCAGAGGTGTCCTTTTTGGTGATGCCCTTTCCTTGGATGGGCAAAACAAAGAATTGGTTACAGAGCCTGCACTCAGTTCAAATGTAAAGCCATTTTGGTATCCAACCTTTAAAAGCTCTCCTTCGAGGAATGCAGCGGGAAAATTGAGCTTGGTAAGTACTTTTAGTTGCAATAGTTAACTACAAAACCACATGTTTGTCTTCTATAAAACATTTAATTGGAAAAGTTAACAGTGGGGATACCCAAAGTGCCTGTAAGTCAGACGGCCTTCTCTCCGAAGGAATGCCAGTAAGAAACAAGACCTTGAACGAATGCAACCTTAAAGAGCAGGAACACCGAGGGTCAAATAGAGCTGTCATACATACTGTAAGAACGAATTCAAAGCCTTAGGGAGAAACCACAAGAGGCTTTGTGAATGTTAAAGGCATGTGTACCGCGCACCATCCCCACGGGAAGTTGGCCCCTAAGCACTCTGGCGGATCTGAAAGAGGAGGAGCTGGGGGGTTAGTAGGGTGTAGAGGGAGTAGGAGAGCGAGAGCTGTGTTGTCCTGTCGGCAGCTTCAGTTCGGTTTTCACTGTGCGCTGAGCTCGAGTGCAGTTATCGGATCGTAAGAGTTCCCATGTGCTGTTGATACGGGTTATGTGCTTGTATGTTGTTGTGGTGTAGTGAAGTACGTGCGGATTGCTGTGCAGAGAAGCGGTTGTATGGGTTTCTGTGTAAGACGTGTATGGGGAAAGTTGGGGTTACTGGGATTTTTTGAGTCTTTCCTTACTGCTTAGTGTTCACGTTTTTGCTTCACCTCTATGGTTATCCTGTGAGTTTGGTGTTGTAGTTTGTCCGTCTAGTTGTCAGGTATGATGGGGTGGCAGTTTTCCTCTGTGCTACTTTAGTGGTTGGTGTACCTGGTTGAAGCAGGCATGTTCCCCCACCCTGGTGTTGGCGATGTGTAGTTTACAGGATCCTGCTCCCTTCCTGCCCATTTCCGTGTTGGTGGTCCTTACCTGCCTACGTTTCCTCTGTGGACTAGCTGTATGTGGATATGGTGTCCTCCCCCTGCCCTCCTGGTCCCTACTTGACCATTCCCAAGTGAGATCCTAACCTGGCTACGTTTCCTCTTTGGCTTAGCGGTATGCAGAAATGGCATGAACAGTTGAGAATCTGAAGAGTCAAACCTCCAATGGATGGTAGGGACCTCTGCAATGCTATGCAAATTGTCGAGTTCTGAAAGTTGATATGGAAAGGCTTCTCTCCTACCCAAAGAGATAGATCCTGCAGATGAACTTTCCATCTCGTACGTTGTGTCCATGCCCAGGGTGGCTGTCTACCAAAGTGCCCTCCTCCCACAAAGGAGGCTGGTCATGGATACCCACCTGAAAGGAGGCCCTTGCAAATCTGTAGTGGGGGTTAAGATAATGCCCCTTCTGTCCCCAGTAAACTGGGCATCTTTATTGCCCCAAGAACAAAACAGTCTGTAGAGCCCTTGAATTTCACTAGGGACAGAACACATCTGCTTTGACACAAAAATTATCAAAACCAACATATCCAAATGGTTAGCTTGGAAAAAGTGGTAAGTCTTCATTCAGGAATGCCTACTGATAGTACCTGCAGCCATGCATCATCCACAAAATCTGTTGTGTTGAGGCAATTTGCAAAATGTTTTTATTTTTGAACAGTCTTTCCTGTCATGCACCATCTCATTAAATGAGCCTTAGAGGTCATGTGAAGCAGGCGGCAAACGTCGGCATGCTACCTCTCTGTATCCCATCAAGCATGTGCACATCTCACACATGTGGGAATAGGGGCCATACAAATCACACTGACTCTAGCAAACCTCTAGCATTCCCCAAAGAATGGATTGAGCGATACAGAGTACGACTCCAAGCTCCAACAGATCGCAGGACTAGATCCGCACCACTTCAACGAAACAAGAAACCAAAGGCCTCCTGGGTGGTGGAGCGGAAGGGCTGGCGATAGGGGGTGGTGTAACCATTGGAAGATCTGGAGACTCACCCCTTCGGGGAATGAAAGGACGGCCTCCTCTGCTGCAGAGTCCCCAAAGAGCATGCAGTCTCAGTGTCAGCCTTGATGGCCTGGAGAGTGTCATCGACTGTTTTTCCAAACAGGTTGTCCCCATAGAAAGTCATGTCAATGACTGATCTGCACATCTGTGCGGAAATGTGCAGCTTTTGGCCAAAATTGGTGCCCGAGAGCCACACCATTCCCCATCTGGCAGAAGCCAGAGTCCACAATGGCGAGAGCGACATTGATGGCGTGGTCAGAAGCCACCTCCACTTCCTGAAAAAAGGCCAAGGCTTTGTCATTTTTATCGTCAGGAAGTCAAGGATGCGCTCCAGCTTGTACCACAGCTCTCTGTTGGACCGTGACAGGATGGCAAGGGAGTTGGCGGCCTCTATGGTGGAAGCTTCTGTGGTGCTGATGCACTTCCCTCCAGCATCAAGCTTCTTGCCCTCCTTGTCTGGAGGCACCATGGATGACGAAGAGTGGTTTGACGTCCTCTTTCTAGTGGCGGCCAATACCAGAGAGTCTGGTGAAGGCAGAGACTTGAAGCACCTAGGGCCTGAGTCTGGAACCCAGTATTTCTTCTCCAACCGGTTATGCTTAGCAGGCGTGGTATTAGGAGCCGTCTTGACTGCTAAACAATCCTCCCATATGTCATCCAAAAAAGGGACCGATACAATGGTCTTCCTGAAGGACTACTGCCGCTCAAAGGGGAAACCTCCTTTTTCTTCTCTTCTGGCACCAGGTTGAAGAGTTTAGCAGCAAGTGGAAAGAGCCAATTCCATCCAGGGGAAGAGGCACTGGAGGGCTCAACATCCAGAGACTGAGAGTCGTCAAACTCATTTGTATCAGTGTCATTTTGAACTGGCTACTCCACCACAGTAGACAGTGCCGTTGGCGCAGGCCAAGGAGTAACAGGGGCCTTGTGAGGCGGTGTCGGCCGATGTCGAGGGGGCCTTGGAAGACCCACGGCCTGAGCAGGGACAGGAGCAGTGGACAGTCTCTGTTGACTTTCTGCCACAAGGGTGTGCAGTGTGGTTAGAATGTCCAAGGAGAGGTCTCTTGGCACAGGAGCAGGTGCAGCCGGTAGAGACGGAGCAGGAACTGCCCTGCCCCGCCCCAACCTCCAAGTCCCTTGGAGGGCCAAACAGCTGGGAAGGCCCACAGGTCGGTGAACCCTGATGAGATATGGGTACATGGTGTTGGGTTTCTCATGCCCCCATCCTGATACAAATAATAAATCTTCTGGCAGGTCCTCTTCAGAACTGGTGTAGATGGCTGGGGACACTCGGGGGCGGCAGGATCCCTGGGGAGCCAGAGTAAAGAGGGGGACAGCCTTGGTGGGCCTGGGCAGGAATTCCAGAGCCAGAGGCATGTCTCTCACCGTATCAGAGCCCTTTGGAAAGGAGGCGGCAACTGGGGCAGGAATATATGTATTTGTTGACAGGATTGTCGTTGGAAACACTGATAGAGATCTAGGAGGCAGAGATACCCTGGGCTTGTTGACCGTCGAAGAGGTACAAGTGACTTTCATTGACAAGCCCTTTGGGGTAGCAGCCGTCAAAGGAAGACTAGACTTCACAGACTGAGTCATCAACGGTCTGGAATGTTGAAGTGGTCCTCCACAAGGCAAGGTCCTTAGAGGACTTGCTCGTCTTCAACCACTACCTGTGCTTGGAGGATGAAGCCAGTGATTTGTTCGTGGATGGGGTAACCCAGCATCAGTTAAGCTAATCATCGACTGAGTCAGTGACTGACCCTTCAGAGAACTGGGTTTCGCAGTCCAAGAAAAGAATAGTGGGGCAATGAAGAAATACTTCTTTCAGCATGAGCGGGTGGGGGGTTGCAGTTAACCCGGCAATAGAAATGTAATCTTCAGCTTTATATGGTGTTTTTTTTTTTTGCTGTTTTTTTAAGCGCTCACATTTATGGGGTTACATAAATGCTAAGGACTAGACTGTGAGAAATACTTGAGAAGTCTCCTTTTGCTCCCTGGTAGCTCCCCTAGTGCTCTGGTGCACATGGAGTATGAGCTTACACCTATTGAAGAGAAGGCAGGACAGAGACAGGTGTTATACTGGATAAAGACATGGAGCTCTCCTTATTTTAATAAGTACCGCAAGCTCTGGCTCTAAAATATATATAGAGGGGGACACCAGAGCGTATTAATAGAGAAAACAAAACTGATAGAAGCAGCACTTAACTACTCAAGATGTAAGATGGAAGATGGAAAATAATTCCAGTGCTGTCGACAAGTTCACAGTGTTTACTTTCAAAGCCAGACTTCAGCTTCAAATTATACCTAGATCTTGTAACTCCAGCGTATGCACGTTCACTGTTTATGGCATTTTGAATGGGCTGCCTGAAAGTAGGCAAGTTTACCTGCACCTGGAAGGAAGCCATCAGCAGTAGGTGTTTGCTGTGCGGGGCAGAGGAAAAACCATTTACACTTCATGTTACTGTGTGACTGATTGGAAGCCCTATGGGCTACAAACTTTATTCACGCCACTGAACAGACAATTACTTTCTGTAAATGTACTGCTAATGTTGATAAGATAATTTATATAGCAAGAAATATTCATCGCTCTTTGTTCAAAGGACTATTATTAGGGCCCATGTAAATGGTTAGATAATTGTTTATGCAACCAAATATCTAATTGTATATATTACATTTTAGTAGTATCTTACGTAGATTAATTGTTTTACACTCATGATAGAAGAACACGTTACTTACCAACTCTAATGTTCTTTCGACTGGATGATCCTCCCACGTATTCCTCATCTATGTAAATTCGTATCTCCACCTTCACTGCTTCGGAAAAAAAAATTAGGCAGAGGGCGCTGTTCAAGAGGTCGAGGCGTTGATGTCCCTCGGAGGTCGCCACAGGATGTCGACGTCACTCTCAGCATAAATAGCTTGTGCTGTGCCCGTTGGCTTCAGTTCTGTTTTTTCGTTTGTTACATAGAGGAACCAGATAGGCATGCTCCCAACGGAAAGCTCTTTGCAAAAACGCAAATGTAAACCCATGAATAGTACTGCAGGGTAGGATGCGTGGGGCAATGAGGAATACGTGGTGGAAACATCTAGTCGAAAGAACGTTACAGTTGGTAAGTAACTTGTTATTCAAATGGATTGTGTCCTCCCACGTATTCCTCATTATGATAGACTCCCAAAACAGTAAGAGAATTGGAGGTGGGAGTAATATTTAACTCCTTTCATGAACAGAATGGGAGTACCGCCTTTGCAAATAGACCCTCCTGGGAGGATGAAGAGTCTAAGCAGTAATTTTATGCTAATGTTAAAGGATATTTGTACCGCGCACTATCACCACTGGAGTGGTCCCCTGGAGGCTCTGAAAGAAGGTGGTGGGGGGGTGAGTTAGTGGGAATAAGCTGGAAAAGTGCAAGAGAGCAGTGATGTGCTGTTGGCGGCCTCAACCCGGAATTCCGTTGGCTGGTTTGGGGGGTTTTCCGGTCGGTTGCCGTCGCGTGCTGTTGTGCGCGTCTATGGGCCTCATTACGACTTTGGAGGTAGCCATGCCCTTAATAAGGCTGCCTCCAAAATCGTGTCCGGGTTCCATGAATGGGGAAATACCAGGCCATTCCGAGTATGGAGGGCTCTGTATTTCCTCCTTCAGGGAACCCGGGCCCGGTCCTTCCCCATTCCCATTCGAGCCCTCATAGGACTCAATGGGAATGGGGAGGGAGCTAACAATGAGCCCATTACGAACAGGCCCGTTGTTAGCTCCCTGGTCCCCTTGCGGGACCGCTATGGACGTCTGCAAAAACCAGACGTCCAGAGCGGGTCCCGCAAGGGGACCTCGTAATAGCGCAGAGTGGGTTTAATGGCGCCGGCACCATTACCGGTGCCGTTAAACCCATTCAGCACAAGTCATAATGAGGCCCTATGTGTGATTTGTTTTGTTGTTGCAGTGTAGTGAAGTTTGTGTGGATTGTTGTGTTATAGGCCTGTGGTTGTGTTTGGTTAGAGTGTGAGAGGTATATGCAGAGGGGTGAAATTGTTAGTGGATTTGTTAATTGGGCATATGCTAACAATCACAATTCCATCTAAGTGTGCATTATGCTAATAATCACAATTCCATCTGAGTGTGACACATGCTGATCTACACAATTCCTTCTAGATGCGACTTGGGTTAATGTTCACAGCTAGAGTTAGCATGTGGCACATGCTAACACTCACAATCTTATCTAGGTGTGATGCAGGCTAAAGTTAAGAAATCCATCTAAATTTGGTGTATGCTAACATTCACAATTCTATCTAGATGCGACACGGCTACAGTTAAAAATTCTAATGCTTAACAAATGTGTGGATAGAGGTCCAGGTTGCAGATGAACAGATGTCGGGCACCGAGACTCCCCTCCGAAGAGCCGCAGAAGTAGACATGCCCCTTATGGAATGAGCTCAAAGCCCTTCCGGCAGATCATTCCTCGCCAGTCTGTAAACCTCCACGATGGCTAAAGTAATCCAACGAGATATAGTTTGCTTTGTGACTGCTAATCCCAAATTGGGACATGTATAACCAGCAAAAAGCAATTTTGACATTTGCATTATATAAAAACTCAGAGCCCTTTTTGGATCGAGTCTGTGTAGTCTCTCCTCTTCTTTACCCAAATGAGGAGGAGGGTAGAAAGTTGGGAGTAAAATTTTCTGCGAAAGGTGAAAGTCAGAAACTACTTTCAGCAAGAAAGATGGTTTAACTTTAAGTATGACTTTGTCTTTATGAAAAATAGTATGAGGCGGTTCACATGAAAGAGCCTGCAACTCGCTTACCCTGCGGGCTGATGTTAATGCCACAAGATGGCAGTTTTAAATGTTAAGAGCTTTAAAGGACAGGAATGTAAAAGCTCGAAACGTATGCCTGTCAGACTTCTTAAAACAAGGTTTAAATCCCAAGCCGGAACATGAAATGGTACTGGGGGGTACACGTTAGTGAGCCCTTGAAAAACTGGATGACCAATGACATTTTGAAATATGAAACCTCCTCAGAGGTGCACTTAAAAACTGAAAGTGCAGCAAAATACCCCTTTATTGTACCAACCTGGAGCCTCAGATTGGCCAGATGTAAAAGGAAAGAGCACCACAGGAGTGGTACATTGAAGAGGGTCCACATTCTTATCATTGTATCAATTATTGAACTTGTTCCAATGACACCGGTACAAAGATTTGGTTGCTGGCCTTCTGGCTGAAAACAAAATCTCCATTACATTGTCCGGAAGGTCCCAATCCTTATAACTCAGCCTCTCAGAAACCATGCTTGAAGGTTGAGTGTTTTGACCTCTGGATGGAGAGCGTGACCTTCCTCTTGCGAGAGAAGATCCTCTCTTTGTGGAAGATGTATTGGAGGGCAGATTGTCATGTCCAGAAGGTCTGGGTACCACGTTCTCCTAGCGCAAACCGAGCAATTAGGATCATTGATTTCCCAAACTTTCTCAACCTCCTGATTACATAAGGAATCACGGGCACTGGAGGAAACGCGTACAGGAGCGGAAAATCCCAGTCCACTACGAACGCGTCCCCTAGAGCTCCTCTCGAGGGAAATTCCCTTGAGCAATACTGTCCGCACTTCTGATTCACCTTGGTCGCGAACAGATCCACTTGAGGGGTTCCCCAAAGGGCGAAGATCTCTTGAAGGACTTCCTGAGCTAGCTCCCACTCGCAAGAGATTGTGCTCTGCCTGCTCAGAGCGTCCGCTCTGAGATTCCTTCTTGTATTGCCCAGAACCAGAGCTGCATTACCTCTCTGCGCAGTGTTAGTGACCTTATGCCTCCTCTTTAAGAGCTCTCACCTTATGCCTCCTCTTTAAGAGCTCTCACCTCGGGAGGCAAGGCTTTCCCCTCGGGCGCAGGTTAGCCCAAATGGCAGAACTCGAAACTGATAGTGAGAACCGCCAACCTCAGGTACTTTCTGTGCTTGAGATGGATTGGCACATGAAAGTAAGCATCCTGAAGGTCCAATGATATCAACCAATCTTGGAGTTGGAGAGCTTGAAGGATCCAAGAAAGGGTTACCATCTTGAACTTGTCCTTCCTGAGGAACTTGTTCAAGTTTCTTAAATCCAAGATGGGTCTCAATCGTCCGTCCTTCTTTGGAATGAGAAATTAAGACGAGTACCAGCCCTTGTTCCTCTCCACTACAGGTATATGCTATATTGCACCTTTCTCTAGCAGGGTTAAAACCTCCTGCACAAAGAGCGGATCTGGAATTTTGTCAGAGCTGGTTCCCGGTGGATGATCGAGGCCTTTTAAAAAAAGGAAGGCAGTAACCTTGGTCCACTGTTTCCAGTGCCCAAGCATCTGAGGTAATGCCCCGCCATTCCTTCAGATGCTGTGAGATTCTGCCTCCCACCGGGGTTTTGTGGTATAAGGCCTCAGAGCGGTGTTGGGGCAGATACAGCAGTGGCTGAGGGCAAAGATGCCACTGCTGAGACTGATTTTGTACCTTTTACTCATCCACCTCGGGGAATCTTTCTTTGTCCTTTCTGCATGGGCGGACCTCTTCCTCTACCAGATGAGGGGTAGTATCAAAAAGAACAACCTCTCTAGGAAGATGACCCAGAGTAGAAGTGCTGAAGTTGCCGAATGGAGGCGCTAAGAGACTTAGCTGCCGCCCTGGAGGTCTGCAGCTTCTCCAAACTTTCGTCCGCCTTGCTGCCGAACAACCTTCAAACCATCGAAAGGCAGGTTAAGTTTGGCCTGCATGTCTGGTGTAAAACCTGGCATTCTTAGCCACGCAAATCTGCGTAGAACTGTGCTTGCAGTCATGGATCTGCTGACACTGTCAGCTGTATCCAACCCTGATCGGAGGCACTCTCCTATCACCTCCTTGCCCTCCTTCACAATATTCAGAAAGCCTTCCCTTTCCTTGCCTTCTGGAATATGTTCAGCCAGTCCTTTAATGCAGTCCCAAAGGGTATGCGTAAACCTGACAAGGGTACAAGTGACGTTTGTGGACTTTAAGGCCATACTGCCTGAGGTAAAAACCTTCCGGGCCCAAGCGTCCACTTTCTTATCCTCCCCATCAGTGGGGAAAGAGGAATACGCTGACTGCCTAGACACAGTCGCAGCTTGGATCACCAAACTTTCAGATGTGGGGTTTTTCCGGAGGTAATCAGGATCTGAAGAGGATGGTCTGTATTTTCTGGTGAGATTTCTATCTGTGGCATAACTAGATTCAGGTGTTTCCCAGTTTGCCTCTACCTTTCTACCTTTCAAGGTAGCGTGCCTCAGAAGACATAGGAATGTATTTAAATGCCCCCCTGTGTCAAAATCCACAGGGAGAGCAGACTCAATCGTTAGGTGTCCACATGTTCAAAAATTTCACTAAATTCCATAAATAATTTCGTCCCTTTCATCCCTCCACCTCCCTATCCCGCAATAGCAGGTATTAACTTCAAATCAACAGCACAAAAGAGTATGGAGTCAAATGCTTCATATTGCAATGACAAAAGGCGGCAGCTCTTGGAGAAAGAATCTAGGGCGTACATAGGTCTGAGCTGCCTTTAAATTGCACAGCTGTGTTTTCACTGGAATAGCAGGGCAAGAAGAAAAAATAAATTGCTCGAGTTCTTCTGGGTAGAAGAGGTCATGGGGAAAGTGGGAAAGGTGATCTAGGCAGAGCTGGGATACGTTGTAGAGCAAAACCCTCACAATCAGACCTTGGGGGATGCTTCCCTTCATGAATAGAAGAACATTCTATTGTGGAAGAACATGTGCTTTTAGCATCATGCTGCCTCCTCTTGTCTGGATTCTCCATTCTGATTCACAGAGAGAGGGAGGCCTATTGTCAGACCATTTTTACTTGCCGCCAGTAGCAGCTTAGGGCAGGGGACCCATGCTGCAGGTTCTACTTCCTGGAGACTTTCTCATTTGTTTTCTCCTGTTTCAATACTGTATGGTGATTCTGTGATGGATTGCTTACAGGGTGGGGGGCCCATGGTGGCGTTCACAGTGTGCTGGTATGGCTGCTCTCATAGAAGGGAAGGATGTGTTGTTCTCCTTGGCTATGATGTTCTTAAGTATTTGTTTCTGCATACATGTTTAAGAATGTAATGCCCCAGTTGGTTATTGCTTGATATATCCATTTCTCAAATGGATGCTCTCCCCATTATGCTTGGCTGGCACAATACACATCTCAGGGGGGTGCCCCTGGGCGATTGCCCATTGTTTACGGTCCAGGGTTGTTGGGGGTTCAGGGAGGGGAATCACATTAAGTAAGGGTGTGGCTAGAGGGTGGGTATGGTGTTCTCCTGTGGTTGTTTTACAAGTTAAAATAGATTCTCATCACACAGTTGGGAGTTTGATTCTCCCCCCCCCCCCCAACTATTGGAGCATATTTTGCTAGACACTCTTATGGCTCACACTATTACAATAGGCTCTAAGCTTGCATCTCTGCATGTTTGATGAGCAGGAATGTGAGGGGTCTTAATGACCTGTTGAAGGCGTGCAAGATATTAGCTTACTTCAAGAGGCATGGGGCTATATGTTATTCTTCAGGAAACGCATCTTGCTTGAGTGGCCAACAAAACCTTTGCCAGGGCATGGGGATCCACTAGGGTTAACACCTCATTTTCTTTCAACTCGTGGGGTGTCTGGACTTTAATTCATAAATCCTTTAAGTTTCAAATGTTGCGACATGAACGTGATCCAGAGGGTAGATATGCCATTGTCACGGGTATGCAAACCCCCCCTCCACCTTATAATAATCAACACCTATGCCATCAATGTACCTGCTTTTCGTAGGTCTCGGATCAGTAAATGCATTCAATATTCACACAATCACATTATCTGGGCAGGAGATTGTGATACTACTTTGTGTACAGATTTGGATAGATCGGGGATGTGCCCTGCTCTCTCCCAGTGTCAGCAAGAGAGGTCAACGCCGGCATGGATGACCTGGGTCTCCTTAAAGTAATAGTGTGCTCAAAAATATTATTGTCCTGAGCGTTCGGGCATGTGTTTTTAGGCATACGCTGATCGATCGTACAAATATTTCCTATGCACCTTACCGTAGTGTCTCACTTTTACACATGCGAAATCAGGCAGCAGCGCGCGGCCATCTTGTGCTAATCTTATCCGTTGCTGCATCGTCCTAAAGTGAACTGCCCTGGCAGCACCAAATCATGTATCTCCCGCTCCTGAAGCTGACATCCCCATTCCTGCCTATCTCCATGACGTTACTAGGCAGCGTAGCCAAACGCGCGCAGTCATCACCTACGTCTTTACATCAGTTGACGCAGGACCCGGAATATCAACACACATCCTCTCACAGCACAGCACGTCCCAATTTTGAATGCAAAACATTATTTGTAAAGGAAACCTCAATGCTCTGCAATTTATAATGTGTTCTTATTTCACAATAAGCGCTCCAAGGACATACGCCGATTTCCATATTCAACCACATTGGTAATTTCTTTCTTTGTTCTCGATCGACAAATGTTTATCGCGAGTCACACGGTGTTCCTTTGGGTATAAGAAGCGCATTGGACGCACCGTGAATCGCAAGGTTTCCGCATCAGCTTTTTGCAAGACCACCGTAAATGATGTCAGGTTGCTTCTTAACGCTGGTACGGCGAAAGGGCATATCGGCCCGGGGCGAGCCTCCCAAAACAGTGTGATTGAAATCCTGCCTGCTGAAGAAGCCATCAATTGGTATCTGGAAACGAGGACATTTGCAGAATGGCAGGATGTAGCTGTGTAGAAAACAGAACAGAAATGTGTCTCAGTAGCCATTCTTTAAATCAATTTACCCATCAATTCTGCACCATGTGAAAACTAATGATGAACACAAACGTGAAACAATAGAAACAAGAGAAAACATTGTGGAAAGTTGGAGTCTACGATTTGCTTGAGAGTTTAGTGCTATGGAGTACGTTTAGCTCACAATGGGATGCAGAAGCTGACGGAAGTATTCGAACAACAGAGATGGCATGTTAACAGAATATTAGCGTAGAATTTGGCGTTTGTGGAACCCAGACGTGGACTACATGCATTCCGGTGCTGGACTACCCATGTGCCCGGGACAAAGACAAGTACACACAGGTTGTTTGTGCGTGTCGTTGCAATATGCCACAAACAAAAACCCATTACAATGTAAGCCAGCAATAGCGGTCAGAAAATGAAACCCTGACTCGCTCGTCTATAAACTCGTCTACAATAAAACGTACATAATATTCAGCATTTTCATTCTCTCGGCGTAAAGCAGAGTGTCCGTTCAGATCAACAAATTTTCATAAAATGAAATTACATGTTATTTTGTCCAGTTTTGGAATGGTGAACCTTATATTTGATGGTATTACACACCTCCCTTCATTCATTCTATTCCGAATCCTCCCTTTCTTCCAAGGACGAAAAACAATCAAACCTTATACTGTGTAAGATGCATGGGTGTGCACAGCTCACAAGCAAAATTCAAACGCAGTGACCTTCACTCCCATGCGAGCGAATAGCCCTGCAGACCAACGTGCCATTTGAAATATTTTAGAAAAACAAATTGTTTGCTGGTATACACCAATGCCGCACGAAATATCTAGTGATTTACTTTTTTTAATGAAAACAGTTAGTTTACTTCCAAATGATTTATTTTTAGAGTCCCTCTGGTGAACAGCTCACTCTCCCAGCACCTCGCACAGCCAACCCCCACCACCTGTCAGCTCAGCCCATCTCCTATTCTCATGGCAATGCAGCGATTTATTTTTGCAAGTAGCTAAAATGTGCTCGTACGAGAATGTCAGAGCAAGCCCTGCTCCAACCTTAGTGCACAATCCGTTTCTGCTCTCTGACTCATGCAATCTCCAACCCCCTCCTGCCAGGCCGCGGTCCCCTGAACCCATGACCCCTGTTCCCTTTGCACACATCTTGTCCCCAGACCCTACCCCTGCACCACATCAAATTCACCTCCCATTTACCTAATCAGGAGTGGTCATATACTTTGGTAACACCGACACCTATCCCCACTGCGTCTGAAAACTGAAGAGTCGAAAGGACGCAAATAAAACAAAATCGGCCCTTCTGATAAGGCATTCAATAGCAACGTCTCCTAACACATGCCCCCATAAAAATATAGGTCAGAATGCACCCATCTCACACCAACAGCCCCCTTTCATGCGTTGTTTTGCTTACAGTCGGTAGTTCTTGTGTGCCAAGTTTCTTATCTAGCCTAGGTCTCATTTGTTTGTGGGATGCGTATTTATTCAGCTATTTGGACACGTGCTTGGTAAGGCAACTGCAGACCCCGCAGTTGCTTTCATGCTGATATCCATCTGACCCTCCCCCGATCAGTGAAGGACCCACAGGAGCTCAATTAAAGCGGGAAGTGTGAAAGCACAGCGTTACACTATATGGCATCCTCCAAAAGGCACTTTTTGAGAAAAAAAATTGACACAGAGAATACATTTCAAAAGACAATTTGGACGCTTTATTTGGAGAATTTATATAAACACTGTTGAACAAATAAATAGCTGCCAATCATTTGAACCGGGAAGTGAACTGTTCCACAAGGTTTGCTTTCGTGGGCAGGGCATATTTGCAATGTTTTGTGGCAATGTATGTGTCCTAGAAAAAAAATCATTAGCGATTCCATGAGTATGCATTTCCAACACAGTCAAAGTGATATCTTTCACAAAATCGAATTCCATTTCCTGGTATATTGGCTTGACCACCCATTTTCTGCTTCTTTTTCGCAAAGGCCATTGTGTAACAAAGCATCCCAAAGTTTCCCGCAGTCCTCGATTGTTCTCTTCCTACGTTCTCGTTATGCACTAATACCACTAGTAATGTTCGATATTGCATCCCGTCTATGCTGAAATACAATCTCTTGGGCCTGTACTTTAGGCACAAATTGTGGAACACCTTCAAATCTCCTGTGTGACAGAATTCTGGGAGTCCCTTCAGATCTCTTGATAGAGTTTTACCGAACACAATCTTCACAAAAAGTTTTGTGTGGAGGTGAAGATGGAACCAACCACTTCTTCTTGCGTTCCTGCTCCTCCGATAAAGGTCCATGTGCACATTGGTGAAAATGTAGCTTTCTGTACAAGAGTGAACGTTGGAACAGTGGTGCATTAATGAGCGCCATTTTTCAAGTAGAATTTCCACAGACACACCACAAGTTTTGGAGCTCCACCAAAGATGGTTGCTCAAAGATTGGGAGCACTGTAAAATATTTTCAGAACCCTTTTTTTTAACTAGCAGCTGTGATTTATTTATTGATTGATTTGTCAATGTGCCATACATCAAATTGATGGCAAATGTTTGGAAACTGCTTTTGCATGCCCTTGGCTATTGAAACATGTCTGTCGGTGGCTATGAGGTCTATTTGCATTCCCCTCGATTGGAAATCTTCCAGGAATTTTATGAAACCATGTTTCTCCATGGCCACTGAGGATTTACATTCTGATGATTATTTCAGTTTCCATGTTCTAAAAGTGGTATGTGCATTACTTGGGTGAAAATCTGGGGCTGTCACACTGCCCATCGCCAGCTACCCTGAACCGTTTGTCACAGAATGTCCTTTCAGTTGACATTTGTTCAATTTTCCAGGCTTCACTAATAGCAGGGAATACATATTCTTGTTGATATTTGTAGTACTGCGTTTTAGAAAGGAACTGAAGTCTCACAAATTGACAGAAACTGGACAATTTACTGAAATTGGAGCCACTGAAAAGTAAAGCTGCTGGACACAGTAGATTTCCAGCTGGCACTTTGCCCAGCATTGGTTGAGCAGACCATAAAAATGTAGCATGGAGCTGGACACAGGTGGCTTGGATTTTCAGGTTAGTGCCTTGTGATACACGAGTCACATTCACCAATGGCTGCCTGCATACCCCCCTCACTAGATTGACACATTTCAGCATCAGTATAATCTCTACCAGGCAGCTGTTGAATACAATGTATTTGTGCTCCTTTATTAGACTATAGCCCCGCATGAATGTGGTTTGTGACTCAACTGTGGTGGACATATCGGCTGAAAAGGACACACTGAAGTCGAGATCTTTGGCAAGTTCCTTGGTCAATTGCATTGAGGCTTCAGTGTCTGTTATTCCAGCTTGTGTTATTTGCACACGAATTGGAGAAACCATTAATGTCGATTGTTTATTGGGTGGCCCTTTTTTTTGCGGGTGTAGATTGTGTGAAGTGGTCACTGAGTAATTCAAAAGCATCTTCCTTATATTCAGTTTCTTCTTCATCTTGTCAAGTTCTCATATTGTAGCAATGATCCAAAAACACTTTGCTCGATTCGCCGGTCACATTCAGTTCATTTTCTGGCCATTGGGCATACGCATCTCAAGTCTGCTTATTGACTGGACTACGCCATGCCTCAAATAATAGTTGCTTCATGGTGAAATCTGTTTGGCAAGCAGCATCTTTGGTTTCATTTGTTGTGTATGTCTCTATACTTCTTTTCCTTCTGGGCCATTAGGAGATGGGTTGTAAAAACATGTTCAATGTAAATCCAACATACAGTATATAGCACTATAGATTAAAAAAAACACCAGCCCAGACCACTTTTCGTAAACAAAATTATTTGAAAGTTACCCTTGTTTTGTTGATTTTCTGTGAAACCGTGTTCTTCACTTTAACGACCGCACCAGCAAGCTGGACCGCCACCTCTGATCCATGTGCCTCCTCTTCTCTTCTTTTTTTAATTTATTTATTTTTTTAAATTTAAAATGCTTTGTTTGATTTAACAAACTTTTCATTTGTCTTTACATATATCTTTAAAAATGATCAAACAGTACCATTCTTATTATTCATCTACGGTTTCTTTAGTAATGTCATTCCAAAATTTGATCACAGTAAATATCAGGCGTTGGTTCCTTCCTTCGAGAAGTTCCGCCCATCTTTCATCTGTTGTTGATTGTTTTTCAGAAATTTTAAAGAAATCTTTATATAAGTCTCTTTTCGCTTTCAAGGCTGGACATACCATAATCAAATGGAAGAGGGTTTCTGGTCTAGTTTGGTTGCAAAAGCGACAGACATCGGATTTGTTATGTGTTTTATCTATCAGTGCTTGATATTCTCGGGCGGGCAATATATTTAGCCGAAAGCGCAAAAACAGATCTCGAATATTGCAACAGGGAAACTGTGCCAAATATGATGGTAGTTCATTAAGTGCTCTCACTTCCGTTTCCGCATGAAGGTGCCTCTTGTACTTTTTCTGTACTTCTATTGTTCTTAACCAATCACTCATTTGTATTTTCCGTTTTGCATATTGTGGTCTATTAAGCAACAATTCCTCGGTGATGTCTTCCGCTCTCATTTTCGCTTTAAATTCACTAGACCATTTCAATAATGCTGCTGTTTGAAAAGCTTCCTTTTTTTCCTTTAGGATTTCCAAAGCTGCTATTTCTTCAGAAGTGATTTTTCTTAACAAGTCCATTTGTTTCCAAAATACTATAGATTGTACCGATTGTAAAGCTAATTCGAATCTTAATCTATTCATTGGAAATGTTTTAGGAAAGGCAAGAGTTTTCCTCCAAAATAGTGCTTCATAATAAGGCCATCTCATTAGTTGTTGATTAATGATTGTCTCGCTTGCATATGTCAAGATTGGGATTACTTTTTGTTTGTAAAGCAGAATTGTGGCTTTTACTGAAAAAGTCCCATATTTTAAGTGGAAGAAACAACCTTGTTTTGCCAAAGCTCTCGCTTTCCCTTCAATATGTTCTTTCCATTCTGCTTCGTTCACCGACGGATTGATTAGAGCCCCTAAATATTTGATTGTTTTGGTTGTCATGATCACTTTATTTTCTATTTGAATCTTCATGTTCTGTTGTGTCTTTGTCTTTAGGGTAATCAGTTTCATTATTCTCGTTTTATCAATGTTGATTTGTAGGTTATTCTCCAACATGTAATCTTGTGCTTTATTCACTGTTTGTTGCAATCCTTTCAATTTTCTGTCTAAAATAATAATTTCATCTGCATAGATTAGCATTTGAATGGTTTCGCTGTTGATTTTTGGTGAATTTGCTGTATTGTTTTGAATTTTTTCTCCGAAATCATAGGTAAAGAGATTATAGAGGCACGCGGCTAATGGACAGCCTTGCTTTAAACCATTCTGAGTTGGAATGGATTCTGTCACTCTTCCCTCTTTCGTCAGCCGGACACATAAAGAAGTATTCGAATATAGTTGTTTCATTGGATTCCGAATATTTGAAGGGCATCCCCAATCTCTTAACTTAGCACATAGTAGTTGTCTATTGACTGAATCAAAAGCGTTTTTTAAGTCTATAAAAATAGCATACAGTTGTTGTGATTTAGCCATTGCTTCATGTTTCATCATATTCAGCAGCAGGAGGTTGACATTCGTGCCTATTTGTTTTACAAAGCCTGTTTGTCTTTTTTATCGTTACGTCTTGCCCATAGATTCAATTTTGTTTGAAGGTAACCGGCAAATAATTTTCCCAAAGGTTCCAATAAAGCTATCGGTCTATAATTGGCCGGATCTTTTCTATCTCCTGCTTTGTAAATTGGGATCAGGACAGCTGTCGTCCAAGTCTGAGGTATCTTTTTCGTCTTTTCAATTATTCTTAATAGATGACTCAAGAATTTGGCCCAATGTTCTGGGGCCGTTTTTAGGTCGCCATTTGCTAAGCCATCAGGGCCTGGAGCTCTCGAGGAGTTGAGTAAGTTAATGGTACTAATAATGTCTTCTGTCTCCCATTTTAGGTCCCAGGGATCATCATCTCTCTCTATATCAATTAGGTCTGTTTGTACAGTATTTTTGTATAATGTTGAGTAGTGATTCACCCATCTGCTTGCATCCACTTCTTGAATCATATTCTGTCTTGCAGATGAGATGTTCAACATAGACCATAGATGGTGCGTATTATTTTGATTAAGTGGTGTCAAAATCGCTTCTGCATCATTCTGTTTATCGATGCTTTGATGGCTTTTATTGCGTTGGAATACTTAATCTTTTCTTTTTTTATTTCCATTTCAAAGTTTAGTGCCTTGTGTTTTTGCAATTTTCGCAACGCTTTGTAGTGTTGTTTTTTTTGTTTGAACTTCAACATTGAAGTAATGAGGGTGGATTTGTTTTTGATTCTTCTTTGATCCCATATGTTGGTATTTTTCTAGGATCCAACCATAATTCAATTTTAGGTTATCTTGAATCGGCGCACCTTCAAAAGTTGAGACTATTTCCGCCATTTTGTTGTGTTTTATCCTGAGTCTATTCATCCCATTTGTAAGCTCAAAGTCAGGTAGTATTAGATGTTGGTCAGTTGTTGCCTGGATAGCCCATTCGATCTGAATCAAATGATGATCGATATCCTGCTGAATTGAATTTCCAATTGAAGTAGTTAAGTTTCTGATCCTTTCCGATGCGAAAATATAGTTGATAATTGAGTTAGATGTTTCACTTGACCATGTTGGTAACGGTTTTCCCTCACTGTCTGTATGTTGGTTACTTAGAAAGATGTTTCTCAGATTCGCTTGTATAATCCCTTTTTTTGCTCTACTCGACAATATACTGGGGTCTAAATTCTCACCTTCTTTATTAAATAGATGAGTTAAAGTCTCCTGTTATAATGAAATCCGTTCCAATGTTAGAGATGACCACGTTGTCAATTTCATCGTATATTGAATCGCTGAATTTCGTCTCAGACATTGCATTTGGGTTCCAATATATATTAAATATAGATATCAGGTTGTCATCCAAGGAAGAAGCTGTTTCAGCCTTGCTATCTGTTGCCATTTTGGTAGTTAAATATTGAGTCAATGGATGTATGTTTTTACTTGCAATTATTGTCCATGTTGGCAATATTTTTGTTAGTATCAACATTCCTGTTGCAGGTCTTCCCTGTTGTGCGAATATCGCCGGTTCATTACGGTACTATACCCATCACAGATAACCTCTTCAGTCAGCCACGTTTCCTGCAAGCAGATGATATCCAAATTGTCCAGGAGTGTTGACTGTTTTTCTAGGAGATGTTTATTTCCTCTTGTATTCCAAGATCCCAGTGATATTCCACACTTCTGGGATTCATTCATTTTTCATTGTTATAAATAGGTTTTCCTTCCACTTTGCTTAGTCTTCACATTTGATTTCATTTGTAGAGTCTCACGATAATCACGCCATAGGGTTTTGTAATCTTGTTCCTGCCGCTTTGGTCTTGAATTATTAAGATTTTGAGCAGCTTTCATCCCTTTGCTCTGTTCCTCATTATTGATTAATTTATGCTGCCTAAACGGCGCCAGATTGTTTGCTTTTTTTTTCAGCCAATGCCCGTGTGACAAAGATTTCTTCTATTCCAAAACCTAGTTTCTCAAACTGATGTTTAGTTGCTAGAAACCCTTTGCATTGTATTTTGGACCTCTTCCATATATTGTTTATTTGGAAACAGAACTAGTTCTAGATCATCCGATTTTATTTTATCCACTTGTGGGATTGCTTTAAACAACTGCAGAATATTGGCTCTGTTCATTATTACCGGCTCTTCTGTGTTAGCTGTCATTGGAAATAAAGCTATTCTATAGGCACATGTTGTATTCTGCGGATTTTGGAATATTGGTCTAACTAATATAGGACTTGGTTGAGTCATCAGGCTATTGTTGTTGATATATTCGGATTGCGTATCTAGTGATAACCACGATTCATCGTTAGATACTGTTGAATATTCAAATGAGAAGTTAGCTGCCTCTTCCTCATCATATTCACTTTGAGTTTGTCCAATAATCGTATCTTGGTATTCATCAACGACAATCAGAGTCGCATCTTGTGAATTAATTGATATAGCATTATCGTCACTCATATCGTCAGCAGTTGATAAGTCTATTATTGGACTAGGTTTTACTGGTCCACAAGGTATTTTTTGATTGATTACCTATAACAGCACATCCAATGGTTCCATCACTTCGTTCGTATCTACATTGGTAGGCTCTTTTTGTCTTACCGCCATTTTTGTTTCACGCATTTTCTGTTGTGTACCCTTTTGTTTTAAAGTCAGATGATTATTGTTGTTCTTTGACTCATCCGTTAACGTTTTCTGCATTGACTTAATTTTTCTCAGCAATGCCCGAGATCCATTCTGTTTTTTTTGTTGTTGTTTTTTTACTCTTTGGTTTGGTTAACAAATCTTGACGCACCATCCCACGCTTTGAGAGATCAAATATATCAAACGGCGTACAAGATGGTGGCTCAGTATTAGCTGTATGTGTCGGTATTGACAAATTGGTTGGAATCATCGGGATGATCTGAATTTCATATTGTGTACTTTGTTCTAATTTGTGTTCTTTTTTATTCATATCTTCAGTTTGTGTATGATTTGTTACATAATGTTTTTGTTCCATCGTGTGGGCCTGTTTTTTTGTTTCATCATCAATCATTTTTTTGGTAATCGTTGAGACAGTCTCCAAAAGATTCTGTTTGTCTACCCGGTCGACTCTTGCCAATTCTGCTAATCGCCTTTGCCATATTCTAGATGTTCCGGCTTCTTGTTTCAGCCGTTCCTGAATAGTGTTTATAAAGGTTTCAAAATAAGTTTGTTTAGTCATTATCATCGCTAACAACGTTGCCTGATCTTTTGTAGAAACAACCATATATTCCTGTATCTTTAAAAACGAAATCATTGCAGACGACAACACTGCTACCAATGTATTTTGTAAATCTAGCATGGTCGTTGGGATTCTTTGTTGGGATTCCGGTGCTTGGGATTGATGTTCAGTTGTTACATTTGAGGAGAAGGAGTCAAGGTCTTCCGTTTTAGGCCTGGGTAACAGTTTATTCATTGTCTTTATCACCAGGTGAGCCAGATCTTGATCGTACAATTGGTGTGGAGGTCTTGATGTTTCTTAGAGGATTTGGCGTGATTACCCCGTCAAAGACTTCATTTCTTTTTTCCTGGGACTCCATAATGGCCTCTATCTCGGTGATATCAAGGGATAGGCGAGCAATTCTCAGTGCTATGGGTTTGTTTTGATCAATGTTCTGTGTCGCCGTTGGTATATATGTTGACTGCCAATGTAATTTAGCCGCTTTGGTTCGCTCTTGTAAAGACGGGGTAAAGCAACTATCTTCTTCACCTGCTTTTGTCAGATTTTTAGCTATTGGTTGGTCTGAATGCAGTGTACCATCAGATGGGGTCATATGCGCCAAGACTGCATCTCTTTGCATATTATTCATAGGTTCTTCTAGCTGTGGATTCAGTGAGTAGCTGTTTAGAAGCATAGAAGTGTGCGTTCCAGCAGCTTTCAATGCAATCAATTTTGGTGCATTGTGTTTGTTTGTTTTATTCAAATCTGTTAGGTGTTTTACAGTTATATTATCCTTAATCGGCAACTGACCTTTCCGAGATGGGAGTACAGTTGCCTCTCCGGGTTTTGCTATTGCTTCTACTTTTGGTGTTTCTTTGCTTACTTCTGTGCTTATATGTTCTCTACTGTTATCATCTGTTGCAATGATTTCCCTCGTTGTCATGTGAGCAGCGGGGTTCTTGGATATTTGCGCAGAAGATTCCTCTAGCTTCCCTTGCAGCCTGGTTCTTGGTTTTTGGATTTCCATTGCTGGAATCGGAAACACGACTAGGCGTGACTATCAGGAAACAATTTCCACTTCAGTTGATCAGCACCTCCCACCGCAAACAGCAGACAACAGCGCGCCCTTTACACCACGCGGGCTTCACGCCGCAAGGGTTGTACTGTGCTGCCTCTGAGGCTTCAAGCAGGGGGAGTGGCTTCTGGTAGTCACGTGTTGCTGCAGGATGCCGCTCGCTTCAACTGCTCTCAGCTGAGGCTGAGAGACTCACGCGAATTGGAGCGGACGCAGGGATTTCACTCGATCCTCCTCCCAGACGAAGGCAGGTATTTCCAAAGTTCTTCCAACAGAGTTTTGTCACAATGTAGCAGCCGCACAGCAGACAACAGCGCGCCCTTTACACCACACGGGCTACACGCCGCAAGGGTCACGCTGTTCTGCCTTTGAGGCTTCAAGCAGGGGAAGTGGCTTCTGGTAGTCACGTGAAACGGGTCACGTGTTGCTGCAGGATGCCGCTCGCTTCAACTGCTCTCAGCTGAGGCTGAGACACTCACGCAAATTGGAGCGGACGCAGGGATTTCACTCGATCCTCCTCCCAGACGAATGCAGGTATTTCCAAAGTTCTTCCCACAGAGTTTTGTCACAATGTAGCAGCCGCACAGCAGTCAACAGCGCGCCCTGTACACCATGCGGGCTTCACGCCGCAAGGATCACGCTGTTCTGCCTTTGAGGCTTCAAGTAGGGGGATTGGCTTCTGGTAGTCACATGACTCGGGTCACGTGTTGCTGCAGGATGCCGCTCTCTTCAACTGCTCTCAGCTGAGGCTGAGAGACTCACGCGAATTGGAGCGGACGCAGGGATTTCACTCGATCCTCCTCCCAGACGAATGCAGGTATTTCCAAAGTTCTTCCCACAGAGTTTTGTCACAATGTAGCAGCCGCACAGCAGACAACAGCGTGCCCCTTACACCACGTGGGCTTCACCCTTTGCTAAACTCTGTCACCAACTCTCGAACACTCTGCTCCTGCGTCCATCCTTCTCCTGGTCTCCCGGTCCAGGTCCTACTGTTACCACACCTGTTTACCACACCACGCAGCCTCTTATTCTAATTCCCGACCTTGTATACATCCCTTGAATAGAATATTCATTAAAAAAAGTAATTTTTTTTTTCCAATCAAATTCTATCATCGCACACATCGCTTACATACCCTCGTAAACAGTGTACGTCATTTAGTCAAAATAGACATTTCACATTTCACCTGATTGATACTCGATTAGAGATCACCGTGCAAAACCTACTGATTGTAATGTTGCAGTCAAGCATTTTGTATTCAGCATTAGGGTAGCATTGTAACGTTAGAACTGAAATGATAAAAGTTTGAAAAACTGCACCTATATATCAATGTCACTGTCTAATAGTATCAGATGTAGGATTTACTTTCTTTCATTCAAGGGAACTGGCAGTATGCGTGCCTCATACTCTGGACCAGCTCTAAAGGATGATGTAATTGTAGTCGAAGTACCAGCATCCCCCCTGTAGCACAGTACTTGTTTTAGTATGGGTGAAAACAGTGAAATTGAACATAGACAATCGGATGCAGACAATAGTACATATAAAAACCCATAAATTAAACATTATGTAAACAAATGAAAGGATACGTAAACTATTTCATAATATCTAAAATTTCATGCATAATACATTTCTGTAATCAAAAAGCAAAATAAAACTACCTGATAGGCGCTCGAAGTTGTTGTTGACTCCGGAAAAGAAATGGATGCAGAATCTTGCTCCTTCATTTTCAGTGCATTGACACAAAGTGGTAAAGGGGAAATTAGATTTTGCATTAGATATGCGGGAAGATCCAACTCTCAAGAATATGAACTTCAGCAAGTCTGTATGGCTCACCATTGGTATACTGGACGTGTCGGTGATGTCATCACTACCGATAGTCTGAGCTTCAGTCAATATGCTAATCTAAAAGAATTGACATGTGAAGCAACCGATTAGGAAAAGATTATGCTTATTTAGAAGGGCACTATGGCATAGTTTTCTGTGTTCATAAATAATTTTCTATGATGCTCCTAAAACCAGGCAAACTAGCAAAAAATGGGGTATGGTTATAAAGCAATACAATCTGGTAAATATGCAAAGTTTAATAAGAAACATTTACATCAAAAGCACCAATCCGTTCATGTAGTTACCTGTTCTGTACCCCAAGGCCTACAGCCATTTCATGAACCGTGACTCACCTGAGGCAGCGTGTGCATGAATAGAGTTGGAATTGCATTTGGAAGCAATTTACGAGACGTTCTGAGTCGATGCTGCTTTGTATTTGTATTTGTTTTATTTATATAGCGCAGACCAGGCCCAAGGGCAACCGGGCGCATGTCTTAGAAGAACATTACGGGCATGACATATAGTTACAGTGTTTACAGTAAATTGTGAACAAAGTACAAGTGACGTTACAATTCAAGGTAGCAAACAGAGCATTAGTGAGGGAGCGTAGCAGGACAGGGACCCAGAGGGCCAGTCATGATCAGAAGAGCTGCTGTTAGTAAGATGTGGCTAGCCAGAGCTTTGCTTTATGTTTAAATAGGTTGATTGAGGGTAGGGTTCTGATAGCGAGAGGTACGGTATTCCAAAGCTTGGCCGCCAGGACTGGGAAGCTGGTGCCTCCAGCAGATTGGAGCTTGAATCTAGGGATTGCAAGACCTTGGGATTTTGCAGATCTGAGTACTCGCGATGGAATATGCTGTGTGAATCGTGAGGCAAGGTAGGTTGGGGCCTGATGGTTTACGCATTTGTATGTGAGGGCTAGTTCTTTGAGTGAGATTCTTTGGGCGACTGAAAGCCAATTGAGGTTCTTCCTTGTTTCTGAGATGTGAGCAGAACGAGGGATATTGAGGAGAGCTCTGATGGCATTATTTTGGGTAAACTGTAGTTTATTAAGATTACCCTGGTTAGTGCCTTAGTACAGAGCATTGCAGTAGTCCAGTTCGGACATAACCAAGGTCCTGGCCAGGGTGATGCAATTCTGGGTGGTAAGGAATGGGCGACAAGCTGAGATCAATTTGCAGGTGTAAGCAGATGCAGAGCCTACTGCATTGGTTTGCCTAGTGAGAGTCAAGGGGGAGTCCAGATAAATACCCAAAGTTTTAGTATCTTTGGAAACTTTAATTAGGTTACCGTCAATGTTAAAGGAACCGAACAGAGAGCTCAGTTTGTTGAGTCTCTGTTGCGTACCTAAGATAAGAAGCTCTGTCTTGTCATCGTTGAGGCACAGTTCATGTTGGGCCATCCATGCTTGGATGACAAGATAGATGTCATTGAGGGCTTTGGAGTCGGCAATGTAGTCACCAGTGATGGGTATTTAGTATCTGGGTGTTATCGGCGTAATTCCTGTAGGTGACACCCAGATAGTCAAGCACATCAAATAGTGGTTTGGTGAAGACATTGTAGAGAGTAGGGGAGACACAAGATCCTTGAGGCACTCCACAAGGGACTGGTGTGGGATCAGCCGATGAGGACGGCGAGAAAACTCTCATGTGCCCATTGTCAAGGAATGACCTGATTGATCCAGTTGGATGCATTGTCTGAGAAGTGTGCAATTGGTCGTACATATCCAGGGTAAGTGCAGGCTGCGGAATCGATCACCCCTCAAGTCCCCCAAGACATCCTGGGTTCTACTTTCAAACTCGCCCGGCGCACATCCACAATATCCAACCCATTAGATCTATATTGCTCGGGAATGTATGCATTGTTGTGTCCTTAGGTTTGGTATGGGTCTTAGATGGAATTATATTACACATTTTTCCAAGCAATGTTTGTTTTAGTCACAGAAGCAAAACCTTTGTAGTCGACTATACACTAGGATAACTTTCATAGAGCATTGATTGATGTGACGCAAATCGTAACATGTTAATCGTCCGTTGAATGTACTTTCATGCATCAAAAGGAAACATGCTTATAGACACGGTCCACAAAGGATGCAATTCTATCCCAATTGACACTGATGGCAATTGCTATATATCGAGAAAAGAACAAATTAAACAGAAGTCAATGGTAATGGCAATGAGGTGAATGAACATTACACTACTGGGTACAATTGCTCAAAATAGAAAGAAATTTAGAGATCAAGAAGAGATGATTAGGTGGCCTGCCCTTACCTTGACCAACAACCAGTTAGATTCAGCAAGCAGGGTAGTTAGCATGAGAACAGGTAGCATGATCATCAGTTGACTTCCAGTGTTCAGAGATGTTCTCAGGTAGAACGATCACGAGTTGACTTGCAGTGCTCGCAGATGTTCTCATGATAAATATCAAGGGGTTTATAAACAATTAGAAAAGTGGGTGTGTATGTGAATGAGTGACATGTTTATGGAGTGGTCTTAAGTGAATAGCAGGGGCGTGGCCTGCTTCAGGGGAGCCTGCCTGGAGACACTGGGTCTGGCTAGGCCATGTGTACAATGTCTGCTGTGCAGAAGATACCTTTGAAGTGTACATGGTGTTTGGCACCTTGGCTGTTCCCATCCTGCCAGCCCGCTCGAGAGGGCACGGCCGCTGGTGCGAACTGCCATTGATAGGGTAGGGGGGGGGCGGCCAAGAGGCATGCAGGAAAGGGCCAGAACACTGCTGAATGGAGACACAGATTGCAGGGGCGCTGTCTGCTTCACGGGAGCATGCCCGGAGACATTGGGTCTGGCTAGGCCATGTGTACAATGGCCCCGGCGTGTAAGATACCTTTGAAGTGTACATGGTGTTTGGCACCTCGGCCGTACCAGGACAAGTGAGTGTCCTTGATTCACTGAAAAATTGACAACCATTCATAAAAGTTCAGTTGTATTTTATTTTGTTGTTGGCACAAATGTACTACACATTATATACTTCGGGTTGCAGCACAGTGTGGGAAAATCCCCTGTACTGACCGCTGTCACTGGGGAATGTGGCTCAAATGCCACCAACGACACAGGCGGTATTACTCATTGAACGCAGTATCCACGCCTCCCATGAAGCCACCATGTAAACACATGATCGGCCACCAGTCTGTACCACCTGGGGAAGAGAAACATACAAACTGTATTTAAATGAACATGATAAGTGTATCAAACCTTCATTGAAAATGCAATCTAGTATCCTATTGCTTCGTTGCCGGTACAAATGTTACTTCATTGATCAATCAACTTGGGCTTTAAAGTGTACACACATTACAAATGTGAATAACTATGCATTCCGTAACGTTTGGGGCACAGAGAAATATTGTTTCTTGGTTGTACGTGAAAGACACACAAAGATGACCAGTATGATTTCCCCAAATCGCGAGTGATGTTGCAAGAGTACATTATTTTGGTGATGATAGATCAAAGTTATGACAATATAGGAGACAAACAAGAAATGTAAGTGACCTCAGTGGTCAAAGTGAAATCAAATCTAGAGTACACTTACTCGTTACTTGGCTTGTGAGGGCGAACTGATGCGCGAAGTTTGTGCATAAGCACCATCATAATCCTCAACACGGAGAAGCAGGCTGCCCTGAAGTCCTGCAGTTCGGTAACGCATTGCGGCCGTGTCTCGTCTTCTGATATGTATGCCAAGCATCCAGAGTTTTCTCGGCAGCAGCAGTTCTCCTCCTCGGTTGGCATGACCTTGCACCGATTGTACATCAGGTGGAAACGTCTTCCATGCGACTAGGCTCAGGCTCTTGATCCGGTGATTCGTCCTCCCAACTTTCGTCTGAAGCCCCATCATTTCCGCATCTTTCTCTTTCGACTAATTCTGCCTCGGAATACTCTGGCTCATACTGGTAGGGCTCTATTGTTGCGATTATGCAACTAAATTAAAATAGATAGTAATGATAGTACTAGTATCTGTTCGCACAGGCTACGAGCAACGAAGATAGCTGAATTGAGCAGAAACGAGCCACAGGATACACAAAAAAGACAGTGAAACTATTGAAAAAGCAACTCTGATTTTGTCTGATGAGAAGTGGTCTGTTTATACTTATTGAGAAAAGAGGCGTCTTGCCATTTCCATGGAGAAACGTCATTAGCTGGAGCGCAGAGAACGTTGACACAAGACGTGCATTGGCGCTGTGAAATGGGCCATACACATTTAGTGATGTCAGCTTCAGGGGCTGGGGATATTATTTAGTGCCGCTAGGGCAGTTCACCTTAGGGCGATACAGCAACGGATAAGGTTAGCACAAGATGGCCGCGGCCCTACTGCCTGATTTCGCATGTGTAAAAGTGTGGAAACTACGGTAAAGTGCATGGGAAATGTTTGTACGATCGTTCAACGTATGCTTTAAAACACATGCCCGAACGCTCGGGACAATATTTGTGAGCACACCATTAATTTAATTTCTGGCAAATATTGCATCCCACTAGTAGAGACTAATCATAATACTCCATCGTTCATGATATGCACTTGTGCATAGACTACATCCTGATGGGATCTGGACCTCTACACAGATGAAAGAATGCATTATGCTTCCCAGGAGCTTCTCTGATCACTCGCCGATTCTATGCTTCAGGATGGGACTCTCATGCACCCTCTGTGGAGATTTAAATCCCATGCTAGTTTAGATGTCGAGCGACATTAAAGAGGCTGTCAACACGTTCTTTGAGGTTAAGGTCGGTTTGGTCCTCATAATGGCTATGGTTTGGGAAACAAGTTTACCTCTGGGGCCGTTGAATAGGAATTGAGAAAGGTGTTCTAAAAGCAATTTGTTCAGTCTCGAGTTAGAACTCGGATATCTCAATCTCGGGGCAGGCAGAGGAGGCTGAACTACTGTCGACTATTAAGAATAAGTTGGATTAGTTAAGTGCAGCGTAATCACATTTCTAAAGGACCCGAGGCTACCTCATAAATATGGTGAGGAGAGCAGACCCTGGCAGGATGTTGCTCAATTGCTGTGGCCCGGAAGTGGTCCGTCTAGTGTCACAGTTATAAGGAATGCAAAGGGGATTCTGGTTTCGAACAAGGAGACCATACTTGACATGTTCCTTGCCTATAATTTTTATGCTTTTCTTTAACTGTAAATCTATTTTTATAAAGGTTTCCAGTATTGTACAATACATTGGGAACCCACAACATGAAGGACCCAGACATCACAATTATGCAAACATGGCCGTAGCCCAAAAGGCAACCCATTAAATAATCAAGGTACTCCTGATCGTCCACTCAAATGTCCACTCCATTTAAATTGTACGGTTAGAGGAAGAAAGTTTGCCCCTCCAAGTTCTTCTTCAGACTCAGTATGAAACGGGAGATGTAACAGGCGAGAATAAGCCAAGACCCTCTTTCAAGGACCCATCCTCAGGTATTAAGTCTCCCCGGAAACAAAAGCCACCACATCCAGATGCCCAACACAAGCTAAACCTTGCCAAGCTAGAACCTGAAAGAAAGCTCAGACCAACATCCTACTACTTAATCACTATTTCAGTGCAACCTCAGTCGAAGACCAGCCCTGCAACCAGTCCAAACCTCCTCTGCCAATGGTACCGGGAAATTGCTTTGAGCTCAGAGTCTCAAGAAATGTACTCCTTTCCCTTCCATGTGACCCAGAGTTTAGCCGGATGCAGCATGCCTGCCTTCACTCCTCGAGCAAGAAAACTCTTCAAAGTGTTCAGCACAGTTTCAGGTGCCAGGTCCAGGAAGAGCAGAATCCATGTTTGTTGACACTCCAACTTCCCTTTTTCATTTGCCGCTTTCAGGATCCATTCCTTGTCCCTGTATCAGAGTTTGATTATAAGCGTTTGACCAATTTCAGAGTCCTTTGATTTCTTAGTTTCCCACTGTTTAATTCTATAACATTTCTTTAATTATATAAAGGTCCTCCACTATATCTAACCACAACACCTCTGGGAGCCAGGTAGCTGTGAATGTTAACACACCATCCCCTTCAGCTCTTACGGTAAGGCCCAGCAGCTCAATTTGTTTCTCCTGGACTACATTCTCTTGGTTTTCCATTCTCGCTCCAGTGCCCGACTACACCGCTGCACCACCTCCATCACCTTGCCCAGCTGCTTCACTGCTGGAACAGTCGGGGCACATACGTTCTATTTCCAATATTTTTTGCTGCAGGGTCAACGCTATGGATTCCAGCTTTGCCACTTTCTCATTCAGGTGGTCAAATTTGCCCTCAAGCCTTGACACAGTTTTGTCGATGCAACCCAGCACTGACATGAGGCTTTCTTGGGTGGCCCAAAAGGCTCTAGGTGAATGTTCCAAGGATGTGCGCTTGCTTATTGTGGTGAACGCCCTGTCTGTTTTTTTTAAATCTTTTTCCACAAGGCCATAGTGAGAACTCTGCACTCCACAAAGTCAAATTGGAACTCACCAAGCCACAACAGTCCCCAAATCCTGGGACACGACAGGGAAAGGGCTGCTTACAACAAACTGTAGTTTAAACCCTGCTCACTGTGTCTCGTCATACCTCAACTGGGATCTTGAATTTCTCTGCCTTTAGCATTCCACCAGCATCGCAAGGCCGTCCACCACATCTTAGTCTCTCAGGTACTATCTTCACTCCTCCACAGATTACCAGCGTGCCCCAGCCTTGTCAGAAGCTCTCAGTAGCTGGTCACGACCTGGCATCTACCCGAGAGCCATACATTCAAATTTTTCTCTCTCTCATATAGGCTTCATGTGTACAGCATTGGCTGCAAGACTTTGCTTTCAAGTGTCCTCACCACCACGGCTGGCACTTCAGATGGACCTATCAGGGATATTGCATGTCATGCCTTGGATCCTCGCTCTCGCCTCCGGCGGCTCACTAGCTCTCAGGAGGCCACACCCCGACACCACCCCCATCAGCAGCACAGGGTTTGCCAGGCAGGACTGCGCTTAACAATCATCTCCTGAGTCGCAGTGGAAGAGACCCAACGAGGGACTCCTTGCCCACAAGTAAGATACATACACTCCGTCCCAGTTTTCACAGGTATATGTGCCACTAGGCAATCCTCCATCTGCCAGACTCGCTCTGCCATGGCTCATTCTGACTGCATTTCACCACTTCTATAACATTAGACACCCTCCGTCAGACTCAAGAGTATCGATATTTCGGCTCCGGAGCGGCAGCTTGTGTTGTGAGCCACACTCCTTCGTCCTGGCTCATTGAGCACCCCATTTTCATTGCACTGACCATCCAACAAGTGGAAGCAGCCATAACACTGATCAGCCTTCTCTCTTCCATGGGAGCTTCACTCAGAAGCGGCCATCATCTTTGGGCTCACCGGCACCCCCCGGAAGGAGTCCTTTTCAACAACTGATCAGCACAATTATTTTGGAGGGATAGAGTTACCCACGGTTAGTCGAGATGTACTATATCTCATGAATGTCTCAACAACAAGCTCATGTCATGCTCCGATAGCAACGTCCCCCTCTAAAACCACTGGGTTAAGACGGAATCACTGCCAAATGTTTAAGGGTTTGGCTCAGACGTTGCTCTGCAGGAGACAGTACAGTCTGGATCTCGCCCTCCCATGATGTGTGAGGCTGTGATATTGTTGATTCTGAAGCCTGGCAAAAGACCCGAGTGACTGATCTTCTTATATTTTATTTATTTATATTGCGCCGGTAACTCGCAAGTTTCGGGGCGCAGAGACATGGGCCCTCATTACGACCCTGGCGGAAAGCGACTGACCGGAGCGCCACAGCGTAAATAGCGTTTCCGCCATTGCACGAAGGAGCAAAGTGCGGCCCATTCCGACCCATCGGGCACGAGCACCACGGCATGGCGGAAGTGCAAAGTCCGCGATGGCGGAAATGACCCCAAAACGGCCCACACCGCCGCCGTACGGCGCCCTAGGTGCAATACCGCCACCCCTCTTAGCGGTCACCGCAGTGTGCGCCTACCGGAAAGTACGGTGGCCGGAAATATACGGAAACGGAAGTTAAAACATGGGCCCGGAACGGGAAACATCCCGGCGTTCACCTATAAATACACTAAAACCACACAACCACTAAAATCACTACCCTGAAACACACCCCAACCCGTCAACCACCCTAGCGAAACCAAGAAAAATGGGAAAAGTAGCGAAGAAAGCGTGCGACCGCAAGCGGCAGGTCCACTTCTCCCGTGAGGAACTCACCGTGCTAACAGAGACCCTCCAGGAGAATGCTGCCGTCGTCTTCTCCACGCAAATGACCAGAACGGCACTTGCAAACAAGAAGGCCATATGGGCTCTGGTGGCACAGCGGGTAAGTGCGGTGGGGACCGCACCCCGCACCCCACAGCAATGCCGCAAGCGATGGGACGACCTGCGGATACGCGTCCGCAGCATACTCTCTGCCAACCGCAACATTGCCACAGCCACCGGGGGAGGTCCTGAATCACCCATCAAGTTGACCCCCTGGGAAGAAATCTGTGCCTCCACCATCGGAATGGAGAGCATAGAGGGAGTCGGAGGGATGGAGAAAGGAGTGCAGACATCCGAAGATTCAGGTAGGTGGGCCAGATAAAACAATGCCAAATCCACACAGTCCATCCATGTGAAGTACCATGCGTCCACATAGTGCAACAGAAACACATGTCCAGGAGAACGTCCACACACATCGGCCTGCAAGCGCACGTTAAAACCCACAATAAATACATAAATAATTAAAAACCCCTAATACACGCACTACACGTGCAGCAGGCACACCCTAACTGCAGGCTGCCAGACAACTGCACCCTCACTCCACACACAAATCAAAGCACCTCCAAGGCCCCGACCCAAATCACCCTCAGGTACCACCACAATGCATGTGATACAATGCCATTCCAATTCCCACAGACCCATCAATAACCCTCGCCCTCCTTTACTCCACCACAGGGTCCGATCCAAACGACGAGCTACAGGACACCCCTACCAGCACACCTGCAAAGAGGGCCAAGACCAACGGCCAGAGACCCTCCACCTCAGCTGCACGCATCAAGACACGGCAGCAGCACAAATCAGGTGGCAGCACAGAGGAGGGAACATCAACAGGCACCCCAGCAGCCAGCATGCCCACAACACCACCACCACAGGTCCCCCCAATGGATGCCACAGAAGGCACTGCCTCTGGTGGCAGCAGCACCATAGGTGACACCCCATTGATGGCAGCATGCTCGGACACAGAAAACGGGGATGCCGAAGTCAGATCCATCCATGACCTGTCCCAATCCCCCTGTCTGTTCCATCCCGTACAACATGAGGATACCACGCAGGGGCACCCACCAGACGACGACTGGCCATCCCCCACAAGCCCTGTGGCAAGGCAACATGAGGACAACAGCCCCTCTGTGACACCCCCGCAAATGGCCATGGCCCAGCAGAGGCAACAGTCCCTCGACCAGTTGATCGAACAACAGCAGCAACTGGCCACACTCCTCAAGGACCATGCCGATGAATGTGGGGGCACTAAGGCAGACATAGAAACATCAACTGAGACACTTAGGGCAGAAATGGAGAGAGGTACAGAGACGCTAAGGGCACAAATTGAGAGAAGCACCGAGAGCCTGAGGGGGGAACTGCATGCGACGTCCAAAGACGTATGTGCCGAACTTGCCGCAGTGCGCCGTGTGCTCACTGAGCTCTCGCAAACCCTTAGGGACATGCATGGACGTGAGCAGGCAGACACATCATCCGTTGCAAGTTCCGTCCAGGGCAGCCCCCAACGTAGATCTGGGAGGAACCTGCGCTCCACAGGCAGGGGTGCCCCTGATACCCGCAGAGGGGGCATGCAATAGCGACAGCCCACTTACAATGAGCATCTTTGGACACTGGTGTTCGGGGGGGAGGTAGGAGGGTGGAGGGGGTGTGTTGGGCTCACTTGGGTGGCGGGTCGATAGGGTGTTCAACATGATATCACATATGCCATAAAAAGTGCACGATCAACCAATGAGAAGTGTGGACATTGATCTTTGTGTACTAGGCCATCATAGGCGTACAGTCCATATTGTGCATGTCCCAGACACACGCAGTGCCACGAGTCCCGTGTCCATGTATCAGCCACCAGGCGTGAGTGCTAGAAGCATACATCAATGAGATGCTGACGAATGTCACGGGCCTCCGGTGCCTCGCAGACTCCATGAGGTGCTGCCACATCCCCACCCTCATCATGACCATCATCAGGTGCTTGCAGTTCTGCGTCAGGGGGCATGGGCACATTTCTACGTACGCACATGTTGTGGAGCATGACACATGCCATCACCATCTTTGCAACCTTCTCATGGCGGTACAGGAGTGCCCCGCCAGACCTGCTGAGGCAGCGGAAACGGGTCTTCAGTAGGCCGAATGCCTGTTCAATGACTACACGGGTACGTGAGTGGGCATGGTTGTAGTCCTCCTCATGCTGGTCCCGTGGGTTCCGGACTGGTGTGAGGAGCCATCTCTTCAGTGGATATCCAGCATCACCTGTATGTGGACGAGAAACGTATGATGTGGAATGCCATTGATACGTACGCACACCCCCCCCCCCCTTCCTGGCAGGTCAATGCCAATTCACATACCCCACATCATCATGCATGTAATGAGACTCACCGAGTAGCCAGGATCTGTTCCCTGCGTGTCGCTCCATGTAGCGTGGTATTGTAGAGTTCCTCAAGACCATCGAATCATGGGTTGATCCAGGGAATCGGGCACAACAATGTGTAATGATCCTGTTGGAGTCACACACCATCTGTACATTCAGGGAATGAAATTGTTTTCGGTTGCGGTACTGGGCCTCCATGGCATGTGGGACGACCAATTCAACATGGGTGCAGTCGATGGCACCAATGCAACCCGGTATGCCGGCAAGTGCATGGAATCCCACTTTTGTGTTGGTTATTTCCTGCTCCGAGCGTGGTAGAGAGATGTAGTCGTCTGCGTGCTTCAGGAGGGCATCGAGCACTTGCAATAGTGTCCGTGAGAACAGTGGCTGAGAAATGCCATGCAACTGTCCGACTGTGTGCTGGTAGGTGCCTGTGGCCAGGAAGTGGAGTACAGACACCACCTTCAGTAGGGGTGGGATGGCGGTTGGGCTATCTATCATGCTGACAAGGTCAGCCTGTGTCATGTCCACAATGGCGGTTATGGTGTCCCGGTCCAGACGGTAGAGGGTGTGGATCTGCTCATCAGTGAGGTTGAACGGATGTGCTCGGAGGCGTGGGATTGCGGGCTGCCTGCGTGGTGGTAGTGGCTGTGCTGGCAGCCCTTGCTGGCCCTGCCTTGGCCTCCTCCTCCTCCTGCGTCTCCTCCGTGCGGCTGGTTGTAGTTGGTGTTCGTCTTCTTCTTGGAGTCGGAGCGCTTGCAGTGCTATCAGGTCCCCCAGGGCCAACATCGCGAGTCCTGCCGGTAGCATTTCGGTGTGGTTGTGGGAGGAGACTGGCTGTGCAATTTATGTGTTTTCAGGCTGTATGGCCTCCACCTGTGGTGATTGATTCCACCTGTGCAAACTGCTCTCCCCTTTGGCCGAGCACGTCCCGCGCACAACGCTGCAATTCGGGGAATTGTATCTTGCTATTGCAATCATGTATTTGTACCCGATGGCCGTGTAAGATTGGTTGATATGTTCATTCTGCTGTGGTCCCATTGTTTCACATACTATCTGTGCAGTCGCGAACTGACTTGTGAGGGGTCAGTGGAACGTAGTACTCGAGTAACGGTGGACCCTCATGCATCACTGCACCGAGGTTCAACGACAGGCGGGGCGTCCCATTCGTGGGTGAAGGCAGTTGCCATTTTCACACACAGCCGCACTCGATGGAATAATTAGTGATTTCAAACGGCCACAGATGCCTTTTCGACGTGATGTTGCAAATGAGGAATTCGAGGGGCGGCGCTTTCGGTTTCCAGCTAGCGGCGAGGAGATGCCCACAGGTCTGACTGCAAATGTAACGTTCTATTGTTCTATGTCCTTGAGACAGGGCCCATGGCGAGGGAGCAATGATTGATATGAATAGTTTGGGATGCGCAATAGCTACGTGGGCGATGAGGCCGTCCGTTCCCAAAAACATGTTACTTCACAACACTGGAATTACGGGCTGGGGCACTGTGGATTTAGCAGGCTGCATAACGCACGGACTCAATGGATGTTTCTAATGTTATGTGAGTAATTATTCAGGCATTTTGATCCCGGGATGAGGGAATGATGGATGGATGCATGGGCAGGTGATTTGATACAGAGTTTGCCATGTACAGGGCTTCTTGGGATCTATCCGCCTCCCCTACGCTATGTGATGCAGGGCTGCCATTGTGGGACCATCGTCCATCTGGCCTTGTTGAGCCCTCCCTGTCTCGAGGCGCCCTCAGACACTTGTGTCCATGCACATTAACATTCCCATCTGATGGAATCTGTTTTGACAGACGCATGCACAGGTACACTCGTTTGTGATGGTGTTTGCACCTCGATATAGATGGTTATGAGTCGCAAGTGGTTTTGGGGTGGTGATGATCCTTTTGGTTGGGCTAGCATGCATATGGCTGTGGATTTCGTGTGATCATTGAAGTGAGTAGTTGGAATGTAGTTCTGATGGCCATTCTGTTCTTTTTCTTTTCTTTTGGTTGACAGGTATCTCCTCCCCTTTTGCCACTGCCATCTGTATGCCACTCCTGCAGATGGATTTTACTCCCGACACCTGCTGCTTCGTGTTAATCAGTGGAGCAGCATTATGATCTTATGGGACGATCGCCAATGGGCCACATGCCCTTACGCAGTACTGGTGGCTCGGAGCAACATTTCGGCCTTTCAGCTGGACTAGTGCCTCCCCATTGGGACGGGCCTGCGGTTCTGTGCGCTTCCATGTTGCCTTTTCGTACGTGATTGTGGCTCTGTGTACCATGGGGGAACAGGGCGACACACAGGTAGTGGCTGGTCATTTCTTGCGGAAGCAGCCCACAATGGTGATTGGTGTTTTGGAGTTCATGGCCTGATGGCTGTATGGGCTTGGTGATTTTGATGTGCATTAAATTTCTATTCGGATTTGGCCCGTGTAGCGTTTTTCTTTGCAAGTGATGTGGCATATGCCAATTTGGGGGGCGATGTATTGTGAGGAGATCTGCATCGGGTTCCGGCTTCGGGGTTTAGTTGCGTGGTACTGTACTGGCCGCGTTTGCCTACGAAGCCCAGTGAGGTCAGGGATGGGGGCTGCCAATATGACAGTTTGAATGTTGTCATGCTCAGGGGCGGGGGATTGGGTTTTGTGTAACAGATGCCGGTCAGCCAGGTGGACTGGTGGAATGATGTGATTTTCGGAATATTGCTGGTCACAGGTGCCTGTGTTTGCGTGCGTTTCTTGGTGGGGGACTGTGGTCATGTCCATTGGGATGGCTTCTGTATTCGTGCCATCTGTGCCCTGCAGCTCCCATTGGCCCCTGTTGTGTTTCTTTTGTTCGCTGGCATGCATGGGTGACTTGTACATTTCAAGGGTTGCATTATGGCTTCATTGCACCTACGGGGAGTTGTACTTTGTGGGCAGGGAGCGGTGTACAGGCACTCAGTGGGGCCGTTTACGGTTGATTCGCCATGCCGTACTTCTCGCCATGGCGGTATGGTACATTACGCCATGCCTGATGGCGTTAGGTGCATGTCCGCTAGGGTCGGAATTGGCGTACCGTTGCACCATGGTGGTGTTTGCGGTTTGGCATGGCGCGCGCGCGCGTGCTTGGTGCAGTTAGCGTTGGCGTTCACTACGGTGTCGCTAATGGCTTCGTACTTTGCGGTGACGGGTCATAGTCGCACCGAGCGCTATTCGATGGCGGTATTGCATTTCCGCCATCGTTTTTCGATTTCCGCCAGGGTCGTAATGAGGGCCATGGACACATGAGACAAACAGTAAACAATGTACGAGACAAAAGCAGTGTGCCTACTGTGGAGACTCTGGGTGGAAAATTAGTTAAAGATATGGGTCTTCACTAGTTTGTGAAAGTGTACATAATTAACTTCCTTTCTTATTTTGATGGGGAGGTTGTTCCAAAGCCCAGCTGTAATAATGGGGAAGGATTTTCCAAGGCCTAGTTTACGCTTGTGAGCAGCCACTGTGATCATGCTTTGGTCTGATGATCTTAACATGTGCTTAGGTGCGTAAGTGTGTATTTTGAATTTTAAGCACTCAGGTGCTTTCCCATGGATGCATCTGTGGGCTAGGGTCAGGGCCTTGAAGAGCCAGTGAAGCTCTTTTCTAAAAGTGCTGATGTGGTCAGATTTGGATTTGTTCTTGATAATCTTTACAGCATTATTTTGTATAATCTGATAGACTTGAAGACACTTTTTTTATTAGACTCTAGTATCAGTGCATTGCCATAGTCGAGACGGGATAGTATAGTCGCCCTTGCTATGTTACCACAGTTACCCTCTGATAGATATGGCCTAATGGCCTTGAGCAGTCTGAGACAGTAAGCACATGTTTTTTTTTAAATATATTTTGGTCTGTGCCTCGGCAACCAGAGATGCTTCCAACATCATGCCTAGTGTTTTGACTTTATCCAATACCATAATTTGGGAGTTTTCTATCTGGAATGTGCAGTATTCTAGCCTGATGGGATCCGAAGATCATTAACTCAGTCTTCTTGCTGTTTAGACATATCCAGTTCGTGTCCATCCACTGTCCTATAATGGAGTAGACCATGTGTAGTTGTTCGTTGTCTTTCTTTTGGTCCCCACAGTTTGATCACTACCTGAGTATCATCAGCATAGTTTGTAACAAAGGTGTTTATGTGGTCTAATACCTGGTAGAGGAATCTAAGGTACAAGTTAAATAATAACAGGGACATACTAGCTCCTTGTGGGACGCCACAGAGGATTTCTTTTTCTATGGAGATTTTATCTCCCCATTGAACCTGTGATGTCCTATTTTTCAGGAATTACATTATCCACCCTGTTACTTCCGTTGAGCAGTTAGCTGTTTTACCCGGTTTCAAGCAGGTTGCTTTACCCCGTCCATGATACTCAGCATTTACGTTTGGAGATCTATCATGGCTGTCTCCGTACTGTGTGCAGGTCTAAATCCTGACTGTTGGGAGTGAAGGGATTCAGATGCCTCTACATGGGCTTGGAGTTGTGAGGTGGCTTTCTTATCCATGATCTTCAGAAAAAATGTACAATTAGTGATTGGCCTGAGGTTGCCAGGGTCTCTGGGATCCAAGCTTGGCTTCTTAACCAGGGGGGTTACGGTAACCCTTTTAATATCCTGTGAGACTGACTGGTCCTTAAAGGAAGTGTTAATGATTTTAGTTAGTACTGGTGCAAAGATATACAAGTGCTCCAGTATCATTTTTGGGGGTATGATGTTTTCGGCGCAGGTGGTTGGTTTCATGGAGGCAAGTGTTTTATCATGTCCTTGGGGGTGATGTTTGAGAAGTTGAAGACTCTGATGTTGTCAATGGCCTCTTCGGAGGGGAGGGTTAGGTTTTTGGATTTATTAATTTGTGATTTTATAATAAGATCTCTGGCTTTTTCGATTTTCTGGACATAAGCTTTTTGGGCGTTGTCACATTCCTGTTGAGTAGGGCAAAAAGGGGGTGAAATTACCCTGGGTTTCTCAATAGATTTCAGGATGTTAAAAGTTTGCCTGTTGCATTATCTGCAGAGGTAATTTGATTGTTATAGTAGTGTTTTTTTGCCTCAATCATCGCTTTCTTATAGCTTGACTCAATGTTCTTCCATTTTTTCTTATTCTCTGAGGTAGGGATTTTTTCCCCATTAATTTTCTAGTTTTCTCTTTATCTCTTTATGTTGTAACAGCTCATTTGTGAACCATGAGTGAAGTTTAGCATTAGATCTGAAGGTTTTGGATTGAAGGGGGGCCTTTTGGTCTACCAAATTCTTTAAAGTGATCTAGTAGGTCATTATCGAATCACAGGAGTCTTCTTCTTTACTGTTTTCCTTAATGTCAGTCAAGCAGGATTCAAGCTGTTCTCAGTTTATATGTTTGAAATTCCGTTGAACTACTTTAATGGGGGGGTTCAGGATTTTATCTGTAGGTAATGGTGGAGTGATCGAGAAGGTGACACTGAAATGATCGGACCAAACACAAGGTTTTGTCTTGTAATCATGTGAGTCAAGGTTGTTCGTCACAACCCAGTCTGTTGGTGCCTGTTCTCCATAGTGGGTTTTTGGTTAGTGACCTTGAATTCTGTATTCTTCCATAAGGTTTGTAAGTTAATAGCATCTTTATCTGCAGGATTGCCATACCATCGGTTGAGATCGCCGACTACCAGCGTAGCAGAGTTTGGACTTTAAGTGGGTTAAGGAGGTGTGTGAACCCATATAGACCCATTTCTCGCTGATCAACCCAAAACGCAAAGATCTTTTCAAAGATATTGGCAGACAATCTCTTTCTCCATGTAACATCTTTGATCCATCTGGACCAATCAAGTTTCATGCTTGAAAGGTTCACAGCATTGAACCTTAGATGACTGGTCGCTATTTGTATATTTGTACGCTGTTGACATAATGTATATTAAAGAGCCACAGGTGAATTTAGCACCCTTACGTGCGAGATCGAGAAATGTGGGCAGTTTTCAGTACTACAGATTAACTGGTTCAAGTCAATTCCATTTTCATTGAATGATGGACTCCCAGTGGTAGTGAGATTGGGCTTTATAGATGGAACAGGATTCTGAAGTACCTCGGCATAATCATAAACTGAGCACATACTTCTCTTTTGGCTAACAATTGTGAATACCTGCAGAACCTGCAAAGGAAAATGAAAGGTGGATTGTCCTTTCCGGGTTGGTTTATGGTCGTCTTGCAGTTATTAAAATTGTGGTAGTTGTGAAATTGCTCCATTTCTTTCTGAATATTTCGGTCAGGCCTGGAACCATATTGGAATTTCTTTTTAAACAATTTAGGTTCCTTTTGAAAGACTTGGCAAACAAAACCACGATCAAGTGGGAAACTGACTTGTCCCTATGATCAGGGTGGCCTGGGTGCCCTGGACATGGAACTCTACATTTTAGCAGCACAGGCACACTTTGCACCGTACTCCATGCCGGAAGCCCCACTGCATCCCCATGTTAGGGCTTAACAAATGTCAGACCAACGGTATTCTCTGCAGGATGCTCTTTTGAAAACGGTAGTCATGGATGAAGTTCAACTCTGTATCAAGCACAGTGGGCACATTGAAACAGATATACTACCGACTAGGTATGTCATTCCCATACATGCCAGAATTGTGTATATGGAGTCTGCAAGCATTAGGCCCGACTTGTAATGAAGCAATTGCTCTGCGCTGGTCCCCACTGGGGGGTTCGATTTATGTAGGATAGGTAGCCTAACAGGGTATTTGTTTCCAGGGAACAATTCACAGAAAGAGTGGCGCAGGACTTTAATTTGAACATTCAATACCTCAGTATGTGCATGGATTTCAGGGTATGGTTCCAACTGTTTCCATTAGAGCCTCCTGAAATCCCTCTTTTGCAGTATATTGTGAATTCAGCTGGCTCTAGGCGAATAGACTATTTACCAAATGGCCAAGAAAACCCCCCTACTGGAGGTTACCCCAAGTAAACTGAATTGGGAATGAGATCTGGATAGACAGGTATGCGAGCAGTTGTGGGCTTCTTTATGCCGATATACCTGAAAGGTCACCTTGAATACTAGGTTTAAATTCATGCAATAGAAGATCCTTCACCAGGCACATGCAACCCTGGTTCATCCGAAATTTGATAACACCACTGATGGAAATGCCCCAAATGTCATGGCTGAGGGGCAGATTGTATGCATACTATTTGGCCGTGCCCTGTTGGAGTGCAAATATGGGAAAGTGTTGCAGATACAGTATCTGAAATACTCTGATACACCCAATCATATCAGGTGTTGTTTGGTAGGTTGCCTGATCTCTCTACTGACAATCGGAAAGTGCTGACAATGTGCATGAGAATTGCTAAACAATGTATACTAATACGCAGCTCGAAAGCCGTTCCCTCAAATATGCATAAGTGGTTGAAGGATCCGACATGGCGCTGTGATATGGAAAATAATTATTCCTTAATGGTACAACCTTGTCTTCGTCCCCGGAACATCTGGGACCCATTTCATTGTTTTCTAGCAGATCACACTGATGAGGTTAACTAACCATCCCATGCTCACAATGTTGCGATGAACCGGGAACCTGGATCTCTCCCTCCAAGACAGGGTGGATGGGGTGCATTTGGTTCTCCAAGGGGTCAGTTTGTCTGGCCAAAATTGTAGGCTTATTATGTGTGTATAATACAAAAGGTTGAATATTGCATTGTGTTTTGTTTGCTGCTATCCAATGTGAACACTGCTTATAATTACTGTGTTCTAATGTGATGTGGCCAAACTTTAAATCGTTTTTTTTTTAAACGAAGGAGACCTACACATAAATCATGTATCACGATTTTAAATTTCTAAATAAAACATTGCTTTCTCTTGCATGCTGTACAGAGGGCATACAGTTGTAAGCAGCCTTTAAATGGCCATGACCATGCTACAAACTTCCAGCAATGACTACTTGGAAATGTGAGCTTTTCCACTAGGCAGAAAGCAGGGGGGGGGGAAACCCCCCCAAAAAACAGCAGTTCATGGATCCTTAAGCACACACGCATTTTCAAGCAGGGGAACAAGTTACTTACCCGTGGTAAAATGCTTTCGTCCTCCCAGATTCCTCATGTTTGATATTCAAGTCTGCTTGCAGCTTGCTTCGGAATTTCTTTTTCCTAGGGTTGAGTATCATGCAGTGTCGAGTTCTGGTCCTTGATTGACTCCGTAGCGTTCCTTGTGACGTAGACACTGTTATATGAAGCACAAGCGCTGACCATTACCCCACTTAGTTTTTTCCCCTCCTTTAACTTGCATGCTGTGTCATATGAGGAGACAATCTTCATGTTGCAAGAAAGGAAGGTGTAAGACACGGAAATTCTAGGCAGCCAAGAGGGGATGTATGGGTGGGCGATGAGGAATACGTGGGAGGAACATCCAGTCGGAAGGATGTTACCACAGGTAAGTAACTTGTTCTTCAAATGGATTGCATGCTCCCATGTATTCCTCATCTTTGATTAACTCGCAAAGCAGTCTGAGATAGGCGGAGGGTGCCAAGAATTTCTTATGTTAATAAGGACAGTCTTGCCACACTTGGCTTCCTCTCCTGAAAAATAATCTACACAGTAAAATGTTTTCAGAGTGTGAATGGACAACCAGGTTGCCGCTCTACCAATGTCTCACACTGGCACACTGCTTTCAAGAGCTGAATAAGCAGTCACCCCTCTAGGGGAATGCGCCCGCAAACCTACCAGTGAATCTTTGCCTGTTAACGGGTAAAGCTCGGTTATGCACATTACGATCCATCTAGAGATTGTTTTGCAACTGCCATGCCTAGTTTTTTGCAAGCATAAGCAATGAAAAGTTGATCATCTTGGCCTATACTTGCAATCCTTGTAATTTAGTAGCTTGGTGTCCTTTTTGGGTCTAGACAATGTAGTCTCTCCTCCTCTTTAGATGGATGAGTAGGATGAAAAGATGGCAGTACAATATGTTGTGCTGACAACTTTTGGAAGGAAAGATTACCTTACTCTTACAATTACCTTAGCCTTGGAAAAAGATGTAAAAGGTTGTTCGGAAGATAAGACCTTCGGGCGGACGCGATAGCTACTAGAAAGGCTGATTTCAAAGTGAGCATCCTCAGAGGACATAAATGTAAGGGCTCAAATGGAGCTCCCATAACTCTTAATACAATATTTAAATCCCATGATGGCACGATGAAGGGAGTGGGCAGAAACAAATTGGTTAAGCCCTTCAGAAATTGTACTACAATCGGCACTTAGTATGAGCGCTCATCTGGAGATCTTTTGAAGATTGATAGTGCCGTTAAGTAGCCCTTCAACATGGCCACATTCAACCCAGAATGGGTCAGTTGGAGTAAGAAAGACAGAACTTGGGTAAGTTTACATGTGAAAGCATCTAGACTCTTTTCCCTGTACCAGCTGCGAAACCTATTTCAATGGCAACAGAACAGGGATTTAGTTGCTGGTCTCCTTGCTGAAAGCAGCACTTCAATTACGTCTTCCGGACCGTCCCAATCCTTATATCTTACCCTTTCAGACACCAGGCGTGAAGATTGAGAGTCCTGATCTTTGGGTGAAGAATGCAGTCTCCTTCCTGGAAGAGTAGGTCCTCTCTTTTGGGAAGACTAATTGGAGGACAGATGGTCATATACAGAAGGTCTGGGTACCACGTTTTCCTGGCCAAGTCTGGAGCAATGAGGATCATGGTTATCCCGAACCTCCGCAACCTCCCGATGACATGGGGAATGACACGGACTGGGGAAAACGCATACAGAAGTGGAAACTCCCAGTCCAACACAAACGCATCTCCTAGAGCTCCTCTTTGGGGAAATTCCCTGGAGTAGAACAGCGCTCACTTACGGTTGTCACTGGTCGTGAACACATCCACTTGAGGGGTTCCCCAAAGGGCGAAAATCTCTAGAAGGACTTCCTGAGCTAGCTCCCACTCGTGGGAAATCATGCTTGGCCCGTTTAGAGTGTCCACTGATGTGTTCTTTTCTACGACTAGATGAACTGCCGGAAGAGCGATTCCTTCTCTCAGTGCCAAGAACCAGAGCTGCATTGCCTCTCTGCACAGGGCAGTGACCATACCCCTCCCTCCCTTATTGAGGTAGTGCATGGCCACTGTGTTGTCCATCATTATCAGGACACTTTTGCCCCATATTGAGAGCAGAAAGGCCATCAGAGCTAGTCTGATTGCCCTCAGCTCCAAAAGGTTGATTATGGAGTCTGGACTCCAACAGAGATCAGTGTCCGTTTATTGAAAGAGCTCTCATGTGCGGTCCCCATCCAGTGAGGGCAGTGTCTATCACAACTGTCGTCTACGGCCCTGGTTGCCAAAAGGCTTCTCCTCTCATCACATTCTCTCGCCTGGCCCACCACAGGAGATCCTGGGCGACCTTTGTCAGGACCTGGAGAAGGTCTTTCATTCTGCTGGAGAATTGAGACCACGGGGATCTGAGATCCCATAAGAGATCCCATTCTCAGACAAGCTTTTAGCACCAGAAAAATGCAGGATGCCATGAAACAGTGCAATATTATGAAGTCATAGGCTGGAAAACGTTAGGCACACTGGACTTTTTGGACCATCTGCAAGAGATGTTGAGCCCTTAATTTGGGTGGCAAAGCTTTTCCCGAAACTGAATCCAGGACTGCTCCAATGAATTTAATCTTCTGTGAAGGTGTGAAGTGGGACTTCTTGAAGTTCATTGAGAAGCCCAGGAAGTGGAGGAAGTGGCAGGTGCGACTGAGATGATTCAGGGACTATTTTGGAGAAACAGCCCTGATCAACGAGTCATCTAGGTAGGGGTAGATGTATATATATCCCTTACCTCCTTAGACTAGCTGCCACCACTGCCATAAGCTTGGTGAAGACCATCAGGCTCTGGTGAGCCCAAAGGCAGAACCAGAAACTGATATCGCGAACCGCCAACTGCAAACCTCTGGTACTTTCTGCCCTTCTGATGCATTGGCACATGAAAGCAAGTATCCTGAAGGCGCAGTGACACCAACCAATCCTGGAGTCAAAGGGCCTGAAGGATCTGCGAAAGCGTTACCTTCTTGAACTGGTCCTTCCTGAGGAACTTGGTCAAGCATCTCAAGTCCAAGATGGGTCACACTCCTCCGTCCTTCTTGGGTATCAGGAAGTAGAGAGAGTACCAACCCTGGTTTCTCTCTGCTGCAGGTACCAATTCTTTTGCACCTTGCTCCAACAGGATGAGAATCTTCTGTTGGAGGAGCGGATCTGTAATCAAGGTTTATCTGGACTTTGGGGGCAATCGGGAGATCTGTTTATTAATGAGACAGTAAACGTCTGTTACGGTTTGTAGCACCCATGTGTCCAAAGTTATGCTTTGCCAACTCCGGAGATGACGCAACACTCTGCCTCCTACCACAGACTTGTGGGTGAGGGAGTCATTTTGCTGTACCACCTGCAGAGGAGGAGAATGCCCCACCGAAACAGAAATTGGTGAGGAAAAATAGCAACCGTACTTAGTACAGTGAAGATTTAAATAAACTTAAACAGGAGAAGAGAGCCAAAGAAAGAATATGGCATCCAAATCCCACTCAAGTAAATAAAGAAAATTGGAAAAGTGCAGACCACATTTATAGGAAGGGCAATAAGGAAGCAAAGAAGAACCACTATAATAATAAAATTGAGACAGCGGCAAACACGTCGGTTTTTCAAGCCCCTTGAGTATTTCAAAGATTTTACTGAAGACGCTTTCCCCTCCACATACTCCCACTAGGGAAGACTGACAGGGTGCAAGAAGCATTCGCAGCCAAGATCCACAAGGCTCGAAATAATATTATCTCAGCTAGAAGAGAGGGAGGTTTACAAGTCATTCCAGTCGAAACAATAAACCCGGAAGGAAGAAAGAGCATTAGCTTCTTACCCATAGCCAGGGATGAACTATGCAGAGTCATGGCTAAAATGAAACCCGCTTCTTGTGCAGAGAACATCCTGCCCACCAAAATCATACTGGAGAATAAAGAAATCGTTGCCCCGATCCTGATAAAATAGTCAACGCATCTTTCAGGGAAGGGGTGGTTCCCAAGGAAAACAAGGAGATAACAATCACCCCCCCTAGTTAAAAAAGCGGGGCTGGATCCTAAGGACCCCATTAACCTACAACCCATTACAAATTCGAGTTTCATCTTGAAGATTTTAGATAAAGTCTGTAGAAGACCGGAAACTATTGCACGAACAGCAATCAGGTTTTCGTGCCTCCCATAGTACTGAATCAGCGATGCTCGACCTTCAAACTCACATGCTAGACCTGATAGACAAAAGGTAAAACAGGTATTCTTATGTTACTGGACCTTGGTGCCGCGTTTGACATGGTGGACCACCAGCTCCTGCAGGAAGCACTGGCTAAAATAGCAGGTTGTACTCCCAAAGCGTTGGATTGGCTGGCATCCTTTTTAAAATATAGGAGTGCTAGAATCCACTGGGGCGATAAATTCTCTATGGCTGCCCCCATTTTGTAGCGTTCCTCCGGGAGCAAGCCTGTCGCTACTGCTGTTCAATTTGTATATGAGAAGCCTATGCAAGCTTTTGGAACACATATGCGTATTTTTCACTAATTACGCCGATGACACGCAGCTCACCTTTGAACTTAAAGGAGATTATAGTATTGATAGCACAAAAATAACAGAGGTTTATCACATCATTGATAACTGGATGCAACAGCACTGGATGTGCCTAAATAATATGAAAACCGAACTGATGATCTTTGGAATGCAACAGGCCAGATCTAAGTCAGGGACAGAATATAAGACTTTCCCCATCAAAGAGGCCAAAATCCCAGTGAGGTCTTATGTGAAAACTCTAAGGATGATTGTGGAAGCATCTGTGGGATCCGAGGCTCAGGCCAATTACTTGCAGAAAAACAATGCTTACTTTATGCGTCTCATGAGAGCCATAAGACCATTCATTAATGAAGTTAATGCAGCAACCATAGCAAGAGCCATAATATTGTCGCGTCTTGACTATGGCAATGCCCTACTGGTAGGAGCCACGAAGAGGTAAATACAAAAGTGCCAAGTCATGGAAAAGAACACAGTTCAGCTTGTTAAGTGTCCTAAATATCTTCCTTTCCGAGCTCTTCGCTCATCCGCCTCCAACTCCCTCAGGGTCAGTCGCTTCTGCAAGCAACGAGTTGGTGGTAGATCTCCCTCTTCGGCAGGGGCCTCCCTCTGGAACAGCTTTCCTGCCTCCCTGAAACTTGAGCAGAACCATCTCCGGTTCCGGAAGCACCTCAAAACCTTCCTCTTTGCTTCTGCTTTCTCTCTTCCACTCCCCTGCTGATTCCTGGCTGAAACTGCACTGGTTACATGGCCTCCCTCTCTACTCACAGGCCTGGCCCTGCCAGTTGCTCACCTACACTGTCTCCCTGGCAACCCTGCACTTGGAGACTGTTTCTGTATCCCTACAGTCCCCCTACCTGCACTTATGCCTGCACTTACCTTGCACTTGCCACTAGCTGGCCGTTATTTATTCTTATCCTTCTATCCCATGTACTGCACTTTCCCCTCTCCCTGCATCCTCACACTTTTCCCTTTCCCCCTTCCCATGCACTTGCACGATTTGAATGATACCTGGACTAGTAGGATCGTTGTCTGTCTTCCCTCTGTGCCCCCTCCCTTGCCTCGTCGCGCCTGGAAACACTTGTGTATAGGCGCGTTATAAATGCCATATCATTTCATATTAAAACAAGGGAGCATACATCAAAGGGGAGAAGAGCCTTACGCTGGCTAAGGGTGGAGGAGAGAGTACATTTCAAGGCCATGACCATAATCTATAGATGCCTGTATGGAGAGGCTCCAAGTTATCTTAAGAAACAATTCTCCTTGTATACTCCTTAAAGATGCCTTAGATCAGCTGATAAGGCCAGTCTGAACATCCATAGAGCAAATCGTGTGCATGGGCATGGAAAATCCTTTCCAGTCAAGGCAGCACAATGCTGGAACAAACTGACGATAACATTTCGGCTAGAAGTGAATTATCAGAAGTTCAGGAAATTGCTGAAAACTTACCTGTTCCAATGATAACCATTATATCTCTGAGTTTCCGTCAAATATAAAATAACATGCGTTTTAAAACACTCTGGGTTTTCCCTGCGCCCTGATGCCTGCGGGCTACCGGCGCGTTATAAACAGGTACAGAACATAACTCTGCGGTGTTGAACAGGGATTTCTTCCTCCTCCAACTCTACAAGGGGCTCTTCTTTGACCCTTTGTGAGAATTGACCTCTTCCTCTCGAGACAGAGTAATAAAAACCAAAAGAATGTCCTCTCCATCCTTGCTTTTTAGGTTGTCCGATTCACGCCCCAAACGATTTTGCTGCAGCTCGAGATGCTTACAGTTTTTCCATGCTACTATCAGCCTTCTCACCAAACAGGGAAGGCCCGTCAAATGTCAAGCAAACATGCCTGGATGTCTGCAGAAAATCCTGATTTTCTTAGCCACGATATGCGCCTAAGCACTCTACTGGCAGCCATGGACCTGCTTACTGAATCCACTGCATCCAGGCTGGATTGCAAAGATTGACTCATGGCATCTTTTCCATCCTGTATTAGGCTTAAGAAACCTTCTCTTTCTTCTCCCTCTGGAATGTCTTCTGCTGCAAGAGCAGCTACACCTTAAAAGGGTGCGAGTGTACTTTGCTAAGGCACTGGTAGCATCATCTGATTTTAATGCCATGCTCCCAGCACTAAATAGTCTTTTTTCCTAAAGAGTAAATTCTTCCGTCTTCCTTATCTGCTGGAGCACAATGGTAAGCTGCAGCTTTTGAAGAATATATTGCGGTCTGAACTAGGGTGCCGGTTTAAAAAAAAAAAAGGAGGGTCCATAGAAGCAGTTCTATATTTGTTAACCGGTGGAACAGAATCTGTTTTTTGCCAGTTTTCCTTTACTCTTAAGGCTGCATGAAATGGTGTAACAGTCTCCCTAACTGAGCCATATTCTAAAATATCAGTGAGACATCAGTCTCCATAGCAGCTGCAGGTTTGGACCACCCCAGCTACTCATTCACTTTACAAATTACAGCTCCGTATGAAGGATCAGCCTGACCAGCCATCTCTAGGTTACCAAACTGTTTCTGGTGATGTTTCACAGCTACTGGTCTCCTTTAGAGTTTCTGCATCTTGGATTCTTCAGAGATCAACTCCTCTGGGACATTTGGTGTCCCATATTCATACTCAAAAGGGGGCTGATCATCTTCCTCAAAGATTGATCCCATTTGCCTGTAGAAATCAGGTCGAGGAATGGGTTTAAAACACTTAAAAATATCAGCCATAGGTTTAGCAATCTTTGAGAGCACTGAATTCTCAACGAAAATGAAGGTATTAAAGGCTTCGACTACTTCCTTGTAGCATTCAGTGAATGAGCCCACAATTTAGTATGCTTCGTTGGATTACATGCCTCAAAGGTTCAGACTAGAAACATAATGGCTTTGATCCATTCAAAGAAGGCTTCGCTACAAAAGATGAATGCTTAGAGAAGCCAGACACAGGCTCTTTCTTGTGAGTCGAGGAAGACTCCTTCGGCTTGTGTCAAGGAGTCTCTCTTCCTGGGCCTTGAGTGAAGCGCACACGAAGGAGACACACAAGACTCCCTACTGGTCTTCTTAGACACCGAAGGGTGATTTCTTTTCTCAGACTCCTTCAGAGGGGCACTCGGAGGAGCTTGCCTCCGGAAAACCTGAAGCATTTTCAAACTGGAGTTTTCTAATTCCACTGGAGTCTAGTTCTTTTTTGGAAACAAAACTTTTGGGAGAGGAAGACGACTAGGATCTATGTCATTTTTACTCTTATGAGAAGAGGTTGAGTGTCGTGAAGTAGACTTTGAACATCTCCGGTGCTTAGGATGCTTTCTAACAGGAGAAACATCCCTCGATTCGGAGGATGATTTTTTTTAGATGGGGTTATGGCCAGGGATTTGGGAGCATTTTCCCTTTCTTTCCTGCAAGGCCTTGACAGTGATGGATGACATGAGCCACATTCATGACTTTGTGACCTGACCCCATGCACCACAGACAGACGCTGTGAGGGTCTGTGATAGACAGTTTTTCCCCACAGCCTGAACACCACTTGAAGCCTGTCTTCGGTGTCGAGACATATTCAAAGAATATTGATTTGTAGACAAACAATGGAAATGTCACTGAGGCGAGTAGCTCCGAAGCACAGCAAAGCGGAAATAACAGAACTGAGGTAACGGTCAGCGCGCATGCTTCATACCAGTGTCAACGTCACAAGAGACGCTATGCAGGCTATTGAGGACCAAGACTCAATGCTGCACAACGCTCAACCCCATGGAAAAAAAATCCAAAGCAAGCTGCAAGCAGATGAATGGCAAAGATGAGGAATATGTGGGAGGACACAATCCATTCAAAATTAGGTTTTACATGCAGTAAAAGGTTTTTATAGACTTGAAAATATTTGTTTTTAGTTCGAGCATAACTATTCAATGTATGTGAATTTATAGAAAACGCAATATTTGAGAGCTCCTGGGATGCAAGAGCTGGCCTTCGCGTCAAAAGGTAAGACGTGTTCATCCTCCTGTGACCCTTGGGAAGTCTAATGTATGAACACTGCTGGACATTCAGGCTTTGTAGCACCTACGTATGGTAGTACATATGCAGTACACTCAGCCTCTCCTCACACAGGGACAACGTGGGCATTTATCAGTGGGCCAGAGTGCATACACAAATGAAGGTGCGCTTGTAGGCCTAATACGTTTTGGGAAGCGTTCGGCTGCAGAATTTTGAAGAGTTGATGTTTGGCAATTTAGGCACAAATAGGGTAAGGAACCAACAAGTTTCATAACAGAAGCAGCCAGACTACGAGTGGTCACACAAAAGCACTATAGATCAAATGAATGGTGCAGACCTGTTACTAAGAAAACCTTTTCGCCAAAGGTGAAGGCCTGAATCCCGATACTTAACAAAACAAAATATTGTACTGAAACAAAAGGCTAATGCCCCAAGAGATGCAGAAAAGTAGAATAGCATAGCTTTTCTGTATGAGCTACACTGAAGCACATGCTGTCCCAGTGATAAATATAATGAGCTGGTAGTGGACAGGTACTGGGCACAGTTCAGAGATGAACAAGTTACTTATCTCTGGTAACGTTCTTTCGACTGGATGTTCCTCCCACGTATTCCTCATCTTTTCACACATGTTGTCCAGCCTCAGCTGCTTCAAAATTAGTTTTTTCGGCAGAGGGCACTCTGCGTCGGCTCTATGTCACTCGAAGGCCTCCGTCAAGCATGAGGTTATGGTATGCATATATAGCACGCGCAGCGCCAGTTGGCTTCAGTTCCGTTTTTCCCCTTTAACAGCAGAAATACATGCAAAACACAGGAATGACCGTACTTGGCCTTGATGGAACAGAAGCTGCAATAGCATGGGAAATTCTACTGAGGGGTAGATTGGGAGGGCGATGAATATGGGAATAGTTTCTTACCTGTAACTCCATTTCTCCAGCATTGGTATCTTTCATGGATTCACATGCTTAGAATATTCCCCGTCGTCAGGCTGGGAATCCCCGGTACATTATATAGACCCTTTCCCATAGGAAAACTTTTTCGACGCTTATGCGTCCTATTCACCTCGTTTTGTATCATGCGTGCCCGCACCGTCAGGACGTCATGATATAAATACAGGACCCGCCCCCGCGCTCCCTCAGATTTCGGCCCCCAAAGTAGTGGGGGAACCGGTTTGCATGTTCAGGGGAGGCAGGTGGGCGCATGTGAATCCATGAAAGATACCAATGCTGGAGAAATGAAGTTACAGGTAAGAAACTATTCCCTTCTCCAGCATTGGATCTTTCATGGATTCACATGCTTAGAATAGATTACATAGCAGTACCACCCCCAAACGAGGAGGCGTGCATGCAAACCCATATACTTTCCTCGCAAAGCCCGTTCCCTATGATCGTGTATACATCAGTAATCATTAACATAGGAAAACGAACCACATACAGTCATAAATTCCACAGGATGCAACCCCTCAGCCGGGGCTTACCTTATTGGAATAGGTGTCGAAGCACCGCCTGTCCCATCCGGGTATCTTCGGCATGTTGCTGCGACAGGCAGTAATGGCGGGTAAAGGTGTGTGTAGCCGCCCAGGTAGCCGCCATGCAGATGTCCCCCAGAGGGACTCCGGCCCACAGTGCCGTCGACGATGCCGCTGCTCTAGTTGAATGAGCTCTTGGCCGTCGTAGAAGAGGCTTCCCTGCCCTGGAATGGCAGTACGAAATGGTAGATGACACCCATCTTGACAGTCCTTGCTTTGAAATGGCTTTTCCTCTAGCACCCAAACCATAGGCCACGAACAGCTGTCTCGTTTCTCTGAACGGTTGCGTACGATGAAGATAAAACTTGAGAGCCCTTTTTACATCCAATGTGTGTAACGTGCGCTCCGCTCCCGAGCATGGCTCCGGAAAAAACGTAGGCAACACAATATAGGAGTGTTTATGGAACACCGAAGGAGCTTTCGGTATGGACTGTGGGTTAGTGGCTAGGATTACCTTGTTCTTGAAAAATCGTAAGTATGGTGGGTCTACCATTAGAGCCTGAACTTCTGAAATACGTCGGGCTGAAGTGATGGCCACCAGGAAGGCCAATTTCCACGACAAAAACTTTAGAGACGATGATGACATTGCCTCAAAAGGAGGCTTCATAAGAGACGTTAAGACCAGATTGAGGCTCCACTCCGGCGGAAATTTCTTCTCTGGAGGGAAACTCCGAAAGAGGCCTTTAAGGAAGTGCTTAATCAGGCGGTCGCTGAACAATGGTGCCGAATGCCGTTGACGAGTAAACCTGGAAATGGCGGCCAGGTGTACTTTTATTGACGATACCGATAGGCCCTTTTGAGCTAAGAACAGCAAGTATGGAAGGAGCTGTTCCGGCTTAATCGATTGCGGAGCCAAACCTGGTTGATCCTCACACCACTGACAGAAACTTCTCCATTTGTACGCGTATGAGGCGTTTGTGGAAGGTGCTCTTGCCGCTTGCAGGATACGCCGACAGTCCTCCGGGATCGTTAGCCGACCAAATTCGGCGAAGTCAGGAGCCAGGCCGTCAACTTGAGGCTGTCCGGGTCGTGATGCCAAACGACACCCTCCTGTCGAGACAGAAGGTCGGTGGTCTTCTGGAATCTCATCGGTTCCTCCACCGCTAAGTGTAGCAGGTCTGAAAACCACACCTGTCTGGCCCAGTACGGGGCCACCAGAATTACCCGACATGGGTACCTGAGGATCCATTGCAACGTCCTCCGGACAAGGGGAAATGGGGGGAATGCGTACAGGAATTTGTTCGTCCATGGGAAGGAGAACGCATCCCCCAGTGAGCCATGCTGAGGCCATCTGCTTGCGTACTGATGGCATATCCTGTTGTTCTTCGTCGCGAACAAATCTATGGAAGGATGTCCCCATTTCTTGAATACTTGTTGTAGTTGTTGGTCGTTCAGCACCCATTCGTGAACTTCGTTCATTTCTCTGCTGAGGGCATCGGCTTCCACATTTCTCACGCCTGGCAGGTGGAACGCCAAGATTTGCATGTTGTGTTGCAGGGCCCAATGCCAGATTTTCTGTGCCTCCGTCGATAGGGACCTGGAACGTGTCCCTCCTTGTTTCCTCAAGTAGAACATCGTAGTGGTGTTGTCCGTCATGACACGCACCACCGAGTCCCTCAGTTGAGGAAGAAAAGATTTTAGAGCCCATCGCACTGCTCTCAGTTCTAGCAGGTTGATATGCAGGAAGGACTCCTGCAACGACCATTGGCCTTGTACCTGTAACGTATCCAGATGAGCTCCCCATCCGCTCAGCGATGCATCCGTCACCACCGTCTTTTGGAACTCCGGTTCCAGTAGAGGCATTCCTTTTGTTAGATGAGTAGACGCTCTCCACCAGCAGAGTGCTTGTACTAGTTGTTCGTCGACGACCAGTCTGTCGGACCAGCGACCTTGGCTCTGCGCCCAACGGTACGCTAGAAACTCCTGGCAAGGCCTCATAAACAGACGGCAGTTGCTTATCAACGGAATGCAGGACGACATGGTCCCTAGCAGGGACATGTATTTGCGCACCGACACCTTGGTACCGTATCTCCATTCCGACGCCTTGCTTTGAAGTTTCTGAATTCTTTCGCTGGATGGTCTCGCCAGGCTTGTGTGTGTATGAAACTCCGCTCCTAGAAAGACCAAGGTCCTCGAAGGCTCTACGGAGGACTTGTTGAAGTTTATTGCGAAGCCCAGTTCCTGTAAGAGGGACATTGTGGCCCTTAGACTGTTTCGTGTTTGTTCCCTGGACGAACCTCTGACCAGCCAGTCGTCTAGATATGGATAGACATGGTGACCATCCTTCCTTAAATGGGCCGCTATAGGGGCCAAGCACTTGGTGAACGTCCTGGGGGAGGACTTGAGCCCGAACGGGAGGACCTTGAACTGAAAATGCTTTCTCCCGACGACAAACCTTAAATATCTCCTGTGTCGTGGGCGTATTGGGATGTGAAAATAGGCGTCTTGAAGGTCTAGTGACGATAGATAATCCATGGGTTGCACCGACCTGATAACCTCCTGGAGCTTTAGCATTTTGAATTTTAAGCTCTTTAGCCATTTGTTGAGTACCCTCAGGTCGAGAATGGGCCTCCATTTTCCATTTGGCTTCTTGACAACCAAGAACCGGGAATAAACTCTGTGTCCTTCCTGTGCCACAGGAACTCTTTCTACCGCTCCTTTTCGCAACATAAGCGCCGCCTCTTGTCGTAGGATTCGGAGGTGGGGCTGGGTCGAAAATACAGGCGGAAGACGTGGAGGCTTGTCTTTGAATTGTAGCGCATGACCCATGCGAATCGTGTCCAGAACCCATCGATCTGTGGTGATGCATTTCCATTGGTCGAAGTGATGAGAGACTCGGCCCCCCAGGACGTTCCGAAGGCCGTCATTGGTTGCTGGTTTGCTTGTTCTTCGTCGACGAGGGACCCGAGCCTCGCCGCCTGGAAGCTTGATAGTCTCTGCTTCTAGGTGCCGACTGGGACGCTCGTCTGAACCCTTGTGAAGAGTACGAGGGCCTGTTAAATCCACGGTCCCTAGAGGCTCCAAAGCGGGAGTTTCCAGAAGCACCCCTAAAGGGGCGAAAAGAGCGAAAGTTTCTACCCGTTTGGAGGGTGCCGAGGGACCTAGCAGTATCCGTGTCTTCCTTCATCCCCTTCAACGCTTCATCAACCTTTTCTCCAAACAGATGTTCTCCTTCACATGGCATGTCAAGGACTTTGTACTGGACTTCAGGACGGAAAGTAGTACATTTGAGCCACGCTTGTCGACGAAGTACTACGCCATGGTTGATTTGTTTGAAACCAGACTCTGCTAGGTCAACTGCAATATTAACTGCGTGGTTCGAAGCCTCTTCGCCATCCCTCACCAGTAACATGGCTGCTTTCCGGTGTTCATCTGGCAGATGTTCTAGGATAGGGGCTAGTTTGTGCCACATTTCTCTATCGTATCGTGACACGATCGCTAAGGAATTGGCTGCTCTTACCGTCGTCGCGCCGACCGAGAGCACCTTTTTTCCAAAGGCGTCCTGCCTCCTAGCCTCGCTTTCTGGTGGAGTTGAACATTTTTGCTGTACCCTGGCCTTCCTAGCCGCTGCCGCCGACACCACCGAGTCTGACAGAGGTTGTGATGTTAGACATTTTGGAGTGGACTCCGGAGCTTTAAACTTTTTCTCAATCCGCCCCTTTACAGCCGGCTCCGAGAACAGATGGCGCATCGTCTTGAGACCTTCTTGCCACACGTGGTCCAGAATTGGGATGGCAAATACCGATTTCCTTCTTTGACCCATATGGTCAAAAAGGAAACAGTCTTTCTTCTGCTCCTCAGGAATCAAGCCGAACTCGGAACACGCTTTTCCCATCATTGCATGGAAGGTTCCCACATCATCCGGAGGAGATGGCTGTGTCTGGCTCCTCGTAGACTCTACCTCTACATCCGAATTCCATGTTGGGTCCCTCGACGGTGACAGAGAAATGTCTGACCCTGAGTCACCCAGTATAGAATCGGACTCCGACAACTCACCCTCCTCCTGCGCTCGAGGACGATCTTTTACCGCCTGGGGGGCCGATGGGTTTTTAGTCGTCGAGCGAGCCGCACAAGTTTGCTCGTCGACGGAAGGTACAGAAAAAAGTGACGATGAAGTCCCAGGTTGAGGGATCTGCGTATCCAGCCGCTGCAGGAGCTTCTGAAGAGTATTAAGCACATCCAGAGACAAAACTGTCTGGGGGGTCAGTAACGTTGATGATATAGGTACCATACCCCCACTCACACTCGTCGTCGTCGCCGACGTGGAAGGCCGTAAGCCCAAATCCGACGGCTGCAGAACCATGCCCCCTTCTCCTTCCGCTGAGCAGGCCGTGTCTGGCTGCAGTAAGACTTCAGGGGGGATCGGGTCATAGACCTCTGGCAGCCAAGCCATAGACTGAGTCTCCGTCGACGAAGGAATCCCAACCGCTGCTGCCTGAACGGTAATAGGCATCGTCAATGACACCGAGGTCGACGAGCAAGTAGTCGGCGTCGAGCTCTTAGACTTCGTCGCCGATTTCGATGCCGACTTCCCGGCTGAAGCGTCTCGACTCACGGAAGACCTAGGACGGTCCCCTGAGGAGGATTTTGCCGGCGCTTGCCTCTCCGTCTTAGATGAGGAGGAGGCGGAGGGCTTTTTATGTGATGAGGAAGACCCAGCATGCTTCCCCGTATGCTTGTCCTCAGCGCGTTTTTCCGCCGGCCGTACCTTCTTCGATGGAGGTTCCGAGTTGCTCCTGGAGGCCGTGGAGCCAACTTCCGAAGCCGGGTAGGCACCCGCTCCGTCATTAAGCCAGTCGACCAGCCTTCTTTTACGGTCCTTAAGGGTTTTTTGGGAGAAACCCTGGCATATCTCACATGTATCCGCCGTGTGGTGCGGGTGGAGACAGTAGATACAATCCATGTGGGCATCTCCTTCATAAACTTTTTTGAGGCCACATGTCGCACAAGGGCGAAATAACGCTTTTCCAGACATAATTCTCCAGAATTTTAACGTCGCCGAAGCGAAACAGAAAAAACAACCTAATTTCCACTAGCAGTAATCACGAGGATCCCACTACTTTGAAAGACGGTTGAAATCTGAGGGAGCGCGGGGGCGGGTCCTGTATTTATATCATGACGTCCTGACGGTGCGGGCACGCATGATACAAAACGAGGTGAATAGGACGCATAAGCGTCGAAAAAGTTTTCCTACGGGAAAGGGTCTATATAATGTACCGGGGATTCCCAGCCTGACGACGGGGAATATTCTAAGCATGTGAATCCATGAAAGATCCAATGCTGGAGAAGTGGGAGGAACATCAAGTCGAAAGAACATTATCAGGGGTAAGTAACTTTTTCTTCAAATGGATTGTGTCCTCCCACATATTCCTCATCTTTTGACAGACTCCCAAAGCAGTATTTGATTTATTTGGAGGAGGGAGGAGCATTTGACTTTATATGTTTTCATGAACCAAGTGCAGGACTGCTTTACCAAAGCTACCATCCTGATGAGGGAAGATTCCAGGCAATAATGCTTTGTGAATGTGTGGATAGTAGACCACGTTGCCACTTTGCAGGGCTGTAGAGGTAGCCATGCCCCTGGTGAAATGGGCCCATAAACCTTCCAAAGGCTCATTTCCTTCCAAAGGCTCATTTCCTGCCAACCTATAACATTCTGAAATGGCTAGAATTATCCATCTGGATAAGGTCTGCTTAGAGACAGCCTGACCCGTATATCCAATGAAAAGATTATCAACACGCAGTTTTGACATTCAAGATATATAAAAGCTTAAAACTCTACTCTATGGAAATCAAATGATTTTGGGCAAAAATGAAAGTTTGATCCTTTGAACAACCCTACCCTTATGGAAGATAGTAAGGGTGGCTTGGACGAAAGTGCCTGAAACTCGCTCAATCTAGGGGCTGATGTTAGAGCTACCAATAGAATGGTTTTAAAACGTTAACAACCTTAAAGAATATGAATGCAAAGGTTCAAAAGGGGCACACATTAGACATTTTGGAACCAGATTAAGGTCCCAAACTGGAATCTGGAAAGGAGATTGGGGGTGGGGCGGGAAAGGGGTGGACACATCAGTGAGTCCCTTTAGAAATTAGAATTTTGAAGTAGGAACATTCCTCTAACGAGCGCTTAAAGATGGACAGCGTCACCAAGTAGCCTGCTGTCATAGAAAGAGACAATCTGGAGCCCGAGATTGGCTAAAAGTTGCAGAAGGATAAAACATCAGGTGTTTTTCATAGAAAAGGATCTAGATTCTTTTCGCTGCACCAGTTGGAGAATTTATTCCAACGGCACAAAGACTTTGTTGCTGGCTTTCTCGCCGAAAGCAAAATCTCTATTACGTCATCCGGAAGGTCCCAATACTTGCATCTCAAATTTTCAGAAACCAAGCGTGAAGGTGGAGTGTCTTGACCTCTGGATGGAGAACCCGAGCCTCCTCTCATGAGAGAAGGTCCTCTCTTTGAGGAAGACATATTGGAGGGCACATGGACATATCCAGAAGGTCCAGGTACCACATCCTCCTGGCCTAATCCGGAGCAATTCGGATGTGTTTCCCAAATTCTCAACCTCCTGACACACTTGAAGAAAGACGGGAAAGCGCACAGGAGTGGAAACTCCCAACGCACCATGAACACGTCTCCTGGAGCTCCTCTTGGGGGAAATTTCCGGGAGCAGTACAGATTGCACTTCCGGTTGACACCGTCACAAACAGATCCACTTTCATGGTTCCCCAAAGGAAGATCTCTTGAAGGACTTCCTGAGCTAGTTCCCACTCGTGGGAGACTAATCTGCCTGCTCAGAGCATCCGCCGCTGTGTTCGCCACTCCGGCTAGGTGAACTGCTGATAGGGAGATTCTGTCTTGAATTGCCCAATACCAGAGCTGCATTGCCTCTCTGCACAGTGGTAGTGACCCTACAACTCCTCTCTTGTTGAGGTAGTACATGGTCACCGTGTTGTATGTCATTATCGGGACATTCTTTCCCCGTGCAGAGGGCAGAAAGGCTTTCAGCGCTAGTCTGATTGCCCTCAGCTCCAAAAGATTGATATGTAGTTTGCTCGCCATCAGAGACCAATGTGCGCCGACTGTCAGATCGTTGGTACAGGCTCACCATCCCGTAAATGAGGTATCCGTCACTATTGTTATCACCGACCATGGTTCCCAAAAGGGTTCTCCTTTCAGAATATTGTCCTTGCAGGCCCACCACAGAAGATCCTATGCAACCCTGCTTAGAACCTGAAGTAGGTCCGACATCTTTCCTGAGAACTGGGATCATTGAAAGGATCCCATTCTCAGGCAGGCACCAGAAAAATGCAGGATGCCATGAGGCCAACCAACCTCAAACAAACAACAAAAAAACACCAATGAAGGCCAATAGACTGAGCATTCTGAAACTTGGTAAACATCAGAAGAATGTCTTGAGACCTCATCTCGGGTGGTGAGCTCTTTTCCAAGGAAGTATCCAGTACAGCTCCAATGAACTGGAGTTTTTAGAAGGTGTCATGTGGGACTTCTTGTAAATAAGGGAGAAGCCCAGTCTGTGAGGAGAGTGGCAGGTGACGTTGAGATGATCCTGGGCTTTTTCAGGAGAACGTGCCCCGATCAGCCAATCGTCCAGGTAGGCGTGAAACACCCCTCCCCCTCTCCTGATACTGACCACCCCCGGCATCAGTTTGATGAAAACCCTCGGGGGAGACGTTAGCCCGAATGGCAGAACTCGAAATTGATAATGAGAACCGCCAACTGCAAACCTCATGTGCTTTCTGTGCTTCAGATGGATTGGCACATGAAAACAAGTATCCTGAAAGTCCAATGACACCAACCAATCCTGGAGTTGAAGGGCCTGAAGGATCTGATATGTGTGACCATCTTGAACTTGTCCTATCTCAAGTCCAAGATGGGCCTCAGTCCTTCGTCCTTCTTGGGTATTAGGAAATGAGGGGAATACCATCCCTTGTTCCTCTCGCTACAGGTACTGGTTCTATAGTGCCTTTCTCTAGCAGGGTTAAAATCTCCTACACGAGGAGAGGATCCGGAATCCTCAAAGCGTGGTTCCCCGGTGGATTGTTTGGAGGTCTCCTTATAAAATGAAAGCAGTAACTGTGGGCTACGGCTTCTAGAGCCCAAGCATCCAAAGTAATGTCTTGCCACTCTTCTAGATAGTGAGACAGCCCCCACCCTCCCCCCCCCCCAACACTGGTGAACTGTGACTAAAGACCTCAGAGTTTTGAGGCGGCTGATGCAGCAGCCGATAGGAAGCTGCTGCTTGAACTGGCTTTACAGCCCCTTCCTCGTCTACCATGAGGAAATCTTCTTTGGCCCTTTTGACTGGCCATTTCTCTCACCCTTGCAACTGAGTAGTAGCGAAAAGATCTACCCCTCCAAGGTTGTCCACTAGGTCGAAAAGGCTGAGGTCTGCAACTTCTCAAGACTCTCATGAGCCTTGTTGCCAAAAAGGTGAGACCCGTCAAAAGGCATGTTGAGAAGTCTGGCTTGCACATTCAGTGCAACCACACAACCACGTTCCACAACCACACAAACCTGCACATAACTGTGTTGGTAGCCATAGCTCTGCTGATGGCATCAGCAGAATCAAACCTGACTGAAGACACTCGCACATGGCCTCTCTCCCTTCTATAACTATGTCTAAGAAGCCATTTCTGCCATCCCCTTCGGGAATGTGCTCTGCCGCCATGGAAATGGAGTCCCATAGAGTGAACGTAAACATTGAGAGGGCACAAGTGGAGTTGGCAGATTTCAGTGCCATGCTTCCTGTGGAAAATACCTTTCTTGCCCATCCATCTACTCGTTTGTCATCCCTATCAGGAGGGATAGTATGGTATGCCGCTTGTTTAGATGTCGCAGTAGCTGCTTGCACCACCAGCCTCACTCAAGAGGGGTGTTTTGACAGGTAGTCAGGGTCACCACTGGAAGGGTGGTACTTCTTGATCAAGTTTTTATTAACAGCTGGATTGGTCTCAGTGCCAATTCGTCGCCACCCTTTTCTGCAAGGCTATGTGGAATGGTAAAATGCGATCCGACTGTGGACCTTTGTCTAGAATGTCAGTAAGGTGACCTTGTTCGTACGGTAATGGAGGTCTACTCCAACCCATGTAGTCCACAACCTTTGACGTGAGTTGCCTGTAGGATGCATTGGCATGCTCCCCAGCCTCTGATTTCTTAAGCTGTAATGCAGGTGAGGTATCCACCCCACTTGCAGTCTGCAGGTTATCATAGTGGTCCTGCATCCAGGACTCCTATGCAATGAAACTCTCAGGTACATTAGGCATACCATATTGTAGGCCAAACGGGGCCTCTTCGTCAGACTGCTCATCCTCTTAATAGATTGAAGATATAGACTTAAAATAGTCTTTCTAGGCAGTGGGACATAGGTGTTGACGACCTCGACATGTGCTTGCAGCTCGACTGATCCTTCATTGACACTTCTGGATCGAGGCCTCACAATGCGGATCCGGCCATTGCCCGGTCTCGAGGGCACGCATGATTTAAGTCACGCCCTTTCCTTTACAGCTTCTTTCAAAGGCGCAGTAGGAGCATGGCTGGGAGGCTTTTGTTTTTCAAATATTTTCAGCATCTCTGCTCGAAAGGCCTCCCACTCGGCCAGCGTGGACAAGCCACTCTGGGAAAGCGTCCGACGACCTACGGTGCCTTCTCTTCAATGAAGAAGAGTGGTGTGAGCCACTCCTCGATCTAGACCAATTGGCCGCCTTCTTCCGAGAAGCATCTTTGCACAACTGGTCAGTCAAAGGTTTCACAGCCCGGGTAAGCGATTCAGGGATTCATCCTACCTTCAGATTCCCCTTCTGTTCCTTCAAGGTCTATCTAGTCATAGACTGGCACTTGGAGCAGTCAGAGGTGTCACGGTCCGCTCTTAGGCACCACAATCCGTGCTTCACTGACCTGTGTTGATCGAGGTGCCCACTTCCTTGTAGAAAGGCACACCCACAATCTCTTATTGCCGCCATTAAAATCCACGAGGTATTCCCACTTCTTAAGACGGCCGCTGCATGCTACATTTGATTTTTGGAGCCTGCTTTCTAACTTGCTGGCAGAGTCTTGCTGTTGACTGGAAGTTAAATCAGAGTGTAGGCAATCAAGCAACGCCGGCAGGCAAAACCGGCCTCACCCACAAAACCCCTGCAAAGTAACCCACTCATACTCATTGGAGCACCTTCTCCACCCTGACCACTATGGAAACATTTAATTAACTAATGCTCACAGCTCCTACCGTAATCAAAGGCTTGCACGCTGGGGCATCAGCCTCCCACCATAAGGTAAATGCTGAGCACCTGAAACACTGCGTTATCCTTGCCAGCACAACCTATCCTGACCGATCCCCCTGAACCCAGCCCGCCCGTGCTCTTTATCGAGTGGGGTTATATGCTTTTCTCACCTCACATGCACTTGTGTGCGCTTATGCTCCTAATCTGACCCATCCGACTTGCGAATAAGAAACACCTCCAAAATCTTTCAATTTTACTTATTGTTAGTGATGCTCACCAGACAATTGTCTAATTTTGTACTAGCCTAACCTAATGTACGCATTAGCCCACTACCTCATCCTTGAATTAGCCCATCTTTTTGATTTACCTATGTCTCAATTCTACCCAATGCTTGTGATATTCACCAGCCTAGCCAAATGTATTCATCAGCCCACTGCCTGTTTTCGATTTAGCCCATTCTCTTCGATTTAGCCCATTCTCTTCAATTATCCCACCCCTCAATTTTACTTATTGCTTGTGATGCTCACCAGCCTATTGTCCACTCTTGTAGTAGCCTAGACACATGCACGCATTAGCCCGCTGCCTTATCCTTGAATTAGCCTATTTTCTTGAATTGCCTACGTTTTAATCTTTCCCAATGCTTGTGATGTTCACCAACCTATTGTTTAAAGGATAGTTCCGGGACTTTTTTTTTATTGTCCCTACGGTTCGGCCATGTGTTTTTAAGCATAAATCGGTAGATCGTAGAAAACTTTCCTATGGACCATACCCGACTTTTCGTCCATTAACGCACTCGAAATCAGCCGCCATTTTCTGATAATCCTATCACTTGCCGCATCGCCCTGGCTCACCTGCTTTTGCGGCACTAAATCAAATCCCCCGCCCCTGAAACAGACTTTATCAAAACATTCATATTCCCCGCCTCTATCCGTGACGTGACTGAGCTGCGTAGGCAAATGCGCCCAGGCGTCTTCTACGCGACTCCACACAGAACCCGGAAATCAACACAGATGAGCTCACACAACACAGCGCGCCACAATCGGGAATATGAAACTGTACTTTTAAATTAAACTTCAAGATTGTAAATTTGGTAAAGTACATTTATTTGACATCAAATGTTTTGAGAATATTCAGCGATTTTCATTTTTATTTGCTCACGTTCCAAAAAGTTCGTTTTGAGGCACGCGATGTTCCTTTGCTGTAAACAGGGTCTTAGATCATCTCACAATACAGCGCCACAATTCGGAATATGAAACTGTGGTTTAAAAGCAAACGGCAAGATTGTACATTTGGCAAAGTACATTTATTCGACATCAAATGTTTAGCGAATATTCTGCGATTTGCATTTTTCTTTGCTCTCGATCCAAAATAGTTCGTCTTGAGGCAAGCGATGTTCGTGTGCAGTACACAGGGTGTTGGTTTACGATAAAATAAGCTCTTCGGTCGCACTGATAATCGCATGGCTGTTCCAACAACGAGGCACTAGGCCACCACAACGGTCTGTATGTTGCATCTAGCCGTTAGTACCGCGTAAGGGCATACTTGTACTTGGCGATCGTCCCATAAAATGGTCAGGGTGCTAACGTTGTTCACGCGGAGAAGCAACTGGCGGTTGAAAAAGCCATCCGCCGGTGTCTGGTACTCGTGACACATGCAGTAATGCATGATGTACCTGTTTGAAAAACATAAAAAATGAAATTAGTCTCACCATCAGATCTTTATTAAAATTATTCATTTTATTTATTAGGTCGGGAAATTATTTCATAGCTAGGACAGTGCAACTGGGTATTATACATCAAGGGGTGGCTGTAGGATACTGAGACAGTCCCCCAGGGCAGGTGTTGACAGGGAGGCAGTGCAGGTGGAGAGTGGAAGGGCCCAGGACCGAGGTTGCAGACAGTGGACCAGTTGTAGCAGGGGAGAGGGAGAGAGAAAGCAGAAGCAAAGAGGAAGGTTTTGAGGTGCTTCCGTAAAAGGAGATGGTTCTCCTCAAGATAGTGGCGGTACAAAACAATATGCCACATAGAACGAACAAGTACAACTTAACCCGTCTTTAAAGCTACTGTATAGTAATTAAATTGCGGTATAAACTCATCTAAAGAGTTACTTACATTATATTTGCATGTTCCATTGTGTCTGTGCGTAGGGCAGCCCCGAAATACCACTCCTTCTATGCCGATGTTATTTCTTCTAATGAACGAACATGAAATGGCTTCATTATCGTTTCTTACGTTATTGCCCCACACCCCCAAAAAGAAGTCTTTCGGGATGGTCCCGGCCTGTCAAGGTCAAATAACAATAGAACCTTATACTGAGTCGTGGGCCATTCCGGCACCCGAGCAAAAAATCAAAGCAGCTGACCTTCACTTTGAACGAGCGCACATTCCTATTTAGCAACATTCAGTGTAAGGCCATCTCACAGGACTTGAAATTTACACTCCATTTTTGCATTTTGTCTGCGTGCTTTGCAGCCCCAGAGAACCATAAATATGGAGACATTCTATATTTTTTGAAAAATGATTTATAATACTGTTTGGTTTAATTTTATGCGCAGATGAACAAGGTTGGATAGACACATTGCATGTACACTGAGCAATCACTTTAATTTACACATTACATAGATACACATATTCAATGGGCCTGCGACATGAGGAGACTCGAGAGAACAGACAATCAAATTACAATCATTTAAACCGTGATGTGTATTTCTCAATGAGCTCTTCTTTAGGTGGACATGGAACAGAGGCAATGTTGGGTGGCAATGCAGTTGTCCCCTGCACAGGTTCGTTCACAACTCCATTTATGTGCCTATCTAGGAGGTCAACAATAAGTCTCTCAATAAAGTCATATTGCATATCCTCAAACACTGGTTTGATCACCCATTGTTTACTTCTTTTAGTGAAGGCCTTATTGTAGCGAAGCGTCCCTAAAGTTCCAGTCGTCCTACTTTGTTGACGTCCAACATTATGGTTATGTGCCAAGACCGCTAGAAGAGTCCGATTTATCATGCCCTCCATGCCAAAATGCAATCGTTTTGGCCTGTACTTTAGGCACATATTGTGGAACACCTCCAAATCTCCTGTGTGGCAGAATTCCGTGAGTCCCCTCAAATCTCTTGTTATAGTTTTATCAAATAGAATCTTTTCAATGGTTTTGTGAGTGGGTGATGAAGGAATCAACCACTTCTTCCGTGCCTCCTCTGTGGACAAATGGCCATGTTCACAATTGTGGAAATGTTGGTTTGTGTTCCAACGGTGAACGTTTGTGCAGTGTAGCATTACTGACCGCCATTTTTCCAGTAGAATTTCCAACGACCCTCCACATGTTTTTGAGCTCCACCAAAGATGGTTGCTGATTGACTTGGACCACTGTGAAATACCTTGCGTTTCTTTTTTTTTACCTGCAGCAGACATTTTTTTATTGATTGTTTTTGCAAGATGCCAAACGTCAAATTGGTGATTTATATTTTTGTACTCTTCTCTCATTGTCTTGCCAATTGAAACGTGTCTGTCCGTGGCTATCAGGTCGATCACCATTCCCCGCGATTGTAGTTCTTGCAATGATGCTACAAAGCCAACTTTCTCCATGGCCACTGAGGATGTACTTTGTGACACCTCCACGACCACCGAACTCACAATTTTCTTACTTTCCATGTCCTGAAAGTGGTAGGTGCAGTACTTGGCTGAAAATCCTGGGCTGTCGCACTGTCCATCACCGGCTAGCCTGAACCGTTTGCCCGCGAATGTACTATCAATAGACATTTTTTCCATTCTCCAAGCTTCGCTAATGGCTGGAAATAGATAATCGGTTTGGTATTTGTAGAACTGAGTTTTCGCAATGAAATGGATTCCCACAAACTGAAAGAAAGACTAACTTTTTAAAACTTGAACCACTAAAAAGTGCAGCCGCTGCACAAAGTAGATTGCCTGCTGGCAGTTGCCCCAGCATGGGTTGTGCAGACCATGAGAAAGGATGATATTTTGTACAGGTGGCATGTATTTTAAGGTTAGTGCCTCGAATTGCACGAGTCACATTAATCAATGGCTCCCCACAAACTTCCCCACCAACCGAATGCCCACATTTCATCCGAATAATAATATCAATCAAACAACTATCGAATACAATGAATTTGGCCTCTTTCCTTATACTGTCACTCTGCATCCCAGCTGGTTCGGCCTGTAACGTTGAGGACATGTCACTCACATGAAAGGTAGAATCTCTGATATCGTCTTCCGCTATGTTCAGTGATATTGATGGTGTTTCATTGTCGTCCACTTCATTCTCTTCCATTGCAACATCTGTTCCTTCTCCGGCGATGGGTGAATAAAACAATTTCTTCAACTTTCTCGCGGTCTTAGTTTTTGCGGGTGTGGATTCTGTGAATTGATCTCCGACTGCATCCGAACTACCAGGAGGACATTCACTATCAATGGCTGGTGGTGGTATAGCTCCGTTGTCAATCACTTCATATTCTTCCCATTGGCACGATGCATCTCCAGTCTCAAGTCCCTGCCAAAACGTTTGACAAGCAACATCTCTCGTTCGCTTCACTGTCTGTGTAGATCTAGTTCGTACACCCACTCGCAACTAGAGGACAGATTGGAAAAGGGATGTTCAGTTTAAACACAACTTACAGTATTGAACTAATAACAGTGAAAAACAACATATTATAGTGACCAGGACACTAACCTTCTTTTGCTTTCTTTTCTTTGAAACTTTCTTGCCTCGAACTTCAACATCCGGACGCTGTTGCTCCGACTCGTGTGTGCATGTCTCCACTTCCTCTTGCGCTGCAACGACTATATTTTCATGATAAGCACATCCATCACGCACTGACGCTCCATCGACTCCCTGAAACATAGAACTTTCATAAGTATGTATAATAATATTGAAAACACAAAATTGTACTTGGGGACCAATACCCACGTACATCTCAATAGCAAAACACGAATGAACGCTTTGTGTAGAACATTAAAACGACAATTATTCACGCATAGTTGATCTAGTTAGATGGAACTGTCAAGATCCATACCTCGGGCTCCTCAGACTTCCATTGATGATATTATTGAAGATGATGCTTCAGTAACTCCCTGAAACAGATTAATTGCATTAGTATGGCTTTCTATTTTGTTAAAAAGAACATAAACTTTGTGCAGGCGTCAACAGCTCATCTAAATAGACCTGCACAAATGATCAGTTGTCTAAAATAAATAATGGATATGTAAATATGATTCGATTTGCTCGATCGTTGGAAGTGTCACCACCCAGAGATCTGCATCAACTACTAGGGGTGATGTTCTTGTAGAAGAAGCTCCGTCATCTCCCTGAAACATAGTACTTGCGTTAATAAAGAAGGAAGTATAGCGGATGTAATCACGTCATATGATTTCGCTTGATCGAACTGTCAGTATCCATACCTCGAAATGCATAAGAACATCAAGGGACGATGTAACTGCGGTGCACACTTCTGCAAGCTGTTGCGCCGACCCGTAACTGCATGCTCCCCCTTCTTCTTGGACTAATGCTCCATCGACTCCCTGAAACATAGGACTTTCATTAGTAATGAACACAATATTGAAAAAAGAAGACACATAGGAGGGCGACGACAGAAGGACATATCAATGGCTAAAAGCGAAAGAAACATTGTGTGTAACAATCACGCTACAAGAATGCAAGATCTGATGATCTATATCGATGGAACTGTCTGGAAACGTACCTCGAGCATCTGAGTGACATCAACGGTTGTCGTCAATACGTTGGACTCCTCAGCATCTCCCTGAAAGACAGTACTTGCATTATTTTGGATAACAATAATTATAACTGAAAACAAAGACTAGAGGAGGAGTACAAGGGTGTACCATTAGGTAAAATAATTACACGATAAATTAAAACTATTGATTTACATGCCTAAAACAAGTCAGTGGCAGAATAGCCAAGTAAGATTACCCGATAGGCGCTTGAAGTGGCTGATGACTGCAATAACGACACGGATGGAGAATCTTCCGCCTTCATATTGAGTGGATACATAAATGGGGAAATTATTGTTAGCTAATGCTACACACTACCGCAAGGCCGAGAGATAAATACATAAACTTGACTCACAAGTGGAGGGATGTGGACGAATAGAGTGGGAATAGCGGTTGAGAGCAATTTTCGCCTCGCTCGCGGTGTGTTCTTCTTTATTAGCAATGATGTGGAGTACATGTCTGAGCTAAAGTGCCTGCTGCAGATGCGGTATCGATCACCCCTCTTGTCCGCAAAGACTTCTAGGACTCTACTTTCAAGCTCAGACGGTGGATATCCGCAATATCGGACCCATTCTCTTATCTGATCTATTGTTTTAGGGAAAACATGCATTATAGTACCTTCAGATTTATTATGGGTCTTCGAAGGGCAACCGCCAATGGAACAGGCAGGCATTGTGAAAAGTTCTGAAAAGTAAAGATCAACAATTCTCTATGAATACCAATGTAAACTCAGAACATGTGACTAGTTCATTGCATGTACTGTCTTGAACGAAAAGAAATTGGACGCAAAATGATTATGGTACATGGCCTTACCTTGACGAACAAACAGTTAGATGCAGGGATCAGAGTACTTTCTTGTCGTAGAACAGGGAGCAGTTCACAGGTTGCAAACTGACGAGTTTCCTCGAAGTGGTCACGGAAGTTCACAGAGACGAAGAGCAGATAACCAGCACCTTCACGGGTTGACTAGCAAAGCGCAAAGAAGTTCTCATTAGAAATATGAAGTGGGTTATAAAGAATTCGAAACAGGGGTGTGTTTGTGAATGAATGACGTGTATATGTCGTGGCATTATGCGGTTTGCAGGGGGGCGTCCAGCGTGAGGGGGGATGCTTGGCAGGAGACACGGGGTCTGGAGGTAGGCATGGGAACAACAACCCATGCTCTATAGACCATTTTGAAGTGTACATGGTCTTTGGCACCTCTTGGCCTTTATCGCTCCCTGACAGCTCCACTTGCCAGCACAAGTACCCCGGTGCGAACTGCCTTTGATAGGGCGGGGGGTGGATTGGGGCGGTGGTCGTGCAGACAAGACACAGGAAGACTCGTGAATGGAGACACTTATGTGGATTGCAGGGGGGCGTCCAGCGTGAGGGGGGATGCTTGGCAGGAGACACGGGGTCTGGAGGTAGACATGGGAACAACAACCCATGCTCTATAGACCACTTTGAAGTGTACATGGTCTTTGGCACCTCTTGGCCTTTATCGCTCCCTGACAGCTCCACTTGCCAGCACAAGTACCCCGGTGCGAACTGCCTTTGATAGGGCGGGGGGTGGATTGGGGCGGTGGTCGTGCAGACAAGACACAGGAAGACTTGTGAATGGAGACACACTTATGTGGATTGCAGGGGGGCGTCCAGCGTGAGGGGGGATGCTTGGCAGGAGACACGGGGTCTGGAGGTAGACATGGGAACAACAACCCATGCTCTATAGACCACTTTGAAGTGTACATGGTCTTTGGCACCTCTTGGCCTTTATCGCTCCCTGACAGCTCCACTTGCCAGCACAAGTATCCCGGTGCGAACTGCCTTTGATAGGGCGGGGGGGTGGATTGGGGCGGTGGTCGTGCAGACAAGACTCGTTTGCCGCAGGGCCTCACCAAGGAGAGGCCATCTAACTGCATGTAAGAGGCAGGCTGCAGGATCTAGTACATGGAAGGCAGGGGGGTGAGTTTATAAATACCTCACCCTCCCAGGAGAATATATGGGTGCAGTTCACCCTGGAGACCCTGGATGCCTAGGCAGTTAGTCAGCAGCAGGCTGGCCTGTGGTGGCAAGGCAGCACGGGCCAGAGGGGGTCATCTCTGTACCCGGTGCCCAAAAGGATGATTTATTATGATCAACCATATTGATTATTTACCTATAACCATGTTTTGTATCAATAAAATCCAACGGCCTTTTATTGCCAACGCTTGAACAAAGTGGTGTGGTAAGTATTTTTGGGGGAGGAGGCAAGGCCGGGAGGCTTGATGCCAACCCGCAAAATAACATATGTATGTCTGCTGCATATGGGTTCAACGGTTATGTGGATTGAAGGTGGGCGGCCAGCGTGAGGGAGGATGCTGGCCGGAGACATGTGGTGTGACAAGACAAGGCACAGGAAGACTATTCAATGGAGACACACTAGATTCATTTAAAAAATCAAAACAACCATTGTTAAAATATATGTTGGGTTTTATTTTAGATCTTAATTTCAATAGAACATAAATAATAAACATTACACATTGTAAAGTTCCGGTTGCAGCACATCCAGGGAAAATCCGCGGTATTGTCCACTGTCGCTGGGGAAATGTTGTCTAATGGCAAGTACCGCACAGGCAGGTATTACTCTCCGAACGCGGTGTCCGAGCCTCCCGTGAAGCCACCAAGTGAAGCAACGATAGGCCACCAGCCTGTACCACCTGTGAAAATGAAAGATGCAAACTGTATTAAAATGACAAAACTTTCTTATCACTGTCGATTCTGGTAAAAAATGTCATTCTGCTTTGAAAAAAATTCTATCTAGAAAATGCACAATATGGAACCAATTTACATGCGTTCGAATGATATGTAGATGTAATTTTATATGTGGGAGACGACCATGAAATAGTAGTGGCATCACTGACATCACAACTAGAGTATACTTACTCGTTACTCGGACTACGCGGACGAACAGTGCCGCGAAGTTCGTGCATAAGCACCATCATCATCCTCAACACGGTCCGTGAGAGGCAGGCTTCCCTGAACTCTGGCAGCTCGGTGATGCACTGCGGACTTGGCTCGCCTTCCGAAATGTAGGCCAAGCACCCAGAATTTTCACGGCAGCAGCAGTTCTCCTCCTCAGTTGGCATTAGCTCGCACCGATTGCATGTGCACCAGGTGGAGACGCCGTCCATGCGACATGGTCCAGGCTCTTCATCCGTTGACTGGTCCTCCCAACTGCCGTCCGAATCCCCATCGTTTTCGCGTGCTTGCCTTTCCAGTAGTTCTTCCTCGGTGTACTCGGGCTCGTACATATACGGCATTATTGTAGCCATTGTGTGGTAAAGAAAGTAAAATAATTTACAGAGATGGTACAGGTGTTCACAAGGCCTAGAAGCGGCGAAGGTAGCTGACCAGAGCACAGAAACGAGTCACAGAATACTCAAAGTAACACAGCGAGAGTAATGGAATCGAAAATCTGCTGCTGTGTGTTGTGAAACGGTGTGTTTATACTTATTGAGGAAAGAGGCGTCCTGCCATTTCCATGGCGACACTTCATTAGCTGAGGCGCAGCGATTGTTGACACGAAACATGCTTTGGCGTTGGGAAATGGGCGGTACGCGTCTGCTGATGTCAGGCTCAGGGGCGGGGGATTTGATTTAGTGCCGCAAAAGCAGGTGAGCCAGGGCGATGCGGCAAGTGATAGGATTATCAGAAAATGGCGGCTGATTTCGAGTGCGTTAATGGACGAAAAGTCGGGTATGGTAAATAGGAAAGTTTTCTACGATCTACCGATTTATGCTTAAAAACACATGGCCGAACCGTAGGGACAATAAAAAAAAAGTCCCGGAACTATCCTTTAACTCTGCACTAGCCTAGCTACATGCACGTATTAGCCCACTACCTAATCCTCGATTTATCCTACTTCTCAATTTTGCCTACTGTTTGTGATGCTCAACAGTATATTGCTTAATCTCGATCTAGCCTAGTCATACGTACTCATTAGCCCGCTGCCAGATATTCAAATTAGCCTAGTCCTTGAATCAGCCTATTCTCTCCTTAAACCCACTCGCCTAATACTCAATGTTGCATCAGCCCAGCTGCTTGGTCACTTAAGACCCAACCTCTGATTTCTGATCTAGCCTATTTGTCTGCACAAACACTAGCTGGCCAAACACCATTACAGTTAGCCGCTGCCACACATTCTACTACAACACCATCACCAGCCACACCACAATCACATACACTATCCCTCCGCTCACATTACATTACTCACACAACCAGCAACACATCCAGCAGTGCGCCACGGCAGACTTCTGACACTCCAACGACGCTACTATTGCATCTCCTTAGCACCACAAGAACTGTGCCTAAATGGCCGCCGCAATGCAAACACACGCCTCACCTCACACTGGCATAAACCACCCCCAGACTATTAAACCACCTAATGGGCACCCATTTGTGAGAGCCCCCTCCCCTAGCTACACAATCCACGCCATCCTCAGTTCACTTACCCTCCTCCTACATAGAGCCTCCCTTCACCAAATCATGCCCACCAGCGCCATTAACACCAAACCTGCCAGTACCAATCCCAACCACCCAGCAGACGCCCAACGATGAAGTCTGCTTCAAAGGTGCATTTGTCTTCCACAAGACATGCTTGGCACGGCTCTACTGCCCTAGACACCACCCTTGCTCTGCCCCACGCCATTCCTTCCCAACCACACCAAAACTCAGCCATTACTAGGTAACACGCGCCGCTCACGCCTCTCCTCCAGATCTAGACATGCCACTTCCCAAACAAGACCCACCACTGTCTCTAACAAATATTAGACTCTCAGGACGTACACATCTCCAACACCTCCACCTTAAAAACCAGCACTCCCCCTCCCCCGCCTCAATACCACCATGACGCCCAAACGCCTTGAGATTCAGGAAAACACTGACACCAGCTCTCAGCTGATAACCACTCCTAAAGAGACCCCACTTAACCCTCCCAATACTACAGCAACCAGGTCCACCTGAACCCACCATCAAGTTCACCCAATTCCAAGCAACCCCTTCTAGGAGCCCTAATGAATGTCAGATCCCTTGCAGCACACACAATTGATAAACACTAATGCATACTAGAATTCAAACTCGACTTCTTTGTGCTCACCGATACATAGCTACATACTGCCTCAGGCCCACAGATCACACTAGCTGTACCATCCGAATACACCCACCTCAGAGCAGATCTCCTAGATGCCACAAGCAGAGGAGTGGCCATCATTCACAAAACCTCACTACACCTCAGGGAATGTAAAATTGAACCACTCAATGGATAAGAAACTCTCCCTCTCTCAAACTAGCCATCAACCATCAAGTAACAATCAATTTCCTAATAGTATACAGAGCACCGAGTGCCCCAAGCAAGCCAGTCATAGACCTACCTCTACTAACTACACGCCTGCTCAAACTCAAAACTAAATACATTCTCCTAGGGTCTACCGTCCACCATAGGCCAAAAGAATCCATGATTGAAAAAACCAAAAATGACAAAAATCATCGATCCCACCGTAAGGAGCTTTGTATTGGACCCCAGAAACATAACTAATGTAGAGAAACCGTCTTATTTTGAATGAAGGGAGGCCTTCATGAGCAACATCTCAGCCTGGCTTAATACCAAAGTGGCCCCTAATTGTATTAGAACCTCAGATTTTAGAGTTATCCGAAGGATCCACATTGAGAATTGGCGTAATGTAGATAACATTGATTGTATTGTGGGAAAAGTTGCAACTGTGCCTGCACTTATTTGCGCCAAGATAAATTACTGGTGTATTTCCTTTTGCTATGAATGACAAATCCAAAAGTTCTGTTGTATTTGATAACGTTTTTTATTTTGAATTTTCAGCCCCTCTTGGATGACACGTGTTTCGGCGTTCAACCTGCGCCTTTTTCAAATCCGGGCTAGTTTCATTAGTCAAGACAATGAAAAAAATATAAAAACACAACATTCAGAAACTTTTAAATGAAAACCATGTCAATTTCAAAAACAAAAAAGAAAAGAAAAATCTTATCAGTGTTTAGTCCCATACCATATATTATTCAAAAACCACATTACACCTCGTGGATTCTAATGAACCAGTCTTTTATAAAAATAGATATATGTGCGCCATTGTAACGGAACAAAGGTGGAAGGGAGGGAGGTTAGGAAACTCCTGCTAATTGTATTTCATCTTATTCAAAGTGCTGTTTACGGTATCATTGCTGTCACTAAATGGGATTGCCTACTTTATTACTGCCAGTGGGTTACATGTAAATCATCTCTTACCCTTTAATGTGTCCTTACGGTTCACACAAAGAATAATGTTCTTGTTGTAAATGAAGCACTTTTAGTCTTGGGCTCAATCCTACCTGTGCAAACAAGCAAGTGTAAAAGTCAAATTACTTGTTTAAATTTTGCAGCGTGTAGCGTGCATACTACTATAACACATGATATATGCAATTATAAACAGCAATTGTTCACAGTTGCTGGTTTCTGTTTAACCAGGCGCGGTACTGCCTGGGTGCTAACATAATTTTAGAATGCATAATGTCGGTAAGCACATGCTAAAAAAACGTTATATTTGGGACTAAGTCCCATCATTTGCAAATGCATTTCAGTTTACTGATAAGAGGTTCTGTTCAGCATGATCTGAAGCGTGTAAGTATCTTGAAAGGTGGGCTTCCCTCCCATTCCCAGGGCTTACCTGAAAATTCTGATGCTCACGCTACAAGCGTCGGGTTTCCTCTCACTTGGGGCTTTCTGGTTGTTATTAAAACCCCTAGGTACTGCATAATTGCACATGGTGCAAAAGCCACACTTTCTGAACCCCGACATAGGTTGCTGTAATAGAAATTCCCAAAATAAATAAACTTTAAAAAAAATTTAAAAAATAAAAAAATTCTGGCATAAGGACTACATTAACCAGAATCCCTCACACCTTGGCAATCGGGGGATATGGACTACCAGGCAGAGTAATAGGATGCTAAAACTACACCAACTATAACCCCCCAACCCCCTTTGTTCTGAACCTATTCTCTAAGTGCCCTCTAGTCCTTTCAGAGCTAGGATATATTCAGGTGAGGATTTTTCTAAAATAGAAATAAAAGGTGAAATGACTACCCTAACCACAATCCTTCACACTCTGGTACAAACAGTGACAACTACTTACTTTTGAGGCATTGCACTCGAAATTTACTTTTATAAAAAACGTTTTGCTAACTGCACAATATTTTAGCAATATTTGGGTTTAGCAATTACCTATGATGGCAAACATTTACTCACATTGAAATTTTAATAGTCTTTCTACCAACTAAAATCGACTGGTGATTTATGAGTGGGATTGGAAAGGAGCAATACTAACCTAACATACAGAGGAACAGGTTAATTCATCCCAAAACATGGCTGCCACGTTCCCAAAACAACGGCAAGTGAAGAAAGACTTAGGTCCCTAAGGGTTTTAATAACAACCAGTAAGCCCCAAGTGAGAGGAAACCCAACGCTTGTAGCGCATCAGAATTTTCAGGTAAGCCCTGAGAATGGGAGGGAAGCCCACCTTTCAAGATACTTACACGCTTCATATCGTACTGCACAGAACCTCTTATCAGTAAACAGAAATGCATTTGCAAATGATGGGACTTAGTCCCAAATATAACATTTTTTTAGCATGTGTTTACCGACATGCATTCTAAAATTGTTATGTCAGCACCCAGGAAGTACTGTGCCTGGTTAAACAGAAACCAGCAACTGTGAACAATTGCTGTTTATAATTGCATATATCATGCGTTATAGTAGCATGCACACTACACGCTGCTAAATATAAACAAGTAATTTGACTTTTACACTTGCTTGTTTGCACAGATTGAGCCCAAGACTAAAAGTGCTTCATTTACAACAAGAACATTATTCTTTGTGTGAACCGTAAGGACACATTAAAGGGTAAGTGATGATTTACATGTAACCCACTGGCAGTAATAAAGTAGGCAATCACATTTAGTGACAGCAATGATACCGTAAACAGCACTTTGAATAAGATGAAATACAATTAGCAGGAGTTTCCTAACCTCCCTCCCTTCCACCTTTGTTGCGTTACAATGGCGCATATATATCTATTTTTATAAAAGTCTGGCTCCTTCGAATGCACGAGGTGTAATGTGGTTTTTGAATAATATATGGTATGGGACTAAACACTGACAAGATTTTTCTTTTCTTTTTTGTTTTTGAAATTGACATGGTTTTGTTTGTTTGTTTGTTTGTTTGTTTATTTATTTAGTATAGCGCGCAAAACCCAGAGGTAACAGGGCGCAACAGAGGTCAGGAAGATAGGATTACATAAAAACTTGGTTACAGAATAAGATAGGCATGAGAAAAAGAGCATTGCATTTACAGTTACATTGTGTGGGATGTGCATATATACATATAATTGAGCGAAAGCTTACAAATTTACATATTTAGTGCTGTGCATAGGGGCAGTTCGGTTGCATTTACATATTTACATATTTAAGGCTGTGCATGGTAGTCAGGTTATAGCACTGGCATGATCAGATTAGATGGCAGGGTTAGTCGTGAGGATCATTGGCCCGCAGCCAAGTGAGGGTGTTTCGCCTGAAGCTATAGTAGGATTGGTCTGTCCTAATGTAGAGTGGGAGGGCGTTCCAGTGTTGGGCTGCCAAGACAGGGAAGCTGCTGCCACCGGTTTTCTTTTGTCTGAAATTGGGTACCTGCAGGCAGTAGGAATTAATCGATCTGGTGGGGCGGGTGGACGTTTTTTTCTTTATTCTGGATGCGAGATAGGGGGGGCTGCGTTGTTTAAACATTTGTAGGTGAGTGATGCCGTTTTGAGGGAGATGCGGTCGTGGATTTTAAGCCATTTGTGTTCTCTCCTTTTGTTGGAGATGTGTTCCTTAGAGGGTAGGTTGAGGGCTGTTCTGAGAGCGTTGTTTTGTAGTGTCTGTAGTTTGTTGGTTATGCATTTGTTGGCTCCTAGGTACATGGCGTTGCAATAGTCCAGTCTGGATAGTATTAGGGCGTTGGCTATGATGATGCAGCTAGCTTGGGTGAGGAAGGCTCTGCTTGCCCTAATTAGCTTGCATGTGTAGGCGGTGGAGGATGCTAGTGAGTTAACTTGTTTTTTTAGTGACATGGTTGCATCAAGGTGAAAGCCTAGTGTTTTCACTGTTTTGGCCACTGTGATGGTGTTGCCATCAATGTTGAAGGCCTTATAGTTGGAACTGAGTTTTTTGAGATTGGTATTGGATCCGAGGAGCAGGATTTCGGTTTTCTCATCATTTAGACATAGACCGTGTGTGGCCATCCATGCCTGAATGATGAGATATATTTTGTTTACCAAGGCCGTATCTGAAGCGTAGTTGCCTGAAAGGGGTATGAGGATCTGGGTGTCATCTGCATAATTGGTATATGAGACACCCAGTCTGTCCAACTTGTCAAATAGGGGCTTGGTAAAGATGTTGTAGAGGGTGGGAGAGACGCAGGAGCCTTGGGGCACCCCACAGGTTATTTTAATGGGGTCTGCTGAGGCTAGGGTGGAGAAGACCCTCATAGTTCGGTTGTCCAAGAATGATTGGATCCAGGCTATGGCCTCTTTCGAGAAGTGGGCTGCTGAGGCCAGGTGTTCGCACAGGACTGCGTGATCTACCAGGTCAAATGCTGCCGACAGATCGAGGAGTAGTAACATGGCAGTGTTCCCTTTGTCGTTAATCTCATTGATCTGGGTTTTAAGATCGATTAAGGCTGTCTCGGTGCCGGGCTTCGGTCTGAAGCCTGATTGGTGGGTGCCTAGTAGTTTGTGAGTTTCAAGATATTGCTGAATCTGCAGGTATGCTACTCTATCTATTATCTTTAACAGGAATGGCACCGTGGTGATGGGCCTGTAATTGGTGGGAATAGCGGGGTCTAGGGTTTGCTTCTTGAGGAGAGGCAGGACCCAAGATTCTTTGAGGTTACTTGGTATGGTGTTGGAGGAGAAGGATGCGTTGATCAGCTTGGTTATAAAGGGGGCTAGATCCCTAGCAGCATCCTTGATTATCTGGGGAGGGCAGTTGTCGCCTTTGCAGTTAGATGGTTTAAGTGAGGCTATAACTTTTTCTGTTTCTGGGATAGATATTTTGGTAAATCTGAAGAGATTCTGGCCTGGACGGTTGGCTGTTTTGTCGTGGTTGCTGGGAGATGCTTCATTGGTGGCGAGAGAGTCTTTTTTCAGAGCGATTTTGGTTTGGAGAGTTTTGATTTTATTAGTTTGGGCGTTTTGGACGCTGGTGCACCATACTTTATCTTTAATTATATTGTCTGGTGGGGGTATAGGGGATTCTAGTTCCCTTAGTATAGCAAATAGTTCTCTGGTGTTGGAGCTCGATTTTGCGATTCTTTCATTGAATAGTTTCTTTTTGGTGAGTAGAATTTCTTTTTTGTAGTTGTTTGCACAAAGTTTGAGTTGTGATTTATTCTCTTCTGTAGGGGAGTTGTGCCATTGGCTTTCAAGTTTTCTTTTGTGCAGTCTAAGTTCTTTCAGGTGTGGGGTGAACCAGGTGTTCAGGTGGGCTTGCTGTTTGCTTTTTTGCAGTTTTAGAGGGGCAATGATGTCTAGTCCTTTTTTTATGATATTGTTATAGTTTTCTACTAGGCGTTCTGGTTTTAGATTATCGGGGAGAGCATTGAGGGTTGGCAGTAGTAGTGGTAGGAGGTTGTCAGGGGTTATGTTTTTTTTTGCTCTAGTGGGTAGTGGTGGTGCCATGATTTTTCCTTTGTTGACTTCTTTATTGAGAGATAAGGTGAAGTCAATGAGGTGATGGTCTGTCCAGTGCTGGGGAGTGGTTTTGGTAATGACGGTGTCGCAGTTTAGAGTGGCGATCCAGTCCAAGGTCCTACCTTTATTATGGGTGGGGGTGAGCACTCTTTGGATTAGGCCGTGTTCATCTAGCATGTTGGCTATAGCTTGTGCTGATTTGTCGTCAGGGTCGTTTAGTCCTAGATTCAAGTCGCCTAGCAATAATATTTGGGTGGTGTCTTTTATGTTGTTGGCTAGGAGGCTGGATAGGTCTGCTTCGAATGAGCCAATGGGGCCGGGTGGCCTATATATTAGAAGGATGGTTAAGGTGCGACAGTTGGAGATGGGTAGTTTGGCTACTAGGAGTTCGCAGGATTTGAGAGGTGCTTGAGGCAGTGGTCTTAGCTCGAGGTTTGTTTTAGCTATGATGGCTAGGCCGCCTCCTCTGTTGTTGGGCCTGTCCATTCTGATTATTTGGTAATTTTCTGGAATGGCTATTGAGAGTGCTGGGCCTGCTGCTTCGTGCAGCCATGATTCAGTGATAGCTAGGAGGTCGAGGTTGTTTGAGGATAAGGTGTCTGCTATTTGTGTGGCGTGGGCCATTATTGATCTGGCGTTGATCAAAGCTCCGGATATAGTGGTAGTGTTGGGTGTATCCTGGATTGTTATAGGGATGAGTTTGGGTTGGGTGGAGTTGTAGCAGGGTGTGATGTGTCTCGGGTGGATTTTGGTGTGTTGCAGGGTGGGTCTCTTGTTGTGGTAGATGGGCTCGTAGAGACGGGGTAGTCTGGCTCGTAGTCTAGTGTTTCTTTCTAGGGTTGGACAGGGTGCATTTTCTGCAGGGTACATGGTTATGGTGGCAATGAAGATGGTAAGGTGTAATATATGTATGAGGAGATACAGTAGGGTGGCTGTTTGGCTCTTGCTGAGGTACATTGTACGGTTTGGCATGTGTAAATAGACAGGGGGTTTACCTGAGTTCGCAACTCAGGCTAAGAATGGCATGTGCAAATAGATGCAGGTAAGCAAGTAGTTCACCTAAGAACAGTAATCACATTTAGGCTAAAATGACATGTGCAAGTAGATGCAAGTAGGCAAGGGGTTCACCTAAGAACAGTAATCACATTTAGGCTAAAAATGGCATGTGCAAGTAGATGCGAGTAGGCAAGGGGTTCACCTAAGAGCAGTAATCACATTTAGGCTAAAAATGGCATGTGCAAGTAGATGCAAGTAGGCAAGGGGTTCACCTAAGAACAGTAATCACATTTAGGCTAAAATGACATGTGCAAGTAGATGCAAGTAGGCAAGGGGTTCACCTAAGAACAGTAATCACATTTAGGCTAAAAATGGCATGTGCAAGTAGATGCGAGTAGGCAAGGGGTTCACCTAAGAGCAGTAATCACATTTAGGCTAAAAATGGCATGTGCAAGTAGATGCAAGTAGGCAAGGGGTTCACCTAAGAACAGTAATCGCATTTAGGCTAAAATGACATGTGCAAGTAGATGCAAGTAGGCAAGGGGTTCACCTAAGAACAGTAATCACATTTAGGCTAAAATGACATGTGCAAGTAGATGCAAGTAGGCAAGGGGTTCACCTAAGAACAGTAATCACATTTAGGCTAAAATGACATGTGCAAGTAGATGCAAGTAGGCAAGGGGTTCACCTAAGAACAGTAATCACATTTAGGCTAAAAATGGCATGTGCAAGTAGATGCGAGTAGGCAAGGGGTTCACCTAAGAGCAGTAATCACATTTAGGCTAAAAATGGCATGTGCAAGAAGATGCAAGTAGGCAAGGGGTTCACCTAAATTCGGTAATCACATTTGGGCTAGAAATGGCTACAGACATATAGATAACTCTGCAAGTTGGACCAGTTAGTAGAAAAAGACTACCACATGGTCGGGGGGGCGCATGATACCAAGAAGGATCTGTGGTGTTGAGGGCATTGCTGTGTATGAGTAAACATGTATTCGTGTCTACTGTACTTGCTTCTTGAGTACTATAGAGTGATAGCTGTTCAGTAAGTGAGAGAGCTCCAATCACACATTAAGAAATGCGTACAATTTGTTTAACGTTAGAGAATCTCAGAATTTCCGCAGCTGGTGATTGTTACCGCTTTTGTTGTTAGAAAATCAACAATTACAAATGTAGGTGTATCGCTTCAGTTATTTCTTATAAGAGCTTAGCCGTCTTATGTAGTTAAGCATTACTCACCAAAACAGTTCAGTTAAGCTGATAGGTATCATGGTGCTGTACATGGCCAATGTACCATACATGTTTAGAATCAGTATAATGCGGCTGAGGGCGTCTCCAACTTCTGATAGTGAGAGATCCTGGAGTTGAAAGGGCAGAGATCCTGGCCCCTGGCTCCTACGGCTCCGAACAGGCACCCAACAGGCCTTAGAGTGGCCTTCGAGCTGGCCGCCGGCGTGATCCGCCTGCCGGCGGTTACAGCTGATGTAGATGAGGCTCAGCCTCGGTTTCAGGCCGCGCTGCGCCCGGCATGGGCGAGTCAGGCGCCGTGTGGGGACAGGGTCAGGCAGGCCCTGTCCTGTTCCCCGCTTGTCGCGTGGTTCCTCTGCTGGGCTGGGGGTGCTGGGGGGGCTCCTGCCCTCGCCCCACGATGAGGAAGAGTGGAGTGAGGGGGTTGGCAGGCACCCAACAGGCCTTAGAGTGGCCTTCGAGCTGGCCGCCGGCGTGATCCGCCTGCCGGCGGTTACAGCTGATGTAGATGAGGCTCAGCCTCGGTTTCAGGCCGCGCTGCGCCCGGCATGGGCGAGTCAGGCGCCGTGTGGGGACAGGGTCAGGCAGGCCCTGTCCTGTTCCCCGCTTGTCGCGTGGTTCCTCTGCTGGGCTGGGGGTGCTGGGGGGGCTCCTGCCCTCGCCCCACGATGAGGAAGAGTGGAGTGAGGGGGTTGGCAGGCACCCAACAGGCCTTAGAGTTGCCTTCGAGCTGGCCGCTGGCGTGATCCGCCTGCCGGCGGTTACAGCTGATGTAGATGAGGCTCAGCCTCGGTTTCAGGCCGCGCTGCGCCCGGCATGGGCGAGTCAGGCGCCGTGTGGGGACAGGGTCAGGCAGGCCCTGTCCTGTTCCCCGCTTGTCGCGTGGTTCCTCTGCTGGGCTGGGGGTGCTGGGGGGGCTCCTGCCCTCGCCCCACGATGGGGTTTCTGAATGTTGTGTTTTTATATTTTTTTCATTGTCTTGACTAATGAAACTAGCCCGGATTTGAAAAAGGCGCAGGTTGCACGCCGAAACACGGGTCATCCAAGAGGGGCTGAAAATTCAAAATAAAAAAACTTTATCAAATACAATGGAACTTTTGGATTTGTCATTCATAGCAAAAGGAAATACACCAGTAATTTATCTTGGCGCAAATAAGTGCAGGCACAGTTGCAACTTCTCCTACAGTTTACAAACGGAGTAGAGGAACTCAGTGTCTCCGTAGTGACCTACACCCATGCAACAAAGAACCAACCACAAAAGACAAAAACCTTAAAAAGGCTAATAATCACCAAGTAACCCCGATTTGGCCGCGAAGGTACAGGCCTATGATATCTCAAAAAGGTTCCTCTATGTTAGAAAACTGTTGATTGTATTGTGGTAGGATGCGGATTGAGTAGTTTACCTGTGTTTTTAAACAGAATAACCAAATTCAACAAATTACCTCAGTCCTCAAGTTGAACATTGTTCTGAACTGATCTACTAGATTTAGTCATGTGAACCGCTCAGTTTTTGGCATTTTATTCTGCTTCACTCTTTATATCATTAAAGCCTGGCTTATGTTTAGTTTCTTTGGTTCATTTTATGTGTTTGTACGTCTTGTTGCGCCATCTTGCCTGCGGGTCAATTGTGCGCGGTATAAATAAATGTAAATCTAGGGGACCTCAACCTAGGCTATGATGACCCCTCGGACAAGGCGTTCCAGGAGATGCAATTCTCCCAAATAGTGAATACCCCTACCCATTCCAAAGACAGAATCCTCGATTGGATACTCGCCCTGAATACCGCAGTAACCATAGTAGATGTCCTCAAAATGCAATGGTCTGACCACTGCTTAATCAAATTCAATATAAACCTAGACACTGACCCTACAGTTTAAACTTGCAGCCCAGTACCCATTCAGGTCAGAAATGCGTGCAAGCTTACCCCAGAGAATTCTAAATCCAGTTCTCAATAATTTACTCAACACTAAACCTTTTGACAGTACTAGCACAAAGAGTATCTCAAAACACTACCACCACTGCCTAAAACCTGCAATAGATGAAGTAGCCCACCTCAAAACCAAAGTGCCCAAACTTAAACGCAGCACCCCCTGGTTTAATAATGAACTCATAGAACTTAGAAGAGAAAAAAAGAGCACTAGAACACTTAGAAAAAAACAATCCCTAGAACTCCAAACCAAACTGCAACAACTATCTAAAGCCTATAAACTCAGTGTACTCTCTCACAAAGCGGAATCATTCAATAATCGTATTCGCCATTGCAGCCTCGAACACTAAAGAATTATTTACTATTATCAGAGAATTAGAATCCCCCATCCTACCCACCAGCCCCATAAACCCTAGTAAAGTCTGGTGTACCACCATACAGGATGCTCTATCCTACAAAGTGACCACACTTCAAAACAAAATAGCCTCGCAAAAAAGCTTCTAGATCTCACAACCAATCCTTCCCACCCTTCACCTGCTACTTCAAGGTCTGATTTACCCGAATTCCACTTTACCCAAGTCACCATTGATCAGGTCCTTAAAACCATAGCATCTCTCAAGCCCTCCAATTGCAAAGGCGACAGCTTTCCGGCTAAACTAGTTAAAGACTGCGCCACCACATTAGCACCCACCATCACCAACCTTGTGAATGAGTCCTTCAATTCCAGTGAAATACCAGCATCCATCAAAGTAGCTTTGGTCACCCCCTACTTAAAAAGCCATCCCCAGACCCAACAATGCCCAGGGTGATAACAACGGTGCCATTTCTCCTCAAAATCCTCAACAAAATAGCATATACCCAAGTACAATCCCATCTTGAATAGAATCACTTACTAGGGAAAAGAATCGGGATTCTGCCCTTATCATAGTACCGAGACCTCCCCTCTAGAAAACAGATGGACGCATTCAGGGATTCTGGTAAACTGTGCATCTTATCCCTAGACTTCTCAGTGGTGTTCCACTTGGTCGACCACGACAAACTAGGTCAAACCCCATCCACCAATTTCCTTTTCTCCAAGAGGGCCAACACCTGGATAAAATCCTTACTCTCCGATCGCACCTCAAGAGTCACCCTAGGGGAAGTTGCAGCTGATCCCATCCCGGTACCACTGGGAGTACCGCAAGGATCCGGTCTCTCCCCTACGCTATACAAATTACTCTTCGCACCACTGGATGCTATGGGAGTAATTTACACAAACTGTGCTGATGATACTCATACTTATTCCCATCACAGGCAACCTTGAACAGGACACGGCCTGCATCAACAAAATGTACTCCCACATCCAAAACCGGAGGGCTAACAATAGTTTCTGCCTTAATGTAGATAAAACGGAGATACTCATAGCCTGCTCCCCACCCAGACTCCGCAAACTCCCCCCAGACTACACCGCCATAGTGATAGATGGCACACCAATTACCATTTCTCTTAAAGTTAAAACCTTGGGACTGCACCTTGACTCCAACCTCACCATGAACAACCATATCAGTGCCCTCACTTCCTCAACGGCTTATATTGTCAAACTTATCACACTAAACAGGCCTTTCCTCGCCACTGAAAACTGCTCGACACTTGCTAGAGCCCTCAGCCTAGCAAAAATAGACTATTACAACATTCTACGGTTAGGTACCTAAAAACAAAACTAAACTCCAACACCTACAAAACAAAGCCCTTAGAGCAGCACTAGGCATCAATAGAAGAGAGCATATCTCGCATCACAAAAGAGATGCTCACTGGCTCCCATTAAAAGCGAAAATCATGTATAAAACGCTAACCATCACCCACAAATGCATATCTGACACTGCCCCCATCTATCTCAATCGAAACATTGCACATGAAACCACGCTCAGGACACTTGGATCCAATGCCAATACACATCTTCACATCCCACTTTTCACCACTACTAGAGCAGGCAACGCCAGCTTCCCCATAGCAGCCCCCCACATCTGGAACTCGCTCCCGTCCCATTTGTGTAACGAAACCTCCCTCCCAAAGTTCAAGAAACAATAAAAAAAACTTGGTTGTTTAACAAATACTAACAAACTCAAGCACAAGTCCTTTTATGGTGTATGTAACTTCTAAGACTCACAAGAAAACTGCAAACTGCTTAGGATTTCCTAAATGTATATACATGTCTGTACTTGCATAACTAAGATGCATGTAACCTACGCTGTTATATCGGAGGGCTTGGGCGTGTAATCAAATGCAATAAAAAAATAAACAAAGATTCAGTGGGGATCAGTCAGCAGCATCTCAAAATAGCAGATGTCACAAGAGTGAATAAGCACCCAGAATTTCTTCAAAGACGTCGCGAAAAAACAGAACTGCAGCCAACAGGCACTGTGCGTGCTATATATGCCTTTGATGACATCATCCTCAACAGAGGCCTATCAAGTCGACGCATTGACGCACAACGCTCTCTGCCGAAAAAAAAAACTCTGAAGCAGATGAAGCTCAACAACATGTGTCAAAAGAGGACTACGCAGGAGGACACAATCCATTAGAAGTGTTCAATTACCTTAAAATGTATGTCAATCCTTTGTGAAGTCCAGGTAGAACAGAGGTCACTGGCCAATAGTCAAAATATCACATGAACATGAAGGAAGGGGTTGGTGTGGGAATACCAGTATGGCGGGTACACTCAAAGGGCAGTTAGAAAAATCACTTCAACTAGAGAAATACAGTTACAAGACTAAGGAAACAGTCTAAATCCTTTATTAAACATTAAATAGTTCACTGCACAAAACCAATTGTGCAAAAGGGGAACTTCTTTTACACCACAACAAATTTTCTCCACAACTCATACTAACGATTTTAAAGGGTTCCGAACATTTACATTGGCCCATAGACATACTAAGTAACAAGGATGGCTTCAGGAAGTAATCTGGCATTGCCAGCTAGCAGTTGATGGAATCACTCTCCATGTAACTATAATTGTTTTTTTTTATAACGCGCTTAATACCGAAGATGTTTCTAAGCTCAGACTCAGGATTCAAACCTGGGTTTACTCTGCATAGACTTGCTTCCAAGATGAGTGTGCTGCCAATGAGCTTTACAACCAGCGCTAGGCTTTCCCACTTGCTCTCTTCTCTTGAAATCCTTAGCTAAGTGCATATGGAGGCCAATAGCATTAAGTGCTTGAAAGAATTCAATCATACAATGAGACTGCACAAAAAAAAAAGAACACACCTCAAGCTATATATCAAACTTTGATTGATTTAGCTCCGAGCCATGCCATCCCGTTGGTTCTGCTCCAGATGGCTGAAAAAACAAAATCAATGTCATGTAAGTTGCAACAATATATTTAGAGAATGCCCTTATAAATCATTTGTCTGATTCAGTCTAGTCCAGTTTATGATTTATATAGAGGCACTTAGATCCCTCCCCCTGTGCAAGCAATAAGCCAAGAACCAGGCCGGGGTATAGACAGAAGAACAAATTACTTACTGCTGGTAATGTTATTTCGACCGGATGTTCCTCCACGTAATCCTCATCTTGGATATCCCCTTCCAGCAGCAGCTGCTTTGGAAAAAGTTTCTTTGTAGAGGACATAGTGCGTTGTCGACTTAATGTCCCTCGACGGTGTACGACCGCTTGAGCAGGACGCTACAGACTGTACATAAAGCATGCACAGCACCCGTTCCTTCAGCTCTAGTTTCTCCTCTCATCCAGAGGACAGACATTGGTGAGACAAAAAAGACCAGGTGGTAAAGAGAGGAAGGTGTAATGCATGGAAAATTCTACCGAGTGGCAGGATAGGAGGGGTGATGAGGAATACGTGGGAGGAACAAGTACAGCTTTCCTAAATTCTGCCACTTGTCCTGAAGCAGAGTCCAGGCAGTAATGTTTTGAAAATGTAAGCAGAGAAGACCAAGTGGCAGCAGCGCAGATGTCTTGTACTGGTACTCTGCGGTGTAACGCCGATGAAGTGGCCACACCTCTAGCAGAGTGCACCCGCAGGCCCACAGCAATGTCTTTACCCACTAAAATAATAAAAGTCTGAAATGCAAAGTATAATCAAGCGCGACAAGGTTTGCTTGGTCACAGCCAGTCCCAGCTTGTGACCTGTTTAACCAAGAAACAATTGGTCATCTTGTCTAAGGTTTGCCATCCTAGCGATGTAAAAACTCCAAGACGATGCAGTCTCTCCTCCTCCTTAGCACGTGGTGGTGGATAAAAAGTAGGAAGGATAATTTTTTGGAGCCAGATGAAATTCTGAAACTGTCTTAGTTAGAAAGGTGGGACAGACGCACAAAACAACCTTCTCCTTGTAAAAGACAGCTTGCACAAAAGAGCCTGTAGTTCACTGACTACACGCCAATGTGATGGCTGTTAGGAAAACAGTTTTGAGAGTTATCCTTAGAGGACATGAATGTAGCATCTTGAAAGGAGCACACATGAGGTATTTGAGTACATGGTTCAATTACCAAATGGGCATTATGAAAGGGACTGGAGGGAACACAGCGAGTGCTTTATACAATGGGGATCTTGAAATGGGATCCCTGCTCTGGTGAGCATTTAAACATGGATAGTGCCGACAGGTACCTTTTTTTTTTAAAACTCTTTTTATTGGTATTTAATAACAAAACAGACAGCACTGGGTGCTGGTGCAACCCCTCCCCACCCTCCTCACTCTTGGTACACCACCTTATTTCAGAGATATCTTATTGTCCATGAGAACCAATGCATTATTATTCCACACTATGAGTCATAGCCACCATGTGCTTGCACGATGATCATAGCACACCTTTGCAGTCTCAGATTATTCTGTCAGTGTTGTGTCGTCCACGTTGATCAACATTCACTCCCCCGTTGTGGGTCGGGTGTCTGCAGCTGCCACAGAATGTCGGATCAGACATTGCGTGTACGCATCCCACATGTTGCTGGCATTGCCCAGACTCTGATGTAGCAATCCCCAGCCATTTTCCATGTCCATACAATATGCTATATCTAATTTCCATTGTGCATGTCTTGGACTTATTGATCCCCCCACCCACCCCCCGGTGTATTGCCACCCGACGTTTGGCCAGTATAAGCATCAGGCCAACTAGTTTCCAAGCATATTTGGGGATGTCTTTGGTATAACCCAGTAGTCCCACCAATGGATCCAGGTGTATGGGTTGGCCCACTATGTCCCCAATAGTGTCAAATACCTCCTCCCAATATCGCTGTACAGCTGGGCAATCCCAGGGCACGTGTAGAAAGTCTGCCTGTTCAGTGTTGCACTTTTTGCATTTCCCCAAGGCCTCTGGGTAATATTCTTTTAGTTTAGCTGGGGTGTGATAGAATTGATGAATTTATTTGAAATGGTTCAGTTTGAATCGCGCATTAATGGCTCCCTTCCTGATCCCCATGCACCAATGTGTCCATGTCTCCTCCAGGATTTCCCTCCCCAAAGTCCCCCCCCACCCCATTTAGCGCTTGGTACATTACAGACCTTACTCTCAGTTTTCATATACATGGAGTAAAGCCCCGATGTTATTCTGTTACCCACCAGCCCTTGCAGCATTTTATCCAGCATGGGGGAAATCTGGGGTTGTTCCAGAAGTGTTGTGAATACTTGGGTTAAACCCACCGTGAGGCGGAAATATATAAATATGTCCATAGACAACATTGCCCCTTTCTCCCTCTAGTGCCACGAGTCTACCTCCCAGGAAGAGTTCCCCAAAGCTCAATATCCCCAGTCTCCTCATCTCGGCCACAAAGCCTGGTTCGGCCGTGATCGAGATCTGGGGTATGTTTGTCACGTGAAGCTTGGGGGAATAGAGAACTCCTTTCTTTTTATGTTTAAGGTGCACCCATGCCCTAAAGTTGGAGGTATTTACTTTCAGACTGGATATTTCCCCAAAGCTCTGAACGTCCTTCATTATTGGGTTCAGGTTGATTTTTGGGTCCCTTACGACACATATCTCCCGCATATGAGATTACTAACTTATGCGTGTGTAACTGCATCCCTCTGTGAATGGGATTCTTCTGCATCCATTCTGCAAATGGTTCCATCGCCAAAGCGAAAAGCAGCGGGGAGTGTGGGCATCCCTGTCAAGTGCCTCTTTCCAGGGCCATCCGTGGTGTCTGGCCATTCACCCTCACCCTAGCAACCGGCTGCATGTATAACAGCTTGATCAGATCAATAAACGCCTCCCCCAGTCCCATTCGTTGCAGCACTGCGAACAAAAACTGCCACTCAACCAAATCAAATGCCTTGGTGGCATCCAATAGACCAGCAATCACTCGGTCCTCGGGCGACGCTGCCGACATCATTCCAAACATCCTGCGAAGAACATGGGAGGCAGATCGCCCCGGGATGAAGCCAGCTTGGACAGCCCGAACCATCACTGGCATCAGCGGTGATAGCTGAGACGCTAAGATTTTTGCCCTAATTTTATCATCTAATTTAATCAGCGAGATTGGACGATAGGATGAGCAATCATTGATGGGCTTGTCCGGTTTCAGCAGCACTTCGACCACTGCTTCTCTTAGTGTGTCCGTTAGGAGCCAGCCCTCCAGACTTTGTTGATTCATTCCAAATAGGTGGACTCCTAGCTCTGCAGCGTAATGCTTATAGAATTCTGCCGTGAACCCGTGGATTTCCTGTTTGGTAGCGACTTGATGGCGTGCAACACTTCGGATAATGTCAGTGGGCAGTTCAGCATTTCTCTTTGGTCCTCAGAGCACCAATGTAGGGCCACCTGCTCTAGGTACGCCTCTATGTCGGATTGAGAAGCCCTGGTTTGGTAAGAACATAGAGGACTATAAAACCTAAACAACTGCTCTACTATTTCAGCATCTTCAAATCTATCCTTCCCCTGGTCACCTGCTATGGCCTGAATACTACTATGCAACCCATCCATTTTGGTTGCCCTAGCCAGAGTCCGCCCAGGTTTATGCCCTTCCCCATTTAGGCGTACATTAGACCGATTCCTGAGATACTTCACCTCCCACAGTGCTAAATCTTGAAATTCTTGTAGCTGGATCCGGATCTCGGCCCGTAACCTATCCATGGGGTTCAGGGACAACAGGTACCATTTTACAGTGGCAACCTGAAGCCCCTGCATGGCCAAATGAAGCAACAAGGACAACACCATCAGTGTGTCACAAACAAAAAGGATCCACATTCTACACCAGCTGCAAAACCTATGCCAACGGCAGCGGCACAGAGTCTTTGGTGCTGGTCCTCTAGCCGAAAGTAACACTTTTAGAGAGGTCCCAATCTTTGTATCTCAATCTCTCAAAAACCAGGCATGAAGTTGAGAGTCCTGACCTTTGGGTGAAGAATGCGTCCTCCCTCTTGTGAGAGTAGGTGCTCTCTTTAGGGAAGACTAATTGGTGAGTGTATTGGAAATGTCCAGAAGGTCTGGGTACCGCATGCTCCTGGCCCAATCCAGAGCAATTTGGATCATGGTTTTCCCGAACTTTCTCAAGCTCCTGATGACATGAGGAATGAGAGGGGCTGGAGGAAATGCATACAGGAGTGTTTCCCAGAGCTCCTCTCGGAGGCGATGGGAAGCGAACAGATTCACTTGAGGGGGTTCCACAAAGGGGGATGATCTCTTGAAGGACTTCCTGAGCTAGTTCCCACTCGTGGTATACTCTGCTATGCCTGCTCAGAGCATTCCGCCGCCACATTCTCTCCGGCAAGGTGAAGGTCTGTGCGAGATTCTTTCTTGCATACCAAAACCAGAGCTGCATTGCCTCTTTGCACAGTGGCCTACATCACCTCTCTTGATGAGGCAATTGTCACTGTATTGTCCATCATTATCAGGACATTCTTCCCCCATACAGAGAGCAAAAAGGCCATCAGCGCTAGTCTGATTACCCTCCGCTCTAAAAGGTTGATCTGTAGTTTGGACTCTGATGGAGGCCAGGGACCGCAGATAGTCAGATCGTTGGCTCCCCAACCTTTTAGGGAAACATCTAACTACCGTCATCTCTGGCAATGGTTACCAGAAAGGTTCCCCCTTCAGTGCGTTCTCAGAGGCCCACCACAAGAGATCCTGCGCGACCTTGCTCGGGACCTGAAGTAAGTCTGCCATTCTGCTGGAGAACAGAGACCCCTGGGAACTGAGGGCCCAATGGCGAGACCTCATTCTCAGGTGAGCCTCTGACAACGGAGGATGCCATGTGGCCTAGCAACTTATAAATAAATAAACCCCAAAAAATAACAAACCCCAGAAAATGTTGGGTATTCTGAAACTTGTTCACCCTCTGCCGAATTTGTTGAGCGCTCTCTTCAGGTGGCAAATTCTTCCCTGCGAAAGCATCCAGGACCGCTTCAATGATCTGAAGCTTTTGAGAAGATATCATGTGGTACTTACCGAAAATGAGGGAGAAGCCCTGACTCTGGAGAGAGTGGCATGGCAGGCGATACTGAGGTGTTCCAGGACCTGTTCAGGAGAATGGGCCCTGATCAGCCAATCATCCATGTAGGGGTAGATGTGAACCCCTCTCCCCCTCAAGACTTGCTGTCACTACCACCCATCAACTCTGAAAAACTTGGGGAGGAGGTGAGCCTGAATCATAGAACCCGAAACGGAAAAAACTGCCAATGGCGGGCTCTGTGCTTGTGTTGAATAGGCCCATGATAAGCATCCTGAAGGTTCAATGATGATACCATCCAATCCTGGAGCTGGAGGGCCTGGAGGATCTAAGAGAGTAACAATTTTAAACTTGTCCGTATCTCAATCCAGAGTACTTTTTGAGAATAAAAACATAAGGAGAATACCACCCCTGGTTCCTCTCCACTACATTTACCGATGTCTATGTCACCTTTATTCAGCAGAATGTAGACCTCCTGCAGAAGGAACAGATCAAGAACCTTGAGGGAGTAGCTCCCTGGTGGATGATCTAGAGGCCTTTTTACGCAAGGGAGGCATGAACCCTTAGCTACGGACTGCAAGGCCTAAGCATCGGAGGTAATGCTCTGCCATTCTTCCAAATGCTGTTTGAGCCTACCCCCCACAACAGTCCTGTGGACAAAGGCCTCAGAGAGGTTTTGGGGCAGCTGTGGTAGTGGTTGATGGCAAGGAGGCTACTGCTTGGGCGGACTATGCTCGATGACCGGGTCGACCTCAAGGACATCTTTTCTGGCCCCTTTGGTTTGCCTGTCTCCTTGCCCTTCCAAAGGATGTATAATAACAAAAGGTCAGACCCCTCCAACCTTGGGAAGTTGTATGGGCCTGTTGCGGCCGTCGTATTGTTGCACTAAGTGATTTAGCATCACTTTAGATGTTTGGAGCTTCTACCGACTGTCATCTGCGTTGCTTCCAAACAGATGCAACCCATCAAACATCAATAACTAAGATTGAACATCACGCGCAAAGCCAGATTTTCACAGCCAAGAGAATCTGCGTAACAATACTGGCTGCGTTGGCACTGCTAACACTGTCGGCACAATTCAGACTGCAAAGACTCGCAAATGGCCGCCTTACCATCCTTAATATTTTGGAAACCATCCTTTTCCTCCCCTTCCAGTACATGTTCTGCATCCATAGCTAGTATGTCCCATAGCGTAAAGGTAAAGTTGGGCAGGGTACAAGTAGTGTTAATATCCTAACACCATACTACTGCCAGAGAAAATCTTAGCCAAAGTGTCAAACCTCTTATTAGCCCGGTCAGGTGGTATAGTCTGTAGGCGGCAGCCCTGGATGCTGAAGTAGCAGCCTGCACCACCAAACGTTAGTGAGTCGCATGTTTGGATAGAAAATCCAAATGTACACTATAAGGTTCGTTTCTCCTACTGAGATTCTTGCTCACTGCAGCTTTTGTATCCAGGGTTTCCCAATTCGCCCTTACTCTCCTTTAAAGAAGAGTGGAATGGTAAAATAGGATCCTTCTGAGGACTCTTGTCCAAATAGCAGTGTGGTCATCCTGCTGGTAAACCATAGCGGGAGTTCCCCCATCCCAGGTACTCTTGTTCCTCTATTCATGAGTGACCTGTAAAAGGGCCTCTGCATGATCAGAGAGGTCTGATGTCGCAAAATCTGAAGAGTCAAACAAGTGTTCTAGTCTAGACTCTGAAATGAGAGCATCTGGAACAGACAAGTTAGCTACTCAAGCACAAAAGGAGGAGTGTCCTGGTCAGAGGTCTCATTCTCAAAAATGGAAGCCATTGGCTTAAGTCTTTCTTTGGTAAGGGCTTACAAACCTTTGCAGGTTCAGTGTACGGCAGAGAAGCCGAAAGCTTTGACGTCCAAGAACTTGAGCCTATGGAGTCAGAGGAATGAGGTCAAGGACTATTCTTGACGTTTCAAATCCACTCGAGGGATCGAGGGCCCGCAAGCTGAAACCTTGGTAGATGCCTTCTCGGCCTTACAAGGCACAATGGGGTAAGGAGGACGAGTGATGGGAACCACTTTCAGACGAGGAGTACTTCCACGGTGGTGAAACACCCTCCTCCCCTTGAACTCCTTTCATCAGAAGGTCTCCACTTTGAAGGAGTTGTTGAGGATTTATACAGGGACCTACATGTAGCAACTTTCCCCTTCCTCTCCAAGCATCTTGCCTGTCATGCACTGACAGGAACCACAGTCCTCAGTCTGGTGCTCAAGCCCGAGACAACAGAGGGAAACAGTGGCGTGTCCCTGTAATGGACATCTTGGCATGACAGTCAGCACATTTCTTGAAACCAGTTTTAGGAGTCAACATTTTTTGAGAAGTAACTGTTGAAACAACAGCATATCGTATCTAAAGTTGACTGTGCAGTGGAAAAACAGAACTGAAGTAACAGGTGTGATGCATGATATATGTAGCGTCTGAGACATGTTCGAGAGCAGACTGAGGCCATCAAGGGACATTGAGTCGACGAAGCATGGCACGTTCAACAGAGAAAACATTTCCGAAGCAGCAGTCACTGGAAGGAGATTTCAAAGATGAATACGTGGGAGGACAAAATCCATTTGAATATATATTTATTGAATAATATATCCAATGAATATTTGCACCAAATGATTACACAACCCACTTTCGCAGTGGCACAAAAAGCTTCAATACAAAAACAGTTTTTGGGATTTCACTCTTGGGTTTCATGTGCATGGAACAGAGGCCAAATCAGTTAAACCCTCTGTCCCATAAAAACCCCATAATGTCAAATTAAACAATACTGTGGAACATTATAAAATCATGAACTTGGTAGTCCTCTTCTGAAGTTGGATTTAAATCACTGCGCCATTGCTCATTTGTGCAAAATGTTCTCCTTACGCAGTGTGCTACACTTATAATCTCCCTGCGCACATTTCAAACCAGCAATGTGAAAGCACATAAAACATTGAAAAACAGTAAATTTGTCACATGGAACCTTTTCCTCCTTTGCCGTGAAGCAATACAAAATCTCACTTATATCAGGGTCACTTTTTCACCCTCAGGAGAGTGTAGATTTCAATCAATTGGAGACTTCACTTTATTTCACTTAGCAAAACATTTCTCTGCACCAGCACTAAATACCCCGACATTCAGTGTACATTTATCACCCCTCTGCCAGGCTTGAGGGATGGTGAACAATTTTGGTATTTCTTGTTTAGACATGGACACCCCTTCCCTTGAGGGAGTTTTTGGGTTGGGAATGAGAAGAACACGTTACTTACCAACTGTAATTTTCTTTCGATTGGATGTTCCTCTCACGTATCCCTCATCTTGGATATCTTGTCGCCCAGTTTTGCTGCTTTGTAAAAATGTCACTAGAGGGTGCTGTGTTCGAGGCCGCGGAGTTGTAGTCCCTCGAGGGCCGCCGTAGAGTGTTGACATCATCCGCTGTATAAAGGGCTCGAGCCGCGCCCATTACCTCAGTTCTGCTTTCACGGTATTCACGGTCGCATCAGTTGATCAGGCTTTTCAGTCTTCTGGCTCTTAAGGAAGTTCGAGTGCAACTGGCATAAACTGTACGGAGGGGTAGGTTGGGAGGGTCGATTAGGAATACGTGGGAGGAACATCCAATCAAAAGAACGTTACAGTTGGTAAGTAATTTGTTCTTAGAACCGATTAGTCCTCCCACGTATTCCTCATCTTAGATAGGCTCCCAAACCAGTAAGAATTTGGAAGAGGGACGACCAAAAATTTCAATCATGGACTGAATGAAGGACATCTTTTGCAAAGGGTCCTCCTTGATACAATGTAGAGTCCAAGCAGTAATGCTTCACAAAAGTGTGCATTGACAACCAGGTGGCCGCAGCACAAATATCCTGCACCGGGACACCCCTCTGAAGAGCCGTGAAGTTCCCATGCCCCTGGATGAATGGAGCTCTTAACCCCTCTGGAGGCTCTTTCCTAGCCAATTTATAGCACTCCGAGATGGCTAGAATTAACCACCTGGATAGAGTTTGCTTAGACACTCCAAGGCCCAATTTGTGTCCAGTACACCCAACAAATAGTTGGTCACATTGTCGATAATTTGCCAGTCTAGAAATATAGGAACTGAGAGCCCTCTGTGGGTCCAGTCTGTGCAATCTTTCCTCTTTACTAGCGTGTGGAGGAGGGTAAAAAGAAGGTAAAGTGATTTTCTGTGACAGATGGAAATCAGAGACTATCTTAGGCAAGAAGGATGGTTTAACTTTTAGAATAACTGTCCCTATGGAAAATGGTGTGAGGAGGCTTACAAGAGAGCGCCTGCAAGGCACTCACCCTGTGGGCTGACATTATAGCCACTAACAAAATTGTTTTTTAGAGTGAGAAGTCTTAATGGGCAAGAATGTAAGGGTTTGAAAGGGGCACAAGACATTTTAAGACTAAATTCAAATCCCAGATGGGCACCTGAAAAGGTGTCAGAGGGTACACATTTGTCAGCCCTTTCAAGAAAAATGGCAAAGGTAATTTTAAAATAGGACGCCTCTTCCGAGGAGCGCTTAAAGATAGATAGCACTGCCAAATATCCTTTTATAGTACTAACTTGGAGCCCCGAATTGGCTGAGTGTAAGAGGAAAGAAAGTACTGTGGCAGTATTACATAAAAATGGATCCACATTCTTATCCCTGCACCAGTTCCTGAACTTGTTCCGAAATCGATACAAGGATTTTGTTGCTGGCCGTCAGGCTGAAAGCAAGATCTTCATTACGTCATCCGGGAGGTCCCAATCCTTATATCTCAGCCTCTCAGAAACCATGCGTGAAGGCCGAGTGTCATTACCTCTGGATGGAAAGCCCGACCTTCCTCTTGCGAAAGAAGATCCTCTTTGTGGAAGACATATTGTGGGGCAGATGGACATGTCCAGAAGGTCCGGGTACCATGCCTCCTGGCCCAATTCGGGGCAATTAGGTTCATGGTTTTCCTGAACTTTCTCAACCTCCTGATTACATGAGGAATTACGGGGACTGGAGGAAACTCATAGGAGGGGAAATACCCAGTCCACCACAAACGCGTCCCTTAGAGCTCCAAAGGGCAAAGATCTCTTGAAGGACTTCCTTAGCTAGTTCACACTCGTTAGAGACTGTTCTGCCTGCTCAGAGCGTCAGCCGGCATTTTCTGCTCTCCGGCTAGGTGAACTGCCGATAGATTCCTTCTTGCATTGTCCAGAACCAGAGCTGCATTGCCTCTCTGCACAGTGGTAGTGACCCTACGCCTCCTCTCTTGTTGAGGTAGTACATGGCCACAGTGTTGTCCGTCATTATCAGGGCATTCTTTCCCTGTACAGAGGGCAGAAAGTCCTTCAGCGCTAGTCTGATTGCCGTCAGCTACAAAAAGTTGATGTGTAGTGTGGACTCCAATGGAGACCAACGACTGCTGATTGTCAGATCGTTGGTGTGGATTCCCCACCCCGTGAGTGAGTCGCCCGTCACTACGGGTATCTCCGGCCATGGCTGCCAAAAAGGTTCTCCCTGGAGGATATTTTCCCTGCAAGCCAACCATAGAAGATCTTGAGCCACTTAGGCAGGGACTCACAGAAGATCTTACATCTCCCCCGAATATTGGGACCACTGAGTCCTGAGGGCCCACTGAAGGGATTTCATCCTCAATCTGGCCTCTGGCACCAGAAAAATGCAGGATGCCATGAGGCCTAGCAACCTTAGAAAATCGAATGCCGGCAAAGGTTGGGCATTTTGAAACTTTGTTACCATCTGCAGAATGTGGTGAGCTCCCTGAGGAAGTATCCAGGACTGCTCTGATGAATTGGAATCTTTGGCTTGGAATCATTTGTGACTTCTTGTAATTGAGGGAGAAGCCCAGCCTGTGGCTAATCAGGGCAAATACACCCGAATGAGCCTGGGAACATCTGGCCATGACCTGCCACTTCTGACATAAGGGTAGACGTGAATCACCCCCCCCCCCTGAGACTCGCTGCCACTACTGCCATCATCTTGGTGAAAACCCTTGGGGCAGAGGTCAGCCCAAATGGCTGAACCCGAAACTGATAGTGAGAACAGCCAACCACGAACATCAGGTACTTTCTGTGCTTGACATGGATTGGCACATGCAAGTAAGCATCCTGAAGGTCCAATGAAACCAGCTAGTCCCGTAGCTGAAGAGCCTGAAGGATCTGAGAAAGGGTCACCATCTTGATCTGGTCCTTCCTGAGGAATTTGCTCAAATTTCTAAAGTCCAAGATGGGTCTCAATCCTCTGTCCTTTTTGGGGATGAGAAAATAAGGGGAGTACCAACCCTTGTTGCTTTCCACTACAGGTACATGTTCTATTGCACCTTTCTCCATCAGGGTTGAAATCTCCTGCACAAGGAGTGGGTCTGGAATTTTTGCAGAGTTGGCTCCCGGTGGATGATCTTGAGGTCTTTGATGAAAAGAAAGGCAGTAACCATGGGTCACCATCTCTAGCGCGCAGGCATCTGACTTAATGCCCCGCCATTCATTCAGATACCGAGTGATTCTGCCTCCCACCGGGATCTTGTGGGTGAAGACCTCAAAGTGGCTTTGCAGCGGCTGAGGAGGTAGTAGCTGCTGCTGGGGCTGATCTAGCACCTCTCCCCTTTCCACCGCGAAAGGGTTTTCTGGCCTCTGACTGGCCTGCCCCCTCCCTCTTCCAAAAGAGGAGTAGAAACGAAAGACGACTCCTCCAGGAAGATGACCCTGCGTAGGAGTGTTGTTGAGGCTGTTTTATAGCGGCGCTGAGTGATTTTGCTGCCGCTTGCGAGGTCTGTAGCTTCTCCAAGCTCTCGTCCGCCTTGCTTCCAAACAACCTCAAGCTGTCAAAGGGCATATTGAGTAATCTGGACTGCACATCAGGTGCAAAGCCAGATTTTCTCAGCCATGCAAATCTGCATAGGACTGTGCTAGATGCCATGGACCTGCTTACACTATCAGCAGTGTCCAGTCGCGACTGGAGGAATTCCTCCATAGCCTCTTTCCCATCTTTCACTATCGCCAGGAAACCATCCCGTTCCTCATCCTCTGGGATCTGATCAGCCGCTGATGTCATACAGTCCCACAGGGTGTATGTAAATCTTGCCAAAGTGTAAGTTACCCTAGTCGATTTAAGGGCCATTCTGCCCAAAGAAAAGACTTTACGGGCACAGGCATCAACTTTTTTATCATCATTATCTGGTGGTATTGAAGGGTAAGCTGACTGCCTAGTGGAGGTTGCAGCTTGTACCACTAAACTTTCAGGAGAGGGATGTTTAGATAGATATTCAGGATCTGATGAAGATGGTCTGTATTTTGCCACTAATGTTTTATTTACTGCCACCACCCTTTTTTGCAGTGCCTTATGGAAAGGGAGGGCAGGATCTTTTTGCGGTACCTCAGTCAGGATATCAGTCACATCATCCTGGTCGAAACGTGGGGAAGCTGCTTTCCAACAAATGGAATAAATGACCCTTCCCATGAGGTTCCTATACCCAGGATCTGCAGGGTCTGGTTTCCCAAATTCCACTTCAGGTGAAGTGTCTAGGCCACTATTATTATTACTACTACTACTGGCATTTTGAAGACAATCCTAAAGATCTGTTATATTGGTATTCGGGTCTACTAACTCTTCAGGAACCTCCCTGGCTCCAAACCTAACCCCAGCTGAAGTTACATCCTCTTCAAAGGACTGTTCTTCAAAAATAGATGTCATAGATCTGAAAAATTCCTGCCTGGGTTGAAGCTGGAAAATCTTTTCTGGTAAAGCGGGTGGCACAGACTTAGGCTTGGACAACATCATCAACTTTGGCATCAGTATTAAGGAATGCTTCGATAAAGGCATTGAAGGTATGGACGTCTTTGAAGGAGGCTTCGATGCCGTCAAAGTAGGCTTCGACATTGTCTAAGGTGTCAACGCCATTTTCATTGGTGGCTTCAACGTTATCATCGTGGACAGTGTTGAGTCGGATTTCGACTTCGATTCCATTACTCCCGATTTATGCACCAGTGGTTTTGCCTTTGGTGTCGGAGAACTTTCCCCTGATGACACCCTTGACTGTTTGTCAGATCTCGCGTGCCTGGTCTTTGATCTGCCTGTCACTTTTGGAGTGGGCAGTGGCATGATCTCCACGCTGCTTTTTCGAGTCGGTCTAGGCCGCTTTCTCGAAGATTAAAGCGTCGAAGCCATAAAGGCCTCCCATTTTTCAGGGGAATCGTGCTTGGAATGATAAGTCACCCTTCACTCAGATGTGGAAGAAGACCTGTGATGTTGCTTTTTTGACTTCTTGGACAAAGACAAGGAGGATTTCCTCGAGCGACTCTTGGACCTCGACCCATGTCGAGATTTTCCTGAATCTTTATATTTTTTTGTAGACCTATAAGATTTCTCCCCCACCGCCAGCTTACCTTTCCGTTCCCCAAGAGCCTTATTGGACATGGCCGGACAGGAACCACATTCGTCAACCCGATGGTTGGGGCTGAAACACCAAAAGGCAATTCCGATTGGGGTCAGTAATTGACATTTTCCTACCACAATTGAGAAGTTTTTTTAAACCCGTCTTGGGTGTGGTTGGAGTAGATGACGTGGACATCGTCGAGAAAAAACCTAATGTGCCGTTCTGTGACACGAAGCAGTGCTCGGAAAAACAGAATTGAGATAACTGGCGCGGCTCGAGCCTTTTATACAGCGGATGACGATGCTCGACGGCGGCCCTCGAGGGACTACGACTGTGGTCTCGAACACAGCGCCCTCTGGCGAAAATGTGTTTTTGAAGCAGCAAAGCAGGGAGACAAGATATCTAAGATGAGGAATATGTGGGAGGACACAATCCATTCAAAATAGGAATACTCCATTTTAAATGACTAACTTGAATTAGCACTAGGAAAGAAGTTCAAACTCCCCAGAGCTACCCGTGTTCAATGACTAGATGGGCGTTAATTACATTATTATTTAACAAAATATTCTAAGGGTCTACTCAGTTTGCCTACTCCCCACCCACTAATTAAGGGGAAGGTATTAAATAGATCCTGAACACACTTGGTTCTGTCAGCCTCTGTCTTTTCCCCTTGTTTCCTTCAGCAATCTCATAAACCGCTTCAGGCCAGGTAGTGGCCTGTTAATCTCCATCAATCTTTCCACCCAGATGATTTAAGGCAGCTCTCTTCATTTCCCAGGCAGAGCCTCAATTTCTATCGTGCAACACCTATAAACTCATAATCACACCACTGAAAAACATCTGATTTATCATATTCCAGCTAATAGGATATTCCTTTTCATTGGCCAACAATTCTCTAACCCCTTCTTGCAGGGCTGGCCCCTCTGCTCCGATTGTCCCCTTCAGTTTACCAAGGCGAAATTTGGGAGGGGAATCGCATTTTAATTTCTGCAACATAATAGTCTCTACATGACAACTTTCCCTAATTTCTAAAGGGCTCCACAGTCATAATATACCTTTAACAGGTTTAGGCCAGGTAGTGCCACTGGTACACGGTTTCTTATCTTCGAAGCCACAAATATCTTTATTTTTCCATGCTGTTCTTCGTTGTGAAAAATGCCTTTTATATTTTTTATACAAAGGTAGGCTTCTGATTTTAGCCCTTTGTCATTCATTTTGTACGCTTTACTTTCAATGTAAAACACATTTTATTGTGGTTTTCATCTGCAGAAGTCACATTTTCCTGGAATCGTTGCTTTTTAAAAGGACACAGGGTTTTCATGTTTTTCAATTTGAAAATTAACTGCTGAACATTTTGTTTGTCAGTCACATCTGGTCCTGTATTGTGCTGTAGTGTTTGGGATTAACTTGACCTTTAAGTTCATTTGATCCTGTGGCCATTAAAAACCACAAAGGACATTGGTTAATATTGCAATGTGCGCTATGTTGCTCATTTTGGTTCCACAAGAGTTTATGCCAAACAATGTTGTACAAGTGTGTAGAGGAGGTCAGAAATAAAGCCTGCACTCCAGTCGCCCATTTTGAAGTACCAGGAACATTCACACCAAAATGTGACGTATGATGAGCAGAAAAATCAGCAAAGAGCTGTAGTAGGGCTCTGCCCAGTACCTATCAGAAGAGCAACACCTATTGAAGTACCGATACCAAGAAAACCATGGACAGCGAGGTATCCATTAAGGAAACCTTACCAGAAAATGTACAGTCCCGGAAGAAACCAAAAAGGTCTTAATGGAAGATGAATGGTGACATCACGAGGACCCAGACTGACGAACAAGTAGAAGAAATGACAATCCGAGAATGACACCCAGAGACGAAACACCATGAATAAGGATGTCGTGACCCTAAAAAGGGGAGAGCGATGTTGAAATACAACGAAACTTAAGCTCTTAACAGGACGAAGATATTCAACCAGCTAACACTTGTCCATATGCTTGGAACCGCAAGAAAGCTAAGAAAACTATGCGGCTTGCAATGCTAAGTAGAAGAATAGTGCGGCAAGTGCCATTATACATAATCTACCTCAAAACGAAGCACAGTATTATAAGTGTAACTCCACTTTGCAAACGAAGCAGAATAAAGGCCGAATGAGCAGAAATTCATATGCTAGTAAAACGAGAAGACGGCTGAATCGAAATTCGACAGATGCAATTCGTGCCAGGAGAGCCAAGGTCATACCAATAGAAGGAACAAACGGTAGCTAAATATAATTGAAAGTTAACAGAATATCCTGTCTCTGAAAGGTCAAGATAAAGAGGCGTAGGCAGGTGGCAAGCCAAATAAGAATCAAATGCACACATTGAGAGAAACTGGACAAATTCACGGTGTGGGAAGCACGTGACCATCCAAGCGAGAAGCACAAATTCACACCTACGCCTGGCACCCGCCCAGGAAGAGATATCAGAACTTTCCCAGGCAGAAGATGCAGTTTTGAGGCCAACCACAGTAACATAATTGACACATACATGAAGTGATGATTGACTAACCTTAATTAGAGAAAGGCTGGGTAACTAGGGGGGCACCATTCACCTGGCTGACCATTCTGTGTGCTGCTAAGCAAATTGAAAATGCATGCATGGGGTTGGTGCCAACCCAATCACAATCAACCAAATAATCTAGGGTCCTACAGTTAGAACCAATGGGACGTCATACTTTGTGACATCTACAGTTGTCATCTTTGAAGGAAGGGCTTAGACGGCCACCTGACAGTATTTACCCAATCCCCTCACTCTGTTACCATATACAGATATAGTACCTATTTTAAAGTTACCTTTTCCTTAGCAATAGAATTGCATATTAACTTTTGAGTGTTATACGTCAATTATGACGACTTTTCAGTATAAATGCTATGACTTTTATGAAGCTCAGAGTTGGAGCGAGAAGGTCAATCGCATCATTGCCGATTTCCATGACTCCCTGTTTTTTGTACTCGTCATTAAACGGACTCCCTTAGTGATTGGTGTTGGAGTAATAAATCTGCACCCCCATCCATCTCAAGGGTGCAGCTATCTCGTCTACTCTGGAGCAAACCTCAGCTCTATGGGCCGGCCGGTGGTCTGAGTACACTTGGTAGCAGAGATTTGATGGTTATCGATTATTTGATTTGAATAAGACACCCATTTTCTGTCGACATAAAGTAACTCTAGATCTTCAGCAATATCATGAGTACTTTGCCATTTAGCTGAGTAGACCGAGAAGCTCCCCGTAGACAGTGTTAGTGTAGGAAAAACTGCAGACCAGGGCCTGAAGGGACCCGTGTTCCCCACACATCCCTTCCCATTCCTATGGGCAGCTCAGCCGGTGAAAAGCCAAAGAAGGCGGTGATACCGAGGGTCCAGAGAGGAAACCATGCGAACGGTGAATGAAAAAGATTGTATGTTTTGGCAGATGTGATTGCCTTAGAACAAGTAAATGGGAAAGGTAACAGAGGGAGGTGGGAAAAAACAAAATATAGTTAGAAGCAGAGAAGATATATAAGAATAACGGCTCGAGAATAATTTAGTAAACAAAGGTTACCGGAGAGGACACCCAAGAAGAGAGGATGCCGGGGAAGACACCCGAGAAGTGAGAGGATTCACCTTATTCCTACGCTTTTAATACAAGCGGTTAGAAGAAATGTGTACCCAGAGTCCCAACTAAAGATAAAACGATTAGACTACCACAACGGTTAAAGATGTCGTGAAAGGGGTACGTTTAGACTCCATGAAGGGGTAATGATTAGAGGCAGAGATATCTGACCAGCTGGTGTCGTTTAGTCTGTTAAGCGTCTGTCTTACTTTTCTTTTTTGTGGCAACGTCATACATCAAAAAGTTTCCTTGAGAAAACAGATTTAAATTTTACGTGAGTGAATACCTGAGATAATATTGCATATAAAAGAGTAAATTAGAAGGTATACATTTTGTGAAAATTCGGGATTGGAGCTTGCAGTGTTTGGCGCTCACTCATATTGTTGAAACTGTTTAAGCCACGCGAAAGTGCCGACAAGTGTTATATCCTCCATGCTCAAATCTGTTCCCTTTCCTCTTATATAACTCCATTGACACACTTGTGCAAACAGTTGCCGAAACACGCACCCAAACTGAAGAAATATAGTAGAGTGGGTTAAAGGAACCGCCCACAAGATGTTTCAGGGTGTGTCCTTATCTAAAGCGGTCTTACAACATATGACAACATATAGGGGCAAAAACTTAAACGCCTCGCTGTTGTAGAACTTTGGAAAATATATGAACAGGGAAAGGAAGAGGAGCCGCCAATAGATTGGATACTTAATGTATGCACGGAGGGGGGTGAGATGTCTACTGTGCCACATCCGAAACAAAGGGTGAGGAAAGTAAAGACGAGGGATTATACCTGCCGAGAGCTCAAAGCAGCCACGGGGTATAGCAAACCCACATATAAGTCACCTACGCAAAGTAGTGACAAAATCAAGGGAAAGATAAGGATATTACCTCCATAGTCCCACGAGACAAGGGGAGACGCGATGACGAAAGAAGGGATCAGGCACAGACAAGTGCATCTCTCGACAAAGAGAAGGAAAGAGATGTAAGGGGAAACGAAGACAGAACTGATGAGATAGCATTCGCAAAAAACAAATGGATGAGAGGACACATTTTATTGAAATTTGAAGGCAAAGGTATTGATGACGCAAAACGAAAGCAGAGATTAGATGAGGTACAGAGAAAGGGAAAAGAGAAGGAGTTAAGAGAAAAAAAATAAGAAAGAAAGACAAAGGCAAGAACAGCTATATCGCTACGAGCAAGAAAGACAGCTCGATCGCAACCCAAGAGCAGCCAATGATCAAGACAGACAGAAGCAGCAGAGGTTAGAGGAAGACGAAAGGATACGTGAGAAAAGAATTAAGAGACGAAGAGATGAGGAAATGCGAAGGGCAGATGAACGTAGAAATGAAAAGAAAAAAGATAGAGTCAAAGAAGAGGCGAGGAAACGCAAGGAATTTGATGACTATGTAGAACGCATGCCAAGACAGAGCACGCGATCTTGAATATCTGGGAAGAGGGGTTAAAAAAACAGATACAATAGTAGATTGGGAAGACATCGAAGAATTCTATCCTGCGTACGATTCAGTACCATGCACGTCTAGGGCAATTATGGAAGATGACTTCGACACCAGAAGCATCGGCGAAACGATCGATAGAATATATGATGAAATGGGCTTAGAACAAACACCCCAAGGGGAGGGGGAAGACTAGCGCCTGGAGAGCACTCAGCTTTACGCCACTGAGGATGTCACCCAAAGTAGTGGGAATAGGGAACTATCCCTGGATAGATTAGAAATAAGTAGGAACCAAGAAGATATAAGAAGTTGCACGAATTGGGGACAGACACTGTCCAACTCGGAAAGGGAGGAACGCGAGGAAAATGAAGGAGAGATGGAGCGAAAGACAACTCCCAAGAGAGAAAGTAATAAGATGGTCAGCCACTAGTGAGTCTGTACCAAGAGCATCAGAATCAGCCACACAGTCTGACCACCATGAAGAAGTATTTAACGGTCAGAGCAGGGGTGGTGGGGGGGGGTCGGGGGGGTTGTGTTCACTGCCCTACGTAGACAGACTTGGGTTCATACCAGGCAGACGGCAATGCGGGAATATTACCCCGGCAATAGACAGGAGAACAATGTGAGAGGAGGGAGAGGACTATGCATTCCAATTTCCGTTACTCGAGAAAGGGGGCAGTAAGACCACAATATATTCAATGGCCACACATGGATCGAGAACATTTAAAAATCAAGCTTCCAATGCTGACGCCGGGTGCCGGAAAGTGGATACATGAGTTAGAAAAAAATGACAGGAGGTAACACGTTAACTATAGAGGATATCAAAAGGTCTCCTAATCGCCATACTTGGTGAGAGCAGACAATGTGTGGGCATGAGCAGGCTACCCTGGTGTAACCACAATCAATACCGCGCATGACAGAGCTCCATTTAACAATTGTAGAGCCGCAGTATGGAAACAGTATGGAAAGCGCTACGAGTGCTATACCCAGATACTTCAGATATGGGAGCTATAATGACACGAAAAATGAAGGACTCTGAGGATCTGTTAATTTATATACAGAATTTTCAAGACGCATGGGTTCTCAAGACTCCTGAATCTTGGACGAAATCTATACCTGTGTTCAACCATATATTGTGCCAGGGGCTGCCAGACCAGTACAGAAACAACTCAAAAAGTTGGTGGGAATTGAGGCCAAGCCTTGGGCTGAAATACAGCTGACCATCGCACACTATTGCAGATTGCTGCAAGAAAAGAATCGCAAAAAGGAAGTTGCACTTAAGGGTGAGGAAGCTAAATTGGTACAGAAGGAATTGTCAAAATATGCTCTTAAGGGAGCCATGATAACTAACACAGCTGAATCAAGCATGCAGCAGGTGACTAATCCACAGCAGAATAATCAGGGCAATACAGGGTTTTACACCAGGGAAGAGGATTTAGGGGAAGAGGATGGCAGAGTAATCAGGGAGGTTTTCCAAAATAATCAAGGTGGTTTTCAAAATATGCAAAATGGTTATCAAGATATGTCAAACGGGCAAATGATCCGACCACCGCCAGTATCGGTTATGTGGAATAACCAGGCACTTAGCTCGCACATGCAGAAACCAAGGCATGATGAAGAACAGCCAAGTAATAGGCAGTTTTACAGCAAGGTGGTGCACAGAATCACACGGTGCAACAAGCGCCAGGAGCACAACAAGGTGTGCCACAGCAAAGCATGGGGAATTTTTCACAAGGACAATCTCAGCAGGCACTACTGCAACTATCGCAGGCGATGAGCACAGGGCAGACCATGAACCCTGGAACGGGAAGTAACAATGGGAATGGGGGGAAATCCGCCAGCACACAGTGGGCCAAATTTGTATTGGGACTAGGACAGCTCACTGGGAACCCTGATGTGTTCTATCCCATCAGTGACACCAGACCCTCACAGGGAACCGAGGGTGGATGTCGTTATAGGGGATAAAGAATATTCTTAGTTGACACGGGAGCAACACGCTCATGCATACGTGAAGGCAAGTTTTCCTTGTCGGCGAAGCCATAAATGCTCAGAGTTTTACAGGAGCGACAAGTCGTGTTCCCTTCACAAATGCACTTCGTCTCCATAAGAGAATGTGAAATGAATGTGCATTTACTATATTCACGTCAGACCCCAGTGAACATTTTGGGTCGAGATTTAATGATGAAGTTAAACATGACAATCTCGTTCACGGAGCAAGGCATAATATGTTCAACTCCAGGAATGCACTATTCAAATGCATGCGAAATGATCAGAGCGTATGCAGGACACAGCCATGAGGGCTATACCATTAGTGCCAGAAATATTTGCATATGGTATGCGTGTGCTTATGGCAGGATTGTCAGTCCTTGCAGAAAGAATCATGAGAACCCCTGATGAATTCTTATTCAGGCCAAGAATACCGATGCACAAGGAAAAGGGAGAAGTATTTCCCTTGATGATACACACAGCTGCAGTACAAGGGAGGGTGGCCTTGATTAACGGTTATGACAAAGGCTGACAATGGTGCACAATAATTGCCATTAAAGAAGGATATCGATTGACTGACGTCACCAATGACGATCTGCTTAAAGAACAAGAACATACGGGAGAAGTAGATATGGGAGAGACAATGGTAGAAGTGAATCTCACCTTTTGGCTAAAAATGATCCAAAGAGAAGTACATCATAATGATGTTGGCACGAAACTGTCCTGAATACTTTGATGATGACATGGCCCAAGTGCCTTTCTCAGTGTGGACCACAGGCCTCTATAACGTAGGCCTTTTTAAGGGGGTTGGAAAAGTAAAAATTAAACTGAAACCTGTAGCAATTCTTCCAAGAGCACGACAATATCCCATGTCCAGAGAGGCAGATGAAGGGATTTTTAAGCCAATTTCGGCTATGATGGAGCAGGGCATCTTAGTGACGTCAGAATCGTCATGCAATACTTCAGTTTATCCGATCAAGAAATCAAAAGGGGGGGGTCTTGGAGGCTAATCCTGGATTTACGCCGAATAAATGATATTGTTGAGGCAGAGTTCCCTTTAGTCCCTAACCCGTCTACGATTCTATGTAATATACCTGTTGAGGCAAAATATTTCACGGTGATTGACTTGAAAAATGCATTTTTCTCAATCCCGTTGCACAGCGATTCACAAGATCTGACATAATTTACATTCAGACAGATGCGTCTAAAAAGCACAAGGCTGCCCCAGGGGTATTGGGAGTCTCCATCTATTTTAACAGAGTCCTGCAGATGAACTTGAGCAATATTGCACTAAAAAGTGTCATCCTGCAATACGTGGATGGCATCTTAATTTGCAGCACCACAGAAGAGCAATGCAGGTACAATTCTGTTCAGTTATTGACTATACTGGCTGAGAAAGGTTATAAGATTGACAAGGAAAAGTTACAATATTGTCAAAAAGAAGTGCTGTACCTAGGCCAGCTGATCTCACATGAAGGAAAGCGTAACCCCATAAAGGGCTGAAGCCATACTGAACATGATAAAACAGATGCAGAGCTTTCTAGGCCGATGCAACTACGTTAGGGCATGGATCTTCGACTATAGCTCTTACACTAAGCCTTTACTTCAGGCCCTAAAGAAGGCCCAAGTGACAAAAAGAAAAGATTGAATGGTCTGAGACCACGGAAAAAGGGTTTGCTGAAATCAAGAGAGCTATTTGCACAGCACCAATTCCAGGGATCCCCAATTATGCAGAGGAATTTTACCTGTTCTCACACACAAATGGCAGCATTATGACGGCAGTACTCACAGAGAACCACGTTGGGGTACAAGCCCCTGGCATACTACAGTGGGAATTTGGACCCAGTAATGAGAGGTCATTTTCCTTCCGAACAAAGTTTAGCTGCCGCGTTAGCCATACATAAGGCTACAACCATTGTGATGGGATGCTCAATGACATTGTACGTCGAGCACTCACTATTTGACATTCTAAAGAAACCAAAAGGGCACATTGACATCTCAGAGAACTTCATCTTATGAAGTGATCATATCAAATCCATCGATTAAGGTAGTCCGATGCAAGATAGTGAAACCAGCAATGTTCATAGCCGAGCCAGTCAATGAAGGAGAGCCAACGCATGACTGTGCAAACTATGAAGAATTCTATTATGAAGTCCCGAGGGTGAAAGAAAATGCCTTGGCAGGGTCTTCGAGGATCGATCAAAGTGACAGACAAAGATATACAGACATTGCTGTGGTAAAACACAACAAATGGAGAATTGTGAGTATTTATTAGTGCACGAATACCATCTCATTCAGCACAGGCTGCAGAATTATTGGCGTTGATACTCGCCATTGAGAATCACGCAGACCAGGAAGTAACGGTGTACAGTGACTCCGCCTATATAACGTCAACAGTGCATGCAGGCTTAGCGCGCTGGAAAAAGAGGGGCTACTTCCGAGCGGATGGCACGCCAGTGCAGCATGCAACCTTATTGGACAGGCTGATCAAGGGACTACAGCTAACAGTGGGCATAGCAGTCGTGAAATGTGCCACCCACACGAAGGGGACAGATTTTATCTTACGCGGAAATCAAGCAGAAGACACGGAAGCCAAGCATATGGCATCCAAAAGTTAAACGATCATGGAAGTGGATGTTATCCACGCCAACGAGCAAATGATGGTTACACGAACTGCACCAGAAAGTTACAGTAATTTGGGGCAAAGACAGCTAATGGAACTCCAAGGGGAGGCACAACAGGAAGGAAAGAACCTTTGGAAACAGAGCGTGTTCTTTAAACCCCTCTGACAGCTTGCGGCGACAAGACAGCACTGGTAAACCAGTAATGCCTATAGCCCTATTAAAAATAGTGCTGGAGCAGTTACATTATCCAGCACATATGACAAAAGAGAACCTAGCAGCAACGCTCGCTGAAGACTGGTTCATACAAAATTTAGCGGAGCATGTTGCGTTCTTTATAGTAAACTGTATAATCTGCCAGCAATTCACGGCTGGGCATACATTAAAAGTAATGAGTCGTCATCCAAAGGCCAAATGGGGCTTTTCAGTACTTGCATGTCGATTACATCGACATGATTCAAGTATGTAACAGGTAGATACTTAATTGTGGTGTGTCCATTCTCTAGATGGATTGAGGCAGGTCCATGTACACACCCAGACTCTACCTGTGCGACCAAGTTTTTAGTGAGAGGTATTGCCCCGGTGGGGGGTGTGCGAGGTCATGAGATCAGATAATGGCCTTCACTTTGTTAATGCAACATTCGAACAGATTAGCTTGCTGCTTGGTATAAAGCACAAGTTCTCGTCGGCGTATCATCCTCAAGGTAATGGGGTCTGTCAGAAGCTCAATGGCTTGTTAAAGGAAAACCAAGTTGACGCTGACTCTAAGGAAGGCATGGTTGCACTGCCTCCCTTTGGCACTGTATGCACTTCGGAACCAACCCGGTTCTGACCATTTTATGCCACACAACATAGCCACAGGAAGAATGAGAACTCCCTTGACACCCCGAGATAGCGCTAAGTGTGATGCCCATTCAACAGGAGAAATTTTAGGGTCTGAAATGCAAAACTATATGAAATGCATGACATCTTGCCTTACTGTAATTTCAGACCAGCTGCAGCGACAAGGGTTCAGGGCAGCACGGAACACAGAAGGAGATACTACTACGGACACAGCTCAAGGACTGTGTTCTATCAGTCTTCCCTGGAGATACCGTCCTTGTGAGGAACCATACAAGGAAAAAGTGGGACGAGCCAAGGTTTAACAGTCTCTTCACGGTGGAGCACTCCATCCGCAGTAAAACTACCAAGGCAGGACAGCTTGGATTTTTCTCGGCGATATCAAATCCTACATCGGAGAAGGCCCCCTGCCTGACCCCAACAAGAGGAATTGAAGAGTGACGGGGAAGAACCACAGCACATGCAGACGAGATCCATGACGTGGAAGCAGGACGCATGACCAGCCAAACAAAGACAAAGAACTTTTTTGCAAATTGTGGCTTAAATTGGACACTTCCTCCAAGCAAAAAAGGGGATGAGGACTTAAACGGACACTCTGTGCATCCTAGTTGCAGGGTGAAGAAGAAAATTGCATGCATAAGCCACAACACAGTCTGATGACTTTGAACTGAGGCATACTTAAGCCTTGATGAGAAAAGAATATGCCAAACTTTGACCGAGGACACTTACATTGGAAGCAACTACAGTATCCCGACTCATTCTACACCGAGACCCTATTCGGAATCACTTATGGTGTCCTGCACTAATGACATCACCAAAAATGTACTGTCCTATTTTGATCTAGTGCGGAGATCGTACCCTTCATTGGTGGGAAGGCTCACCGGTGTCACTGACTTTCTTCAAGATCCTGAAAACAAAGACAAAGATTGCTTACTGTTATTGCCGAACAATTTCTCTTACTTTCCGAGTACAGTAAGAAAAAACCAAATGTCCCAAACACAGACGGAAATAAATGAGCTCATTAACATATTGTTCTTTTCCATAATCGAAAATTGTCCAACGCTTGCCGGAAGAACAACAGACACTCACGTTTCTTCAATATACAGTAAATACAGAGTACCTAAGCCATCTCCTAAATAAAGTAGTGATCCTAGTCGCACTCCACGCGACCGGACAGTGCAGACATTGTTTACATTAAAGAGAAGGCATACAATCCTGAAAAACCCAGCAAGACAGGACAGATGTCCCTGTCACTAGAAGACAGCAGGCTAGCTCACAATGTCCTTTTTCGCCCAGTCACTGACTTTCCAGAGCTAGTGGGGAGACTGATCGATGTTAACGTCCTCACATTCATCAGAAATCCAGCTAATGTTGAACAGATGGGCATGCTCTTGTATGGAATCGTACTACAGATACAGCTCTCAAACTAACAGAACTATCTGAGGAGATTCTAAAATCCTTCCGCCGAGGGACAGATCAAAGAAGCAGTGTGAAGGAGTTCACTTATTTCATTTGTTGTTATTTTGTCCCTACTTCTTCATACTGACCAGCGTACAATATGTCCTCAGGACTGAAGCAAATCTGAGGAGTGGACTGGGAGCTTACTTTGAACACGCACAGTAAAAGAATTACGGAGGTGTTGATTTGATTTTTCCTATAGTCTAATAAAGGAACTGTATCCTGAGATAAGAGACAACTCAGAATCCACAAGAAAGGGGGGGGGGCAATTGTGGAACACTAGACACTCTTAAACACAGAACTTGAAAGACGATATTAAGGGAATACAATAAAATTGACATTTGGTGAATGATCGAGATGGGGGTTCAGAGCAGCAATCTGGTCCTACCACAGGAGGAGAGACAACCACGCTTCTCTGGAAGTAAATGCTGCCACCTGACATACAGGGGCATAATGTATTTGTGTATCATATTCATCACTGTTTTACTGTCATTAACAATCAGAACTGCATTTTTTATTGATGCAAAGCGTTCCTAATTCCAGCGCACCCAACTAAAGTTGCACGCATGAGAAACGCAAAAACACCCAGACCTTACATAGCCATTCCACTCCCTAGAAGATCTGATGGTGGAGTGAATGAACTTGAAATGGATGCGATTAGCAATGATCTATACACACACACACACACACACACACACACACCAGAGACAGGGTCGACTGACAACCACACGCATGCAAACAATGAATGCACACAAAACCGGCCTAGTGTCAATAACTGCAGAACCACAAGCTGAAACAGTAGAAAAGAAGAGATTGCTTGCCACAAGAAACTCCACAACAGACATTGTGGAAAGACGAGAGGAATCGGAAAAGAAGCCAACAGAAATGATAAACACTCCTGAGACAACACTGAGGGAGACAAACTCAAAGAAGATCTCACAAGCACAACTAATAGATGCAGTATGGCCGTCATTAGCCAGAGAAAGGAAAAGGCTACAGGAATTGAAGAATAAAACCCCAGAGACAGTAGTAACAAACATATGTTCCGACACAAGGGACAAGTACAAGTTCTACAACACAACCATACACCGGACCAGCGTCAGGATGGATGGCATGGGCATTTGTAACCAGCAGGAGACTGATGCATGAAGAGAGGGAAAGAGCTGCCAGGCGTCTGTCCACTCAAATGGCGCAGATGAGGAAGCCTGCACCATGGACCAGGATACCTGAGAATCCTCCAGCAAGAAAGCCATACAGATGCATTTAGGGATGTAGTTATAGCAAACTACAGGAGAACACTAAGAAACAAGGAAGCATACATGGCGATGACAACAAACTAAACGACTACCTGGACAGCAGAGCACATTTGGGAAACAATTTGGTACCAGCATATGAAAGAAGTTGAAAGACGAAGTTCAGAAGGAGAATGCTTTGTTTGTGAACTCCTCCCAAACAGCATAGAGAAATCCAAGATCTTCGTAGCTGTAGAAATCGATGACCAGAGGCCAGTTCATGGGTAGTGATGCCTCATTAATATGGACAACTGAAACAACCTATCCCGACGAAGATGATTATGTTCAAGACATTAAGACAAGAAACAGAGCGCATAATAGGAATCATGTGATCAGGTATGAGAAGCCTGGAGTTAAAGGAGCAGGAATAAGAAAGGAAGTGAACCCGAGACTAAATGTCCAAGGAAAAACTCCAGAGGAAGCTCAAAAGTGGAAGAATAGAGCCCACATGCAGATTTGAGGAACAGTGCTTTCACCAGATGGGTGGGAAAAAATGAATGGCGATTTGCAAAGCCTGGGTGATCACTGGACTCTACAAAAGAAACTGTTGACATTGTGCAGAATGGCTACAAGCCATTACGGCCAAAAATTGCAAAACTGACATGGGTCGAAGACGGAGGAGGATCCTTGCAGATAGTGCCACTAAAAGCCCAAAATTCTGCTTCAGGAATAATGGCAAAAGAACGATGGGAGAGGATCAGAACTGTGGACGAATTTTTGACGCTCCAGGAATGGTGCATGGAACTGCAGTAATTATGGATCATTATTGGGCATGCGGATCCAAGGCATGCATCAGACTGCCAAGAGACTGGGGAGGTATATGCACAATAGTGAATGTCCACGTTAGAGCACTGGTGATCCTGAAAAGTGACCTGAATATTTATAGTTTCCTGAAAGCAGATGCTCACCTGCGGAAGAAGAGATCTGTGGAACTGTTAACTCGGATGAAGAGAGAATTACTTCTCTGCTGAATCAAAAGCAGCTTTTCATGCAATCCCATATGAACACAGGCTGTTCAGCCTCACCTCATCAGTGTTCACAACGATTTTTATGCCAAGAATCCAAGTTGAAGTAAATACTAAATGGTTGCAAATAACCAGATGGGAGTTACTGTAGACGATCAACACGACCATAAAAGGATTCCATGAGATCAAGGAAGAGCTAAGAGCCATCTGACTGATGACTCTTCAGAACAGATATGTCCTTGACATGATCACAGCCATGGATGGAGGAGTTTGTGCAAAACTAGGTGAATCATGTTGCACATTTATACCATCTCACGATGAGGAGAATGGAACATTAACAGAGGCCATAGGTATGCTGACAAACCTGCAGAATCAGATGATCCATGAAACTGATTAAGTTGATGATGACAGCTGGTTTGGATTGCCGTTTTCATGGATACCACAATGGATGGCAGATGCATTCGAGTTCCTGGGAGCCCTGCTAGTGATGATATTGCTAGGATTTTATGTTATCAAGATAATAATCTCGCAATGCCATAAGACTGCGAAAAAAGCCATAGGGATGAAAATCATGATTGATGTCAAGCCGGATGGAAGCCCAAGTACCTGAATGATGAAGAAATAAGAGAATTTGTGAAGACCAGCATTCACACACCAGAAGGAACAAAGTTTCTCCATCCCAGAAAGCACAGAAATTATGTGGGAAGATGGGTTTCTTGCAGCCCAAATGGACAATGTCAATTGATGACTTGGAATAAAGAGGATCATGTAACAGCAGGAATCTTGAAAGGAGTAATAAAAATATTGACTCCAAAGAGACACTTCATCTTCAGGGTCTATACATGATGGTTTGAAGAAGGAATGAACCCAGGCGATGGAGTAAAGATAAATGCAGAAGAATCGAGTAAGTTGAATCCAAAGATGTAGGTGTAAGTGGTCAATGAATCACCCAGAGATGGGGGGGCGTGTAGAGGAGGTCCCAAATAAAGCCTGCACTCCAGTCGCCCATTTTGAAGTAGCAGGTACGTTCACACCAAAATATGTGACGCATGATGAGCAGATAAATCAGCAGAGGGCCGTAGTAGGGCTCTGCCCAGTACCCATCAGAAGAGCAACACCTATTGAAGTTCCGATACGAAGAAAATCATGAACAACGAGGTATCCATTAAGGAAACCTTACCAGCAAATGAGGCGAAATGAAGATTGCCTAAGTACAGTCCCGGAAGAAACCAAAAAGGTCTTATTGGTAGACCAATGGTGACGTCACGAGGATCTACAAGTAGAAGAAATGACAATCAGAGAATGACACCCAGAGACGAAACGCCATGAATAATGATGTTGTGAACCTAAAAGGGGAGAGTGATGTTGAAATACAAAGAAGCTTAAGATGTAAACAGGATGAAGATATGTACAAGTGTTAGCTGGTTGAATATGCTTGGAACCGCAAGAAAGCTAAGAAAATGATGCAGCTTGCAATGCTAAGTAGATGAATAGTGTGGCAAGCGCCACTATACATAATCTTATCTCAAAACAAAGCAAAGCACAGAATTATAAGTGTAACTCCACTTTGCAAACAAAGCAGAATCAACCCAGGTTACTAAAGGCCGAATGAGCAGATGGAACAAGTTACTTACCTGTATCTGTTCTCCAGCATGGATTCACATGCTCATGAATATTTCCCATCGTCAGGCTGGGAATCCTTGGTAAAGAAAAAAAATCAGTTTCAGTTTCGTTTCTGAACTGTCTTTCTCCTAATAACCAATTACTGCTCTATTGGTCATACTGACCCCAGCCAATGACTGCCCTCTACCTAAGCCCCTCCTCTGGCAGCCATCTTCATATTTGGTAGCACATAAAGTGGCAGTAAGACCAAGTGAAGAGCCACAGAGGGATAGGAAGGAGGGTTTGCATGTGTATCCATGCCAGACCCATGCTGGAGAATAACAGTTACAGGTAAGTAACTTGTTTCTTCTCCAGCATGGGGTCTGGCATTGATTCAATGCTCATGAATACAAGAATACATAGCAGTACACACATGCACAACCATGAGAGGAGGCAAGACTCAGCATTAAGCATTTCATCACTCACATTAAGCATCTCTTACATCCTCACCAGGCCCACCTTCAGGCGAACAGGTTGCGCAGCACTGCCTGGCCGACTCTGGACTCCTCCCTGGAATCCCGGTAGACGCAGTAGAATCTTGTGAAGGTGTGCGTCGACCTCCACGTAGCAGCCTTGCCGATGTCCAGCAGGGGCACACCAGATAGGAACGCCGTGGTCACAGCGATCGCTCTGGTCGAATAGGCTCTCAGACGACCGGGCAACAGTCGGTTTGCCAACCAGTGACAGTGCATGATGCAGCCAGAGAGCCATCTGGAAATGGAAGCCTTCGAGAGGGCCTTCCCTTGGTTCACAGGTCCAAAGTTCCCAAACAGCTGTAATGTCTTTCGAAAACTTTTTGCGGTCCACGTAGAACTTCAGCGCGCTAGCTACATCCAGCGAGTGCAAAGTCCTCTTGGCCGGCGACGGGAAGAAAATACGCAACACCAAGGGCTCGTTGAGGTGGAAGACTTGACGGCACCTTGGGCATGAAGGAGGGGTGTGTCCTCAGCACCACCCTCGTCTTGTGTAAAGCCAGTTACTGGGGCTTTCAAGAGGGCCTGGATCTCTCCCACTCGTCGTACGGAGGTGATGGCCACAAGAAATGCTGTGTTCCATGACAGGAACTTCAACGGAGCCGAATGCAGAGGCTCGAATGGCGGCCCCATGAGCCTGGTCAGCACCACGTTCAATTCCCACGCCAGGGCCAGAGCCTTCACCGGCGGGAAGGATTGGAACAGTCCCTTCATGAACTCCTTCACCAGGCGATGGGACCACAGGGATGAACGCCCTGGAGTTCTGGTGTAGCGGGAGATAGCCGCCAGATGGATCTTGATGGCGCCTTGGCCTTTGCAAGCACCTTCTTGCAGTCCGCCGGGATATCATACCCTCTAAACTCTAGTGCTGCAGGAGCCAGGCCTGCAAGTTCAGTGACCCCGGGTCGTGGTGGAGGATGGCGCCTTCTTGTCTGGAGAGGAGATCTGCGTCCGTCGGCAGTTTGACTGGGGGGGGAGCCGACATGTCCAGAAGGTCCGTGAAACATATCGATCTCGGCCACGCCGGTGCGACGAGGATCATCCTGCACCTGGACCGTCTTGAGTTGGTTGAGTCGCAGCAGCAATGGCAGAACGCATATAGGAACAGGACGTCCCAGGGGAATGAGAAGGCATCGCCCATGCTCCCCGGCTGGGGAAACCTTTGGCGAAGCTTCGGCACTTGCCGTACATCACAAATAAGTCGATCTGGGGATTGCCCCATTGTTGGAATAGCAGATCCACTTGATCCTGCCGCAGTTCCCACTCACTGCACAAGCGTAGCTCCCTGCTGAGTGAGTCGGCGATGGTGTTCTTTATGCCTGCCAGGTGGAAGGGTACCAGAAACATCCCTTGGGTGACGGCCCAATGCCACAGATCCTGGGCCTCCTCGGATAGGGCTGGGGATCTGGTGCCTCCCTGCTTCCGGATGTAGAACATCGTGGTGGTGTTGTCGGTGAAGATCCTCACCACCTTGCCCTTGAGGGATGGAAGGAACGACCTGAGGGCCAAGAACATGGCTCGGAGCTCCAGGACGTTTATGTGTAGCGACTTCTCCTCTGGGAGCCAAAGGCCTCTTGCTTGGAGATCTCCGGTGTGTGCTCCCCATCCCTCCAGGGAGGCATCCGTCGTCACCATCTCCTGGTGTGCAGGGGTCTGGAAGTCCATCCCCGCCGCGAGATGCACGTGGGTACCCCACCACCGGATCGCTTGGGGGAAGGTCTCGTTGAGCGAGCTCCCGTCTTCAAAGCTGTCCGCCTATTGCATCAAACAGGCGTTGAGGAACTCTTGCAGTGGACGCATCCGCAGCCTGCACAGGCGCACAAGATAGATGCAACAGGACATCATGCCGAGAAGGGACTTGATGGACCTCACCCTGGCCACATCCATGGCTGACTGTCGTTGCACCTTAGCCAGGATGGCCTTCGTCCTTTCCTCGGACGGAGTGGCCAATCGCGCCACTGAGTCGAGCCTGGCTCCCAGGAGCAGTGCGACTTGTGATGGGACCAAGTGGGATTTCGCGTAGTTGATGGAAAAGCCCAGATCCATGAGCAGCTGGACGGTCTTCGCTGTGTGTCTGACGGCGAGTTCTCTTGTCCTTGCTCGAATGAGCCAATCGTCCAGGTAGAGGTAGACGCAGGATGGGTCGCCAGCCGCCAGTCTTCTTCCTTACGAGGAAGTATCGCGAGTACACTCCAGAGCCTCTTTGGGACGAACTCGATGGCTCCTTTCTTCAGCATCCTTACTTCCAGCAGCAGTTGAGGGACGTGGTTTTCCTTCCTGGTCACGGGAGGAATGCAGGGCCACTTCTTTTTAGAAACTCGAGTGTGCTCGCGGGCCAGGGTATCCAGCACCTACCAGTCGGTGGAGATGGACTCCCACACGCTGATGAACTTCACCAGCCAGCCTCCCACCGGGGTGCTCAGGCGGGGGCCCGGCACTACGACCAGTTCAGTCCTGCTTGGTAGTGGCCTTGCCGCCTTGGCCTCCTTGACGAGATCCTCCTGACTTGCCGCATCCTCTGTAGGCCTCCTGCGAAGAGGAGCGGGCCACCTGGCGGTACATAGAGGAGCCGCTGCCAAATCCTTTGGAGGCACCTTGCTTGCCTCCGGAGTTCCAAAAGGGTGGCCGTAGTCGTTGCAAAACTCCCAAGGCCCGCGCTGTTTCCGTGTCGGCCTTGATGGCCTGAAGTGACTTGTCCACTGTCTTGCCAAACGGGTTGTTTCCGTCGAAAGGCATGTCCAAAACTCTGGTTTGCACGTCCTGGTGGAAATCGGTTGCCTTGAGCCAACCACACCGGTGAAGGCAAACACCGTTGCCCATCTGGCGGAAGCCGGTGTCAGCAATGTCCGTGGCCACCCAATGGCGTGGTCCGACGCCACCTTGCCTTCCTGCAGTATCTCCAGGCCATCAGCCCTCTTGTCGTCCGGAAGGAAGTCCAGCAGAGGAGCAATCTTAAACCACAGCTCCCCGTCGTAGCAGGCCACAATCGCGAGGGCGCTGGCCGCTTTAATCGTCGTCACCGCTGACATGACCCCTCGTCCCATGGCATCCAATTTCTTCCTCTTGCCGTCGAAGTTGAAGCAGTCGCCCCCGCTGCTTTCTTCTTGGCCGCCGCCGAGATGACCGAATCAGAGTTCGGCTGTGCCCTAAGGCACATGGTGGCGGAATCCAGGACCCGGTACTTCTCGTACCAGGGGTCGTGGATGGGTTCTTTGGGAGCTCCAGCCCCTCATCTCGGGAGGATAGCTCAGCGGCAACGTGCTCGCCTTGGAAGCAAGATGACATGGAGCAACACAGGTTCGATCCCCGGGTCCGTGCTTAGAAACCTCTGGGTATTAAGCGCGTTATAAATAACCTATCATATCATCATAACCCATCATATCATCCCAGATGTCGTCAAGCAACAGGACCGAGAGGACCGTCTTCTTCTTGGCCTTACGCCGTTGATAGAAGAAAACATTCCTTCTTCTGTTCCACCGGGCAGAGCTGAAAGAGCTTGGATGCCCTGGCGATCATGGCATGGAAGGAGCCAATTTCGTCAGGGGGGGTGGTGATGGAAGGCCCATCCTATCGCCACCACCGTCGTCATCCATCCCCGTCGTAGCCGTCTCTGTTCCCATGTCATCCCTCAGATCCGGGGAAGGGGATGAAGGCCTTGAGGGCCGCGTAGGCTGGAACGGCAGTGTGGGAGGAGTTCTCCTCTTGCTTGGAGGGCTTCCCGACGGTCCAGGCTCTGCTGGGTCGTCCGTTGGGGGTAAGGGCAACCTTGTCCTCATCTCTGTGCACAAGGCATGGATAGCCATCTAGATTGCTCCTGAGCTGTCCTGTGGCCCAGGCACCGGCTCAGATGGTTGGGGAGTGGAATCCTCCGCCTCCACGGGAACCTCGTCGGCGTCACTGTCGCTTTCTTCGTCCACCTCGTCAGGATCCCTCCCATGGGACCAGACTTCCTTGGACCTCTTGTCCAGGATCTTCACGACTTCAGCCAGCTCCTCTTCAGAGGCTGTATCCGTGTCTGTGATGGCCACCACACCCCCCCTTTTTCCACAGGGTTTTTCACGGGGGTCTTATCGATGGGCTGAAAAGAGGATTCCCTCTGCGGTGGTAGGGAAACTCTGGACCCCGAGGTCGCCTCCACTGGGGTAGCCTCCATAGGCTTTGCCAGGGCCACCACGACTCCCTCGATAGAGGCCTTAGCCGGGTGAATCAAAGCCTTGACGACTTTGGACGTGCTTGAGGCCTTCACCTTGGGAGGGTCGCCGCCTCGCTCCCCCCTCGGCTGTCTCCGTCGGGATCGACCTGGGCTTCTCCCGAAGCTTACTCGGGTTCTCAGACTTCCTTTTCCCTGAGCCAGAGCGTTGGCTCGTGGTTGATGGCGTCTGTGAAAGTGCGCCCTGCCTAGCAGCCGAGGAGCCCGACCGTTCAGCGCTCCCGGTGCCCGTGGACCCGCGGTGCTTTGCCTTTTGTTGGGCCCCTGTTGCTGGGGCCCCCTCAAAGGTCTTAGAAGACCGCTCGGATCTCTTCTCACCTGCTGCTGGGTTCTTCCCCTCCAGTCACTTGGTGAGGCGTATCCACCGATCCTTCATGGTCCGCTCCGACATGTTCTTGCAAAACGCACAGTCCTTCTCCACGTGCGTTTTGTCTTCATGAAGGCAGTAGAGGCATCTAGAATGCTCGTCCTCCTTGAAGACATTCTGCAATCCGCATCCAGGGCAGCTCCTGACAGCTTGGATCCGGGTGTCATGCTCCCTTCCTCCTGGGCCATGTCCATGCGGGGTAGGCCTCAAAGAATCTTCTGGAATCCTCCAAGAAGCGGGATTCGACAAAACCTTTGCCCTTGAGGGGCGTAGAAAATTCCGAAACGGGTCCCTGTTGATCGGAAGTAGAAACGGTAGAGCTTGAGGCTCGATTGACTGAAAAAATGAGGTTTAACTCTTTAAAACCAAAAAAAAAAAAAAAAAGATTTCGCAAAACGCAGTAAAAGCTTGATAGCTATAGCACGAGGACTCCCAACACTTGAACGTGCGGTAAAAATCTGAAGATGGCTGCCAGATGAGGGGCTTAGGTAGAGGGCGTCATTGGCTGGGGGCAGTAGGACCCAGAGACCAGTGATTGGTTATTAAGAGAAAGACAGTTCAGAAACAAAACTGAAACTGATTTTTTCTTTACCAAGGATTCCCAGCCTTACGACAGGGAATATTCATGAGCATGTGAATCCATGCCAGACCCCATGCTGGAGAAATTCATATTCTAGTAAAACGAGAAGAGACGGCTCAATCGAAACTCAGCAGATGCAACTCGTGCCAGGAGAGCCAAGGTCACACCAACAGAAGGAACAAACAGTAGCTACATATAATTGAAACTTAAGAACAGAATATCCTGTCTCTGAAAGGTCAAGATAAGGAGGCGTAGGCAAGTTGCAAGCCGAATAAGAATCAAATGCACAAATTGAGAGAAACTAGACAAATTCACGGTGTGGGAAACAGGTCACCATCCGAGCGAGGAGAATCACAAGTTCACACCTACGCCTGGCATCCGCCCAGGAAGAGATATCAGAACTTTCCCAGACAGAAGATGCAGTTTCGAGGCCAACCACAGTAACATAATTGACATATAGTAGTTGAAGTGATGATGGATTGTAACCTTAATTGGAGAAAGCCGGGTAACTAGGGGGCACCCTGCACCTGCTGACCATTCTGCGTGCTGCTAAGCAAAGTGGAACTTTATGCATGGGGTTGTTGCCAACCCAATCACAATGGACCAAATAAGCTAGGGTCCTACAGTTAGTAGAACCAATGGGACGTCATACTTTTAGTGACGTCTACAGTAGTCATCTTTGAAAGAAGGGCTTAGACGTCCACCTGACAGTGTTTACCCAATCCCCTCACTCCGTTACCATATACAGGTATAGTACCTATATTAAAGTTACCTTTTCCTAACCAATAAAATTGCATATTAACTTTTGAGTGTTATACGTCAATTATGACGAGTTTTCAGTATAAATGCTATGACTTTTATGAAGCTCATTGGAGTTGAAGCGAGAAGGACGATTGCATCACAGCTGATTTCCATGACTGTTTTGTGTACTTGTCATTAAACGGACTCCCTTTGCCAAACCATTGAGTTGTCCTTATTTATTGGTGTTGGAGTAATAAATCAGCACCCCAATCCATCTCAAGGGTGCAGCTATCTCGGCTTAATGTACTTTCGGAGCAAACCTCGGCTCTATGGGCTGGCCGGGGTTCTCCGGAGTACAAGTGGAAGTTCAGAAGAAAAACCATTTCATAGCACTTGCTTCCGAGAAAGTCCAAAACATCTGTGCAAGCCTACAGATAAGGTCAAAGAAGGGAATTCTTGGTAGGTATGCAGAGATTAAAACTCGAGTCAGGAAGTCTGCCAATACCCTGAATTAAACAGGGGCAAAATAACAATACATACAACTGATAACATCAGATCTGTACGTTTATTTGCTCAATGTGCGACGGCTACATAATTACTCTCATTCATGTTATTCCATCACTGAGGAAAAAACTGCTAAGAATGGTCCGTGTGAGAAATAATCGCCAACAGGAACAGTTGGGGAAAAATTAATAAAAAGGGAAAAAATTAGAATCACTGGTCAGATCTTAAATAGTTCACTGCATAGCATGACAAAGAAAGCAGAAACATCAGCTCATTCAAAAAACATTTTCCTACACTACTACATTTTCACCGTGACAAACACCAGACATTAAAATTAAACACTGGTGTTTTGTGCATTTTTTTTGGTGTGGATTATTATCTTTTGTTAAATAAACTGTGTACACAATGATAGCATGTCACTACAGCAACATCCATAACAGTTCCATTGATACGATTACTGGTTGGCAGAGTAAACTTCACCCCTCCAACAAGAAAGGAAATAAATAACATTTAGAAAAAGAAAAGCTTTAGAAATCTCGGACTAGTTTTTAGTCATAAGAATACATAACATCTACAGCATGAATTAATAAGTGTCAAGCTACCGTTTAGAAATACAACACTAGCATGCACAATATTGTATCATTGAGAGTAATGCATCAGTAATCCTTTTATACTGAGATGGGTATCATAGGCAAGTGCAATTCTGAAAATTAAACTAGAACAAAATCATTCACGCTGCTTAAAATCAATTTCTCCCATTTCCCCACTAACCCTCGTGACATCTTTTGTTTGTTACCCACAGCAACCAGAGCTTAAACTATGAAGCAAATAGTTGTGTAATTCCAGTAAATTATAAAGAAATAATGGTAGACAAAAGGTTTCTTCATGGATAAAATGAAGATGTTACTGATGGGGGGGGAGGCAAGAACATTTTAAACGCCAAATAATTTTTTGGGTAATTGAAATCATTCATGAACAATTGCCATTGTGGCCTCTTATTTTCTTTCAGGCAGGGCGATTCCACTTAAGGTTGTACTAAAAAGGAGGCATGAGACCATCTAGCAGTTGTAAAGGTTGGTCTACATATGTCACCACCACCTTTCCTCCACCACTATGCAAATTATCTTGCTGATGAATGTGCTGTTTGCTAAACATGGCCACATTCTACAAAGCAAACCATCTTTCTCCAGTTTTGCTTACCACAATTCCAACACTACATGCTTCGGAATGCTTTCATTTCTAGAAATGGGAATATGTAGCTTAATGATAAAAGGAGGCACATCTTAACCAGATTTCTATTGAGATTGAACACTGATCCAAAACAAGGCTGGGAAAACAGACATTTATGTCAACTAAATAAAATAGATTAGGTAGCAAAGGTTGATCATTCAGGACATGGCCACTAAGTATCAGAGGTAGTCTTTAAAGCGGCTTGTTTTGAGCATGGCTCAAAGTAACTTGGGGTTCTGCGGTCAAAGGATTCTATTCAATACTTCTACCCCTTGCCCCATACCTCAAAGCATTATCTTTTAAGCTCCTTGGATAGTATGCCACACCCTATTATTCAATCACACACAATTTCATACATTTGTAATGGCTCGTCATGCTTCCAAAACACTTCCTTTTCCCTAAAATATACAATCTAAATCCTAAAGCAACCACATTTCCGTTCAGCTTTGTGAAAAGCTTTAATGTAGGCACATATTCCGTATTATACATTCAAAGTAATTCACCCAAGGAGCCTTTACAACAGAAATAAAACATTGTTTGGTAAAGAGGTTAGGATTTTGAAATAGCCAGTGCAATGCTAAAAATAGAAATATATAAGGTGTGTGTTTTTATACATAAAAACAAACCTAGACCACACACTTTACTCTCCAATCCTTTTCACGGACTAGTTCAAAACTGCATGTTTCTGGTTACAGGTGTTTTTTCCTACAGATTTTTGTGGCGAACATGTTTTTTTCAACTCCATACCCAGCATGTCACAATTTTATGTGGCCTTTTACGTGGATGTTTACATATGGCATTAGACACTAAAAGAGCCTAAAGCCAAAAAGATGAACTTGTGGCTGTTTCCAGCGTTTCATGTAATCAATTGTTGCAATTCATTGAAATGCTTCCGTTTTGGAAAAAACGTGGTACACAGCCATATGTTTAGTGGGATCATCAGACACAAAAGGAATATACATACCTTTAACAGCTCGCCAGTGAAGATGGTTTCCTCAGATCTATAAAATGAGGGAATCATTTCTGCTTCCAGTAGATTTGGCAGTCTTCATTAGTATGGTCTTCAATAGACCATTATTTTTTGTTATTTACCAAAACTGGAGTAGAATCGAGAAAAGTACCAATTCATTTTCTGGAGAATACTCATGGTGCCATAGAAGTGATCTGTAAAGCACATTTCAAATTGGACGTTGTGAAACAAGATGGATGCTAAACTGAACATGTTTGAAAGACAACACCCACTTTAAAATATATTGCACATTCTCTAATTATGAATGCTTCTCAAAAGTGATGATTGATCTAGAAGTAGCTGTTCAGTAAATATCAGAGGTATTGTTTATCCCGGCAGAGCTTGATCTGCCTTTTTTGTGGCATTGTCTTTTACAAGCAACATTCCATCAAGCTCTGCCCTTCATGGACACCGCTTGCCCCACTGAATTATGAAGTGATAAAAACTCTCTCCTCAAGATTGAGGTTAACAATGTTTAGTAGGATAATCTGATTGAGATGGAGTTCCAATATCCACTTTGGAAGGGATGTATGTGTTCGCAGAACTACCTTAACACAAAGAAATGAACAATTATAAAGACTTGCATCTCCCCTTGGCTTACATTTTAAAAAGACTGTTGCAGGAAAGAAAATGCCTGAAACAGCAAACACATGGGCTTGAAAGATAACCTGCCAAATTGGAGAAAAGGACCTTGAACTCTCAAGGATTCAACCTGCATATTTGTGCTGAACACCAGTAGAGATGCTTAATGGACATTATTGCGGACTCTTACTTTGAAATAGATGTGTGATTGGGTAGGTACGTAAGGTGCAATTGCAGAGATTTAGACAGAAGTCATTCAATCCAGACTTTGAAGTTGAAGAGATTTTACATTTCATGCTTTAGTATATTTCTTTTACCAAAGTTCGGTCAGTGATTGACCTTCCATATCCATCAGAGTTCCATGTCTTAGTGGAACGTATCCTGGACTTGGAAAATGGGACTCAGTGGTGCAGGGCTATGTGTGAAGTGACACTACTGTAGTATATACAGTGTGCACCTACTGTCAGACTCTAAGCAAGACTGTCTGTCCATGATAGTTGTAAGGTCCAGTCACGCAGAAGGGAGAGTTAATCGTAACCCTTGTTATAGAGTAAACCCTATCAATCACAAATTCTTTAAATAAAATGAATTTTTTTAATGCCTTACAGAAATAGAAATATTTTGGGCCAGCCTACATTCTTGCGCAGAAAAGCCTTCAATATTCTAGAACTAAAAAGGAAAGGCCCAAGGAAGGCAGATGTGACATATGCCACTTCAGTACTTGCATTTCAATACAATCTTGGTTGTATGAAAGGCAGATAATTTTATCTTGTACATCACATTTTTCTGTATCTGGCAAAGTAATCCAATTATGGTTCCAAACCTTAAAACTTGCTTTTATCCTTCTACTCTCACACCAACAACAACATTATATGTTGTTTCTCAGTGACCATGAAGGCCCCTTGACCCACACAGAGGCCATTCAGGGAATCATTGAATTAATAAAAAATCTGGCGTGGCTTCTGCAAGGCAATCCAAGTTACTAGAAATGCACATCTACCCATTCCTGTTGCTGCTTCATCAACCAGCTAAAAGAGAGTTTGGCTAATACTAGTTATGTTGCAGAAATTCAGACATCCACTAAATGTTGTTATTTTAGATGGATGAAACCAAGTTCCTTGCCAATTTTAGTATTGGATGCATGTTTCCCAGCCCGTTTCGCCAACAGTTACACATTTTATTAAAGGCAACACAACAGTGTTGGCAGCGGAAAAGAGACGATTTTAAATGTTTTTGGTATTGCCATTTGCATATCCAGAGCATGAGCAAACATTTTTGAAAATCCACTGCTTTAGTTTACATTTTAAGCTTTCCCAAAAAATGGTCACTCTTAATACCTCCACTTTGATACACCCCTTCAAGTATACTGAAGCATGATAATTTTTTTAAAATAGATTTTTCCAAAAGATGTGTCATAGTTTTAGTTGATCAATTCTCATTTTAGCTTGAAGGCATTAAGTGCTTAGTGACTGTTGTGTCTATTGGAAAACACTTGCCAAGATCTCCCTCTCGATTCAGTACTGTGCCAGCATTGTATAGCTGTGGCCTGGTTATGAGACAATTTATAGATTGACGCTTTATGATTTTCAATATAATGGATATAATTGGTATGAACACACAAATGCAGTCCTCACTAAACTATTATCCATCTACTCCCGGAGATTTATTGGAATTCATACATTACAATCAGTAGTTCAGCTTTAAATTCCACCTCTAGTTGAGCTGATTGGCAGATTTGGTCAATCTAAATTTGAGAAAAAAAGAAAAACAAAATCTTCCTGTACAGGGGTAGATCTTTCAAAAGATGCCTTTCAAAACGTATTTGTAGGCAGCAAAACAACCCATCATTAAATGTAAAGCCCTTCCTCAAAATGTTCCCCTTTCTTAAAATGCAGAGAACCAAGTTGTGCCCTTGTTTACAAAGGGCTAGCAGGCTCTGGTTTATGAGCAACCATAACATGTTTCAACGTATAACTATTGTGACTTTGTTGCTCTTATAGGATCAGCCACTCATTTTACCCCAACACAGCCTTCCATTTATCCTATACCAAATCTATTTTTTTTGTTTACCAACAAAATGAAAATGGTCTGAAGCACTTATATTTCTCAGCTTCAAATTTAACAAATGGAAGAGAAGTACTTGACTACTTATCGTAGGTATTACCATGTCAATCAAAATAATACATCAGAATGGTCCAAATTACTCTCATGTACTTGATCTCACTGTATTTGAGAAAGAATGTAGATGCTCCTGTACATTATGAACCCTGAGTAAAAAGGAAGAATACATTTGCAAGGGATGACAGACTGGCTAACATTCAGTAACCCTCAAGGTCTTTTTTGCTACAAGCAGTTACAACTAAACCTCAGGGGAGAGATTGAGGGTGCAGGCCAAATTAAAGTGCCCATTCAATATCAGTCAGATGATTTTAAGAGTGCTTGTAGTTATTAGAACAAGAGATGGGTGCGTGTAAACCTAGTGACCTTAAACATCTTTCCATGAGCAAACACTACCGCTCTATTGAATAGTTGCCACTAATAAAGATCACATTTTAATGAAAATGATAGTTATGGCCTTTGAAATTCAATAACAGACTTCATTAGTTTTTGTGTTCAGAATATTTCCTTTCCTAAACAAAAGTATCAAAAATGTATATATTTTCATGCCTTTCACTCTTGGAAGGATTATCTAGAGACATTTAACCTTACTGCTTTCAACAACAATTTTAAATGTTTAATCATGAGCAGCCAGGATGCAAATACACAACAAAACAAATGTTGGTGTACTGAAATCAGTCTTAATATCTCTGTCTCTCCAGATTAAGTAGCACCTTCTAACCACAACTGAAATGGGCTTTTGACATAAAGAACCTTTTGCCATGTTAGACCGGCCATTATATTCCTTCGTCCTTCATTCATTATGTGCCGGAGCCCTTTCACTAAGTGCTAGATGGCCATTAGACTTGGACATGTAAGCCATTGGCAGGAGGCTACAATATGTTATTAAATTCTACCAATCATGTGAAGGATATTCTATTATTGCACATCCTACTTTCAAATATCACATGGCTTCTTTATCTGTATGGTAACAACGTTCACAAGCGAGTGCCATTAAAGCTGCTGCACAAAATAAACCCTTACGGTTGACCTAGTCTACTTTATGAAGCCAAAACAAAGGTTAAACAAGCATTCAAAACAGGCTCACGGTCAATTTGATTTAAATAAGCCCCCTTCAAAGTAAACTGGGAAAAGTAAATTTATATGAAAAACACTGAAAAAAATAAAAGCAATCAGACAAGTCTCGTGCAATGTTTGCAGCAGGCCAGGCCACAAATATTGGAGCAGTCATTTAGAGGTGCTTATTTTATATCGAATTGGCATTGTTGAGGCAATTTAAGAAAAACGTATACAATATTTTGATTTAAAAAAAAAAATGTGCCCTAAAATTCCAGTTATTGGAGCTTGCATGTTAAATATTTCATCGTTTTGTGTTACACTGGTTACAAAAAGGTGCCAGTCAGGTTACCACTTAAACAGCACTGGAATACATTGCGGTACAACTACCCAGTTGTGGTCTTCCAGCAAATGCAGTTTAAGAAGTCCTCCCTAGAAACTGGTGGATTGTGATAAGGGTCACTATTCTTCCCTTAGCAAGGATGATGACCTCACTTCCTTCGTGCTCCTTTTTGTAGCAAATGGAGGTGGCATTTTCTTGTAACCAAAACGGGATACCTTTTGACTATCAGAAGGAAAGAATGCAGTCAACTGACGCATTTTACAAACGCTTGCACCACAATCAGACCCTTCCTGCTCAGATGTGAAATTACGAGTTAGGGCACTAATCATACACCCTTCCACCCACCTTAGTGGCATGTGGAGTGAGGAAAGTGCTTTAGTCACTGTTTAACAAGTGCAATCTTTGGGAGGGCAAAGGGAGGTGCTGTTCCACTTCCTGACAATCATCGATTCAATTGAGAGGACTTACGTTGCAGCACAATTAAAAGTCCCACCACTGCAGGTTGCGAACAAATTCTTGAGGGCACATAGAGGATCTGGCAAACTGTTTCTCCATCCTCTTGAGAAAAAGTGCCTTTACCCTCACTAACGAGCTAGTGAACAAGTGGTCTTGTACATTTGCTTGCCTGAGGCTTTTAAAGACTTTTTGAAAGCCGAGCGCAAAACAAATTCTGACTGCATTCAGAACCAGAAATCCAGTGGCCTAGAGGACTCTTGGATGCTGAAGGCACCATAAATTCTCCAAAAATCAGAAACCCATTTAAAAACATAAATGAAAGGTTAACAACTGCCAAGAAGTCGAAATATGAACAGGAGGCAGCTTTTAGCAGGTTGACAGAACAGAAGAGAGTCTGGGGATTACTAAGTCAGATCAACTTTGAAGTTATGACGGGACCAGTGGATGTGTACCTTATAAGCAAGTCCACACATCAGCAGCATTTTCAATAGGGTCAGACAGCGTCACCTTTGAAATGTAGATCAAGTGTATTCCTTGATATAGAAGCTTATCTGCCATATTGGTTTTACATTGAATGCAGTTCTTTAAAGGAGAAGCAACAAAGCAAATAAAAGTGGGTGGGGTAATGGGCGAAAATACTCAAATGAAGAATATAGCGAATCACCACTTGGAAAAAAATATTCAGAGGTACTAGACAAGAGCAGGAAACAGTGGACTAGAAAAGAGGAGCATTCTAAGAACTTCACTCTGTAAAAAGTCCAACTTCTCTTTTGTCTTAAGACAGTTTATTTTTAACAACATGCACTGCCTTGCAATTGAGTTACATTAAGAACCTACTTCTAAAGGAAGGACATGCTTGCAGCGTGCAATATGACCAACAGAATCTAAACTTACTTGTATAAACCCTCCTGGTATCAATTGTATCAGCCCTTCTGGTTGGCAGGTCCAGTACCACATTGATACTTCTAATCGGAAGATAACCAAAAGGTATGTTTTTAGGAAAGGATTCTTCAAAATGTGTTTCACTTCCAGGTTTATAGCACTCCAGAAAGTAAGTTTTCTCCCAATTTACAATGCTTACAAAGACTTCACTTCTATTCTTTCACAGGTAGATTTCAGTTAAGCTGACATACTTTTCATTACAGGAACCTGAGCATTTACCTGAAGGACTAGGTCAACTCAGGAATGAATTATAGTAGATGGAATTTCTGTCAGAGCTCCTTTGCAGGATGAACAACTTCACAACTACACTGAAAACCAAACTGAATAGCGTGGCGTTGAAAATCAATCTCTGTATAGGTTCTGATGTTTAATAAGCACCGACCAAGCCAATCTAATTGAAAACTGGCATTGCATCCTAGCCAATAGAACTTTGAATGACAATCTGGCTTGAAGAGGGCCATTTCTCCACTAGTCCAATAGCCATAGTTTGAATGGCAGAGCTGGTCCAATCAAAACAAAGGGAAACTAGAAAACGTGCAACCAGAATCAATCAGAAAAGGAAAAGTATTAACTTCGGTCTTAATAAAAGCTGAATCAAATGTGACTTTCCTACTGGCAGTATACCATATGCAAACTTGTCAACAATCCAGTGCGCACAAAAATAACCACAGAAAATGAAGACCAAGTCGTGGCAATTGCTAGGATAACAAAACTAGTCTAGATTTGAAGCTCTGCATTCATATATATGAAAATCAATATTATTTCAAAAGTATATTACTTTAATGCTGGATCAATTTTGATTGAATAAAAAAAAAGTGAAGGTGTATGGAACATAAAATGATCGCATGACCTAGACCTGGACAGAGCAAGCACCTGTAACAGATAAGATGTTGGACACTTCAGCAGTGTGCCATCATGGACTTTTCACTAAACTGTATATTCACTTTCTTCAACAGAGGTAATGCAGAAGATTCATCTAGGGGTAAATATTCCCTCAAATTTCACTACTATATTGGCGTTTTGTATTCACCCCAACGCCTACAATTGCCTGCTCTATTGCAGATGGCATCTGGCTCCAGTAGAAGTGACATTAATCACACACCAGTTCATACTGCTATTTTAAGAACACTGCTTGACCAGTCACCACCGCATTACGTGGATACTGCTGACAATTGAAGTTAGGTGCACAGAGGGTGACAAAAGGCAATAGTGGTGGAAAGATGGTTTATCTAACTAATTGATTAACCTCCATCTAGGAGTCCAAAGCCACGGTATACAAGAATTATCCTTTTTTAGATCAACATTCCAATACAGCAAAATAAAGTTAGAAAGAAGCAATTCATCCTCAAAAAATTAAAATAAATAAAATTAGGGTCAACTAACCCTAAAATCATAAATGAATGGATGACACCATGAGCAAAATATGTCCACTTTAACATTACACCACAATGCCCCTTCAGAACGGCAGTTTGCCACCTGAATCAAAATTAAAGACACTAGCATATTACATCACACAACATACAAGACAGCCCTGCAGAACATCTACAAAATGGAGCTTTGGTTGAGTGTATGAACGACACACTTGCGTGGGATGCAATTGGTATCAATTTCCAAATGACAAAAGCGCATGAATCATCTAATGCTTTTCCAGCACCATACTTTTATTTTTTCTTTATTTAGTAAGGGAGGCTGTGAAGCAATATTACGCTTTCTTCAGCTACTCCAACAGAGGCAGAAATGCTGTAAATCGCGCCAGCATTTATTGAAAACGTGACAAGTCAAACTTTGTTACAGGTGACCTGGTTAGTATCATCAAGAGACAGCGTCTTTGTTTTCAGAATAAAACGTACTGAAATTGAGAAAACTGAAAACGCTTTACGACCTACACTAAGTTTAAGTTACTACATCAAAAGCAAAAGCATCAGCTTTTTTGATACATGAAGGAATTGGGCATCACTTGAATGCACTAGAAAGATTCTGGCACAACGCAAGTGAAAATACAATGAACAGTGGAATGAAATACCCCAAAGTTTAAAAGACAACACCCGATATAAATCTTAACTGAACAGGACATACAGATCTGAAGGTTTCCTCGCCCCCCATGTGACCGTTTCCAACAGCTTAACGTGCTTTAATGTAAATGTAAAATGGTTAAACTACATACAGAGACACTGCAAGCTTATGTCAATTTCTTTTACGGAAAATGGAATGGATTTTTGGCTTTAGGAGGGAGGAAATGTCAGTTAAATATGCCCGTTTGTGCTATGTGGTAAGGCGGACAACTCAAGATTACCACCAAGACCCATATACCTAACTGTTTGATGCTACAGCTGCAAACAGTGCGCTGCTTTATGGTTAATACTGTCAGCTAGTAGGCATTTTAAATAAAAACACAGTATGGCACTTAAAAATGGAGGAGACAAAAAGATAAGCAAACCGCAAAAAAAGTAAACTTACTGGAACTACAAAACTATTTTTCGTTTAGGGCCATTTCCAGTCCATATTAATCTTAAACCCATTTTTTCCTAGCAATAAATTAAAAAACAGCTCCACCTGTATTTATAAACTGCAGTCCTTTATGCCAGTGTGTGGCTGCCATTCCACACCAGCACAGCCAGTCTGACTTCCACTAGTGGTATTTTGGCAAAATGTCGAAGAGGCAATCAAGACAGGTGGTGGGGTCCACCCTAGAAAGGTTACCCTTCCTCTGCCCTCCCCCACCCTGACCCCCCCACTCGTGGGAAAAAAATTAAAGACTGCGGTAGTAGCATCAGCGTGCGGCCATCAGTCCTCAAAAGGTCTAATTGTTGCCTTCTCCTCCATCGTCGTCCTGTTGGTCGCTTGTCCAGAGCGTTAGGTTGTCACGAAGAAGTTGCATGATGAGTGTAGAGTCCTTGTAGGAGTCCTCATTGAGGGTGTCTAGCTCAGCAATAGCATCATCAAATGCAGTCTTTGCCAGATGGCATGCCTGCTCAGGAGCATTTTGGATCTCATAGTAGAACACAGAGTAGTTAAGTGCCAGCCCTAATCGAATAGGATGGGTAGGTTGCATGTGCTCTTTGCTGATCTCATGGGCTTCACTGTAAGCCTTCTCTGATGACTCGACAACTGTTGCTCTCTTTTCACCAGTTGCCACTTCAGCAAGGTAACGATAGTAATCTCCCTTCATCTTCAGATAGAAGACCTTGCTCTCGTATTGCGTCTCACTGCAGTTCTTTATCAGGAAGTTGTCCAGCAAATTCAACACATCCTGACACACAGCTTCCAGTTCTTTCTCAATCTTCTCGCGATAAGCTCGCACCATTTCAATCTTCTTCTCATTTCCATCAGCTGAAGTCTTCTGTTCGATGCTACTGATTACTCGCCAGGAGGAGCGTCTTGCCCCTACCACATTCTTATACGCAACAGATAATAGGTTTCTCTCTTCATTGGAGAGCGGCTCGTTGAGTTCAGTCACCTAGAAGACAAAAGGAAAACACATCAGACTTCACTGAAAAGTACAAAGCAATTGCTCAAAAGTAGACTACTTCCAGAAAGAGTATAGTTAGGAACAGTTAACTCCAATTTACTAGCCTCATTTGAAATTAAACCCTTAAGTGCAAAGTATGTTCTTTCTGAATTCCCATAAGGCATTATTCTAGGCTCTGCTTAGTTAATAAAGACGCATAAACAAGGCTGCATAAAGGATATACTTTAGATTGTGGTTAAAAAAGCTTGCAACGTATCAAACGTTACTGGACTGCAAAAGCGGCTTTTACCACAAAACGCAAGTTACCTGCTTTGTGGCATTAATAAATAAATGAAGTAACTGCATTTGAAGTTTCTCAAACTATCGTATGCCTAAATGTTGAAGATTGGATGAGGGGATGGGACTTAAAACACAATGCCTCTAAAATAGAAATTATGCCATAGGGTCCCCTTTTTTTATCTTGGGAATTCGACTGCCCCCTCAGTTCAGAATTAACACAGCCTACACTCCAACAGTGGTAGATGGTTTATGTTACTTACCTGTAACTATTGTTCTCCAGCATGGGTCTGGCATGGATTCACATGCTCATGAATATTCCCAGTCGTGGGAATCCTTGGTAAGAGAAAAGGTTTCACTTACACTTTAAAACCATTTCTCCTCTACACCAATCACTGTCCTCTGGGTCATAATGCCCCCATCCAATGACCATACTCTCCCTAAGCCCCTCCTCTGGCAGCCATCTTTAGATTTGCTAAGCACGTAAAGTGGAAGTATGACCAAGAAGAGCTGCAGAGAGAGAGTTTGCATGTGAATCCATGCAAGTCCCATGCTGGAGAACAATAGTTACTGGTAAGTAATTTAAAACTTCTCCAGCATGGTGTCTGGCATGGATTCACACTCATGAATAATGAATACATAGCAGTATAACATTATACAACCACGGGAGGTGGCAAGGCTCAACAGACGCAATTAACTCTTTCCTCTGGAACAGCCTCACCTTATGCAAACAGGTTGCGTAGCACTGCTTGGCCGACTCTGGACTCCTCCCTGGAATCCCTGTCGATGCAGTAGAACCTTGTGAAGGTGTGCGTGGACCTCCACATAGCAGTCCTGCAGATGTCCAGCAGGGGCATACCAGACAGGAATGCCAGCATCCCAGCGATTGCTCTGGTGGAATGGGCTCGCAGACGGCCAGAAGCGGTTGGTTCACCAACTGATGGCAGTGCCTGATCCAGCTAGAGAGCCACCTTGAAATGAAAAACTTGATCTGGGACTTTCCATGGTTCACAGGACCAAAGTTCATGAATAGTTGTGAAGTCTTCCGAAAACTCTTTGTGCGTGTCAGGACACAGGCAATGTCCAGCAATTGCAAGGCTCTTTCAGGCGGCGAAGGTTAACACCAAAGGCTTGTTGAGGTGCAATTCCAATGGAACCTTCGGCACGAAAGAGGGGTGCGTATGCAGTACCACCCTTGATTCATGGAAAGTCAGATACGGTTGATTGCAGTATAGGGCATGGATCTCACCTACGTGTCTGAGGTGATGGCCACATGGAATGCCACCTTCCACGAAAGCAACTTGAGTGAGGTCTGATGCATAGGCTCGAAGGCCCCCCCTGCCCCATGAGCCTTGTCAGAACCATGTTGAGTTCCCACGCCAGGGCAGGAGTCTTCACCAGCGGGAAAGATCCAACCAGTCCTTTGAGAAACTCTTTGACTAGTCTTTGGGACCACAGTGAGAATCTTCCTTGGGATCTAGTGTAGTGGTAGATAGCGGCCAGATAGATCTTGGAGGCATGCGCCAGACCCGCTTTTGCCAAGGATGCCAAGAACGGAAGGATCAGTGGCGCTGTGACCCACAGAGGGGTAATCTTTTGCGACTGGCACCATGTAGCAAAATGCTTCCACTTATGGCGTAGCACTTGAAAGTCGACACCCTGGCCTTGGCGAGGACATCCCTGCAGTCTGCTGGCAACTCAACCTCCGAACTCCAAGGCTGCGGGAGCCAAGCCCTCCGGTTCAGCGATCCTGGGTGGTGAGGAAAGATTGCGCCTTCCTCAGGTGAGAAGACCCTGGAACCACTGACAACTTGACTGGAGGTGACACCAACAGGCTGTGATGGTCCAGATATCAATTCTGCCTTGGTCACGCCGGGGCGAGGAGCGTCATCTTGCATTGACACAGTGTGTGTTGATGACTCGTAGCAGGAGAGCAAAATGAGGAAACGCATACAGAAACACCCCGTCCCACGGGAAGGCGAAAGCATCCCCCAGGCTTCTCGGCTAGTGGAATCTACTGGCAAACTGGCATTTGGAGTTTGCCGCCATCGCAAACAGATCAATCTGGTCTGCCCAATTTGACGAACAGACGGCCCACCTGATCCTGACAAAGCTCCCATTCGTGGCAGGAGCACAGTTCTCTGCTGAGGTAGTCTGTGATGGTGTTCTTGACTCCCGGGCTCGTACCAGCCAGTCGTCCAGGTAAGAGTATACATGCCAGGCATTTTGTGAACACCCTGGAGGCTGATTTCAAGGCGAAAGGTAGGGCCCGTCATCTGATAGTGCTAGCCTTACACCACGAAATGCAGAAACGTCTGTTTATTGTGACTGGCGTAGATACCATAGCTCTTCATAGACCAGATGTCTTTTGTGGAAATAGGTGTCCTCCAGGTCCAACGACATCAAGAAGTCTCCTTTTGGAACTTTAGGTATTTGTTTAGACACCGTAGGTCCAGGATGGGCCTCTGGTCCCCTTTCTTCTTTCTGAGCAGAAAGTATCTGGAATAGACTCAGAGCGCGGGAGCCTTTGGGGAACCAGCTCTATCGCATCCCTTTACACAGCATGGCTCGTACCTCTTCCAGAAGCTGAGGGATGTGCTGCTCCCGACGGGGAACTGGAGGGATCCGCAGAAACCTGCATTGGAACTCCAGGGTGTGTCCCTGGGCGAGAGCATTCAGCACCCATCTGTCGGTGGGGATATTTGTCAATTCACTGACAAACCTAATCAGCCGGCCTCCCACTGCGTTGCACGAGTGGCGGCCCGATGTCCCAGTCGATTCAGGCTTACGGTTCCCGAGTCCTGCCCTGTGGGCAATGGCAATGCTGTCCTCCGCTATCGTAGGCCTGGGAACGACTTCTGTAGGCTTCTTGCGTTGAGGATCTGGAAGGCTGTCTGTGCAACGTGGAGAACCCCTTTGAAGACCTGCTTGACTTTTCCATGGAGGAGCGAAAAGACGAGCGGTGCTGCTGGAGAGTGCCCAGGGAACGGGCATCTCTGTATCAGTCGTGATGCCCCTGAGGGACTCGTTGACAGCGACAGCCTTCCCAAACAGATTTTCCCCAGAGGGCATGTCCAGCACCTTCGCTTAGACCTCCTGACAGAAATTAGTGGCTTTCATCCAACCCCCAAAGGCAGACACCGCTCCCGATTTGCCAGAACCCTGTGCTTGCGACATCCAATGCCACTGGGATGAAGTGATCCAACGCCACTTCCCCTTCCAGGAAGAGAGCCAGGGCTTCCATCCGATCGTCGGGGAGGAACGACAGGATCGGTCCTAGCTTGTACCACAATTCCCTGTCATACCTGGCCAGGATCCCCAGTGCGTTGGCAACCTTGATAGTGGACGCTGTAGTGTAATTCATCTTTCCCATGACGTCCATCCTTTTCCCCCTCACTGTCCGCAGGGACCGAAGACGAGGGCAGGTTAGCAGACAGTTTCCTCACAGCCACAGACACCACCAAATCCAGCGATGGTTGCGACCTCAGGCACTTGGGTGTGGAGTACAGCACCCTATATTTCCTTCCCTAGCCTATCCCAACTTGGCTGGAGCAGTGCATGGGTTCTTCATAAGGTCCAGGCCCTCCTCCCAAAGATCGTCCGAAAAGGCACTGCCATGATAGTCTTCCTCTTGACCTTGCGACTTTGACACAATAAGCCTTCCTTCTTGGTTTCCTTGGGCACCAGCTAGAATAGTTCGGAGGCCCTGGCGATCATGGAGTGGAACAACCCCACCTCACCTGGTGGGGAGTCCCTATGTGGAGCATCCAGATATGGAGATTCACCGTCCACTGCAACAATGTCTTTGTCATCATCCGACGTGCCCGTTCCCGTAGCCGTATCTGCTGGGGGAGAAGGGGCCCAACATGGTGGAGGAGGTTGATATGGGGGCATCAGGTGACTCTTCCTCTTCTTCACTGGAGGCTGATCAGGAACCTGCGGGACCAAAGGTTCCAGCGCTGGAGGCATTTTCACCTGGATTTCTGACACCAAGGTGTGTAGAGTCGACTGAATATCCAAGGAAATGTCCCTCAGCAGCAAAGGTAGAACAGGAAAACAAGGCCCTGGGCCATAGTCACCCTCCTCTTCAACACGCGCGTGGACTATAGGCAAGGACTCCTGGGAGGGCTGTTTCGGGGCCTCCCCTCAACTACTCCCCCCCCCCCCCCCTGGCCAGTTTCACCCTTTCTGGCGGGCCTGCAGACTGGCAAAATAACTGCAGCGGTATCACGCCTTGGGGGCAGGGACACGGAGCAGTGGGAGCTACCCTTCTAGGATCAGCGCCGGTAGCTGTGGTAGTTCGCCGACAAGGTCTTTGCCTGTGCCGCTTGAGCTGTGCAGCCTTCTCCATCCGTGGCGTCTTGGATTTCTCCCGTAGTTTAGCCAGGGTAGACGACTTCCTCTTTGAAGAGGAGCTTGAAGGTATGTCGGCAATGGAGGCGGAAGGTGAGGTTGATCGCGCCCTATCCACTTTGGGACCCGCTTTCGGGGCGAAGTCTGGACTTTGACTTGCGGTTCTTGACCTCATATTGGATCCCCACTGATGAGCCGCCCTCAAAGGACTTAGAAGACAGCTCCTTGGACTGGCTGCTCCTGGACGAGGCTTGACCCTGCTCGGAGCACGGGTCAGAGGCCTTGTTCGTGTTAATTGACAAGGGGGGTCCTGGGAGTCTCTCTGCCAGAGATTAGTCCTGGTTACGAGAGACTTACCCAGAGTCTTTAGCTCACTATCTTTCACAGAGAAGAAATATCCCAAACATATCAGTCTTTGTCCTGCCCTGGGGCAGTCCAGCACCGAAATGCTAGAGGGACTCCCAGGACCCCCCTTGTTAATTTGCTTGTTCGTGTTAAGCCATGCCCCAAGCCTACTTTACTGGACCATCATTTTCTTGCAGAAACCGAGATCTCGCACTCTACTTCCTTGCGGTCCGGGTGCAGGCAGTAGAGGCATTGCAGGTGCTTATCCTCCAGAAACACATTCCGTAGCCCACATTTTGTGCAGGGCCTGAAGAGGGACCTTCCCTCCTCCTCCATCATGGCCGGAGGGCGCAAAGTAGGCCCAAGAAGGCCCTGTAGAACCTTCGATAGCTCTTCGCCCTTTTCGGGCGTGGAACTTCAGACAGCGTGTCCCAGCTGTCGGCAGATGAGGAAAAGAGCACACATGCTTCTTTGAAACAAAAATTGAACTTGAAAAACACGAAAAACATACAAATAGCTTGGAGAGCAAACTCAAAGACTCCCAACGATGCAGTATGCGGTACAAATCTGAAGATGGCTACCAGAGGAAGGGCTTAGGGAGAGGAGTGTCATTGGACAGGGCAGCATGACTCACAGGACAGTGATTGGTTAGAAGAGAAATACAGTTTTTAAGTGAAAGTGAGACTGTTTTTTCTTTTACTGAGGATTCCCAGCCTGAAGAGGAACATTCATGAGCGTGTGAATCCATGCCAGACCCCAAGCTGGATAACTGTTTTTTGTGAAGCAAATTTGGGGTTGAACTCACACTGCAGATATGATAAAAAGATTTTTTTAGGCTACACCCATTATGCCATTACTGCCTTTTTCTGCTGGAAGATCTCAGCAAGGGGCAACAATTCATAATGGAAGTTACTAGCAAGCCATAAAAAAGTCACGTTGCCAACTCAATTAAATACATACACATAGCACATCATTTTATTACAGCCGGAAGCCAAAAATCATTAGCCAATGGCTAGTGGCGAGTGCACATGTTTCCCCTTGATCAGTGTTGTAGGAAATCTTGCAAATCCTAAATCAAACTACACTAGTGTGATAAATACTCAACTACTTGGTATCGCTGCTAGCCAGAAGCCCGGAATGCTGTACGCCTGATCTTTGGACTTACCAAAATACAGTTGGTTGCTCTACTACAGAGTAGGAAATTGAGGGGAGCTGTGAGAGATTTAGATCCTGCTTGTGGCCTAGAAGAGCCTGGTCATCTTGACACCAGGAGCTACATTTGGCTCCTGAGGCCACCTGGTGCAGAACAAACACACCCATTGGAGTTAAACTCTGCTTTTGGGACAATCTATAAATAAACATTAGTACAGATCTATATGACATTTAAAGCAGAAAGTGTCATAAATAATGAACAAAGTGATATGTTTGCATTTTATGTGGTATGGGAATTCATTTGCAGAACACCATTTACTAGCTACTGGTGGTAGCTCCTGCTTATTGAATCTTAATTTCAATCCCTGCTCTAAAACATAACCCCCCACCCACTGTCCCATTAGTGGAGTTGAGTTTAACTTTAAAAAGCTCCGTTTTACCCTTGTGTATTGTATGCCTTGGCTCCTTTGTTACAGAATGTATTTGCATTTGCTAAGACCATGTTTAAACAGCCATGGCAAGAGCACAACCTCTGCCAGGTCAATGTAGGCAACCAACAACCGAAAACAACCCTTCTCTCCAGTCTTCCAGCCCCATCTCCAGGAAGTTAGTATCATGCATTTCTCATGGCAAGATTTCATTAAAATATTTTTTGAGACAAGTACCAAACAAACCCCTCCTCATACCCTATTTGACAGTAAATTAACATTTTCATAAGGAGCTAGTCACACAGTTCAATCATTGGATAGTTCTGTGTGTCTATGTGTAGAATCTTATCTGAAGCACTGCCTAGAACCCAAAATTGCACAGGGCACATTTGTCTCAAACAGTAGCCAATTGATTACCAGAGTTTTTATTGGGGCGAATTATGCCTAGGTTTATGATAGGATAGGATAGGTTATTTATAACACGCTTAATACCCAGAGGTTTCCAAGCGCGGACCCGGGGATCGAACCAGAGTTGCTCTGTGTCATCTTGCTTCCAAGGCGAGCATGTTGCCACTGAGCTATCCTCCCGAGACTGGAATTTGCAAGTAAAGCGTACACCTTGTTTCAACTGAGCATCTCACAGATTCAGGGAATTCAACTTCTTGACCTCTGAAAACCATAGTTATACAGAATAAAGATTCTGAATATATTGGTCTATTCAACATGGAACAGGAAGTCGGATGGTTTTTTCCCCTTCATTCTTGAGAAAAATCATGTCAATTAAAAGTCAGTTTTCCAAACATTGCGACGAAATAGGACGGCCTTCTAATGACTCCTATTGCCAATTAAAATATAGTTGATTGTTCATCTTTCCTTTCAGTTTTATCATGCTGTGACCGATTACTACATCAAGATATGTTGCTCTCCAGAACAAGAGCTTATACCATCCTAAATCGAAGCCTTTAGAATTAAAGGAAACAAGTTAACCCTACCAAACATTGATGCATCCATGTCCATATTAGAAACCAATTGTGTCCAACGTTTTAGAGTCGAATCAGTCCTATGGTAAGGCAATATTTTTCTCTGAAGCCAACAGTTGTCACTGGTTCCAGAGAAAACTAAGTGAATTTGGTTCCAAACTTAATTCTAAGAATGGTTTTGTCTTTTGGAAACAGACGACCGAGGATACATTTTGCTACTGGAGAGGATTGCATTCTTTTGTCTAGAATAGTATTTGAGAGCTAAGAATTTGCACTTGCCACTTGCAATTAGTCCAGGCCACTTTTGCCAAATACATTTTTACTGACTTTTTTAAAAATACTTTTTTGAGGCAGAAATGCATGAGAGGGTCTTCCCTCGCATTTGTCGCAAAAAAAGGGGGGGGTAAAAGAAATACTTGCAATTGCCTAGTGAGAGTCTATAGGGCAAATATATGGTGTTCTCTAGTATGTTGAGAATTGAGGGGCCCAATGACTTTTTATGCTTGGCTAGTAGCTAGTATACTCCCTCTAACACCTTTCATAGCCATTTATGTGAATGGAAACTATACATAGAATGGGACAATGATTTTGCAAGGTAATACGAACAGCCTTGGATCTTTCACATGGCTTAATACAATAAACTCCAATATACAGCCACTATGACGACATTGCATAGTAAAGTAGTATTGACTTTCTCGATATATACGAATTAGTAATAGGGCAGACTAACATGCTCTCTCTATAGGAAAACTTCGGACAGGAATATACTACTACATTATCGTAGCGACCACCCTAGATTCCTGCAAGGTAATCTGTCATTACCTCCGAATCAGGAGCAGCTGCACCAGAGCTACGTTCAACATGTACAGTATTTGTATCTAAGACTAGGAGAGGTTACCCAAAACATTAGGCAACAGATCTAATAAAAAGAGCCATGCATAATCAATGACACATTGCTTGCACATGTAGACCAACGACTTCTAAATTGGTATGCGTCCCTACTTTCAACACCAAAACTAATGAAATGAAGGCGGCCATTCAGAAACAGTGGGTCCTAGTCAAGGCATTGTTGCTAAAAGGAGAGCAAGTGTTCTTTTCATACAAGAGAGGCAGGAACATATGTGACAAACCGTTACATGGCATGTAACGGACATACAATGCAGCAGCCATGCACATTTATTAAGGTTCCAGTCAGAGGTCATTGCCCGTGTGGCAACTGTTCAGTTTGCAACTTTAACACGCTTGACGAGATTTTTTTGCTAGGCAACAGAAAAGGTGAGATCTCAGTGAATTTAAGCTGATAATCTATTGCATCAAATGCTCATGTATGCGGATATAGGTCGGCAAAACAACTCTGTCCTTTAAGAAAATTTCTGAACAGATTCAGGACCGTCACAGCAACTCTCCACGTGTTCAAACTATTTGGAGAAGGGCCATTCTAAAAAATGAAATAAAGTGGTGGGTTATCAAAACTGTTATAACAGTCAACATTGGAAAATGCCAACGACAGCTGTGGCTATACCGTTTTGATACACATATACAGAGTGAATTTGTTTATCAGCTGTTCACAATAAATTAATGATGGATTCCACTCAGCTTATTACACCTTGAATTACTGTATGCAACTATTGGCTTAAACAACAAATATGCACACACTGTTCCAACATTCACACTCAATTTGTCAATATTACATTCTGTACTTTTTGAAAATAACCAGTGATTCCGGTTATACAAAGCCTTTGACACATTTAATAATATAAAATCACAGGAAAGCAATGCATTTTTAGCAGGAAAACGTTTAGAAAATATAACTTTGATAACAGAGTGGAGGACAAGGGTCCTTATCAATAGGGTGAGAGAAATGAGACTTCATGACCAAGCGTTGCAGGGGAAGTTGGAAACAAACCAGGGACAAGGACAGGACAGAATAATACAGCAACAGGATGGTGAGCAAGTGCTAAATTAAGGCTAGATGGGTGACAGAAACATGCTGTAGGGTTGTCAGTGAGGGTAGGGATGTAAGTAGGGTACTGTAGTAAGAGTGTGCTAGGAAAGCGGTTGCTTAGAAAGGAGGAGGGCTTTAAGGTTGTATTTAAATAGTGGTAGAGTTGTAGTAGGGTGGGGAAGAGCAGTTCAGAGTCAGGGAGCGAGGGAGAGCGGAAACGAGAGGGAGCACATGGGGCTCGAGTAGTGGTAAGGAGGTGAGCCGAGGATGATCATAATGGGCGATGGGGAGAGTAAGGAGTGAGATTTGCAGCTAGTTAGGGTGGGGCAAGTCCATGCATAATTTTGAAGATGAGAAGTTTATACTTGGCTCTATGGTTCATAGACAGCCAGCCAATCTGGCGACGGGAAGAGGAGGTAGAGCCAGAATGGTTAAAAATTGTGCATACTGCAAAGTTGAGGACTTTGTCCACAGGTGAAAACGCATAGTTGGGAAGGCCATAGAGGAGAATAGCACAGTAGTCTGATCTAGAAAGGAGTAAGGAGGAAATTAGCGGTTGAACAGAATTGAAAGGAAGGTAACAGATTTGTTTGCTATTGAGGTTGTTGAGCCTAGCTGCAGTGGCAGATTTGAAGATTAAAAGTGAAAAGTTGCGAGATGGGTTGCAGATGGCTACAAGCGGAACCAGAGTAAGAAAGGTAGTTGGGAGAAAAGAGAAGAGGGGGAGAGGAAGAGATAGTTGTGTTGCTGGGAGGTAGAGAGCTTCAGTCACAGTAGTGTTGAATGAGTGAAAAGAGCATAAGGAGTGAAATGAGAAGATAGAGTGTCATCAGCAAACAGTTGATAGGAGAAGCCGTAAGAGGAGTAAGGAGGCCAAGAGCTGAAGTATAGTAAGTGAAGAGAAGCGGACCAAGGACAGGCCCTTGGTGAACTCCAAATTTAAGGGGGTGAGTGGGAGGGCAAGGTTGTTGCAGAACACCTAAATGTGTCTAGGGGTAAGGTGTGAAGCAAACCAAGCAAGGACCTTCTTTCTGATGCCAAGGAGAGATAATGTTGCTAGAAGGTCAGAATGGTTGATAGTATCAAAGGCAGCAGAGACGTCGAGAAGAATATATATGAATGGTTTGCAGGACGTCAAGAAGAGATGAGTTGCTGACATTGATGAGAGCTGTTTCGGTACAATGCAGAGATCGGAAGCCAGATTGAAGCGGGTCTCCGCGGTTGTACCAAGGATTTGGAGATAGGTTACTCCATCGATGATTTTAAGGAGGAATGGGACCATAGTAATCGGTCTATAGTTGGTGGGAATGGCTGGATTTAAAGTCTGTTTTTTGAGGAGTAGTAGCACCCAGAATTCTTTGAGGTTCATAGGGACAGTGCTCCAATTAAGCATTAATTAGCTTAGAGATAAAGGGTGCTAGGTCTCTAGCTGCGTCCTTGATAATTTGTGCGGGGCAGCTGTCACCCTGGCAGTTGGATGTTTCAGAGACAGAATAACCTTGTCTGTTTCCAGTATGGAAATATTAGTGAACCTGAAGGGTTTGTCGATGCAGTGTATCGACCAGTGGGGTAGTGCGAATCGCTGTGGAGCGCAGGGATGCTTTTTTGTTCGCTATTTGTCTGCAGTCTTGCTATTTTATTGGATAAGGCATTTTGGATACTCGTACACCATTGTTTCTCTTTCGGGACATTATCTGAAGGTGTGATAGGATTTTCCACTTCCCAGAGGATGGTGAAAAGCTCCTTGGAATTGGAGTTGGACTTTGTGATTCTATCATTAAATATATTCCTTTTGTTTTGGATTATTTCTTTCTTACTGAAAGTCTCAACTAGAGCATTAGGGTCAGAATGATTAGTTTTAACTGACAGAGCTGGTAAGAGGAGAGGAAGTAATTTTTCAACGTAATTTCTTTTTTACTTCCGATTGGGAGCCGAGGTACTGTTTCAAGGTTTACCAGCTTTTCAAGCTCAATAGTGGACGAGAAACTAATAAGATGGTGATCAGTGAAGGCTTGTGGATTTTGGTAATAGTGATAGAACAGTTTAGATTGGCTACCCAGTCTAATGTACGCCCTTTTATGTGTGTGTTGGAGTGAGGGCTTTTTGGGTCAAGGCATGTTCAACTAAAATAACCAATGGATTGGGCTTGTTTGTCCTCATCATCATTAAAGCCCAGATTGAAGCAATAAGTAATATAATAATAGGAGCTGTGTGGAGTCCATTATATTGTTAGTGAGGAGACTGGAGAGGTCTTCCTCAAAGGTGCCTAATGGTCTGGTTGGTCTGTACACTAGGAGAATAGTTTGTGTGCTATCGTTGGAGATGGGTAGTATGGCTGCTAGTAGTTTGCAGGATTTAATTTCAGGGGGAGTGGTTAGCCTTAATGCCAGTTTAGTTTTGGCTACGATAGCAAGGACGCCTCCTCTAGTGTTAGGTCTGTCAACTCTATGTATATGGTAATTGTCTGGTATGGCGATCATGAGTGCAGGACCTGCAGCATCATGAAGCCAGGCCTCCGACAGCCATAAAGTCTAGGTCGTCAGAGGTAAGTATATCAGCAATTTCGATAGTATGCCCAATAAGAGATCTTGCGTTGATGATGGCTCCAGAGATGGCAGTTTTTTTAATCTGCTCTTGGATATATATGTCTGTTAAGACAGATTTCTGAACTCTGTCTTGGAGGCGCAGAGGTTCAGAAGGCCAACCTAATTACTTGGAACAGGGTAACCTCTGGACAAGCCAGACCAATCAGGGTAGCGATTGCGGCGGTCAAGACTAGGTCTCAAGAGGGGTGAGGGTGACTGAAAGCCCGCAATGAGCACACAAAGCAAGGACACTTACAAATTACTACAAACAGGTGTTATATTAAAAATATATACACATTTATTCCAAGGCCTTTGCAACAATGAACGTAGCGAGAAATCACAATAAAACTCTAGTAAACCAACACATACCACACCAATACAATATATATACAAAAACAAACGAGTCTAAAGAGTTAGACGCACAAAATGTGTACTCCACCTAGAAGGGGAGGAAAACAGGCAGTGCGAAATAATAATCAGACCCAGTCCGCCTTCAGAGGCACCTAACTAAAAGGAAGTCCAAGCCCTACGAAGAGTGGGGCCTTGTGCTCGAAAGTACCTGCACACGCTGGTGCCAATGGGCAAAAAGGGGAGTCTCTTCGAGGGAATCAGGCAGTTCAGTTCGGTGAACAAATGAAGATGAACAGAGCTCTGCGACTCAAGCGCAGCCTCCACTGTGGGCAGAAGCAGAGCGCGAGTACGGACAGGCGTGCTGTTTGACACAGCGGGGAAAAGCTATGGGCTCCTGCAGGAGGGCGACCAGTTCCTAGCTATGCTACTCACCGGTCCCCGATGCAAGCAGACCCAGGCTTCTCCGTGTCAGTTTCAGTGCTGGCAGGTTCAGGGGAGTAGGGGACGTCTCGTCGTCATGTAGATTCTGCAGCAGCAGAGTTGAGTTGAGGGCGTCCCAAACGCAGTGAACCCGCACAGTTTGTTACCACAGCAGGGCAACGGAGTGGCCGTGTGTATCTCTGCCAAATGTACACTACTCACTTCAGACCTGGGTATGCCAAGTGTACGAATCGTGTGAGAGTGACAAGGACTCGAAATACAAAACAAACTGGCGGCGGTTACAGAGCAAGCCTCCTGGGTAGGCTGGTCAGTCTGCTGGATGGCCCAGAGACACTTCCGAAGGCTTACGTGCAGGAGATGGTGAACATGACGAGAATAGCTGTCCCCACTATTCCAAGGGTTGAAGTACCAGAACAGGCCTTCTGGTTCGATCAGAGGTAGAAAGGGTTTTACAAGGCGACAGCAGTGCAGAGGAGCAGTCCTTCAGCGGGTCACCAGCGATTCCTCGGGTCAGCCTCGTGGTTGCAGGATACTTGGCTCCTGTATTCCTTTGTTCGTGAGAACTCAGGAGATCGACATGGTAGTGGTGTTTCCAGCCTCCTCTTATCCACGGTTCTCTTCGCGCCAAAATGGAGAGGACCCAATGGGAGATCTGCTCACAAAACACTCACACCATCACGGACCACGGTGGTCCCAGGCATGCATACCACACTAGACTCTCTGGCACCCAGGATGTGTATTGGGACCAGACATCCCAGTCCACATCCTGGAGGCACACACAAGGCCTGTAGAAGCCCGCAAAAGCATCTGTGTTTCGCGGGAAAGTACATGCCCAAATAAGGAAGGCCCCGGGTTGGCTCGACCTGGGGAAGGTGAAGGGGGCAAGACGGTCAGCGGACAGGACAAAGGAGCCTCGTGGTCTGGCCATTTTGGGAGCCAGGCCACCATTTTGGGCTAAGCGCGAGAAACATGCTTAAAACGCCAAAAGGAGTTCAAAAACAAGAAACGATCGCTGCCACCATTCCCGTCCGTGATTCACTTGCACCGATCATTTACATTCCAAAAAGAGTATCTAGGGCCTGTAGAAGACTAGAGACCTAAGAGAGCAGTAACTTAGCTTACAGTGCCCTCTTGTGTCATGTTGCACGAAAGCTGCAACATGATAAAGAAACTACGGAAAACAACGTTCCCCGGTACAGACTGTCTTAAGGGTATGTCAGTTTCCCCGTAAGAATGGAGCGAAAGCCCAGAGCAGTGCGGCAGAAGGCTGCACTTCTCTGGCAAAGTCTAGATCATGGTGACAACAGCAAAAACTTTAGGGGTTGCCACATGGAAGGAAAATTACCCACAATTAAGAAATCTTTCCTAACAATGTCCATATATCCAGAAAACTGGCACCACCCCCCTACCCCAATAAGAACAGCCTTAGGTGAAGGCTCAGACTGGGGGAACACCTGAGCCCAATAGGCAACGTCATTGCCATCACAATCGAATGGACCCACCCAAAAAATTCCTTGATGGCATGTAAAAGTGACTCAAATTACATATTGAAATTCTGCTCAACAAGATCCATGCCCAAGTCGGTTTCTATCGACATCTTGGTAATAAGTGCAACAAGCTAAGAGGGGTGAAGTCATGCATGTAACAGAGGCAGTGCGGGTGGAAGTCAAGAAAGCAGCTCGCCCAGCCAGCATCCTACACCAATGTCCAATATTTGGATAGCATCAACACAGCCCCAAAACAGTGATGTCCAAACTAAGTCTTCAGTTATTCCATGTCAAGACAGGAGGCGGGAATTAGGCTTACTATGCTTTAATCATACTCTTCAGCAGATTCAAATCTTTGTATACATTTTCAGTAAAGATATATACAACATTTTATTTTCATTTTTTAAACGAAGAAACGTATCCAAACTTCATTTCCAATGACCCCCAGTGTCTCTGGTAGTCCTTATGACCATACAGAGGCCCATGTGCCACTTCCTCTTCTTTTTCTGCTCTTCACAGATACAAGTTCCTCGTTTATATGTCGTGTGATTTCGACAAATATCTAGTGAAGCAACGCTCTGCAAATACAACACGACTTTGCCTAACACTCAAGAGCTCTATTTACATCCTTTTTGCTACAGACGGGTTTCCTCCTGGCTTTCGCTGTTCGTGTGACGTGACCACACACACACACACTTCAGAACCAGAGCGCAGCCTGGCCCGCAAGTATCTACTTCGCCCCCCTGGGCTTTGGCTATGCTCCGGATGGCATACACATTTCAAATTCATCCCAAAAACAGATGACTACACGTGCACTCCAGATTACACTAAGTAATCCAAACGGCACAAGGTCGACAGGGGATATACGTGCATGCGCAATGCTCCCAGCGCTCCTCTGATTTTTGCGGACAACAATCGGCAAGTTGAATTTAACTGTTGCGCACCAGAGGCCATTTCGTGCAAGACATTCCTAGCAACACTGGGTTGCTACGAAGAGTTAGAACCTGCAAATAACTAGGAGCAAAACACCTCCCCAAATATCTAAAACAAATATCTAAAACCCACAAAACTGAGCAATACCTTGAGTCCTCAGAGCCACATTGAGGACTGCAAGAGCATAACATAAGCTCAGCTCACCACCAAAGCCTCATTCCCCAATGAGCCACCAAATCTCCACCTCCAGGAGGACATGCCGCTCAGCCTCCCCTGTTCAGGCACACCAGTAAAATGGGAGTGTGGGAAGCCGGGAACAAGAGTTTTCTGAAGGAGTGTTTTCTGAGAAGAGAATTCAGATCTCACTCTCAGTTTTAAGAGTACTAGGAAGTGTTCTGATGAACGCAGTGGCACAAGGGTTACGACCGCTCCAGGATACACTGGACGCCCTGGAATACCTCATTGAGGTCAGGCTTGAAAAAACAGGCTCTAAAAGATGTAGCCAGCACGTCCGAGCAGCCCACCAGCCGGGAAGTATGGGGAGAGAATTGCATAAAGCCTCACCAACTCCCCAGGGTCCCAACAAGGAGAATTACAGAAGACCTCCTGAGGCGGTCGATGCATTCCAAAAGCTGAGAGATGGTTTTCTATCAGAATCGACCATGCCAAGCCTCCTATCCCCTTCCCCAGGGGTACAAAACACAGGGGATGACAACTCTTAGTCAGAATCCAGGGATTCTAAGGCTTTCCAAAAGTCCAGAGGAAGAAAGAGGAAGCGAAAAGAACCATTTAGAGAAGCCTAAAGAAGAACAGATGTTTGACCCCCAAGTCAATAGTACACCCGAGATCAAACAGCTGGCGTCCCATACCCAGAGTGACGGCTTACATGGCGCTGAGGCTGCGCAAGCCCATTGAAAAAGTAGTAAGGCTACGAATGTGCTTTTAGTGTCCCAGACCAGAGTTGCCAGCCAAGGTGGCAGAGACACCCCCCCCCCCCCGTCGGAGTTAGACCCAAAGATGACCAACTCCATCTCGAAAGCAGCCAGAGATTTGGGAAAAGGCATGGAGTGAGCCTGGTGAGAATGCCAGGAAAAAGTCCTAGACTGGTATGGTCCCATAGTCAAGATAATGGACCAGGCAGAGATGGCCAGGGACACCAGAGTACCAGTAGATCCCGAAGCCCTAGCCAGTTGGGCACAAAGAGCAGTGTGCCTGCTGGGTAACACAAATTGTGCCTTATCAGAGAGGGGAAGAAACCTTCTGCTAAAGGTAGACTTAAAGTTGGAAGATCTAGCATCATACTAGGAAGGAGAGGACGCACAAGGCCTGCTTTTTGGTGAAGCATTCGTCAAGGAGATGGGGAGATTTGTGGGCCTACACAGCACCCCAGAAAGGCCAGGCATCCATCAAGAACATTTTCCGCCACAAGAGTTTTTGCCGGGATCGGATGCAATTTCGCTTTCAAATCACAGAGGAGACCTCACAACCCCATTGCGCACTACTGGGACTCTCGGCAACAAGACGCCTTCCTCCCAGCTCACGGACGTGGCTTCAGGGGGCGCAGAGTATGCGGCTACAACCGTCACCAAAACACACCAACCGCTGGGCAACATGAAATCCTAGGGAAGGACGCTATTTTTAGAAAATTGGCAAATGCTTTCAAGTGATGCATGGCTGTTACAAGCAGTGTCAGGTTTCCACCTAGAGATCAGTGCGATACCAGTGCAGCACATGAAACTGAAGCATTTGTGTGGCACAGGAATACAGAAACTTGCTAGACAAAGATGTTAGAGAGCAAAGGAGCGATTGAGCGCTAGACAGGTCTTCTTAAGCAACATGTTAGTACACAGAAAGGAAAAGGTCCGCCCAGTATTAAACTTCAAGGAGATTAACATCTGGCTCATATATAGACATTTCAAGATGGAGGGAGTGCACCTTGTCAGGGATATCCTCCAAGGGAGATTAGTTAGTGAGGTTAGATCTAAATGACACCTAGCCAACAATTCTGATTGCCAGCGAACACAGAAATAGTTAAGCTTAATTTGGAACAGTCAGACATGGCAGTTCAAATACTTCACATTCGGACTAGCCTCAGCACTGTGGGCCTTCACAAAGATTATGAGAGTGATCGCTGCGGTCATGAGGGAGAGAGGCATCCGAATAATCGTCCATTTAGCCGACATCCTGATACTAGCAGAAGATGGACAAAATTTCAGCAGTTCGTTACATAAACCACTTAGGAGGGACAAGATTGCGCATGCTAGCGGAGCCAACCAAAGACTTCTGGCACTATTCCCTACAGAACAAGATATCAGTCACATCAGAATACCTACTGAGCGCCAAGAACACTGTGGCAGATTGGATTTCCCGCTATCGACACTACTCCAGGGAATGGAAGTTGCACAGGGAAGTGTTCAAACAAATGACGTCTCTTTGGTGTGCTCCCAACAACGACCTATTTGCCTCCAGATCAAACAACTAGCACGATTTTTCAGCTGGAGGTTGGATCCAGAAGTCCAGGGAGCAGACGCACTCCTACAATCGTGGCCAGGAACGATCCACTACGCCTTCCCCTGCTTCGTGATGCAAGCCAGAGCACTACCAAAAATCAGGAGGGAAGGAGCGCAAGTGACATCGATAGCCCCAAATTGATTTCCAGTTCTGATGGAACTTTCTATGGTTTTCCTGCGAGTCCTCCCTCTCAGGAAGATCTCCTGACAAGATCCGTTAGGGAGCTACATCCTCCGACGAGGACTCATCGCATGCAGGATATTGGGAGCAGATGGGCCTTTCCAGGCATTTCGAGCTCAGCTGCAGAGCTCAGACAATCCTGGGCTCCCTCTACACTCAGAGGTAACGAGGCATCTTGGGGACGATGGAGCGCATGATGCGACCAGCACAACCTTCACCCCGTTTCGGCCCCTTTAGTACAAGTGCTACATTTTCCAGAGAAGGGAAGGCCTTTCGTACAATAGGGGTTTACAGATCAGCCATTTCAGCAGGGCATGATCCATTAGAAGGGGCACCAATAGGAGCGCACCTGGCAATAGTGAGTCTTATGCGTGGAATTAAAGCTACTACCCCCCCTCCGAAATATGGCCAATTATGGGGCATATCACTGGTCCTACGCCTATTCCTATACTGGCCCGTAACAGAAACCTATCTGACCACCAGTTATCAGGGAAACTAGCCATGCTGCTGTGCCTAGTATTGTGTAAAAAAAGTATCTGATGTGAAAGCTCTGGAAGTGGACTGGAAATATTTCGTCCCAGACAAAGTGATTTTCTCCATAGCAAAAAGGACCAAATTCCACACGTCTATTATCCCATACCCCTACTTTCGAGAACATCCCAAATTATGCGTAGCTGAATTTATCAAAGAATATGAACTAAGAACAGCAGAGAAGAGACCGGCAGGCATAACAACTAGCGATTATGCACAGAAAACCTGGTAGCAGCTGCAACCATAGCGCGATGGGTGTGAGAGGTCATGGTGCTAGCAGATAGCCGGGGCAATAGTTCATAGCTTTTACCAAGCATAATGCTCGCCTTCAGTCTTGACATCGAATAAAGATTACCCCGGCCTTGTCGCAGGGAATCTTCATTCTATAAAAGACAAAGAGGCAAGCATTATCCCACCCATCGATGCAATAAAGCACAATTTTTCACTATAAATTGATTTTATCGTTGATATTTGTCACAGTATTTTCTCCAGCCTAACACGAGTGTTCACTGACAGGGGATGACCAGAAGACAACCTGAAGGAGACAGAACACAGTAATAGCAAGATGCAGTGCAAGTTGCCAAGGTTGGGTGTGCGAGACTTCGAGCTCCTACGGACCGGATAAAAACCCCTGCAATACCACTTCTAGTTCCGTTGAGGAGTAGCCACAGTTACCACTGATGTCAGTTTGAAGGCAACAAAAAAAAAAAAAAAAAAAAAAAGGAGGAAGAGACCTAGGCAGGAAGTGACACATGGGCCTCAGTTTGCTCATACGGACTACCAGAGACACTAGTGGTCATGGGAAATTGTGTATGGCTGATTTTCTTCGTTTTTCAAAACAAAAACAAAATATATGTATATGTTTCCTGAAAAATGATACAAAGATTTTAATCTGTTGAGGAGTAGGATTACAGAAGAATAAAGCATAATGATCGCCTCAAGACTCCCTGCGCCAAGGCAGGAGTAATCTTTATTATCCCTCCAGCAGCACAGGATTGCAGGGCATGACAAACATGTTATTAAAGGAAAGCCAAATTGTACTGCATGAATGCAGTTCAGCATAAATGGAGGGAAGAAAAGCATGCTACTTTTCTTGAATCTTAAAAAAAAAAAAAAAAAATAATTGGGAGACAGTTATGTCATTCGAGGGATGCTCATGTACATGAAATTAGTCCTGCAACGCGGCAAGCTGCATTTTGAAAAAGATTACTCACTGTGTTAACAAGAGTTCTTCCTTTTATCGAGCTATGCCAGAAACAGATTATAGTCGCATCATAAAAGGCCAACTTGCACTATTTGGTTGGGGGGGGGGGGGTTATGGTGGGGGCTGGAGCCAAGTACCTATTACAGCTTAGACTACCTAGCAAATGTAGTGCTGCATTCTTACATAGCCTTGGAATGCATAGTCTATCATGACAAGTGTCTCGTATGCCAGACACTAATACCAAACAGTGGTGCTTAAGGTTCTAAAACAGACAACTGACTCTCACATGCTTTGTATGGTAGTTAGGACGACATTTCCCATATGTACATGGCATATCAGAGTCACATTACTTGAGTAAAGCTGGAACCCTACTAGCATCCCAGGGAGCAAGATTTCTGGATTCACTCATTGCATGGTACTAAAAAGGTACTCAATGTACGAATGAGGGCGTTTGGGCGGGGACGGTTAGGTATTCGGTGGTCAATGGGCTGATATCAGATTATATCCATGGGAAAGGACCAAGTAATAAAATTACCTCAAAGATCACCAGCACATCGCCTCATGTCCTTAGGATTGTGAATTGCATTGAAAGTGGAAAAGACCTGGGGAAGGGAGTCATTTCGGCCGGAGTGGCCTGCAACACCAAGAGGGGGTATCCTCTTAAGCTACAAAGAACTTGGTTATTCTTTTGAACTTTTGTTTCGGTGGAGAGAAACCTGGGGAAGGAAGTAACTCCCTGACCAGTGAATAATATCCATTTGGAACTTTTTCTGGATTTTTACCTTTTGTTGAACTTCAACATTTGTACACTTTCCAAGCCAAAGACATTACCCATAGCACCTTAAGGTTACTTTTAGAATTAGAGGGCTAGGGTAGGATATCAGACAGTACATTTTTTCTTTGGATATCTTGACACAGGACAGAGCCATAGTTTTTGGTTGCGGTAGGAAAATACCACCTAGATTACGGACAGTGAGGCATTTCCCAAACACCTTTATTATTTAATAAAAGTGTAGATTAACTACCATGAGTCCTCTGTGTCCGTGTCTCAGCCCTGGTTCCTCACATATGGTGTCAGGAGAAGGATGGGGCTCAGTTGACACAAACTGGGGAATCCTCCGATTAAAAAAAAGTCACTGGGCCTCCAATCCATCAGTAGCTACAGAAAATCCATCGGATTCAAACTATTTAATAGCAGGGGAGAATTGGTGCAACCCTAAAACAGAATGTTCATTTCTGCTGACCTGGTTCCAGTACCCCCCTAAACCCACCGCCTCCAGACACTTACATTAGGTTAACCTCCAAGTCTGGCCTAGCTTGGCGATATGGCCTAGACATCTTAGCAGGCGTCACAGATCCGGACTATAGAGGGGATCTAAAGATCTCAATTTAAAACGGTGGGAAAGCGACATACCAAATAAAGGCAGGAGAGAAAATGGGGAGTCTTGGAGAGAGCTTTGTTTCCCAAAATGGAGAAAGTCAGGAGAGCAGATAAAACAGAGGGGGAAAGATTATTTTGGGAGGCTGATGAAGATTCCCCTATAACGTCTGAGGTGGTAGAACCGAAAACCCTTCACGAGGAAGCCAAGATTATTCCCGATTTAGCCTTTGCTCAATGGAATGACCCCTTGCTAGCAAAGGCATTTCTACATGTGGCATCAGAAGAGAAGACGGAAATGAGGACCACTGTTCCCAGAACAGGGGTTCCTTTATAGAGATGATTTTAGCCCAGATGGTACTCCTAGATCTCAGATTATGGTACCTAAAAGTGACAAAAAGGCAGTACTGGAAATTGCCCACTCTCATTTAGCAGGTGGTCACTTGGGCACAGCCAAGACACAGGCTACAAATAAGCCGATTCTATTGGTCTGCAAAGTAAGCCAATGTGAAAAACTTAGTCTTTTGAAACAGGGCACATGTAAGTACAATTTCCCAAATAGCTCCTCCAGCTCCACTCCAACCTTTGCCCATCATTGATGTGCCCTTTACTCACATAGGTTGGACTTAGTTGAGCTCCTTGAGCAATCTAGGTTGGGAAATCCTTACATCTTGGTAAAGGTAGATTATGCTACTAGATACTGGAGGCAGAATAATACCATTACAGAACAATAAGACTCAACAAATCTTGAAACATCTAATCCCATTTCTTTCAGATCAAGGTACTACCTTTAGGAGTCTGTTAATGGCAGAGGTCAAGGAGATCTTGCATATTAAAACTCTTCAGACCTCTGTCTACCACCGGCAAACAGATGGATTAGTGGGATGTTTCAAAAATTGCCCGAGGCAGACAGCAAAATTGGGAAATTATGATATCCTAGGCACATTTTGCAATCCAGAAAACACCACAATCCTCAATCACCATTTCAGTTACTGTATGGTAGAGTGCCAAGGGATGCTCTGGACATGCTAAGGGAGACCTGAGAGGAGAGGGAGAAAGCCCTTTTACAATTCCCAGAAACGACATAGCGTCTAAAAGAACATATGGCTACCATGAGAATAGTTAAAGCCTAAGAAGATCTTACTTGAGGAACAGGTCCCCCTCATCAATTTTAGCAGGACTAGCGGTGGGGCTTCTGCTGGTAACACCTTTAATCGAGTCTCTGAAGGTCCCATCTTAATGTGTTGGCCAAAACCTCTAGAAAGGGCTCACATAACAGTCTCCAGTACCTTTGCTGCAATGGCTTGCAAGTTCAGAAGGCTCTCCTTGGTAGTCTTTCATCGGCATATGGGACGTTGAAGAATCTACCCCATTTGACAAGTGTATAGATCCTGCATTGTTCGTGGGATTAAAAATAAACACTATGTCTAGGAACCTGTATATTTAGCAACACCAATGGGGGTGTTTGTACAGGTTCAGATGTTATTTCGGATCTTCAAGAGGCTGCAGGAGAATCCTGAGATAGCGGCCAGGTGGACCTCGAATAAAGAAAGTGCCAGTGATAGGTATGGCAGAACATCCTGTGGCTCGAAGCGCAAAGGGTGAACATTGTTATTTGTACACCATGTGGAAAACTGCTTCTGCTTACTATTACAGCATGAAAGTAGACTGCACACAATTTCGCAAGGCCATCCCTGCAATCTTGAGGTATGGGAAATTGGCCAAAATAAAAAGAAACAGGAGCCAGGCCTTCGACCTTCAGGTTGAGAGGCAATGTCATGGTGTAGGACTGCTTTGTTGTCAGATGATAGGTTGAAAATTGGTGGTAGTCGAATGGGAGGTGCCAAGGAAATGGCTGAGGAGTTTTGAGAACCAGAGCGGTCTCAGCCAAGCCAGTACCGCCAAGATCAGCCTGCAATGACTGAGGGAAGGACCTTGAGAATCAGTGGATCAGAATCAGTGGAAAAGCATAAAGGAGTGTTTGGCCATGGAAAGGAGATAAATATTTTATTTGTATTGTGCTCCTACACAAGTGTTTCAGAGCGTGACAAGGCAAGGGAGTGGAACAGGGGAGACCACAACAACGATCTCACTAGGCCCAGTGAGAACACACAAGTGCATACAAAAATGAGAAATGGATGAGTAAGCATCCTGCACGCCTCAGTGTTGCAGGGATCTGCTTGCGAACAGCTTCCACTCGGCATTCTCCTTGGTGGGGAAAAAGTCAATGTCCGGGACAACCTACGATTTGAAGATGTGGAGCACCTAGTCATGGTGGAGTTCCCACTTGAGGCAAGAGGGGAATCGGCTATTGAGTTGTGAATGCCTGGCTGGAACAGCAACATCCACCTCTACAGCATTTGAGCTTCTGGAGTAGACATGAGGGGCCATCCTGCTTTCAAATGTAGAAAGTGGTGGTGGAGTCCATAAACAACCACATAACTTTCCCTTGGAGGTGGAGCACCTTCAGCCCCCATAACACAGCTCTCAATTTGAGAACAGTTGTGTAGTTGTCTTCTTGGGACCAGCAACCACTGGTGTGGTAGTTGCTGGAGTGGGCTCCCCAGCCTTCCAGGGAAGCATCAGTAGTCACTGAGACATGGTGAGCTGGCGGCTGGCAAGGGGCACCTGGGTGAGATTGGTAGATATTTACCACCATCCAAGAGCCTTGTGGAAGGAGTGCGAGGGCTGTTGTCTCAGGATCCAGTGATCGGTTTCCAGAGAGCGTCTAGGTATTCTTGAACAGGCCTCATGTGCAGCCAACAGTGCTGAATTAGAGGAATACAGAAAAGACATCCCTAGGAGGGATTTCAGGATGCAGACTGATTTCACTTGTTTTCTGGAGAGTCGGCGGGTCTTTCCCAGAATGGTTTTCACCGTCAGGAGACGGGGTACCGCTTCAAGAGATCGTTTTTAGCTGGGCTCTCAGAAAAAGCATCTACCATGAAGCAAGCAAGCAGGACGTCTTCTACATTATGGAGAATCCCAGCAACGATAATTGTGGTCCTGGTATGTAGGTGGATTTGAAGGGACTCTGGATAAACAGGTACCCTGTGACAGCATAGGTATGACCCACACAGAGGCAGGCATTTCGTGAAAACCTGCAGCGCCAATTTGAGGCCAATGGCCTGGAACTAGTAGTGGACATCGGATACCATGAATCGCAACTCACGTACCTGACTTAGCAGTACCAGGACTCTAGAGGGAGCTAGACTCAACCTCTGAGCGAAGAGACTAGGTTCCATCTTCTTTAAAGACTGAACCTCAGAGTGACATTTCCCTATTCAGGATGACGCAGACGTGGGTTCCTACTGATAACAGCATTCTCAGGAATTTAACAGATCAAAGTTCCAGAAACAGCTCACACTGGCTTTGATTGTCAGTTGGGGACAAGTGCTTAAAGAATCAAATGCACCATTTGAAACTAGTCAACAGTAACTGTGGGGAGTGTGCTGAAATTAGAAAACAGCCAATAACAATATAGAAAATAAACCCTGTAGGAGGGGGATACAGTTGGAAAATAAACATTACCCAAAAAAGGGGGGTGCACAGCAAAGCTCTTCCCATGGCCAACCGATCAGGTGGAAAAACTAGAACTGGGAGGTAGCCAACTAAAGTACTGCTCTGCAGGAAATACTGGGATGAGTAGCGACCTATTCCGCCCCACATTAAACCAGCAGTGATCCCAACAATACAGATAAAACAGACAGCCCAACAGGTATGCCTACTTCGCCTTTTGTGGTAATGTGTGCCAAGGGCAGGCTACATCCAAGAGGGGTGTATACAAGTAGGAATTCAAAAAGCCAAAAATAAAAGAATGTCCAATCCAGGTTCTATAAAAGTGAAGGCCTTAATCAAAAAAAGAATCTACTTCAAAACACTAACGAAAACCCAGGGAGAACAGAATATCCAGCAAGCAACTGCATAAATGGCAGTGTTCCAGAAAATGTTTTTTGAGAGGGGTTAAAAGTTACTATGGTCCCAAAAGTGGACCAGTGTGACAGGGCCACTTCAAAGTCTTGACTCCGGACGCTTTCAGAGGATCCGTGTTTGCAGGTGCCAACGGTGCACTGCTGTGCAGTGGAGTCTGTGTCTTTTGGGTCAAACATGCTGGGAATGACAGTCTGTGGCGGTGGAAGACCCAGTGAGAAGCAGAGGCTTGCCTGCGGCGTCGAGCAGACTCTGCTGGCTCATTGTCGGGACACTTCCGAGGCAGCAGCTTGGAACTCAAATAATCTGGGGACGAGGGAGTGGTGTTGAGGGCTAAAGAAGGCTCAGTTGGTCTCTGATGCAGAGGGAAGGATGCTTTGGCAGTGAGTGATCAATGAAGAATACATTTAACGGATGAAGGGTTGGGTTTTGGTTATACCAATGTAGGACCTCTGACGTATTTAATCTTGCTACCCAAATTGAAAATGGTCCAATTACAGAAGAGAATATTTTTCATTGATTGGGAAAGATTTAAAGAGTGCGCTTTGATTGATCCGAATAACATTTTATTTGTACTGTACTTTGTAACGGAACTGGAAATCAATGCAGCATACTGTAGAGTGAGAGACTGAGAAATGGTGAGTGTTTAGAGAAACAACTGATTAGTCAGTTTTTTCTGAACACTCGCTAGTTCTCAGTCTGCAAGTATTCTGCATTGATTATTACAAATGTAATTGTATTTTTGTATTTGTATTTTATTAGATCTGTATAGTGCTTTAATCCAAAGTGCTTTACAAGAGGAACAAGCAAAATACAACAAGCATTACATAACAATTGAATCAAACCAGAAAACAGTACAAGGAACAATATACATTATAGATAAGCGTGAGCGGAGGGGGACGAAAGTGAGAGAAGGCAGGAGGAGGTTTAGGGAGGTGAATGAAAAGATTTTAGAGAAGTGCGAAAGGTAGGATAGGAGGAAAAAGAGCGGATGGAGAGAGGGAGGCGATTCCAGTGGATAGGAGCGAGTAATTGGAAAGAGCGGAAGCGGGAAGGGGTGGAGGATGGTGGAAGAGAAGAGAGTAGGAAAAGGTGAGCAGAGTGAACGAGAAGGAGTATAGAAAGTGAGAAGGGAAGGTAGGGAGGGAGGTGCAAGACCATAGAGAGATTTGTAGACTAGACAGAGGAACTTGAATTTGAGTTGGGAGTGAAAAGAAAGCCAGACTAGTGAGTTAAGAGAAGAGGAGATGGAGTTGTGTGGTGAGAGAAGGCAGAGGGAGCGGATGGCAGAGTGGTAGACAGATTTGAGGGGGGTGAGGTGAGTGAGGGGAGACCAAAGAAAAGAGTGGAGCAATAGAACTCTACAGAAGATGAGGGAGGCAATTAAGAGTCTAGTAGCGTGAAAAGTTAGGAATGATCTTGTAAAGGGACTGGCCCAACATACTGAGTTTCAACTGGACTGCACATACAATGGCCGACACTGCACCATCCCATCCTGCCTTCCCAGAGAACCCTCTAAGACGGTGGCCTGTTTTTTTTTTCCTTGCTCTTCAGTTCCACTGACCCCCTGAATGTATGGGGCGTTGAACAACGACTACATGCCTCTCTGAGCAGAGCTACAAATCGGGTACAGACAGATACAGATAACTGGGTATTTGCAGGAGGGGCTATGAAAGCTGTAATTCTGTGATATTTTTCAAAGATCTCATTCCACCTCCGCCCGACGAAGTCGGTTACTTAATTAACTGCATTTCTCTAGCATTGGCATCTTCCACAGAGTCAGGCTTAAATATTCCCAGTCGTCAAGACTGGGAATCCTCAGTAATTTAAAACACAGTTTTCCTATGAGAAAAAAGCAATACAGATTGCCCATTATGCCTGAAAGCAACTCACTTGTGTAGGCCCTCCACCTCACCATGGCCCTTTATGACCCCCCCTGTCCCGCCCCCAACCAATGAGCTTTAAGGGTTTAAGCTCCACCCCAGGCCATCTTCAGATTATGAGCCGTAGTGACTACAAACAATGACAGGGTGGGCTTTGGAGATGCCTCACAGGGGAGGAGGGCAGGAGCATGTGAATCCATGAAAGATACCAATGCTTGAGAAAAACAGCTACAGGTAAGAAACCAAGACTTCTCCAGCATTGGATCCTACATAGATCCACATGCTTCAATAGAATACCAAGCAGTGAAGCATGCCATGCACTATGCTAATAAAACCGTTACAGGTAAACCTCAGCATTAAGCAGAGCATTTAAACTCTTACACACGCTACACAGTCAAGAAGGGATGGAGGGTAGAACAAAGGCTGCTCATACCATGTGCAAACAGGGGGGCAGAAGACTACCAGTCCGACCGCCGACACCCTGCTGACGTCTTTTGCTAAGCAGTAATGCTCGGTAAACGTATGGCGCAAGCTCCAGGTGGCCGCTCTTTTATCGACACTCCTGGTTGAAAAGCTGCAGACTGCCTTCTCTCGGGGGGTGTTCCATTGGTGGACCAGGGAGTGGATTGTCTGGATTGGTGGCAGTGGCCGAGGAAACTGGCCACCTAGCGTGAAAGGGCTTGCTTCAATATGCAATGTCCTTTAGTGCTACCTGAGAATGCCACAAAGTCTGGAAGAGGTACGAAAGTCTTTAGTTAGAACTTCAGTATCTGTGCAAGATCTAAGTTTACGCTCTGCTGTTGAAGAGTGGTTGCGGAAAACAGAGTACTATTCACTCCGAAGTCATCTCAGAAACTACCCAAGGGATGAATTTGGGGTGTGATCTGAGAATGACGCGATCCTTTTGAAAAACCGTGAAGGGCAACTCTGTTGAGTGAGCCTGAAGCCCATCAATCCGTCTAGCTGGTGCTATGGAAACTAAAAAGGCAACCTTTTAAGATAAGAATCTTAACTCACATCCATGGATGGGTTATACGGTGCCGCCATAAGTGCAGACAAGAAGGTATTTAAGTTCCAAGATGGCACAGGGTTGGGTGTTGGAGGAAAAATGCATAGTAAGCCTTCAGAAAAACCTTGACCACTGGGTCAGTGTTAGGGATGCCTGATGTGGGCCTGTTGTAGAGGCCGAGAGATGCACCTTAATGGACAATTTAGATAGTCCACTCTTGGCCAGGTTCGTTTGTTTTAATATTTGTAATGCGCGCCAGACCCAAAGGTATCAAGGCGCAATAAGCATCAAGAAGGATGTTCAGCTTAGGTTACAATGCTGTACAGGAGCATACATTTATACAATAAGTAGTAGGTAAGACAGTGGATCAGGCAATTTGTACAGAGTAAGACAGAAAGCAGGTAGGTTGCACAGTTACATAGACACAGTGGTCAATATACATGGTATGTACAAGTGGAGAAGGGCTTACAAGGTATAGGGTCAGAGGTTGTTTTCCTTGATCCAGTGGATGAGGGCGGACCTAAAGCGGAGGAAGGGTAACTCTTCCCTCAGGGGTGGGGGGAGGGAATTCCAATATTGAGCAGCTTTGACCGGGAAGCTGCTTCCATCAGTCTTAGTGCGTTTAAATCTGGGCACCGTCAGGAGGTTGGTGTTAGCAGTGCTTGAGGGGCGGTTGGAAGATGGTCGTGTGAATCTGGCTATGAGGTATTGTGGCGCGGCATAGTGGAGACGTGTGCGTTTAGGAGGCTGTTTTGAGAAGGATTTTATCTTTGCGGAGATCCAGTTATTGGCTCTTCTAATGTCAGAAATGTGGGCTTTCTTGGGAATAGTTAGGGCTGCTCTCAAAGCATTGTTTTGTAGAATCTGGATCTTTTTGGTAATGTATTTGTTACTCCCTAAATATAGGGCATTACAATAGTCCAGTTTGGACAAAACAAGGGCTCTAGCTAAGGTGATGCATTTGTTGGAAGAAAGGAAAGGTTTGGGTGCTCTGATTAGTTTACAGGTGTAAGCAGTTGATGGGGCCACAGAGTGGACTTGTTTTTTAAAGTTAAGCATAGAGTGTAGGTAGAATCCAAGGGTTTTGACTTTGTTGGCTACTGTAATATTGTGGTAATCTATTCTGAAGTTGGAATAGTTATGGCCTAGTTTATTAAGGTTTGCAGCGGTGCAGAGGATGAGAAGTTCCGTTTTGTCATCATTCAGGCATAGACAGAGGCCATCCATGCCTGAATGATGAGGTACACTATTCACAAAGGCCAAATCCTTGTTGTAGTCTCCCGTCACTGGGATGAGTATCTGGATATCATCGGCATAGTGAGTGTAGGTGATAGCTAGGCCGTCTAGATCATCAAAAAAGGGCTTTGTGAAGATGTTGTACAAGGTGGGAGACACAGGAACCCTGGGGCCACTGCAAGTGATGGGTATGGGGTCAGCGGCTGCTGTGGGAAGAGAAGACACGCATAGTCCTATTGTAGAGAAAGAATTGGATCCATCCTATCGCTTCTTGTGAAAAGTGGGCGGCGGAATCCAGGTGGTTACATAGGATTTTGTGGTCCACCAAGTCGAACGCCGCTGAGAGATTAAGTAGGAGCAGTAGTGCTGCCTTTCCATTGTCTCCCGTTGGAGTCTGAAGCATGAATGATGTACGTCTAAAAGGTGGTTGCATTCCAAATATTGTTGAATTTGAAGGTAAGCCCCCTTGTCAAGAATTTTAAGCAGGAATGAGGCTGTGATGATAGGGCTGTAGTTTGTGGGTATGGAAGGGTCAAGAGTTTGCTTTTTAAGTAGTGGGAGAACCCAGGACTGTTTCGGATTGTTGGTTTTGGTGCAATAGGAGGTGCTGAGGAGTTTGGAGATGAACGGGGAAAGGTCATGTGGAGCATCCTTTATGATTTGGGCTGGACAAGGGTCACCATGGCAATTAGAGGGTTTAAGAGGGAGGATGACTTTCTCAACTTCTAGGATGGATACTTTATTGAAATTGAAGCGGGGTGGGGGTTGATTAAGAGGAGGCAAAGTGCGCAGGAGCAGTATCACAGGGGGATTGTTGGGCTTGGGGGCAAGGCGGAGAGTTTTTTTGTTGCTGTTAATCTTGGCTTGGAGGGTCGCTACCTTGTTAGATAGGGCACTCTATATACTGGTGCACCATAATTTGTCCTTGAGACAAGTGTCAGGGGCAAGGATGGGCGTTTCTATCTGAGGATGGTGAATTAGCTTGAGTAATACGTAAGTTGAAGGAGGATTGTTTGGCGAGAATAATTCTTTTTTTTTGCAGAGGGCGGCATTTTACTAAGGTTATTTTTGTTAGTGACAGAAGGATCATGTCTCTAGATTTGTTCACTTTTCCATTTTTCTAGTCGGATTGCTTTCAAGTGAGGAGAGAACCAGGTATTCACATGTTTTTTAGGTTTATTCCTAAGTTTTAGTGGTGCTATGATATCTATGAAATTATTATTTTGTTGTATTCCTCTACCAGAGTAAAAGGGTCTGTATGGTCTGGAAGCAAGTTCAAGATGGGGAGGATCAGGGGAGATTGTTTTTCGGCTGTAATATTTCTTTTGTTTCTGGTGGGAATAGCAGGAGCTATGCTATTGGTGGGAGGTAAGGGGGCGTAGCCGCTACAGTGACAGTGATCCGATGGTGATCGGGCCAAGGCTGGGGTGTTAAAGAGGTGATGGAGGTCTGGCAGTTATGATCTGCTATCCAGTCAAGGGTTCTACCTTTAATGTGGGCCACGCCCGTCACTTTTTGGGTAAAACCCAGTTCAGCAACAGAGTCGTTAAGGTGTGTAGCATTGTGGTCTGGGGTTGTTGAGTCCTATGTTGAAATCTCCTAAGAGAAAGCATTGTGAGGTGTTTTTTTTTTTAGGTTTTCTGATAAGATATTGGTTAAGTCTTCTTCAAAGGATCCTAGAGGGCCCGGGGGGTCTGTATATGAGTTGGATAGTCAAGGTTTGAGAGTTGGAGATCGGTAGCTTGGTTGTGAGGGATTCGCAAGAATAAACATTTTGTGGGGTGGTGAGTCTCAAAGCTAGACTTTGCCCTCGGAAGGCAGCCAACACGAATGACTTGCACGTAGCTCGGACTGTAACCATGGGAATAAACCCAAGAATTCAGCCCACTCTAAACAGATGTGATTAGAAGTTCACCCCGAACAGGATGGTTAATTTGTTACACATTTAGGTTTTGAATATAGCCCAGATTTGAGAAAGGCTCGGGAGAAGCGAAACACGTGTTATCAGCTATATGGGCACCACAAGGCATTAAAACAACGTTACTATAGAATTTGGCGCAGAGTTCTGGATTCTCCTTCTTTTTCATTACTGTGCATGACATGTTTTTTGGCTTACCGTCAATTCGGTGACTTGCGACAATATGCAACCAACCCATTGGGGAAAAGGGATTTCCTGTCTCTATTCCCTTTGAATTACACTTCATTCATTTTCAAGCATGTATTAACTATAATTGGTGATTTATGAGTCGCCGACCTGACCAGCTGTACCGTAAGCCTTTGTTCTTTGTGGATCAAAGCTAGACTAGTTTTAGCAATTATGGCGAGGCCACCACCACTGGATTTGGTGCGATCTATTCTGAGGAGCGTGTAATCCTCGGGAATGGCTAGCATGATCGCCGGGCCTGCTGCTGAGTGAAGCCAGGATTCGGCAATGGTGAGGAAGTCCATTTTTTCCTTCTGGAGTAGGTTAGCTATTTCCGTGGCGTGAGCCACCATGGAGCAGGCATTTATGAGGGCTCCTCTTATGCTGGTCTGGGTAGTTTCCAATGGTAGTAACTGGGTGTTGTGGTGGTACTTCGGCAGGGAGTTGGCGTTCGAGTGAGTCGACTGTTAAACTGGCGAGGGCTGGGTGTTAGATGCTTTGTGGAAGGGGTTTTTAGTATTGGACAGTGGGTTTCTCGAGGTTCTATTATTGTTAGTTAAGCAAAGGCTGGAAGATTTGGCTGAAGGTTCGAATATTTTAACGAGTCCAGTGCAGAGTTTGAGGTTTCTCTGATGGAGACTACATGGTCTAGTGTCCAGATTGATCTGTATCGCAAGGTTGTTGTGAAGGGTCGCAGGATAAAGGGTTGTTGCTGCTAAAAGTAGAGTAGATGTAATGGTAGGACTTAAGATGCTGATTAGGTTTAGGATAGTCCTCAGCAGGACAGTGTAAATTGTTGGCAAATACATAGTCGACACAAGGGTGTCTACTTTGTTTATTTTATTTATATTGTGCACCTGACCCGGATGTAATTGGGTGCTAGAGGATGGTAATGGTTACATGGCATAGTATACACAGTTGTATACATGAGTACAGTTTGATCATTCAAGGAAACAATTACAATGGAACATATACACATTTTAAACATTATACATATTATACATAGGTCATAGCAATAGAGTAGACACATACTGGTTGTGCAGACCACCTAGCGGTTAGTGGTATCAAGGGCTGTTATTTTGTGTTTTGTTGAGTATCCATATGATAATATGGCTTCTGAATTTGTTGAAGGTTTGAATAGTCGGAATATTCTGAGGGAGAGTGTTCCAAAGCTGGGCGGGTAATACCGGGATGCTGGAGTATCCGGCTCTTTTTAGATTGTATCTTGGCACCGCCAGACATGGTATGCTAGATGATCTAGTGATTCTGTTGGATACTTTCCATGTGAACTTGTCTGAGGTTGGGGGGGGCTTGGTAGTTGAGCGCTTTGTGAGTGAGGCAGATAGTTTTTAGGACAATTTTGTCATGTATAGAGAGACACCTGTCGTGCTTTCTAGTTTCTGATATGTGTTCCCTGTTGGGAATATTCAACGCTGCTCTGAGCGTGTTGTTTTGCATGATCTGGAGTTTATTTAAGATGTTTTGTTCGCTCCTAGATCAAGGCTATTGCAATAATCCAATTTAGATTGAATGAGCGCTCCACCAGCGTGAGGCAGCTGGTGGGGGATCGTAGAGGTCTACATGCTCTAATCAACTTGCCTGTGTAGGCAGTGGCAGAAGAGGTCATGTTATTCTGCTTAGTTAGGTTAAACTGGGCATCGAGGTAGAAACCTAAAGTTTTTACATCTTTGGCAATGGGAATACTGTTCCCATCGATGAGGATATTTGTGTACTGAGGACTTAGTTTGAGAAGATTGTTAGATGAGCCGACTAGGAGTAATTCTGTCTTATCATTCAGGCTGAGGCCATGTGTGGCCATCCATGCCTGAATGATGTAGACTTCGTTAATCCGGGCAACGTCTATACCATAGGTTCCTGAGAGGGGTAAGAGTATCTGGGTGTCATCCGCATAGTTTGTGTAGGTGACACCCAGACGGTCCAGTTTGTCAAATAGTGGCTTTGTAAAAATGTTGTACAAAGTGGGCGAGACGCAGGATCCTTGAGGGACTCTGCAGGTGATGGGGATGGGGTCAGCAGCTGCTGACGGTGAGAACACGTGCATGGTTCTGTTAGCGAGGAAAGATTGGATCCAGGCAACTGCAGAACTGGAGAACTGATCCACTGAGGATAGGTGGTTACGAAGTATGGAGTGATCCACCAGATCAAAAGCCGCAAAGAGGTAGAGTAGAAATAGGATGGCCATCTTTCCTTTGTCTTTTAATTAATCGATCTGGCTTTTGAGATCGACGAGTGCGGTTTCTGTTCCATGCTGGAGTCTGAAGCCAGATTGACAGGTACCGAGTAATTTGTGAGCTTCAAGATAATCTTGAATTTGCAAATAGGCTATTCTGTCCAAGATTTTCAGTAGAAAGGGGACTGTCGTAATTGGTCGATAGTTAGTAGGTATAGCCGGGTCTAGGGTCTGTTTTTTTAATAGTAGTAGAACCCAAGACTGTTTGAGGTTACTAGGGACGGAGTTGTTAGAGAAGGAGGAGTTTACAAGTTTAGTAATGAATGGGGCAAGGTCTCTAGCTGCATCTTTTATAATCTGTGCTGGGCAGCTATCGCCCTTACAGTTAGATGGTTTAAGCAATGCAATGATTGTGGACTTCAGGAATGGTGACTTTTTTTAATGTGAAGCCTGAATTAATGTGAGGGGTAGGGGTGGGTGCTGGTGTAATGACTGTTAGTTGTGATCTTTTGTCAGCTATTTTGGTCTGCAGTCCTTTAATTTTATTGGAAAGGGCATTTTGAATGCTGGTGCACCAGGTTTTATCCTTAGTGCATATATCTGGTGGTGGGTTGGGGTTCTCTAGTTCTCTTAGAATGTTGAATAATTCTTTAGTACTGGAACTGGCTTGGACTATTCTGTTATTATAAGTTTATTTTTTTTTTGGCCTTCATTATCATTTTTTGTAGGAAGCCGTTATAATGGCCACGTTAGTTTTGTTTTCAGGTGTAGGGGATGACTTCCAGCGTGATTCCCATTTTCAGTACAGAGTGTTTTTAGCTCTGGAGTGAACCAAGAGTTAAGATGGGCTTTGGGTTTGCTTTTTCGTAGTTTTAGCGGGGCAATAACATCAATGGCTTTAGTCATGGTCTCATTGTAGATGTTAGAGTGTTAGGATCATTGGTGTCCGGTAGGGCATGGAGTAGGGGGGCTACTAAAGGAACTAGAGCATCTGCTGTGATGTTACGTTTATTCCTTGTGAGGCAGGGAGGAGCAATAATGGGCTTTTTGTTTTGAAAGTTGTTGATCTGCAAATCAAAGGTGATAAGGTGGTGGTCTGACCATACTAGTGGAGGCGGATCTAGTAAGGTGATGGTGCAATTGAGAACCGCAACCCAGTCAAGTATCCTTCCTTTTTCGTGGGTGGGTTTGGTGCCAATTTGAGAGTAGCCTTGTTCTAGTAGTGCAGAGGCTAGAGATGGCGTGTGGGTCGCTGGTGTTCTTATAACAGAGCTTGAAATCTCCTTAAATATTTTGCGCCGTGGGTTTGGTGGTGTCGGCTGCTAGGGCTGAGATATCTTCTTCAAAGGACCCGGGGGGTCCTGGAGGCCTGTAAATGATGTGTAGTGTGATAGTACTGTTATATGAGGTTCGGAACTTAACTGAGAGGAGTTCACATGATGCCAGCAACGTAGGGGTGGCTAGTCTTATATTGAGTGGCTTTAAAGATAATGGCTATTCCTCCTCCGCGAGTCGTGGGTCTGTCTACACGGAAAATGGAGTAATTATCTGAGACGGTTAGGGCAATAGATGGGCCTGCTGCCTCTCTTTATGGCAGTTCTGGCGCCAGGACCAAATGGGCTAGATAGTGGAGACTATACAGAGGTACAAGGATGGGATGGTGGTTGGAGAAACATAAGGCAGATCTGCTACATTGTTCAAATACAAGTAGGGCGATGTGAAAGGGGAGCTGTCACAGGTGAGAAACTATCTAATGGCAGGTGCAGATAGGCAAGTCAGATACAGTATGAATATGCTTTTTTGAATATAAGCTGTCTCAGGCAGAATTATTAAACATTGCATATTCTATTTGAATCTGACTTGCCTATCTGCATATGCTATTTAAAAATTGGCTGTGTAGACGAGCACAAGCAATATTAAGCCAGGTAGTGTATACCGGGAGGCAGTCAGCAACTGACACAGGTAGATGTAAAGTTATACATCGTGGCCAGGCGCAGAGTGAAAACGATACAGGACCCAGGGCAGAACAACAAAGGAGTGCGAATCAGGTAATATGGTGGGGTGTCACCTTATGTGTTGCGACTTGTTTAAAATGATAATATGGGCGTACAATGGAGTGACGTGGGGGGAGAGTCGCCGACCAGGGCAAGAGCAATGCAATGCTAAGAAATATAGTATACACTGAGATAATACAATGCAGTACAATCCTACAAATCAGTACGAGTCGAGGCAGCGCTACAGCCACATAGTGAGGTGGTTTGTGTCAGTCTTAATATAGTACCGCACTTGGCGGAGCATTAGATGTGTGCATCAGCATGTTGGGTTAGCTGTAATGAGTGGGGCCGGGTGTCGCATGAGCTGCAAGGGATCGTGCTGACCAGAGTAGTTTCATTGGGGGTTATATCAAATACATGGAAACAGACTTTCAGTTGTGTCCTGATAGGTGGGTGGCGCTTCACTGGCTCATGCCGCAAAAGGGGTAGTGAGCAGGCGTCTTGTAAGATTGAGGAGCACAGCTAATATGCTCCGTGATTTGGTCATTTAATAGGACAGGGTTGGCGTGGTGTGAAGAGTAGGCTTCAGGACGAGCATCGTGGCAGCGCCTAGCGCCGGTTCCGCTCGGTCAGCTCAGTTGGGAAGAGCCTTAATCTCCTGCCTTGCTCGACTGCTGTCTGACGCCTATCGGTCAGCTACGATTGGCTAAATGGATGTGCCTGACCAATCCTAGGTCAGAGGCACAAACAAGTAGGGCAACACTTGGCCTATGGATACTGTCAGTGGGTCCATTTGTGACGTTGCACACCATGTTGCGAAGTGGGTCCACTTCTTGGTGCAAGTCAAATGGGTGGACTACACCCTGGATCCTCCAATAACATCCCGACATTCTGTGGGCAGTGTCAGGTTTGTCAACTTTCGCTACTCAAGGAGCAGGCTTTGAGCAACAGACTTGCAGAGTTGTGATGGAGAAGGTTTCCCTTCTGTTGGGTTGACAGGTGCTGATGCGGCCTGAGATGAATGGGCGCCTCTTGTGACCGGCATAGGAGGGTCAGATACCTTACCTGGCATGACCATGCTGAGTGAATCATTCAGGCATGGTTGCTCCTTCATCCTCTGCAGAACTCTGCAATGACCTCTGACGTCTGCACCATTGGTGCTAGCAATGGTGTCGGAGGAAATCCATAGAAGAACTGCCACGTCCAGGTGAGTGAGAATACGTCCCCCAGGGACTGTTTTTCAGGATACCTGGATGTGAAGCAAGGACATTTTGCATTGCCGTTGGTTGCACATAGATCAGTCTCTGGTTGGCCCCATCTGTGAAAGATCAAATTTACTTTGTCATCCAACTCTCAATTGTAGGATGAGCAATCTCTGCTCAGCTTGTCCACTAGGACATGGTCTTTCCCCGGCAGATGTTCCACCCTTCTATGAACCCTATGCTTGAGGACCCGGGTCCACGGCTTCAGCACCTCTTCAGAGAGAATTGCAGACTTTGTGCCTCCCTGCTCGTTTGTGTAATGCATGGAGGTTGTATTGTCCGTCTGGCCGACCAATACCGGCTGGAATGATTTCAGCGCCCAACAGATAGCTCTGAGTTCTAGAGCATTGATGTGCAGCACATAGTCCTGTGTCAACCATGAGCCCTTAGCATGAAGCTCCCCCAGATGTGCTCCCCAGCCTGAGAGGGATGCATCCATTGTGAGGAGCAATGTCGAGGTTGGTGCCTGAAACAGAATGCCCTGTGTTAGATTTTGCTCCTTGCCCCACCACGGCAGTGGCCTGCAGAAAGGTGGTGTGAGCAGGCTTGCGTCCATTGGTGGCCCAGCATTTCCTGGATCTGCCTCATAGCTAACCTGCAGATAGGGGATCAGGTATATACAGGAGGACATCATGCCCAGGAGTGATTTGAACTGACTTATTGTGGTGGAGGCATTGTCCAGAAACCATGAGACCAGCCCTCATATTGCCGATACCCTTTTTGCTGACGGTCGCACCCTGGGGATGAGAGTATACAATTCCGCCCAGAGGAAGAGAGCGGTATGAGCAGGTACAGGAGTTGACTTGGGCCTCGTTGATGGAGAAGCCTTGGGTTTCCAGCATCCACTTTGCTTTTGCGACTGCTGCAAGCTTTGCCAGTCGTCCAACTATGGAAACGCTTCCATTCCCGTTCGCCTGATTGCTGCAAATGGGGCTTGGCATTTTGTAAAACCCCTTTGAGCTGACTTCAGGCTGAAAGGGGAGGACCTGAACTGAAAGCGGGTGCTCCATACGAGAGCCTGAGGTACTGCCTGTGCGCTGAATGAATGGGAATATGCAAGTACGCATCTTCCAAATCCAAGGTCGCCAGAAGTTCTCGTTCACCTATGGAAGAGCATGTTGAAGAGAAGTCTTCTTGAATTTGATGAGTCTGATGAATTTGTTTAGAGCCCTTAGGTCCAACATTGGGCACCACCAACAGAGAATAGTACCTTTTCCCTTTATGCCCCTGTGGTACAGGTTCTTTGGCCAATTTATGCAGAAGTGTGTCGGCTTCCAGTGTTAGATACTTCTGCAGAGAGACACTTTGAACTTGCAGCGGGGAAAAGGAGGGTAGCCCACAAATTCTAGTGTGTCCCGTTCGTACCGCTTGTCAGAGGTCATCTTCAGCCAACAATGAAAGTGTTGGCTTATTTGCCATCCCATAGGGGTGTGATGTAGGGGTGTGTAGATTCCTTGTCAATTTGGTTTGGATTGGGTCTTCGACTGGCCCAACCCACGTTGAGTATCTGGTTGATGACTGTTGGTACCTGTTGCCCGCCTAATACAAGGTGGACGACGACCTTTGGGTGTTGAACTACCTGTTGTAACCTCTATCACGGTGTAACCACAAAAGGTACAATGGGGCGACAATTCTGAGGGCATCTTTGTCCTTTAAATGTATTGCTCTAGCTGTGTTTGTATCAGACTTCGTGCTGTTTCTCTTTTTGCCAAAGAGAGGGCATGTCCAGAATTTGGGCCTGGACTGCAGGTCTGAAATTGGTTGCCTTCATCCAGGCAGGTCTTCTGGGGACCGTACCATGGGATATTTGCCTGAAAACCAGAAGATTTGGCCACGATCATGTGATCGGATGTCACCTCACAATTGCTTTTGCCTGGTCTTTGAATTCCGTTGACATACTTAGCCAGAGCTCCCTGTCAAGCCTCGCTGTGATTGACAATGCGTTAGCTGCAATGCGTTAGCTGCTATTACAATAAGGAGGGTGAAGACTATACTTTCCTGCCCATGGCTTACAATTTGCGACCACCATAATCCTGGGGCTTGGGGAGCTGTCAACAGTGAAGGATTGGCCAGATTTTTCCTTAACGCAACCGTAATCATGGAATCGGGTGTCCCCTTACTCAAAAGGAGTGCTCGGCCATATCGGGCACCTTATATTTCTTCTCTGTAGCGAAAGTATAAAAAAATATTTTCTCCCACTTCCTATATTGTGTTTAAAAATTGGAAGTCCCTGTTCTGCGTTTACCCCTGTGCTTGTAGAGCACCGACTTTTTCCTCACAGGCAACCTGGAGATGAAATTGGTCTGCTGCCTTAGCTATTATCGTGTGGAACGATATGAAATAATCTGGTTGCAAACTACCCCTTGGCGAGTCCAGTCTTTTTCGATTAAATTGTCGCCCCATTAATTTTGGGGGTCTGGTGTATCCCTACGGAGCTCTCCTTCCTCAGGCTCATCGTTTGACTCCGAGAAGTCCCTGTACGGGTCATATGCTGGGTCTTGTGCATATGGGTCGTCCTGCCAATCAAACACTATACTGTTGATGGGGCTGCCATGTCCAGAGTCCTTGGAGGGGACGGTCTTCCTAGTGATGCACTTATTGGCAGAGATCAGTCAAGCATAGTTGCATGCGTTACAGGAGAATCCTTGCATTTCTGACGTCTACTGCGTGGTGGCGATTTGCCCTGAGGTGGTGGTGATCACAGAGATGATGCATGCGAAGAAGTCCACTGCTGGTGCCGAGGCGATATGCCTCGTTATGGTGATCCGTCATCCACTCTTGTCAGAGACTGGACTCCTCCGTCTGCTTTCCCCTGTTTTTTGGTGGTGGCGAGACACTCCCCCCCCCCCCCCCCCGTCTCAATGGAGAGGGTACTAAGAGCCGAGCTCTGTTGTCTCTGAAATTCCTCCATGATCCTTTGCATAGACTGAATTAGCGTCGGGCCAGAGAAGTCCTCTGTGCTAGGTTGCCACAGTGGACCGTTTTCTTTTGGCATGTGTGGGTTATTCCACCACTTCCTAAATATCAGAAAACTCCTCCTGGAGTACGATATTCGGATGTTCCGCCATCTCCTTGATAGGGGATAGGCTAAAGGTAGGTTTTGTCAGCAGATCCTCCTGCCCTTCTGCCATTGGATGTTTTCTTCTTTTCCTCCCTGGACAGTGATTTTTCCTGTCGACTGGACGTCCGTTGACCCTTTTTTAGCACTAATCTTTGTGGACAGGTCCTCCGATGACAAAGTGCTGGTTGACGGTTTTGTTGACGAACAAGGTTTCGTCATCTCCGTCGAAGATTGAGAACAAGGTCTTGCTTGTGTACAAGGAAACTTTAACCGTCACCATGGATGGACGGCCGTCTGTGGACAGCGTAGGTGTTGGCGGCACACTTTTGTGGATGTATGGTCACTCGTGGATGGAGTACTTGTCAGCAGCAGCCTGTGGACAACTGCCACTACCAAGATAAGGGCGTAGAGGCAGGTTTCTTAGCTTGTCAAAATGTGACAGGGCCGTCTTTGCAGATTCTTCATCTGAAGACTGACATTTGGTTTCAAGATGTAACAGGAGCCTCCTAGATCTTTCTTCTAAATTTTTGTGAGTGAAGGCCTTACAGATCTCACAATCCTGAATATGAGGGTACCAGATCTCACATTCCTGAATATGAGGGTACCAGATCTCACATTCCTGAATATTACACTTTTCATGAGGATATGAGGATTCCTCATATAAAACACCTTTTTCTTGCACCTACTGCAGTCCTTGAACAGGGAAGACCTGGTTTCACTTGACGATAAAGGACGAAGTGTGACTTTGCTTATCCCAGGAAACACATAATGGGTAACACTAACACGGTGTGCTAATGCAGTGGAAAAGTAGATTAGAGAAGTCTGTCAAAAGACCAGAGAGCAGAAGAGGACTCCCACTGTAGACTGCAGTACAAATTCTGAAGATGGCTGCATGGGGTAGAGCTTGACCCCTACCACCTCATTGGTTTGGGTCATAAAAGGACCAAAGTGAGGTGGAGAAACTACACAAGTGAGTGCATAACATGGCAACCTGTATTGCTTTTTTCCTAAAATGTATATATGTTTTAAATTGCTGAGGATTCCCAGTCTGACGACAGGTAATATTCAAGCGTGTGAATCTATAAAAATCCAATGCTGGAGAAGTTGAGACACGAAAGCTTGCAAATACATTCCACAACACCACTTAGTAGCCATCGCTGAAAGTTCACCTCCAGTTCTGAGCCACAACAGCATGCCATTGTGGGTATGCAAATTTGCCAAAATGCAACCTTTTTCTCCAGGAAATGGTCTTCGTCTTAAAGGGCAGTGCAACTTTATATATAGCTTAAGCAACCCAGACAGACATTTTGGGAGGTCTGTCAGGACAAATGTATACCTGGTTTCACCCTTATTAGGGATCATAAGTGTAATAAAGTCCCGACAACCTTGTGGTTGGAGCATTTGGTCATATTTTGACAACACCAATGGTGGGTTTAAAACTGGGGGTGAACTTCCAGTGATAGATCGTAGGAGGTGTGGAATGTGCGACTTGGCTCAAATGGACTTTCCTACTTTCACATTTCAGGTGAAAGGTGTTTTTTTTTTTTTTAAATCCACTATAACCTTCTTGGTGAGATCTATAATATTGCATGAACAACTTGATTAATGTAAAGAAGCGCATTGAGTATAGGAGCACAGAACGTGTAAAGATCGGTGGATAAGGGCATAAACACAGCTTACCTGTTCTCACACCTCAAACACAAATCAATGACAATTTAATTTCTGGCACCTCCAAAGGGGTTACCTTTGTCCAAATTGAATAAGTCACCATACCATAAATCACTTAGGATTCGTTTTAGAGGGACACCCTGCCACCAGAATAATAAGGAAGCAATTGTATTTTAAATCAGCAATGCAGAAGTTAAAATGCCACCTATGTCTGCAGCAACAGCAGGGTTCGAAATGGACCTGCTTCTAGCATAGTAGAGCCTGGTTAGCTTGAAACCAACAACTTTCAGGAGCTACTTTTGGATCCTATGCCAACTGGTGCCTTCCCAACATGTAAATGTTAAATGAACTGAGTATTTGAGAATGTTAGTAAGTAATAAGAACACATTCAATATACATTTAAACACAAAGGCTCATACAAAATGGACACAAAGTTAGGAGGAGCATCTCTGGTAGCTCCTGGTTTCTCTGTGGTAGTTCCTACCTACAGGGTGATGACCAACACGGAGGAGGTGGTTTTAGCTCCTGCTCATTGAATCTCAGTTTCAAAACATGTGACAGGGTCCTAGCATCTGTCACGAACGCACATGTGATCTTTGAATCTGCTCTGTGACAATGGCGAGCAGGAGCGACAGATGTCAGGAGACTGGGGCAGCAAATGTATTACTATCCTTTTGGGAAGAGATTTGTATGTGGGGATGCTGGGGGTGGAGTGGGAGTCTGTTTAGCAGGCCTACCTTTCAGAAGAACAAGTTATTTTCTTACCTGGTAATGTTATTTTGATGGGATGTTCCGACGACATTCCACATATATGACAGCTAATCACCACAGCTGTCCTGCTTCCGAACATTTTCGGCGTCTGCATCCTGCGATGACGTCGATATGCTGTCCTCGAGGGCCTCCATCGAGCCGACGTCACCGGATGTTATAAGTAGGACGCACAACGCCCTTAGCCTCAGTTGTAGTATTTTCCCCGAGAACGTGTGGCACCAATCTTCTGCCAGAATGACTACAGAAAGCCTTGCGGAAACGAAATCTGCAATCGCATAATTAATTATGTAAAGGGGCAGCTAGGGAGGGAGCAATGTGGAATAGGTCGTCGGAACATCCCATAGAAAGAACGTTACCAGGTAAGAAATTAACTTGTTCTTCGAAGGGATTGGTTCCTCCGACGTATTCCACATCTATGACAGACTCCCAAAGCAGTACCAACGTAAGGAAGTGGGAAAAGAATTTAGAATTTTAGAATGCGCAATTAAATTGCAGAATAGAGGACCGCCTTGCCAAAGGCCAAATCTTGCCTATTGATAGAATCCAGGGAGTAGTGTTTTACAAAAGTATGGACAGAGGCCCATGTGGCTGCTTCACAAATGTTACGAATGGGAACACCCACACTCCTAGTAGAATGGGCCCGTACGCCTACCAGAGGGTCCTTACCCGTCAAGCGGTAACATTCAGACGTTTTCAAGATAATCCACCTAGACAAAGTCTGTTTAGTAACTGCTTGTCCCAAACGCCTTCCAGCGTATCCTACAAAGAGGATCGTCCACTCTGACCCGGGACATCCGTGAGATGTAGAAACTTAAAGCTCTCCTAGGATCCAACCTATGGAGCCTCTCCTCTTCCTTACCAGGATGCAGAGGAGGATAGAACGCCGGAAGACTGACCTTCCGGTTTAAATGAAACTCCTACACAACTTTCGGAAGAAAAGGACGAACCCCAAGGACAACCCTGTCCTTATGGAACACTGAAGGGTGGCTTAACGGAAAGTGCCTGCCACTCACTCACTCTGCGAGCGGAAGTAACCGCAACTAAAAATACAGTTTAAGGTCAACAGTCTCAAAGGGCAAGAATGCAAAGGCTCAAACGGAGCTCCCATGACAAATTTTAGAACCAGGTTCAAATCCCAACCGGGCACCTGGAAAGGAGACGGTGGGAACACATTAGTGAGCCCTTTCAGAAACTGAGAAATCAAAGTAATTTTAAAATAAGACCACTCCTCAGACGAGCACTGAAATATGGACAGCGCCGCCAGGTAACCTTTAATGGTACCCACTTGCAGGCCCTTATGGGCTAACTAAAGCAAAAAGGTTGAGGTAGTGCATGGCCGCTGTATGGTCTGTCAGAATCAGGACAGTCTTCCCCCGCACAGACGGCAGAAAAGCCTTCAGGGCTAGCCTGACGGCCCTCAGCTCCAACAGATTGATATGGAGTCTGGACTCTTGACAGAAACCAACGACCGTTGACTCAACTAGTTGGCAAAAGCCCCCCCTCAATCCTGTGAGGGATGCGTCCGTCATGATGGTCACCTCCAGCCAGGGTAGCCAAAATGGAGCCCCCTTCATCAGATTGCCTTCGACGGCCCACCACAGAAGATCCTGGGCAACCGAGGGCGGCACCTGAACGGGATCCGACTAACTGCTGGAGGACTGCGACCACTGCATCTTGAGAGCCCACTGCAGAAATCTCATCCGCAGCCTAGCCTCTGGCACCAGGAGAATGCAGGATGCCATGAGGCCGAGCAACCTCAAGAACTCGAACGCCGGGAGACTCTGGGCATGTTGAAACTTGTTCACCATCTGGAGAAGGTGATGAACCCTCAGCTGGGGAGGAAAAAACAGCCCCAGGGATGTGTCGAGCACTGCTCCAATGTACTGAGCCGCTGGGTAGGTGTCAAGTGGGACTTCTTTAAGTTGGAGGGAGAAGCCCAGCCTCTGAAGGGAGTGGCAGGTGACTGACAGACGATCCAGGACTTGCTCGGGAAAGTGCATCCTGATCAACCAATCGTCCAGGTAGGGGTAGACGTGAATCCCCTTTTCCCCGAGATACACTGCCACCACCATGAGCTTGGTGAAGACCCTCGGGACGGAGGTCAATCCGAACGGCAGGACCCGAAACTGAAAATGCGAGTCGCCAACCGCGAACCTCAGGTACTTCTTGCGCTTGGGATGAATCGGAACATGAAAGTAAGCGTCCTTGAGGTCTAGAGACACCAACCAGTCCTGAAGTTGAAGGGCCTGGAGGACTTGAGAGAGTACCCATCTTGAACTTGTTTGTTTATTTATATTGCGCACCAGACCCAGAGATAGTCGGGTGCAAAGGCAGAAAGAGGGTTGTTCAACTTAGGTTACAGGTTACAAATTAAACATAGGGTACAGCTACGGTTACAGTGCTGTAGGCACATTTACAAGTACACAGAATACAGAGTACAGAAGTGACATAAATAAAGCAGAACAAATATACACGATATGCATGAGATCACAGGTGTCAGTGGGGTGAGGTTAAGCATCATAGTCTTTTAGCCATTGAATCAGATTGGATCGGAATTGCCGGTAAGGGATATCTTCCCTTAGAGCAGGGGGAAGGGATTTCCAATATTGTGCTGCTTTGACAGCGAAGCTACTCCCCTCCAGATTTAGTGATTCTGAATCAGGGTACTAACAAAAGGTTGAAGTTAGCTTTTCTTAGGAGGAGAGAGGCAGTTTGCCTGGTGAATTTGTCTATAAGGTATTGCAGGGCTGCGTGGTTGAGGCATTTGTGTGTAAGGGATGCTGTTTTGAGGAGGATTTTGGTTTTAGTGGAGAGCCAGTTAGCGGATCTCCTGAGATCTGATATATGGGCGTTTTTTGGGAAGTTTAGGGCGGCTCTCAGGGCATTATTTTGAAGTGTCTGTATTTTGGCTGTGATGTATTTGTTGCTGCCTATGTAGAGGGCATTGCAGTAATCTAGTTTCGACAGGATTAGTGCCCTTGCTAGAATGACGCAGCTATTAGGAGAGGAAGGACTTGGCTGCTCTAATTAACTTGCAGGTGTAGGAGGTGGCTGAGGCCATAGCATTCACTTGTTTGCTAAAGGTAAGAGTAGAGTATGTAGAAGCCGAGAGTTTTAACTACTTTGGCCACAGTAATATTATTGTCAATTATGAAGGAGTCGTAGTTGGGACCTAGTTTTTTGATGTTGAAGAGGTGCCTAGAATGAGGAGTTCAGTTTTGTCATCATTCAGGCATAGACCGTGGGATGCCACCCATGCCTGGATGATGAGGTAGACTATTCACAAAGGCCAAATCCTTGTCATAATCTCGCGTCAATGGGATGAGGGTCTGTGTATCATCTGCATAATTAGTGTAGGTGATACCTAGACCATCTATATCATCGAAAAGGGGCTTTGTGAAAATATTGTAAAGGGTAGGAGAGACACATGAGCCTTGGGGAACGCCGCATGAAATAAGTGCAGGGTCTGCAGCTGCTAGAGGAGAGAAAACTCACATTCTCCTGTTATCTAAGAAGGACTGGATCCATGCTACTGCTTCATGGGAGAAGCAGGCTGCCGTGACCAGATGATTGCAAAGTATTGCATGGTCTACCAGGTCAAATGCGGCAGAGAGGTCAAGGAGTTGTAGGAGTGAAGTCGTGCCTTTCTCTTAGTGAATCTATTTGTGCCTTAAGGTCTAGGAGTGCGCTCTCCGTACCATGCTGTGGTCTGAAGCCGGACTGTCGAGCTCCTAGGAGGTTTAGTTCCAGGTGGTGCTGAATTTATAGGTAAGCTACTTTGTCTAGGATTTTCAGTAGGAACGGCACAGTGGTTATGGGGCGATAGTTGGTTGGGATGGAGGGGTCCAAGGTTTGCTTCTTGAGGGGGAAGACCCAGGAATGTTTCAAGTTGCTAGGTATGGAGCCTGATGTGAAAGAAGCGTTTATGAGTTTAGGAATGAAGGGTGAGAGTTTGCGGGCAGCGTCTTATGATTTGGGCTGGACATGGGTCGCCCTGGCAATTTGAGGGTTTGAGGGTGAGGATGACTTTCTCGACTTCTATAGCAGAGACTTCGCAAAAGTAGAAAAGCAGGGGTGTCCAGTGTGGGTGGAGTAGGAGTGGATTTCGGAGTTGGTTGAGGGCTCGTAGTAGCCTTGGAGGGGAGCCTATGTTGGCAATGTTAGGGACAGTTATGGAAGCTTTGTTATTGTTGATCTTCGCCTGAAGCATTGTTATCTTGTTGGCAAGGGCGTTTTGTAGGCCTGTGCACCAGTTCTTGTCCTTGATGCAAGTGTCGGGTGCTTGGATAGGGGATTCTACTTCCTTTAGGATGGCAAACCATTCTTTGGTGTTAGATTTGGCTGGAGTGATACGGGTGTTGTAAGATGTTTGTTTCGCGAGGATGATTTCTTTTTTGTAGATGTTAGCCAATTTCTTGACGTTATTTTTATTGGTGTCTGAGGGGTCTGATCTCCAAGTTTTTTCACTTAGGTATTTCTTTTGTCTGATGTCTTTCAGTAGGGGTGTGAACCAGGTATTTAGGTGTTGGCGGGGTTTACTCTTCCTAATTTTCAGTGGTGCGATAGCGTCCAGAGAGGCAAGCATCACTTCATTGTACTTTTTTACCATGGAGGCTGGGTCAGACTGATCTGAAATGGAGTTTAATGTGGGGAGAATGAGGGGGGGTGGGAGAGATTTTCCAGGGTAATATTTTTTTTAGTTTCTTGTAGGTGCTGTGGGAGCTAGGATACTGTTGTTCATGGGTGTGGTGGCTGCTAGGGTGAAGGATACCATGTGGTGATCGGACCATGGCTGAGGTATTATAGAGGTGATAGTGGTATTATAGAGGTGACAGTTGGGTTCGGCGAGCCAATCGAGGGTCCTTCCTTTGATATGTGTAGGATCTGTAATTTTTTGGAGAAATCCTAGTTCCTCAAGAGTACTGTTAATTTGTAGGGCATTGGGGTCACGTGCGTCATTGAATCCAAGGTTAAAGTCACCTAGGATGAGACACTGAGTAGAGTTTTTTAAATTGTCAGATAGTAGGTTCACGAGGTCCTTCCTGAGGAGCTTGTTCAAACCATGCAAGTCTATGATGGGTTTCAAACCCCCCCAGCCCCCCCCCCCCATCTTTTTTCGGGATCAAAAAATATGGGGAATACCATCCCTTGTTCCTCTCAGCTACAGGCACCAGTTCTATGGCGCCTTTCTCCAGCAGGGATTAGATTTCCTGCGCAAGGAGCGGATCCGGACTCTTCAAAGAGATTCTCTGGTGGATTGTCGTGAGGCCTCTGCCGGAAAGGAAGACAGTAGCTATGGGCTATGATCTCCAGAACCCACGCATCTGAAGTAATGGCACGCCATTCTACAAGATGCTGCGCCAGCCTTCCCCCAACCGGCGAACCATGGGACATGGTTTCATGACTGAGCTGAAGCGGCTGCGGCAGTGCCTGAGGACAAAGAGGCAACTGCCCGAGCGGCCTTGGCACCTCAAGTACCTTGTTTTCCACCTCTGGCACTCCTACGGTGGCCCCTCTGACTTGCAGCTCCCCTTGATCTACCAAAGGAAGATTAGTATCGAAAGTAACCTCCCCTCCATTGCTGTCCCCTAGGACGAAAAGGTAGAGGTAGGCGAACTGCAGCGCTCAACGACTTCGCTGCAGCTTTGGAGGTCTGCAACCTGTCAAGGCTCTCGTCAGCCTTGCTGCCAAAAAGATGGACACCATCAAAGGGCATGTTGAGAAGCCGGGCTTGTACGTCAGGAGCAAACCCCGATTTCCGCAAATACACAAATCTGCGCATCACGGTGCTCGCCGCCATGGACCGGCTGACACAGACCTGACTGAACGGATTCACACATGGCATCCTTGCCATCCTGAACGAGGTAAAGAAAACCATCCCGTTCCCCCCCTTCACGAATATGTTCATCCGCCAAAGACAATTCCACAGAGTGCGAGTGAAACGTGCTAAGGCACACACGGAGTTGGCCGCCTGTAAAGCCATACCCCCTGAAGAAAACACTTTCTTTGCCAAGCCATCAAAATGTTTGTTGTCCCTATGAGGAGGGATGGTTGGGTACGACGCCTGCTTTGCTGAGGCCGTAGCCGCCTGCACCACCAAACTCTCCGGAGTAGGGTGCGTAGTCAAGTAGCAGGGGTAGACTAGCTGGACGGTATTTTTTCGGCAACGACTTACTTACAACCGGGAGACTCTCCGGAGCAGTCCAAGCCGCCGCCACACTTCTCTGTAAAGCCATATGAAATGGCAGCACCGGGTCAATGGGCGGACATTGGTCAAGGATATCTGTCAGGTCATGCTGCAGAAAATACACTGGTTACGCAGACCACCCAAAGTACTCCGTCACCCTCGACATGAGTCACCTGTATGAAGAGTCAGCATGCGTACCAGGCTCCGGCCTGCCAAACTCAACCTCCGGGGAGGTATCAAGACCACTGGCGTCTTGCAATGACTGACGCAGGTCTTCCAACTGGCTATGATCAGATAACAGGTCATCAGGAAACAAACCTTCCTCAGACCCTTCATCCACCGCAGATGTAATCCAGAGGCTGGAATAAATCCCTGGATGAGAGCACAAAGACAGGCCTTACCGACTTCTTCAGGGCCTTCCTCAGTTTCCACCGATGCACGGGGTACCTCCGGTAAAGCCTCCAAACAAAGCATGGAGGGTGTCGACAAAATCAGCGTCGAGCGTGGCACCGATGGCTTCGACAGTCCGAGGGTGGTGCCCCGAGCATGTCCTTTAACAGCCTCTGCGCCGATGACTTCCTCGGAGGCGGAGCCTCGAGAGAGTCCCTCGACGGACATGGCGCCAATGGCGTCGACGCCTTCTTAGAAGACCTCACAGGCTCTACCTGTCTCGAGGGCGTAGAGGACCGGGACCTAGAGCGGTCATGGCTAGCGTGATCCACCTTGTCCGACTGGGACCTCGAAGGTTCCCGTGATAGCGCTGACCGCCCGAGTCCGAAGGCGTGTGAACGGTGGCCCTAGCGTGTTCCTTGCCGGCTTCTCTCGAAGGCACGGATGGAGCGGAGCCCTGCGACTCGAAAATCGCCAACATTTCCTTACAAAATGCGTCTCATTCCGTAGGAGAGGAATGCTTGGTAGGACAAGCTACCCAACGTCTGGCAGAGTCCTCGGCCGAGGAAGGCAACCGGTGACGGCTCTTCCACGAGTGCCTCGAAGAGGCAGAGGAATGGCGGGAACCACTCAGGGACCGAGACGCCCTGGACTTACGCCGACGATGCGGAGAGTCACCCCTCAAATCATCAGTCGAAAGCCCAGCAGATTTCGACTTTCAGGGCTTGGAAACCCACCCAAAAGCTTCTTCTTTCGCTCCCGCAAGGCCTTGGACGTCAAAGACTGGCATTCGTCACAGTCATCGGTGGCGTGGTCCTCGCCGAGGCACCAGAGGCAGCCGTCGTGCGGGTCCGTAAGTGACATCTTGGAACCGCAGTCCCGACACTTCTTGAATCCTGACCGCGGGGTAGAAGAAGAAATGATAATTTCACAAACCAAGTTCGAAGAACCGATAGAATCGGAAGAACCGAGGTGCTCAGAGATCGCCCTAAGCAAACACGTTCGCTGAAAAAACGGACTGAGGCTACGGGTGTCGTGTGTCCTACTTATAACATCCGGTGACGTCGGCTCGACAGAGGCCCTCGAGGACAGCGTATCGACATCATAGACGCAGACGCCAAACATTTTCCAAAGCAGCACAGCTGTGGTGATTACCTGTCATACATGTGGAATACGTCAGAGGAACCAATCCCTTCGAAACAGGACTACACGCCAGATTGCATCTCGTGAGGATCAGGGCACAAAATGTGCATTCACCCTTGGCTAGTCATAATGAACTCTTGGTATGCGTAAAATTGAGATTGCAAGTTACTTAAAAGCTGGCTAGTAGTTTGCAGTTTTAAATGTTTACCCTAGCAGTGTGTGATGCACAGGTGTGGGCAGAGTTTGGCATGCAGAGGGATGCTTTCATGTTCCGGCCCCATTCTAAACCTCTAAAGTGACAAAATCCTCTTGGAGAGGTTACTCACCATCCAGGGTTTGGTGCAGGCATGGCCAACCAGTGGGAAGGAGGTGAAGCAGGAAACTGGTGTAATGAAGTGGTTACAAGTAGAGTGTGAAAAGCTCACACAATCCTGCATTTCTACCAGAACATAAGTTGGGACAGCTTGAGAACGTCATGTACAAGGGCGTTTAAGGAAGAAGTTGAGGAATCGTCAAAAGAGCATCAGTTTAGTTATGGAAAATGCAGTTCAGAATATAAGGAAAGCACAGCTGTCCTTCTACAAAGAGGGAAGTGGAAAGAAAAAGACTGTTTGGCTCCCGGAAAAGATGGCTCAGGCTAAAAGTGTGAGGACTAGTGTAGGGAATCTTTGACTGGAATAACGAGGAGTGTAAAATGGAGGAAATAAAAAATATCAGGAGCAGAGCAAGTCTGGAGTAAGGCAAAGGAACACAAAAAAAAAGCATTCAAAAGTCTTTATTTGCCCAGAATTTGAGATGTGAAGCAAAAGTCTTCATACCTAAATCAAGCGTAAGGAGGAAGGGAGTACAGAAGCAGTTTCACTTATCCTCGGGCCACATCCCAGTCTTGCGTTACCACTGTGTCAAAGGCAGGTTTACTAGCATAAAGAGGTAGTCACGCCCATAGGACTGCTATGCTTTCAAGCAAAAATGTAGCAAGCAAATATACTGGATACAATCATCACAAGGCAAATCTCTTATGGGGGCAGGAGCGGGGGGAGGTATGGCATCAGTCTGGAGTCACAAACTTCCCATTGGTAGTCACCTTAGGGCTTCTGGTCACTCAACTGTCGGGTGTCTTCAGGTACTAATGGGTCCCACTACTGCCACATTCCAGAATATATTGCTAAATTGAATTGTAAAAGGTCAGCCACCATCTTGGAAAAGCAAATTCCTCATTCCTGTTTTGCCATGGTACTAGAGGTGGCTCCAGACTTGAAAGCATTGTATACAACCTGCATTGCTCTTGTTTTCATCTTAACATCCTAAAACCTCCTTCACGCCAGGGGCTGCTGATGCACTGTACCTTTTTCTCTCCATCTCTCCTCATATTGTTGGTACTTTGCTTTATGTCCTAGTTTGAGTTTCTCCCTTACAGACGTATTTTATGCCATTCCTGCTTTTTCTTGCAGCTTGACTTCATGTGCCTTAATTTGGGGCCGAGCCACTTATTTAGTACGTGGTGCCTAAAGTAGAGCATGAGGTCCCATCTATGCAATTGTCTAGTACCTTTTGGGGTGGATGGTGGAGGGGCCATTGTCACAGAAACAAGGCATCAATGGCAGTGGTCTCAGTGCCTACTTTAAAGATGTTGCTACGATTGACGTTGCTTAGGAAGTAGTAATCATAGGCTTTTGTGCCTGGAAGCGACAAGTCGCTTGGTGACTAAACACCAACAGGGCAGTGGCACTCTACTCTTGACAAAGATTGGAAAGTGACCCTCTGGTAAACACTCCAAGGAATCCCTAAAGTTGTGCAACTAAAACGGTTTAAATGGAAGGATTACTAACGTCAACTTTAACATTTCTCTTCCTTATAGGAGCGTTACTGCCTGCTCAGACCCAGACCAAGAACTTGCATCCCTGGATTTCCTGGACTCCCCTAATGGAGGTCAACCTGGGCGACATGGTCAGGGTAGAAGAAACGAACAGTTCATGGAGGCCATCCTCGACCACATTTTTCTCGTCACATTACAGTCTTCCCTTTCACCCAGAGGTGCTGTACCTGCCAAAGAAGTTACGTGGAACAGAGTTAAACAATGCCAGAAAATACAGCACCAAGTGGGCTGAGCTCAAGAAACATTAACTCTGCATGTGTGCCAAGAATAAACAGCGAGTTGCGCTACAATTTCAGCAAATCAGAGGATTCGGAAGCAAGCAAGCCCTACCTTTAATATAGGCCCCAACAAACAAACACCATTACTTATGGTCATTCCTAAGAAAGGTTGCTGCATCTACTTCTAGAATCTTTCCACCGGGACTATTCCAATGCAGAGTTCAAAAAAAGAGTGGGAGCTGGGAGCCATTTAGTTCCTGCTTGCAGCCTAGAAGATGCTCGTTAGCTTGACCCAACATATACCAGTAGCTATATTTGGCTCCCCAGGCCAAGTGGTGCCGAACAAACACCTATGTAAATTTAACTGAGTTTGGAATATATAACTAAACATTAGTACACATATTTTACTACAATTAAACCCTAACAGGGTCATAATGTACACAATGCATTTCCATCTTATGTGAAAGTTATATTTGCGGAACGTCTTGTACTAGTACCTCGTTCCCCAGTGGTACCTACTGGTCACTGGGTAATGCTAGATCCCAGGAGCTGCTTTTAGCACCTGCGTATCCAATTTCGAGCCCTGTGATGCCCTCTCTCGTTCTAAGAGACACAAACTACAAAGCGACTACAAGTTTAGCCCTAGAAGCCCCTTTTAGCTCCAATACAGCTGTTATGTTCAAACTTCAGTTGCCCTACAGAGAAGATCCTCTGCCTGACCTTTCATGCCAATCATGTCACTGGCACTCCATTCTTAACATCCAAACTCAGTCACTACATCCTCTTCAGCACGTCACTCTGGAAATGCACACATCTCTTGGCTGTTCACAGTTCCTGCTTCGCTCGGAAAGGAGCTTTCTGTCATCACCCTTCATCCGGAATCTCCCCTTTAGAGCCAATCGCCATTATCCTTTGTCATAGTCTCAAGATCCTCCCATTTATCCGCTCAGCTCAATTCCTAGCTGTCTCTCACTGTTCACCATTATGCGACAGGATATTGATGGATTTAGAAATGGTCTACCCATACATTCTCCTATCCATTTTAAAATACACAAATGTACACAATTGTGTTCTCACAACCTGCCTGGCTCCTATAAGGTGTGAATTTGGTTACCTAGGTTTTCCTCAGGACTGCAGTGCCTCGGCCCACAATGGCCTGCAAGCAATAATGTCATCCAAAGCCTTGCTTCTACAACCAATATCCCATAGGATCCAACACATGCAACCTTGTCCTGCCACAACAAGGCCCGTCTATTTACAGGTGTGACAGAATGTGACATATGGGGTATTATGCAGTCTTCTTGTCCAGTTATGAGGACGTGCTGGTTATATGGCAGGATTTATGTATTCAACCCCATCCAGAAAAGGTGCGAGAGTTTGGGCCAGTGGTGGGTCTTGCTCCCCTGAGAGAGGAGAGGTCTCTTTGAAACTGCTATTAATGTCCGCCAACGTAAGTCAAGGTTTTCCACCCATTCAGAGGTGAAGAAAAGTATTCCATCAATGAAAGCACAGCAGGTGCCCGGGATGGATTATATAGCTGGTGATTGTAAGCAAAGCAACCAGATCTAGGGAGTAATTTACTGAGGCATGCATTTAATGCAATAATGACAAAGATTAACCTAAGCACATGGAAATCTGCAATAATTTTCCTTATTTTTAAGAAAGAGGAAAAGCGACCCTGTGAGTTAAAGATTAATTTCCCTACTAGAATAGTCTTAAAATATTTGGGAAACGGGTCCTATCAAAATTATTGGATTAATAAAAACATTTCAGATCTGCAATATGGCTTTAACAAAAATCTAGGAATCAAACTGGAATCTTTAAACCTGTACCTGTTGACAGCAGGGAACCATTTCACAAAGCCTTTAAGAATTTAAGCATGGCCTACCTGTCCATATTCTTAAACAGGCCACAAGGATGAAGCAAGCCACACGTGCCATTTTAATTTCTCTCAATTAAGAATGCAAAGTCAGTTGAAATAATGCTAAAATAATGTGAAACATTCACCAAGCTAAAGCAATCGATATGTAAGGAAGTGGCATTTTTGGGTTTGGGCAGAAGAAAGTCCAAGGTAGAAAATGTCCTCCTAATTTTGCAACTAAATTGGTCTTTCATAGGGATACCATGGTGTCTATGTGCAATAACCCTAAAGTTATGCTTTCAAATTTTTTTCTACAGAGTATCTGTACAAGTGACCAGACTACAAATTCCAGGCTTAAGACGTGAAAAAAGACGAACATCGAGTAGTGTCCTACAAAATAGACTGTTCCTTTGTGGGAACAGTGAAGTGGTCTTTTTCAAAAGTCTTACTAAATGAGCATACTAACAGAGTCTATGTCAAGAAGTTGAAGCATAATGCTCGCCTCCAATCTTATTTATTACTCTTCAGCAGTTTCAACAAAAACATAAAACTGAAAAGGCTTTCCCTTTCTCCCCAGCAGGGACCAGGTGCATAAATGGAGCTCGATATAAAGCACCCCCCGGAGATGACATATAATCAATTGTGGGACCTTACGGTGGTGCTGCGGCTGCTAGCGAGCTGGCCAGCGGACAGATACTTGTCGCTTCAGCAATTCTCAGGCAAATAGGCCATGCTCTTATGTTTGGTGTCTTGCAAACGAGTAGCGGATGTCAAGGCCCTGGAAATACACAGGAAATCCTTTGGTCCCGAGGGGGTGACCTTTTCGATAGTTAAGAGGACGAAGACAGGAACCACTACAGTGCATTATCCCTATTTTCCAAGCAACACGAAGTGGTGCATAACGACATATATTAAAGAATACGAGAGCAGAACAGAGGAGTGTAGAGCAGCAGGTACTACGCAATTGTTGATAGTGTGCATGAAACCGTTCCAAGCTGTAGTGATTGCTACAATAGCTAGGTGGGTGCGAGAGGCGATGCAGCTAGCAGGTATCAATTGGAGGGAGTATGGAGCGCATTCAGTGCGAGGAGCAATGGCATCCAGAACGTTCACTGCATGCGCATCATTGCGAGATATTATGCAGGCAGCAGATTGGGCTAGTGACACTACTTTTAAAGAGTTTTATTTTTTAAAGAGTTTTATTTTAAGCCAATTGAAAGTGTAGCTGTAACCGTATTGGGGAAGCTTTGAACAAGCATAACGCTCACCCTCCAGTCGTGACATAGAATTAGGATTACCCGTGCTAATTGCATAGGTAGTCTTGATTCTATTAAAGACTAGGAGGCAAGCATTAATTTCCCCCACTTTTGTCATGTACTGTATATCACAGGATTAAAATGCAGATGGTTTATAACAGTACAAGGACACCACCCTGATATTGTTTGTATGATCCTTAGGGGAAGACCAGAAGAAAAATTGAAGGTTGAGGAGTTGTGGGCAACTGAGCCCGAGATAGCAGAAGTACACATTCAGAGAGCAGCAAGTTTGAAGCCTGCGAGAGCTACAATAATTTGTCCTGTTGGATTGGACAAAGTTGAAAAGTTACAAGCTACACATTTCAGAGCAGTCAATGAAGAGGCGTCGTTGAGGAAGTGGGTCATAAGCTGGACTGGCCCTAGCAGGACTACAGAGTCAGTGGGACTTGTAGTTTATAGGTTAAGAAAAAGGGAGAAAGGGAAAGCCTTTTCAGTTCTCTTATGTTTTTGTTGAAACTGTTGAAGAGAAATAAATAAGAAGTTGAAGCATAATGCTCGCCTCCTAGTTTTTAATAGAATCAAGACTCCCTGTGCAATTAGCAGGGGTAATCTTCATTGGAAATAGTAACGACTCGATATACCAATCCACAATTAGACGTGCTACTGGGAACAGAGGATAGTGCTCCCAGCTCAATTAACGCCTCGCCTACTTTAATTACCAGACAGTTTTAATTGCTTAAATCTGAATACAAAACGCAGGGTTTGGTATAATACTTGCCCTGAAGACATATCATGCCCATTTTTATGAAACGCTCTTGCCGTTGTATGGTGCTTTACATACAGGAAGCATATTGTGCATCTTTAGACAAAGTTTTTCGACACTGCCAACCGGCCCGGTTCTTTTGAGTGCTAAAACGGAGAACATAGCATGGGCATCAAAGGAATATTTACACAATGCACTTAAAATAACTTCAATATTCGCCCCGATTTTAAGATTTTATCTATAGATTTACATAGATACATTTTGTATATACTGAGAGTGCCTTATGTTTAAAGCTAGCTTATTATTTACTTTTTGGGATCGATGTAAAACTTGCTTTGATGACTGCATTGTAATTGATTAGGATGTAAATAAGATTTCCTCTGAATGGACTTTCATGGGACTTTACTCGAAATAAAGTCTGAATTCGTAGTCCTGAAAAGGTAAATCAATGCAAATACTTTATCATAGTCAATATTTAGCTGACCAGTTTAACGTGCAATTACTAAACTAACAGAGGAGTTTACAATCCTGGGAAACTTGTACAAATTCATTTTTGCAGGGGATTTTCAAGTCATACAACAAGCAGTTTATATAGAAATTTGCTATTCAATGCTTTAGGTTTGCTACTTATGGCCATCATGATAGATATAAAATTCCCATGTAAAATTTTGAGCAAATGAGGCTCAAAGTTTTGACATGGGGGAATCCTCATGTTAAGCTCTGCTCTGGCGGCAATAATTAAGCAAAAGTCCACTACTGGGAGCTTTTGCTTACTGCTGCCAGAGAGCAGAGCTCAACAATGAGAGGAGGCCGCCACAGTAATTGCCTTGACTTTAATTTTATGTTTCCTGTGCTCCCCAATCCCAGGGAAGCACAGAAACGTAAAATGAAAGGCACAGCAATTATAAATAATTCGCCGGCTGAGTTTTCTGAATTGCTGCCACTTTCTAGTTTCTGAACACGGGAAACTGAAAACTAAAGTCGCAGCAATTCTGAATACTCGGTCGGTGAAGTATTCCCAATTGCCCAGACTTCTTTTTAAGTTTCCCAGGCTCCCCCAAGCTCAGGGGGAGCCAAGGAGACTTAAAAAGAAAAGCACGGCAATCATAAATACAACAATGTTGTATTTATAATTGATGCGCCTTTTGTTTTAAGTCTCCCGACTAGAAGCGAAAGCCACAGCAATCATAAATACAACAACGTATTTATAATTGCTGGTACTTTCCCTTTAAATTTCCCGGGCACCTCCTCTGCTTCTAATTTATGCCTTGATATTAATATTCAACTATAGATTGTCAAACAATACACATTTTCCTATATAGCGCATAAGCTCAGGAATATTCTCCTCACCAAGTTGAGTGGTGTTCCCTGGACTAAACATGCACATAAATTAACTAATCCCTACTGAGCTGACAGTCTGTAAGATTGTAATTGTATAGTGTGAAAATGATGCCCTCAATGTGCATCTTTTGGGGAACAAAATTGGAGTTTACACTCTACATAGACAAGCAATATCTCCTCAACAACCAACAAAAGGTGAATAACTTGGGGTGAATATTGTTCCAATGGACATGATGCCGCACCTCTTATGGAGGATGTCTTCTTGGGTATCTCTCAGACCTCTCCCAAGACAGTTTGTGATCACATCTCTAAAGCCCCAACTCCTGAGTTTTATAAAGAATTGATTATCGAACAAAACATGATGTAGATGGGATGGTATGATAAGGACTGTGGAGACCAAAAAGCAGCAGTGATTTTAGCCTTGAAATCAGAACATGGATGAACTTGATGAAAACCCAAGAAATTGACCCCCGCACGTCCCCACCTCAATTGTACACATTACCAAAGATATGCAGAAAAATCACTTTAGTAATCTTTACAACAAAACTAGGATATTGGGAACAAGGAAATTATTTCCAAAAACGTTATCTTGATACATATGAATTAATATTTTCTTAAAAGTTGAGTCGACAATAGCTGCTCAAAAAGGAAGCAAAGCTCCAGGACTAGGTAACCATCCATCTAAGCCACTTTAGAAATCGAGATTAGCATTTGGGTCCCCTTGCTTCATAAGATTTTTCGGTTCCAACTAGGCGAGACCTACACCCATCCTTCTGAAAAATTGGCCTTTTTTGATTTTCGTTGATCTCTGCACCGCATTTGATGCAGTCCCCAGGAATACATTGTGGAACCACTCTAATCAAGTCAGGAGTCCCATTGGACCCAATATCTACCTCAAAGCTCTACAAAGACAATTATGCTCAAGTGTGCTTTGGCTTGGGTGGGAATCCCTTTGACCAAAAGGGTCAACGCTTTTCTACCAGACCTGGGTGAAAGAAAAATGGCTTCCTGCTTTTTGAAGATGATGCAGTGCTAAGTAGCAAAACCCCCATCAGCCAGAAATATTTTAGTGCAACATAGCCAAGCGCAGCAACATGGGATTGGAACTAGCTCTAACAACAAATCTGTTCTAAAAGAAAAACTGCAATCTCATGGATACATCCAACACAAGAATAAAGTACTACGATTTGAGAGTACGGATAGATGGGGTAGATCTCTGGGAGAAGCAAAGCAAATAACTAAGAGCATGTTGGCTTTTGCCAAACAAAGTTCTTTTTCCAAACAGTTTGGTTGGAGAGCAGTGAAACAAACTTTAGAGATTTTAAGAGCATGTGCAAATTTTGCGCCACTATACGGTGTAACACTGGGATATGCCAGCATACACCGGCTCAGGAGCAAAGAAGCAATTCTTTTGGAAACCATGCTGCCTCTACCCAAAAGCACCTCTTCTACCCTTACGTTTGAACTGGGGCTAAAGAATGGTGTTTTGAGGCTAAAAAATCAAACCCCTACTCCATTGGTTCATACTGTGGGGACCTAGACAGCTGCTTCCTGATCAAAAAGCACCAAGGGATGCATTATCACAAAATGGTGCTAAAACCATAGCCTGGTTCTGGTATATCCGATCTTGCAGAGAGCTTAGATTTAGCTATACCTGAAACATTTAATTATACCTATAAATGACAAAAGTAAAGGATATTCAAACAGGTTGCATTTAAAGAAATGTGTATACCTACCTTCAAGAGCAATCACAAGAAAGTGGAAGGTGGACATGCATCAGGAATGCAACTTCAGCAAATACATTTTCTAATTATTTGTCCACAATACACACATTTGATTACTTCTGCCACTTTTTAGGACAAATTCCAATACTGTGAATCAAGCAATACTACATTGACTTTGGACTCAAGAAGTAGTGCTATGGGGGGGAATAACCCAGCTCAAAGAAAGCTTGGTGCACCAGGTACAAATCACTTAAGAAAGGATTTGAAGAGTAATGACTTAATGTATATATAAATATGGGAATGTGATGAATCATTAATGTATTTGATGACATTTGACACCAGTCCAATATTCTGTGGCTTAAATGAACTGATTTTTATTGATGAAGTGGTAAATGTTATTGTCTGAAGGTTTTTAAATGTTCTTATTTTATGGTTTAGTCCAATAATAAACTCAGACTACTATTTGGAACTGACTGTTGCTCGTTTTGTCCGAATACACAGACATAGTGAATAAGCAGGTTAATTTTCAATTTACCTGAAGAGAGGTGCGCAGTGATTTTCTGCATTTGATATGAGGCAATCTGATACGCGCATTGGTACGAATTACACTCTACATGTAGCCACCCAGCTTCCAAATACAGTACGTCATCCCTTATGAAATTCTCTTGAGGGCAATACTGAACACTATAGGAGACTTTACAGAAAGTAGCAAAGATCACAGCATACTAAAATTCTTCAGCTAGGCCTTTTTGGAAGTTTGGCAATCCAGAAGGAAAATAAAAACGTAACAAAAAAAAATGAGGGATAGGAAGTCAAATACTTCCCTAGATTGCACTGTATTTAATAGGGACTTGCAGCTGTGGAGGGTTAGGAGGTATTACGTACCACAATGGCTTTATTTGATGTCTCAAGAGTTCCTCCCATTTCTTAATCCAGAATGGCACTTCTACAAATCCATTTACGAGGTTTTACCCCTTTTTTCTTCTAAAACTTGAAGGGTAGAAACATTGCACCCCTCTTAGCTAGCCACCTACTCAAAACACAATGGCTTCCTCATTTTAGGCTTGGAATTTTGACTTTAGCCCAAAAAAAATAAAAAAACGCAAGTACTAGTTAAATTAAAGGAGGTATCCTTGGAGAATTAAATCAAGGATACAGTTAAATGTCATCGATAGAATATTCAGGGTTGTGAAAAGAATGCACATACTGGTTTGTTTTGTCAGTGACAAACAAAAATGTTGTTCAATTAAAGTCAAAAGACATTGCATGTATGTATAGTTGGTGCCGCCCCATGCAAACCACTTCTGTGTTCCATGTGTGCTAGATGTCCAACAAGTGGCAGAGTCAAACTAGTGATGGTGAACTCACTAGTGCCTAGTTAGTGGTGCAAAAACATGATGCAGGTTCTGGTAAGCCTTCAGCTTCTTTCTAGGCAGTGGAGGGTGCAAGAGGAGGGAGCATTGTCGCACTCACTGGCACATCATGTGGTGATATAAAAGACCCTTCTGGAAAAGGGCAAAAAACAGGAAAGTATGATCCTGTGCTTCCGAACGTCAGCAAAACGCAAGATGGAACGGAGCTGGTCTGAGGATTCATGGAAAGCATGCGTCTTTCCCATGACTGAGCCTAAGAGTGGAGTCGGGCACTGCAAACAGATTAGATATCACAACAAAGTTAATCTGTGCAAACTTTCAATTGGGAAAGCATTCCAGAGTGCCCGACTTAAGTCAGAGGTTCATAACGCATCCTTTGGTTTTGGGGTAGAAGGCAAGTACTTCGAGTTTACTTTCATTGCCTGGCAATTTTGGCATCTAAAACTATACGCTTTAGGAAACAATTGGCTTCCTTTACAATGGACAGATTTGAAATAACTTATTTTTAACATGATCCATGAGCTGTTACAAACATGCTACACATACCTCCAGCTAGTGAGGGTCTTTACTTGGCAAGATTTCTAGTTTACAAAAGGTAGGCCTGTCTGAGAAAATACAGCTCAGATTTCTGGGTCATTCACAAAATTGTGCCTCCTGTGGAATTTCACCTCTTGCTTAGTGCCATAATGAAAGTTATGCCCCTGTAAAATGCAAGGTAAACAGATGCACACACCTGCACCCAAACATTGTCACCACAGAGCATACGTGGGTCCACAAATTACAACTATTGCTAAGGCCTTTTTCATTTAACATAGAAACTGGCTGTTTGATGCAAAGGAGACAACCAAAAATTCTTGGAAGTTGGACATACACTCCATGTAAAAGACAAGGTACAGAACTTTGGAGTGAAGCCATATCAAAAAGCAGCATACCGTCAAAGCGGCAAAATACTGGAACTCCCTCCCTTCTGCCTTAAGAGATGACCTATCCTACCTACAATTCCGATCCAATCTTATCCATTGGTTTAAGGAACACGATATCTAAACTCACATCACATTCAATCTCCTTAGCACCTACAGTATTTATTGTACATGTGTCTTACAGCATTTTACTGTATATATATTTGTCAGACAGCAATGCATACTTACCTCAGTATAAAGTTCGTTCTGACTGTTGTTCACGCACACAGCATTGTAACCATAGCTGTTTTTTACTCTGTACCAATGTAACTTAAGTTGAACAACCCTCTTTATGCCTTTGCACCCTAATACCCTCGGGTCTGGTGCGCAATATAAATAAAACAAACAAAAAGAATGGAATAGGCTGCAGGACATTTATCGTAGAAAACACAAATACCAAAGTCCAAGAGTTCATCACAGTCATGTCCTTGGTCTCGTACAGATAGAAAGATGCACTTGCATATTAAAAGGGTCCAATTAGTGTACAAAGCATGCGATAACCATTTTGTTTGACTCAAATATTGCAGTGTAACAAAGAAATGAAGCATCATTTAAAGTATTTTTATTCTGTTGTGCATGTACTTCACTTTGAATAACACTGTAGTATTCAAATCAAAATGAATCCTTCCCAAACATATTGCTGGATGTAGCTAGGGGAGCAGACCTAAAAAAGGAACCCTCCTCCTGAGGTCCACGCCACATCACAAGACGTAGGCCACACAGAACCACTGAATTCAACGTGCCGATTTTCACATTAAGCTCATGGACACTGTCAGATGGCCGGCCTAATAAATAAAGCTCAAATGGGACCAGTCACATTTGTCATTCAAGGCTCCTCATAAAATCTATTCAGCCAAGATTGTGCATTAAGATCGTGTTTACTTCAAGTAAGAATCACATGATGAAGAAGGCTGGTCAAACTTTTCTCCTGGGCCGAAGTCATAAGATTATGTTTGCCTCCAAGAGAAAAGCATGTTTGAGCATACTTTAGCAATATTATGGAAAGGTGGTCATTTCCACATGCACAGCCGTTGCTATCTGCAGGCCAAAGTAGGTATTTCTTTATTCATAAACCGAATACGAAAGAAATGCTCAAACTTAAAAATGTAATCTTTAAAAAAGTAATCTCTGAGGGAAGCTTTCATAAACATAAGATTACAAATCATAGATAAGCAAATGTATCGTGGAGATTCTCCCTGGAAATAAGCATGACAAAGGGACAGACAGCGCATTTGATGGTGTGCACTAATAGAGTGACATATTGATTTAATTATATGGGCATGTGTTAAGTTACTGTAATTAAATGAAATGACTCTCCATAACATGGAGTGCGTTTACCCCCTCCCTGCTAGGTCGTGGGACTGGTGGAAGCCACACCTCAGTGACGAGATATGGGACAAATAGCATGCACACAGGGAGAGAGATTGTTTAAGAAAATAAGGAATATTAAAGATTATTTCAGGGTACCAGTAGAAATGGAGAGGCTGGGGAGAATGGACCAGGAGACTGGTTTACAGGAGCCATTTTCAATGAGCAGGCCAGAAGGAGTGCATCAGCAAGCCAGCTGAAAAGCACCTCGCGGAGACAGCAGCTCCAGCCTATTCTCCACAAAATGAGAAGCCACATTCGAAATGCAAGTAAAATCCTGAGATAACCCAACTTGTCCCTCCGTTATCCATGGTAAAATCCCAGTAATCAAAAAGGTCTGAGAATAAAGGGAAATGGTAAGTCAAAGACATGCTGTGTTAAATGAAATGCCCTGTGTCGCCCATTTACATTGAATACCCAGTGAGATGCAATTTAAAAAAGGCTAGCATTTTGGTGCAATTTAAATGCATTATTGTTTGTGTAAAATTAAAACCCATTAAATAGAATCCTTGGCTTATGCAGACATGGAATCACAGGCCAAGGTGTAGTCATGATACTACTGGCTAATACGTTATCATGCAAAAATGTGCAGTTATGCCAGTCCAGTCAAATGCGAAACAGAAGTGAGAATAAATGATTTTAGTCACACAAAAATCATGCAGAGTGTTAATTCCATCATCTTGCAATACATAGGCAAACCTATGTATAATGTGACAAGGAAAGGGTGCGTTAACATTGCTCAATTTACTGTTGAACGTTACATCTCCAGCCGAAAATGAAGGCAAATAAATCGGAATAGATAAAAAGCCCATATATAGATTGAAAGTTGCACACCTTTAGAAAAGAATGCACACACATGTAGGCATCCCGTGCCACACATTTACTGTAGAAAACGTATCCTGATAAGCAGTGGGTGTCATTACGGAAAATGAAGATGGTATTGTGATGTCTTCAAACAAAAGCTATGCCTCATGTTGAGATATTATCATTGAAGTAAACTGTTGCTTTGAAAGCAGTAATCATGAGTATTTAGAAATGGCAATTATGGAAAGTAATGCCTGCATGAGCACGGCAAGTAAAATTTGTTTTACTGACCAATTGTTCTTGTATCTAGAACAGTCATTTCCTTGTTATAAAGCTCAAGGTCACCAACTGGAGTTGACTCACTGTTTAATGCAGAGAATTGTGGGTTGGGATTCTACATCGGGAATATTAGTTTGGCTGTGCTGCCCTAGCAGAACCTATACATAATTCAAATAGATACACAAATATTTCTACAGGTATGAGGAAACAATGTATAATGGTCTACATTGACTAGTATATTTTCATGCATTGGATCCAAGTTTAGTGGTAAAATAAAAAGCAGAATTAACTGTATGCAAATATGGCCATATATGTGTTTAAAGGCCTCATGGATTTGTTGTGCATAAGAAGCTTGGGGGTAGTCTGATTCACTCACACTGAAAACTACCAGGGTAATGATGGATACTGAACTTGTAGATCTGTATCAGAGTGTTTGCATTCAGATAATGACAAGCAATGTTTTATGTAGGAAATGATCATCTTCAAGGCTAATCTGGTACTCCTAGACCTCGCTCTGTATCGTGGTTGAGCAAGCCAGCATCACAGGCTGGATAGAGAAAGGTTCCTCTGAATTTCACTTCCCAGGCCCCACTACCACCAGTGTCACCAACCATCACTTATATTTTTCCTATCAGGCGTTTTCAAGCACTGCATATGCTTCGAGGGGCAAACTGGGAGGGTATTGTGAAAGTGGGTAGGCCACAATCACCATGAATCAGGTTACCTTTCTCCGGTGGCCTCCTCTCCTCCCCACATCTTCCTAACTAGTTGGGAAGCAGACTGCACAGAACGAAAACGTTGGGTGGGGAAAGCCACATATACATGGCCATAGTTTTAGCCAGATGTCTTGCGCAACCTACTCAAGGTAGCAGCCTCCTCAAAAAAGCACCATGGGTAATGTTTTTAAAGTCAGGATTAGTACATTTAGCTTCCCTACATCTACCTGCAATATGAAATTGTATCTGGAAGGCCACCAATGCTGCCTTAGGATAGCTCTGACGGAATGAGCATGAAGTTTAGAGGAGTGCACAATACTGGAAATGTGTAAATGCAAGTGACTATTCATAGCCTTTGCAAACTTATTTCAGAGAGACACCATCATAAGTAATGAACACTGATTCGCTTTCTGAAGGGCATATATCCGGTCTAGGTAAAGTTTACGAATTCTTAAGACCTCTAAACAGTCTAATCTCCACTGCTAAAGGTCAGGTTTAAACTGGAAGAGCAGAATGGGCTATTGATTTAAACAAAATTCGTAAAACCTCAGGATAAAAGTGAACAGTTCTGAGGACAACCTATTACTTGCGGAAAACAACAAAGGTCTTTAAAAACGGATTTGCATTTCCCCATCACTGTCAAACTGGGATAATCTAGAAATGTCATGTCGCAAGATCGTGGACAATAACCACTAGAAGGACGTCAGGATCCCATTGAAGGACCGAATTATTTAACAGAGTAAAGATGTAAAAGTGTTTTGTAGCGTATGTTATAGATAATGAAGACGAGGCTTGAAATGAATAAAACGACATGAGCCTTCATGGCAAAGCATATCCAGGTAATCTGTGAAATTCTGAGCCCAAAACATTAAGCACAGGATGTGTTTGAGCAAAGATAACTAATGTTTGCACTGAGCTGCCTTTTGTTTCCAAGAATGAACCAAGCTACATTTGAAAGGCAGGCCCATAATTAAAGTCGTTATTTTACAGGGAATACAGCAAGCCATTTAATAAAAGTCTATACCCTGATTTCGTCATGTGTCTTTCCAACGTGAAAAGTAGAAGTAAAGGTGGTGTCATTACAGCAAAGGGTGCATCCCTGTCAGCATGAGAATATATTGTGTGTTCCTTTATATCCTACATTGTTTGAAACTCAAGGAAAGGAACAGAAATGCCATTTCATTTTGCGATGTACATTGAAAGGACAGGTCTGCATTTACGAGTGAAGAAATTAAAATAAACAGGAGATGGAGTCAAAGAAACAGAAGCACATAGCATTTGAAGTTCTGTTCACACTTGTAGGCATACTGAAGAGTTCAGGGCCTCCAGTCCAGTTGAAACTGAATAAGAAAATAATTGCATAGAGTTCGACCAGATGGCTTTAAGAAAATCTGAGATGCTTCTCCATTGTATTAAACGTAGGCTTTGTACATAAACCCAATAAATTATCTTAAAAAATGCAATCATGGTACCAGGCCTTGCTTCAAAGATGTTGCATGCCTTATTTTACAGCAACTCAAAGTGAATCCATTAGCCCATTAAGAGGTCAGCATGGGAGGTCAATGACATTTGATGCTGACACCTGCCAACTGCCTTGGATTAAGAGTGAAGGTCTCTGAAGAGCCGTAAAAACAAGACCAGTTACTGGGACTAGTGAGAACATGGAGAAAGAATATTTAGACTGTCTAGAGGAGAAGTGCTCCAATAACAAAGAAATCCCAATACATTCAAATCCCACTTAATGTAAATATGAAATGAAGACTTGCATAGTTGAGCTTTTGATATATTTGAGATAAAAGCAAGGTCTATCAGAATACATCAACAGGTTAGGAACTGGTCCAAAAGTATCAGAATTCCATTGTGTAATATATGAAAATGTTCACCTTGATGCGCAGGTTGCATAGATGAGTCAGACAGACCACAGAAACGAAATAGGCTTTTCTCAAGAAGGAGTGCCTTCCTCCCACCCTTGGGACTGGAAAGCCACACCTCTGACCAGCCAGAGGTGGAGTCAGAGGCAATATAATAGCATACACTCTAGCTTAAAGATAGTTGGGTGAGGAAGAGACAGACTGGAACCAACTGGAAGATAGCAGAGCAAGAGAACTGACTCAGCAAATGGCAGACCAGTTCCTGAGCCCTGTTCATTGAGAAATAATTCAGAGCAGTTCATAAAGGGATGACCAGCCCGCACTCAGTGACAAAAAAGGAGGGTCTGCTGACAGGACGATGTCTGGCCGACTGAATCCCTAGTTCCGGAACCCATAGGTTGCATTTCAAAAGAAACCCCTACCCATTCCTTAAAATTACACAGCTGTTTCAGGGTGAAATACTCTCACCTCACTAGAAAATACCCTTCTCAATTGTAGGGTGTACCAAGTAACCTCCAAGGGGATAACAGATGAAATTCAAGGGTCCCCCACAAGGGGCCTTGCCAGTGTTACAATTCAAATACAAGAGGCCGCCCCAGCAGCCTCGGGAACCCCAGCCAGAAGCTGGAACTCTGGTAAGGAAGTGATGAACAGTTTGATGTAGAACTGCTATGCTGCTCAAAAAAGGCAAAGCTCTTCCTAGAGTAGTGTTCAAGAGGGCAACAGAAGTGACCAACTGCTGCATTTGAAAAGAGAACACGGCAAGGCATGAAAAAGCTTGGCGCCACGTTATATGGCTGCATACATCTGTTCACACTTGCAGCTTCTCTAATTAAATTGCGCCGTGAGTCCCAGTCTGATGTTCATGAGGCGAGACTGGCCCAGTGAACAAGCAGGCAAGAATTTAAATCAATCAAGTAATGACTGGAAGATAGTGGGAGAAAGTACAAGGAACTTCAGGCTACTCGTCAAATTCAGCACCCGGGTTGATGTTAAGGGCCGACCAGCAGGCTGCTAAAAGAAACGGGAAAAATGCTCAACAAAACGAAAACAGAGGGCAGAAAGACACCTCCCCCTGAAAGCCCTTTTAGAAAGACAATGGGAGCTGGGCAGAATCCCTACAAAATCTCAATCTCAACATGTCAAAGGCTTTGATGGCTGGTGGAATGGGGGGGGGGCCTCAGAAAGGTTAACCTGGGAGGGGGGAGGGGTGGAAACTGAAGGCAGCACATTGGGGTGTGAGGACAGAAAAGCTGTAGAGATTAATGATAATTGTAAAGTTCGAGGGGGGAAGAGAGGAGAAAGATGCATCAAAATACTATGGATATATTTCAAGATGTGGAGTAGGAATTTAAAGAGCGGTTTGCATGGAAACCACCCAGAATGAGGCTGCTATGGAGAGATAGAAGAGGATGGAACAAGTTACTTACCTGTAACTGTTGTTCTCCAGCATGGGTCTGGCATGGATTCACATGCTCATGAATATTCCCCGTCGTCAGGCTGGGAATCCTCGGTAAAGAAAAAACCAGTATCAGTTTCGTTTCTGATCTGTCTTTCGTAGTAATAACCAATCACTGGTCTCTGCGTCATACTGACCACAGCCAATGACTGCCCTCTACCTAAGCACCGCCTCTGGCAGCCATCTTCAGATTTGGAAGCACGTGAAGTGGCAGTATGACCAAGTGAAGAGCCGCAGAGGGGTAGGCGGGAGGGTTCGCATGCTGGAGAACAACAGTTACAGGTAAGTAACTTGTTCCTTCTCCAGCATGGGGTCTGGCATGGATTCACATGCTCATGAATAAAGAATACATAGCAGTACACACATGCACAACCACGGGAGGTGGCAAAGGCTCAACATTAAGCATCACATCAACTCAACATTAAGCATCTTACCTCCTCACCAGGCTCACCTCAGGCGAACAGGTTGCGCAGCACTGCTTGGCCGACCCTGGACTCCTCCCTGGAATCCCGGTCGACGCAGTAGAATTTCGTGAAGGTGTGCGTCGACCTCCACGTAGCAGCCCTGCATATGTCCAGCAGGGGCACACCAGATAGGAACGCCGTGGTAGCTGCGATCGCTCTGGTGGAATGGGCTCTCGGACGGCCAGGCAGCGGTCGGTTTGCCAACCGGTGACAGTACATGATACAGCCGGAGAGCCCTCTGGAGATGGAAGCCTTCGAGAGAGCCTTCCCCTGATTGACAGGTCCAAAGTTCACAAAGAGTTGTGACGTCTTCCGAAACCCCTTCGTGCGGTCCACGTAGAACTTCAGCGCTCTAGCTACATCCAGCGAGTGCAAAGTCCTCTCAGCCGGCGACGAAGGCGACGGGAAGAACACAGGTAACACCAAGGGTTCGTTGAGATGGAAGTCCGACGGTACCTTGGGCATGAAGGAGGGGTGCGTCCTGAGCACTACCCTCGTGTCGTGGAAAGTCAAGTACGGGGCCTTGCAGGAAAGGGCCTGGATCTCTCCCACTCGTCGTGCGGAGGTGATGGCCACAAGAAAAGCTGTTTTCCACGATAGAAACTTCAACGGGGCCGAGTGCAGAGGCTCGAACGGAGGTCCCATGAGCTTGGTCAGCACCACGTTGAGCTCCCACGCCGGGGCCGGAGCCTTCACCGGCGGGAACGATCTGAACAGTCCCTTCATGAACTCTTTCACCAGACGATGAGACCACAAGGACGTCCGCCCCGTGGTTCTGGTGTATCGGGAGATCGCAGCAAGATGAATCTTGATGGACGCGTGTGCCAAACCAGCTTTGGCCAGCGTCAGCAGGTACGGCAGTACTTGGGGAGCCGTAATCCGTAGAGGGTTAATCTTCTGTGCGTGGCACCAGACAGAGAACCTCTTCCATTTGTGTCCGTAGCATTTAAGAGTCGAGGACGCCCTGGCCTTTGCAAGAACCTCTCTGCAATCGGCCGGTATGTCGTATCCTCCAAACTCTAGCGCTGCAGGAGCCAGGCCTGCAAGTTCAGCGACTTCGGGTCGTGGTGGAGGATGGCGCCTCCTTCCCTGGAGAGTAGATCCGCGTCCGCCGGCAGCTTGATCGGCGGGGACGCTGACAAGTCCAGAAGGTCCGGGAACCATATCTGCCTCGGCCACGCAGGTGCGACGAGGATCATCCTACACCGTGACCTCTTGAGCTGGTTGACGAGCCGGATTAGCAGAGGCAAGGGAGGGAACGCGTAGAGGAACAGGCCCTCCCAGGGGAACGAGAAAGCATCGCCCATGCTCCTCGTCTGGGGAAACCTGCTGGCGAACCTCCGGCACTTGGTGTTCGTCGCCGTCGCGAACAGGTCGATCTGGGGTGTGCCCCACCGTCGGAAGAGGCGATCCACCAGATCCTGCCGTAGTTCCCACTCGTGGCACGAGCGCAGCTCCCTGCTGAGTGAGTCGGCGATGGTGTTTTTTATCCCTGCCAGATGAAACGGCACCAGAAAAATCCCTTGGGCGACGGCCCAATGCCACAGGTCCTGCGCCTCCTTGGACAGCGCTGGGGACCTGGTTCCGCCCTGTTTCCTGATGTAAAACATGGTGGTGGTGTTGTCGGTGAAGATCCTCACCACCTTGCCCTTGAGGGACGGAAGGAAGGACCTGAGGGCCCAAAACACTGCACGGAGCTCCAGGACGTTGATATGCAGGGACTTCTCCGTCGGGAGCCAGAGTCCCCTCGCGTGCAGATTTTCGGTGTGCGCTCCCCACCCTTCCAGGGAGGCATCCGTGGTCACAGTCTCCTGGTGGGCTGGGGTCTGGAAGTCCATGCCCGCCGTCAGATGCGCGCGGGTGCCCCACCACCGTATCGCTCGTCGGAAACTCTCGTCGAGCTTGATCCTTTCCTCGAAGCTGCCCGTCTGGATCCAGCGCGCATCCAGGAATTCTTGCAACGGGCGCATCCGGAGCCTGCACATGGGAATGAGGTAGATGCAGGAAGACATCATCCCGAGGAGGGACTTGATGGATCTCACTTTGGCCGCGTCGGCCACCAACATCCGTTGCACCTTGCCCAAGATGGTCCTGGTCCTCTCCTCCGACGGGGAGGCCAGAAGGGACACTGTGTCGAGCCTCGCTCCCAGAAACAGTGCGACTTGCGCGGGCACCAGGTGGGATTTGGCGTAGTTCACGGAGAATCCCAGGTCCGTGAGGAGTTGGACGGTCCTTGCCGTGTGGACCACGGCGAGCTCCTTCGTCTTGGCGCGGATGAGCCAGTCGTCCAGGTAGGGGTAGACGTGAATCCCCTCGCGGCGCAGCTGCGCCGCCACCGGTGCGAGGCACTTGGTGAATACCCTGGGTGCCGACCGTAGTCCGAAGGGAAGGGCTTTGAACTGGTAATGACGCCCTTGGACCACGAACCTGAGGAATTTTCGGTGCCCCTTTAGGATGGGAATGTGGAAGTAGGCATCCTCCAAATCCAACGACGATAGGAAGTCTCCTTCCTCCAGTTGACCCAGGACGTGCTGGAGGGTGACCATCCGGAACTTCTGCGCCTTGAAGAACTTGTTCAGCCGTCGCAGGTCCAGGATGGGGCGCCATCCTCCCGTCTTCTTCTTCACGAGGAAGTATCGCGAGTAGACTCCGGAGCCCCGAAGCCTCTTTGGGACGAGTTCGATGGCGCCCTTTCTGAGCATCGCCTTTACCTCCAGGAGAAGTTGAGGGACGTGAAGTTCTTTCCTGGCCACGGGGGGGACGCGCGGGCACCTTCTTTGAAACTTGAGCGCGTGGCCCCGGGCCAGGGCGTCCAGCACCCAACGGTCGGTGGAGATGGACTCCCACACGCTGACGAAGCCCGCCAGCCGGCCTCCCACCGGGGTGCTTCGGTGGGGGCCCGACCCCACGGCCGGTTCAATCCTGCTTGGACGCGGCCTTGCCGCCTTGACCTCCTTGGCGACGAAGGCGGGGTCCGCTAGACTTGCCTCGTCCTCTGTAGGCCTCTTGCGACGACGAGCGGGCCGCTTGACGGTAGGAAGCGAAACCGCCGCCGGAACCTTTGGAGGCGCCCTTGCCTCCGCCGCTCCGAAAGGGCGTCCGTCGTTGCTGCAGGACTCCAAGGGCCCGGGCCGTCTCAGTATCCGCCTTGATGGCCTGAAGGGAATCGTCCACTGTCTTCCCAAACAGGTTGTTCCCGTCGAAGGGCATGTCCAGGACTCTGGTCTGGACATCCTGCCGAAAGTCCGTAGCTTTGAGCCATCCACGACGTCGAAGGCAAACGCCGTTGCCCAGCTGGCGGAACCCAGTGTCGGCGATGTCCGTCGCCACGGTGATGGCGTGGTCCGAAGCCACTTCACCTTCCTGGAGGATCTCAAGGGCCTCCGCCCTCTTGTCGTCCGGCAGAAAATCCAGCAGGGGAGCTATCTTGTACCAGAGCTCCCTGTCGTAGCGGGCCACGATAGCCAAGGCGTTGGCCGCTTTAATCGTCGTCGCTGCCGACGAGATGACTCTACGTCCCATAGCATCCAATTTCTTTCCCTCGCCGTCCGGCGGGGAAGTCGATGTGGAGGCCGCACCCCCCCCCGCTTTCTTCCTGGCTGCCGCGGAGACGACGGAGTCAGGGGTAGGCTGCGCCCGGAGGCATAGGGGGGCCGTGTCCGGGACCCGGTACTTTTTCTCGTACCGGTCTCTTCTAGCTGGCGTAGTGGAAGGGTTCTTGAGGAGGGAAAGGCCCTCATCCCAAATGTCGTCCAACAGAGGCACTGCGAGGACCGTCTTCCTCTTGGCCTCGCGCCGCTGATAAAGGAAGCCTTCCTTTTTCTTCTCCTCAGGGCAGAGTTGGAAAAGCTCGGAAGCCCTGGAGATCATGGAGTGGAAAGATCCGATCTCGTCGGGCGGAGAAGCCCTGGTGGGGGCCGACGACGGAAAATCCTCGTCGTATGCCTCGTCGTCCGTATCCGTCGCTGCCGTGTCAGTCCCCGTATCATCCCCTCGGGTGGACGGGGAGGAGGGCTGGACGGGGCGCGACGGTTGAAAAGGAGGTGGAGGATGGATCCTTCTTTTCTTGGTAGGGGGAACACCAGAAGGTCCCGGTTCTGGATCCCCCGACGGGAGAGGTTCCTCCGTCGGTAACGGTAGCCTCGTCCTTATCTCGGTGCATAAGGACTGTATGGCCAACAAAATGGCCGCCGAGTTGTCTCGCGGCGCTGGCAGAGGGGAATCCGACGGGCGAGCAGGGGCCCCGTCGGTATCCTCGACGATGTCGTCGTCGTCACCCGCGTCGGGGTCCATTCCGACGGGCTGGCCTTGTTCCACGCCTAGGCCGTGGCTTAAGACCTCGATCAGCTCCTCTTCTGAGGTTGAGGCCGAATCTACGACGACGCCCTGCCCCCCCTTCTTCTTCCCCACGGAGGGTTTCACGGGGGTCCTATCGATGGGCACAAAAGAAGACTCCCTCCGAGGAGGCAGGGAGATTCTGGGCCCTGATGTCGCCACCACTGGCGCAGCCTCCACAGGCTGAGCCAGGGCCGCCGCGACCGTTTCGATAGAGGGCTTGGTCGGATGGATCAAGGCCTTCACCACCTTAGGTGCGCTCACCGCCTTATCCTTGAGGGAGGGGGCACTGCCACGCTCCTCCTCTGCCTTAGAGCTCGACCGGGGCCTCTCCAGGAGCTTCGCCGGGTGCTCGGCCTTCCTCTTACCCGACCCAGAGCGTTGGCTCGTGGTTGATGGTGCCGGGGAGGGTGCGCCCTGCCTGGCGCCCGTAGAGCCCGACCGTTCGGCGCTCCCGGTGCCAGCGGACTCGCAGTGCTTGGCCTTATGTTGGGCCCCCGTCGCCGGGGCGCCCTCAAAGGTCTTAGAAGACCGCTCGGGTTTCTTCTTCTTCTCGCCAGACGGGCTCTTACCCTCCAGCCAGTTGGCGAGACGTTGATGACGGTCCTTCATGGTCCGTTCCGACATGTTGCCGCAAAACGCACAATCCTTCTCCACGTGCGTTTTGTCCTCATGAAGGCAGTAAAGGCAGAAAGAGTGTTCGTCTTCCTTAAAGACGTTCTGCAGCTGGCATCTAGGGCAGACCCTGAACAGCTTTCCGGGCGTCGAGCTTCCCTTCTCCTGGGCCATCTCCGAGACCGGGCCTGAGAAGCTTCTGGAGTCCTCCGAAGTGTAGCTCGACGAAATCTTCACCCTTGAGGGGCACAGACGAATCCGACACGGGTCCCCGTTGATCGGATGTAGGATCGGTGGAGCTTGAGGCTCTTTTGACCGAAAGAATTGAAGTTTTTTGTGAAAAAAGCGCGAAAAAAAGCACTAACGCTCGAGAGCAATAGCACGAGGATCCCAACACATGAACGTGCGGTAAAAATCTGAAGATGGCTGCCAGAGGCGGTGCTTAGGTAGAGGGCAGTCATTGGCTGTGGTCAGTATGACGCAGAGACCAGTGATTGGTTATTACTACGAAAGACAGATCAGAAACGAAACTGATACTGGTTTTTTCTTTACCGAGGATTCCCAGCCTGACGACGGGGAATATTCATGAGCATGTGAATCCATGCCAGACCCCATGCTGGAGAACTGGGGAGACTGAAGATTGCGTGTGTAGTGACGTTGAAGGAGTGGAAGGCTAAGGTGTATGCTCAAACAGTCATCCAATTAGTTGAGCAGCAGGACTGATAGACGTTAAGCAGAGTTGCCAGCCCTGTAGTTATGTTTTACATCCCATGTGGAAGTTAGATTTTCAGCAAGCACTTTGTTCCTAGCGGCAGCACTTGCACACTCTCGATACTGTGTATCTGTTGTCCGTGTCCCGCTTGATGATGTGTTCAGAGTTCAAAATAAAATGCTTCATGAACTTAAATGTCAGGATAGTTGACAGCCTAACTTGCCCCATATATACTAAGGTGGAATTTCCCTACCTAAACCAAACTAAGACGTCTGAGCAAAGATTTCAACTTAAAAGTCAGTCTGTGGGATTCCAAGATGGCTGCCATCAGTTAAGCGAGTGTCAGGCTCTGCTCCTGGCAAGCTCCACAACACCGCACAGCAGTGATCCACACCTCCAGCATACCGAGAACATGGTCCGGATTTAATATCCCGTGCCAGTAAGTGAAGACATCAGCGGCTCCCCAGCCAACTGACCTTGTGCGGATTGGCACCTCAGTCAAGCTACGGACAAGCAGAAGGCCAGGGAGGAACCCAGGAGCGGGCGGAGGCACCGTTTTGTTAAGGAGCAGGACATACTGGTGAGGAAGTGGGGACGAAGGAGCTCCGACCCACCTTCCCCCAACGAGCCCCCTGGAGGACTCAGAACAATTAGACCTATGGCGATATATCCCACCAGGCCCCCTCCTGCCAGATCAAAAATCACAGAAACGCCTGACACCACAATGGTGCCCCAGGGGCAGCAGTGAGGGGGGTAAGCCTAACGCCAGGCAGCAAAGGGAAAGGTACCCCCCAGCAAACGATCACAGGCTCAAGCCAAAAAACAAAAAAAGGCTCTCTCCAACAATGCTGGGCCAAAGAGGCAACCCCTTGCGCCATTCCAAGTAGCTCACAGGAAACCATAAGAAAACAGGCAGAGGCCCCAGAGAAAGCTGCCGCCCCCCCGGCATGATAACGGCAGTGACAAAAGCAGAAATTTAAGCTTGCTACCGAGAATTTCAAGACCAGTTGACCACAACCTTCCAAATACAGTTTGCTGCATTCATGGGGGAGGTGAAGCAGTCACTGGCCGATATGACGAAAAACATTGCGGCACTAGAACAACGCGCAAGCACATCGGAAATTAGCCTTGAAGTAGTGGACAAGAAGCAGTGGACGTCTCCCGAAGAACTGAGGAGGCCATCGAAGATCTAAGAATTTCACAAAATGTTGAGCTACAATGCAAAGACCTTGAAAATGGGTCCCGCAGGATGAATATCTGCAGGTGAACTGGCTTATAACAGCCCATGAACACTGGGGAATGGCTGGTACCTACCAGGGAAAGGGGGATATCATGTCTCGCCCACAAGCATGTCACTATCAGTCCCCAAGGATCCTCCATCCAGGTGATCCTCCTTCACCTTCTCCACCCCCAGGATCGAGATCCAATAGCGATAGCCTTTCCCTGGCCACCTTCGCAGAGGATCCAAGGAGTGAGAATACCTTCAGGTTTCTCACAATACCCTGGAGCTGCTTTTAGCTCTTGCTTATCAATCCTTATTTTGATCCATATGATGGAGAAGGTACAGTCTAAGAGATAGGACACCACCACATCGGTGTCCTTGAAGGCAGTAATGTTTCTGAGACGTGGTCCACAGTTGCAAAGACTGCAGAGGTCTTAAAGGGGTAGTTCAGTTAGAAATGTTATAGGCCCTATCAATCAGGCATGTATTTTAGAGCATACATCGATCGTTCGTAAAATAAAAAAAGATTCAATGCAAATTACCCTAGTTTTTCTCACTTTAACACATGCGGAAAATGATGGGTCAGCTACCGCCATTTTGTGCTAATCTTACACATTGATGCATTGCCCTAGGTTCAAGTGCCCTTGTGGCACTAATTCAGTTCACCCGCCCCCCCAAGCCAGCATCACGAGATGTTCACGCCCCTTTTCACAACGCCATTGCCCCAGCTGCATCTAAATCAGGCCCAAATCTTGCATTTTTTTAAACTATTGAATTCGGGCTCCAGGCCCTTTGAAGAAGGCATCCGCCTTTGGTACAATCGCTGCTCCCACTTCCGCATTTCCCCGGGTTTGGGCTACCTCCCGCCTCCCAACCCTGTAACGCTCACCTGGCTCCCACGGAGGCGCTGGTCTGGTCTGGGTTGCTGTGGCCTCTTCAAGCGTGATGCGCAGAATTCGGACCACCGATTGGACAGGACCCCCAAATCTTGCTTGTCTGGCCCGTAGGAATATCCTTCTGCAGATGAGAAAGGGGATTAACTGTCTGCTGAATAGTGTGCTTGCTCCCCCCTTTCCCCCTTCGTTCTTCTCGGATTCCTCCAAAACCCCCGGTTTAAGCTCACCTTATGGTTTGGATGGTGAGCGTTCAGCTGCTGGGATGCAGAACGCAAAGCACGTGTGGCTGTCCGGGCGTGCCTTAAATAGCTTTGGAGAAGTTCCAGGTGAGTATTCTTCCACCGCCCCACCCAAGTAACAAAATAGTTCCTTCAGAAAAATAGTCCCTCCTAAGCCTCATTTGGCTTGGTTCTTCATGCAGCATGGTCTGCATCAGGTGAGTGTGCAGCATGGTCTGCTTCAGGTGAGTGCACCAAACACTTCCTCTTATGAGCCTGGCGCCAACGGCGCCAGGACAGAGTCCAAAGAGCCCCTATAAAGGGCCGCTGGGCTTTTACCCGGGGGTGTGATGCCTGCTCCCGGGGGTGCTGGGCCTGGCCTGGTGCTCCGGGGGTAGGCATCATGACAGCACTCCCCCCCCCCCACCTTCCCCCCCCCGCAAGGCCCCTCCCAAGGTCGTTTCCCCAGGAGGTTTCGGTTTGTTCAGGAAATTCCGATGGAATCTTTTTACTAGCCGAGGTGCATGTACGTGGTCACTGGGTTCCCAAGATCTTTCCTGAGGCCCGTACCCCCTTCCAATCAATTAGATAGAAAAGTTTTGATTTTGAGATCTTAGAGTCCAAAATGTTCTTCACCTCGAATTCAGGCTCCCCATTTATCTGGATTGGTTCTGGTGGCTTTATTAATATGGTTCCTGGTTGCACTGGTTTCAAAAGCGACACATGAAAAACGGGGTGAATCCGCATGTTAGCTGGTAGATCTAGCTTGACTGCCACTGCGTTAATTATAGCTTTGATCGAGTAAGGGCCTAAATACCTTGGATTAAAAGTCTGAGGTCCCTTGAGCGATAAGTGTTTGGTAGCCAACCATATTTGATCCCCTATGTGGTATGGAGGCGCCTCCTTTCGATACAGATCCGCATTCTTTTTGTATTTCCCTTTCGCATGTTGTAAGTGTGCAGTAGCATCCTTGAAGGCTTGAGTAATCGTAGAATGCAAATGGTCCACTGCGGGCATTTCGAGGCTCAAAGGTGAGTCCAAGTCTGAAGTACGAGGGTGATGTCCATATAGGGTATAAAAGGGGCTCTGACCAGTTCGAGTGTATCGAGTTATTATATGCATATTCAGCCACCCATAAAATATCCTTCCAATTACCCTCCGATTGGTGCAACATACATCGTAGATATTGTTCAAGGGTCTGGTTCGTTCTCTCCGTCTGACCATCGGTCTGTGGGTGGTGGCTGGTTGAGAGTCTTACGTCGATTTCTGCCAGTTGACAACACTTTTTCCAAAAATGAGAAATAAACTGGCTTCCCCGATTGGAGATTAGTATGGACGGGAATCCATGCAGACGGATGATATTTGAGGAATTCCTTGGCAAGAACAAAAGCTGAAGGTAATCCTATCAACGGAATAAAATGGGCCATCTTGGAAAATAAATCCACCACAACCAGAATAGTATTGTATCCATTACAAGAGAGCAGGTCTGTGATAAAACCTAGTGACAAGGTGTGCCAAGGTGCTGGTGGAATGTCTAAGGGTTGAAGAAGACCGGCGGGTTTTGTTTTTTGACCTTTGTTTTGGGCGCAAACTCCACAGGACATCACGAAAGATTTAATAGCCTTTCGCCAGGATGGCGACCAGAATTGTCGTTTAATTTTTTCCTCCGTTTTGGCAATGCCAGGATGTCCTTCCATCAGAGTATCGTGATGACGGGAAATAACCAGTTCTTGCAATTCCTTTTCTGGCAAAAATAAACATCCTTGGAAGTAAGGTAAGCCATCGTTGATTGAAAAGGCAGACCCCCTTTTGATCCAATCCTGCAAGGCTGAAGAGTCCAGGAATAGTTCTACCCGTGCTTGAATGTCTTCAAGGGTTTGTAAAGTGGTTATCCCCAAGATTCTTTGTTCGGGAATTATCGGCACAGGTTCTGAGTTTGTGTCCATTTCTCCCATTCCAATTCGAGATAGCGCGTCCGCTTTGCCATTCTTACAGCCGGGACGGTAGGTGATTACAAAATCGAACTCAGCAAAGAATAAAGCCCATCGGAGCGGTCGTGAAGACTGAGCCTTGGCAGTTTTATTGTAAATTTCGGTGATCAGTGATCACGGTGATGGTATGCCTGGCGCCAAGAAGATAATGCCGCCAAGCCTTAAAGGCGGACTTAATGGCAAATAATTCCTTATCGGTGATTGCATAATTTATCTCCGGCGGCGAGAACTTTCTGGACCAAAATACTACGGGGTGCAGTTGGTTGGTTTAGAGGTCTCTCTGAGAAAGGACAGCTCCCATGGCTAAATTGGATGCGTCGGTTTCGACTATATATATGGGAGATTAGGACGCGGGTGTTTCAAAATAGGTATGGACATAAATTTAGCTTTTAATTCCTGAAAGGCCTGTTCCGCTTCCTCGGTCCATTCAAAACGTTTATTCTTCCGCAAGAGTGCAGTGATGGGTTGCACCACCCGTGAAAATTCCGGGATAAACCTGCAATAAAAATTGGCAAAACCAAGCATGCTTTGGACACCTTTCACCGAACTAGGTGATGGCCATTTGAGGATGGCATCCACTTTCCGTGAGTCCATTCGGACCCCTTTAGGTGTCAGGATGAATCCAAGAAACTCAACCTCGGTGGTATGGAAAACGCATTTTTCCAGCTTTGCAAACAGTTTGTGCTGGCGCAATTTCTCAAGGACGGCCCCGACATGTTTTCTGTGATCAGATTCCGAAGAGGAGTACACCAGAATGTCATCGATATACACGACAACACAGACATCGATGAGTTCCCGAAGGACATCGTTCATGAAGAATTGGAAGGCAGCAGGCGCGTTGCACAACCCGAAAGGCATCACCTGGTATTCGAATAGTCCATATTTTGTACGGAAGGCCGTTTTCCATTCGTCGCCTTCTTTTACTCGTACCAGATGATAAGCCCCCGGAGATCTAACTTGGTGTATATGCAAGCGTCCTTCACCTGGTCAAGGAGTTCAGGGATCAAAGGCAGAGGGTAACGATTTTTAACAGTTATCTGGTTCAATGCGCGGTAATCGATACAAGTTCTAAGGTCGCCTTCTTTTTTTGGCACGAAGAACAAAGCCGAGGATGCCGGAGACTTTGACGGGCGAATGAAACCATTGGCTAGGTATTGATCTAAATATTGTCTCAAATGCAGATTCTCCGGCTCAGTAAGGGCATAAATCCTGCTACAAGGGGGTTGTGCACCGGGCACCAGATCGATTTGGCAATCGTACGATCTGTGAGGAGGTAACGTGTTTGCCTGTTCCTTTAGGAAGACGTCCTGAAAGTTTTGGTATTCCGGAGGTAGTTGCATGGAGACAGAGGTTACTGATGCAAGACTGATCTTCAGATTTTCTGGGTAGCAGGTTCGTGCACACTCCAGAAAGGTTATTCTCTTCGCTCGCCAATCAATTCGAGGATTATGTGTCTCTAACCAAGGGATTCCGAGAATAATCTGAAACTGTGGACCCTTGATTACATCAAACACAACTGCCTCCGGATGGCTGTCCGGACCTACAAGTGTCACCTCAGCTGTGGAATGTGTTACCGCTCCCGAGGCAATTTCGGTTCCATCAACTGTGGTGATGACATCTTTGATGGTTTTAGGACGCAGGGGAAGGTTAATCCTGGAGACCAATTCACGATCCACGTAGTTTCCTATAGCCCCACTATCGATTTATGCCTTTATTGCATGCAACTGCTTAGGCTGTTCCGGATCTACGAGGACCATTGGCACAGTGAAATGCGAGGTCTGAGAGTTCGTTTTCAAGCTCGGCAAGCGGACCCTACGCTTGTCGGGCGGGGTAGTTTCCCCGATACAGAGGTTTCATGGATTTTATCAGCGGCTCCTACCACCTTCCTGGGCGGCCTTGCCGGGCAATCTCGTAGAAAGTGTCCAGAGGATCCACAATAAAGACATAAGTGCATCTGCCGTCTTCTCTCATGTTCCTTTTGCGTTAAAGGTCCTTTAACTCCTCCGATTTGCATTGGCTCAGAGGCTTCAGCCCCCTTGAGGTTAGCGTGGGTCTTGACTAACACCAAGGTCTCAAACTTGGACCGATCTGCTTTTCTGTTTTGCAGTCTGTGATCCAATTGGACCACTAAGTCTATATATTCTGAGCATTCTTGGGGCGGATTTAGAACTTGGGCCAGGACATCTTTAAGTTCTCCGCGTAGACCTCGATAAAATAACGTGATTCTTTTATCCTCTGGCCACCCAGTTTCCACAATTAGTCTATTAAAGGTTGCAATGTAGGAAAGGAGGTCTTGATTGCCCTGTCGCAGAGATAGAAGTTCGTCATCTAGAGCCTGCCCCTGGGAGTGATGAGCAAATAACCTTTCCATACTTGCTTGAAATCCTTGAAAATGACGAAGAATCGGGTCATCTTGAGTTACTAGTGGAAATGACCAATCGGCAGCACTGCCGCTGAGATATGACAATACAAAGGCTACCTTGGTCTGGTCATTAGGGAAGGCCTCTGGTCTGCACAGGAAATGCAAACGACACTGATTCATGAATACGGCGAATCGTTTGGGGTCCCCAGCAAAGCGTTCGGGTGGGGCCAGCGGCATGTTTCCAGGTAGATTAATCTGCACCGGGTTACTGGAAAGCACAGGAGCGGGGTTCCCTCCGGAACCGGGTAAAGGAGTCTGTCCAGCTTGACCTTGCAAAAGCTGTCTAGCCAGGTCATCAGCACTTTCCCTTGTTACAATCACTTCCCTCCTGAGAGCATTAGTCTCTTGACAAGCGGCGTGTACTTCGGCCCGTAATTCCCCCAGTAGTTGGGCCAACTGGTCAGTCTCAGAAGTTTCCATAGCGCCTGGGTGGGAATTTGTAGGAAGGCTTCACGTTCTATAACGCTCACCTGGCTCCCACGGAGGCGCTGGTCTGGTCTGGGTTGCTGTGGCCTCTTCAAGCGTGATGCGCAGAATTCGGACCACCGATTGGACAGGACCCCCAAATCTTGCTTGTCTGGCCTGTAGGAATATCCTTCTGCAGATGAGAAAGGGGATTAACTGTCTGCTGAATAGTGTGCTTGCTCCTCCTTTTTCCCCCTTCGTTCTTCTCAGATTCCTCCAAAACCCCCGGTTTAAGCTCACCTTATGGTTTGGAAGGATGAACTCTCCATCCTGCTTCTGGTGCAGGGGCACGCGTTTGTCCAGTTACTTCACTGGTTTTCAGAATGGCGCTGGCACATCCACTTGACTTTTCTGAGCGATACGCCGCAAGTATGAGGATGCAAAAGTTCAAGTGTGAGCCTCCTTTTATGTTGTTTTTTCTGTCCTTTATTTCAGGTGCAGAACAAAGGCGATGCGTTGAGGGGTTAAATTGCCGGTGGTAAAATCAGGTGAGTTAGTGATGAGGGCGACCCCTCTAAATGTCTTTATAATTCCCCAGTAATGTCTTTTGTCCTTTCCCCATAGGGGCCGGGGTGCGGTACCTGCCAAAGATGTGGCGCCGACCTGAGATGTGGAATGGTTCACCAAGAAAAGCCGGTAAGTAATATGGCTGAAAATTCGGCTTTCCTCTTGTGTTCCCTTGCTCACCTTTGGTCTCTTCTTCTCTCCCCTAGGTGCAGAGATGTGACGACCGGTGCTGAGAGCCGCGATGGAGCCGGGCAGCGTCTCAGGAACAGGTGAGTGAAGCGCGGCGCTGCAGCGAGCAACGCAGTGCTTTTAAATGGAAGTCTTCCTTCAGGAATGCTGGCGTGAAGATTCCGGATGCAGGTAAGAAGGTTGAATAAGTTCTTGGTTTTCACCTTTCTCTTCTCTTATTACCTTACAGGTGTTCCAGGTTCGAGGCGGGCGTGGCTGGAGTCCAGGTGCAGGAGCAGACATGGTGAGCGTTCAGCTGCTGGGATGCAGAACAACGCGAAGCACGTGTGGCTGCCCGGGCGTGGCTTAAATAGCTTTGGAAGAAGTTCCAGGTGAGTATTCTTCCACAGCCCCACCCAAGTAATAAAATAGTTCCTTCAGAAAAATAGTCCCTCCTAAGCCTCATTTGGCTTGGTTCTTCATGCAGCATGGTCTGCATCAGGCGAGTGTGCAGCATGGTCTGCTTCAGGTAAGTGCGCCAAACACTTACTCTTATGAGCCCGGCGCCTATGGCGCCAGGACTGATGCCCAACATGAGCCTGGCGCCAACGGCGCCAGGACAGAGTCCAAAGAGCCCCTATAAAGGGCCGCTGGGCTTTTACCCGGGGGCGTGATGCCTGCTCCCGGGGGTGCTGGGCCTGGCCTGGTGTTCGTGGGGTAGGCATCATGACAAACCCGCCCACACCACCCCTGATTGGTCCAGTCTAGAGGGTCCCCATTTCATTGCTAGTCCTCCATGGGCAGTCCTCTGCCCGTGCAGCCCCTGCGGCTAAGGACCCGAGGCAAAGGACAGCTCATACAGTGACGGCTCCAGGTCGTATCTACAGGTATCCGCAGAAGAAGCAAGAAGCCAACAATAAGCAAGTGTGACAAGGGCAGGGACAGAAGCAATTACTTCACGTCATACTACCCTACCACTCAACCCTCAACACTTTAGAAGTGTGCCAAGTAGCCTCTCTATACAAAGTTGATTTTAGAAGTCTGTCCAACTCCCTCGCTGTGCAAAGTTGAATTCAGAAGTGTGCCAAGTAGCTTCTCTGTGCAAAATTGAATTTAGAAGTGTGCCGAGTAGCCTCCCTATAAAAAGCTGATTTTAGAAGTGGGTCCAAATCACTCTGTGCAAACTTGAATTTAGAAGCGTGCCCAGTAGCCTCTCTGTGCAAAGTTGAATTTAGTAGTTTGCCCAGTAGCCTCGCTGTGCAATGTTGAATTTAGAAGTGTGCCCAGTAGCCTCTGGACTTTTGAATTGTGCCTAATAGCCTCTGTGTAAAGCTGAATCTAGAAGTGCACCTAATAGCGTACCCTAGTTGAACTGACTAGTGTCCCTAATAGTATATCTCTCCATAATTTAAGTGTGCCTAAATATCCCCGCTGTCCAAACGTGAATTTAGAAGTGCTGCTAATTTCCTCTCTGCGCAAAGCTAAACATAGAAGTAGACATAAAAGCGCAGCCTACCCTAATTTAGAAGTACGCCTATTAACGTGCCTTAGTTGAATTCAGAACTATCCCTAATAACCCAATATGGCCCCTGCTTGAATATAGAAGCTTGCCCAATAGCGTGGCCTTATTGAAACTAGAACTACAATTAGAACGTCCTAATTAAAATCACTCTGCTTAGTGGATCCCAGAAACCAAGACTAATCTCACCCAGTGATTATTGCCAAATTCATAAAGTCCTACATAAAGTTGCACCTGAAACTTCGCCTAATAGCACTTACTAACTATGAGAGCACCCAATCCACCAGGACTCCTCCTTCAAATCCCCTGCCCATCCCCTGTCCAAACACCAAGCCAGAGGGGCAAGATGGCGAGCCAACCACCCTAAGACCGCTTCTCCCCTGAACCCCGCCAACAACCAGCCTACGCTGATCATGCCCCCTCCCCTCACTATCATACCGGGCACAACCAGCTCGGCAATCATGCACCTCCCTCTCCCACGATACCCGCCACCATCCCCCCCCCCCCCCGACCACAACCCTTCCCCTCCCTAAAAACCACACGGCTTGCCCTAGCAAGAACAGAAGCCTCATCCCTCTCCCCTGCTGACCCCATCCAGCACCCCCCCGATGCTCTCGCACACACCAATCACATCAAAGACGCTAAAGAGGAAACTTATCTAGTCTCCCTCAATCTCTCAGCACTCATGGCCTTCCCTGTCTCAACCCACCACCTCTTTCCCCCAATCACCACCATCCCAACCTGTTTCACCCTTCCTGAAACCCCTCTTCCTTGACTTCTCACCATCTGCAACTGAACTCCTAACCGCCCACACCCCAACTTCAAGTCCCCCAGGCCAAACCCAATCTCCCTAACACACGCATCCATCCACTCCCACCTGAAACCTGCCAACCTTGCTGCTCGCCCACTTTTCCCACTGAACATCAACCACCCCACGGCACCCATCTCCAGTTTCCACCCTCTCCCCCCCAACCCACCTCGGCTGCAGCTCCGACACCAACCTCACCTACCAAAGTGACTTGCATCCTATTCAATGCCCGATCCGTAGCAAAAAACAGACACAGCATCTTCGACCTCCTCGCCTCTGACAAACCAGACCTGGTTTTCATCACCGAAACCTGGATCTCTGATGACTTCGCCACAATCGCCAATGAAGCCTCACCCCCCCACTACTCCCTCATCCCACTGAACAGACCCTCTAGAGGAGGAGGAATAGCATTCGTCTTCAAGTCTCACTTCCACGCCTCAATCATCGACAATCAATTTACCTTCCATTCCTTCCTGCGAATCACTCCTCGTTAAACTATCCCTTCTCCCAGTCGTTCTCACAGTTTCCTAATAATCTACAGACCCCCCCCGGCTACGATAGACAATTCTCAAACAACCTCTGCGACTCTATTGCCACCCTTCAACTAAACCATCCCAACCTCACCCTTCTTGGAGACTTCAACATATGGCTCGACATCCACACCAACCCCATGACTCACTCTCTGGTTGACGGTCTAGACGCGATTAACCTCCAACCCCACATAAACGGCCTGACTCACATAAAGGACACACTCTTGATGCCATCTTTAGCTCTGACAACCAGATATACCTAACCCCCCCCCACCCCTATCATCTGGTCCGACCACTTCATTTGTCTCTTTCACCATTCGCTCACCCAACCCGCTCCCCTTACCCGAACCAGAACCCCTGAATCTACGCAAATGCTGGAAAAAACTAATAATCGTTCCTGACCTAGCTGACGCACTCCTCCAGTCTCCTCCACCTATCTGCCAACTTGTGGAATTGATAAAATGAGGAGCCTGGATTGTTATCATTAGAAGAATCATAAGACTCTTTGTAGAGAACCATTACCCATTATTAGACTCACTGTTAGAGAATCATTAGAATCACCATTATCCAATCATTCTTTGCTATGGAATCATTCCATTATTGCATTCCGTTTAGTTCTGATTAGTACATTGCTGAAGTAGACACTATCCACGTTATTAGACTGCCACCTTTGTATGCATTTGCAATTTGCTTATAGATTGACATGTTATGCATTGTCTGAGAGAAATAGGCCCTGTTATATGAAGGGTTTGTGTAATGTTATTGCATTATGCATTAGAATGATATGCTTGTATATCATGCTTGCCATTAGGAGAGAAACATGCTAGCCACTTCGCCATTTTTAATAGAATGACATCTGAACCATATTTTGAAGTGCCATGATTGTGCTTTAGAGACACAGTATATTTGCAGCATGACGGAGAATGATTTGCAGAAGTGCATTTACAAGTTGAATTTAGAAGTATGCCCAATTGCCTCTCTGTGAAAGATGAATTTAAAAGTACATTTAGAAGCTGAATTTAGAAGTGTGCCCAATTGTCTCTCTGTGAAAAGTGCATTCAGAAGTGTGCCCAATAGCCTCTCTGTGAAAGTTGAATTTAGAAGTGTGCCCAATTTAGAAGTTGAATTTAGAAGTGTGCCCAATAGCCTCAATGTGAAAGTTGAATTTAGAAGTGCATTTAGAAGTTGAATTTAAAAGTGCATTTAGAAGTGTGCCCAATAGCCTCTCAGTGGAAAGTGCAGTAAGAAGTGTGCCCAATAGCCTCTCTGTGGAAGGGGCATTTAGAAGTGTACCCAATAGCATCTCTGTGAAAAGTGCATTTATAAGTATGCCCAATAGCCTCTCGGTATGGAGAGGGTGAGTGCGTGGAGAGGGTAAGTGCGTGGAGGGGGCGAGTGCGTGGAGGGGGCGAGTGCGTGGAGGGGGCGAGTGCATAGTGCGTGTGAGGACATAAAACGGACGAGTGCGTAGAGCGGGTGAGTGAGCAAAACAGATGAATGCATGGTGCGTGACGTACATAGTATGGTTTGGAATGCAGGAACGTCGCAAAGAACATAACCCATCATATCTCACCACCACGCTTACTCTCTTTACACCACCACTCAACTAGAACATAGATACTATGACACCATTCGGTATATCTGTTCTCATACCAACATCCGCCGCTCACTCCACATCATTCCAAGTAAACACTGCTGGTTACACACTCCCCAGCCAGGTGTTCTCCTCAGGCCCAACGCAGCCACATTCGGTCTGGATAAACCCTGCCAGAACGTTCACATACTACTGATCTCTCAACCACCACACCTACCGCTAAAATGCAGCTATTACATGAATACTGCACCAGCTGCACACATACCCGGGGGTCACATGCACCTTGACTCTCTCTACTGACCTGAACTTCAGTTCCCAAGGGCGTTCAACCTACCAGCGCCTTCAGACCATACCAATGGTATATAAGGCGCTATATAAATGCAAAATAACATAACATGCATCTATGTTTGCATTAGAATATAGCGCTTAGGCTGAGAGAAACTTATTGTTTGCAGAAGAGCAGAACGAATGAATCAGGCTTGGAAATGACACACAGGCATATTTGAAATGACATGAAGAGCCATTTAGTACACATGTATGCTTTGTAGAGACATGAAGAGACTGTCATGTATGTATGTATGCACTTAAAATGAGTTTTGCATTATGTAGGTAGTGCTTGCATTGCGTGGAGAAATTGTAAACGTTAGAAAGCATTAAGCTGGCATTTGAATCCATTCTGAAGGAGACACAGAAGCGCCACTCTGTGCGAAGATTGTTTTGAATTAACACTGAAAGAAGGAATTTGTAAACATTTGCTTGGCAGACAGATAACATGAACCCTTGTCCGAGAAGGAAGCTTATCAGCTTGGCTGGTGTGCTTCGCGGAGACAACACGAGGGTGGGGATGCTCCATGAGCACGATGGAGAGATCGGAGAGAGTGCTTTTGCATGAGAGAGAGACTGGACAGAGAGCATTTCGTAATGCAGAGAGCCAACAGTGGAAGTGCATGGAGAAATAGGGAATTAGGTGGTGTTTTTCGCACCAGACTCAGATGGCCATGAAAGATATGATGGCCAAGTGTCACTTTGACACAGCACACGCAGTGACACGATACGAGACAGGAACACAACAGTCTGGAACGCTGACAGACATTCTTAGCTTATAGAATGTATGTAACCATAGAGATCTGTGCGTCATTGGAGAGTATAACCAAGGGGGAGAGGAGAGCCCGTTGGAGTTCCTGGTGTTTTCTGGTAGGGGTTGGTTGCTGAAGGAGTTCGGGAGAGTTGCAGAGAGTTGGCTGGAGATGGTGCAAGATGGAGGACGAGATGAGAGAGAGATGACTTGGAGCAGCAGAATCCGAAGGCTTTGATGAGATCAATCTGGCAGAGAGAGAGCTTGGCAGTTGGCAGTTACCACAATTGAGACCTGCCACTGACTGGCTGATTGCAGAGTCGTGCTGGCAAAGACAGACCTGGAACCACATGCAAATGGGAAGTATGGACTGACTGATTGATCAGAACAGACACTCACATAAGGGGAGAAGGGGAAACCAGACAGGGATTGTGTAGAGTGAGAGTGGGAAGGATTGGTATGGATTGATTTTGAATGAAGGAGCGCTTGCATTAGACTGCATTAGAACCACACACTTGCAGCACAGGCTTGCATTAGAAACCTGTGAGGCTTATACATATTGCATGGTAGATTTGCTTTGCACCAGAAGCATAAAAGGTGCAAATTAGACATAGCATTAGGATTGCCTGCATAGTTATGCTTTGCATTCTGTGTGATCATAAATAAATGTATTTCGTTGTTATAATTGAATCGATTCATGTGTTATTTTTGTGTTGTGTCTTATGTTATTCGGTAAGAAGTAATATAGGAGTAACACAGTGCACATAGGGCCTGAGATACGAATGCAGCCGGGAGAGGGGGGGGGGCGGGGGAGGTGAGGGGGGTATAGTGATCCATAACCCCCTAGGGGATTGTCAAAGATTGTCTGAGACAGGAGCATGCTTGCCCAGGGTGGGGGGGCAAGGCGATGGAAAGGGATTTATTTTTTTCAGACTAACAAACTCAATAAACAACTAACCCCTGACGCCTTCGACTCATGGCTCAACGCCTCACTAATGCGGCTCACACCCTCTTGCAAACCATCAGCCCGCCGTGGCCTCTTCCCTAGATGGTTCACACCCGATTTGAAAACCACTATATAAATACCTAGAACGCAAATGGCAGAAAGACAAAACCCAAGAGAGCAGAGCCACCTTAGCCCGACACCTTCATCAGTACAAGGCCGAAATTCAGAAAGCAAAAAAAGCCCACTACAACTCCCGAATCCTAAACTGCAAAAACCCCAGCAAAGAACTCCACAAAATCATCAACTAATTCACCAAACCGGCATGCACTACCACAGTCCCGACCCCCTCACAATCACTGTGCGACTCACTCTCTCTCCACTTTTACACCACAGCTCTCAAAAGAACAAATGCGCTAACCACCAAACTAGCTCTCTTTCATCCACCAGGCAACCCTCCCCCCATACAGGCCAACCCACCGCCTGAGACCACTGCGCAACAAACGTTCGACTCCTTTAGTCCAATATCACCCGACCAATTTCTCAAGCTTCTCTCTGCCCGCAAACCATCCGGCTCTCCGCTAGACCCTTGCCGGCCACACTCAAAGAAATATTTGCTTCTACCTGCGCAGGAGAACACGCAAGATCCATCATAAATGACTCCCTTTCCTCAGGTATTTTTCCCGATGCATTCAAAACGGTTCAGGTCAAACCTCTAATAAAACCTTCCCTCGACCCTCTAGAGCCCAAAAACTACCGCCCCATCTGAAACACCAGGTTTCTTGCCAAACTCATTGACCGAACCGCCTACACCCAACTAAATGCCTTTGTCGAAGCCAACAATCTCCTTGACCCCGCACAATCGGGCTTCAGAGCCCGGCACGGAACTGAAACCACCCTAACCTCAATCTGGGATGACCTTAAAATCATGGCAGACTTCCGCGGGATGCGCCGCATTAATCCTTCTAGACCCATTTGCCGCCTTCGACACAATCAATCACTCAATTCTCCTTGACCGCCTCCACTCCCTAGGAATTTGTGGAACCGCTCTCAAATGGATTGCCTCATTCCTCAAACATAGGTACCAAACAACGATACTCCCCACCTATTCCTCCAAAGCCCGACCAGTCAACACGGGAGTTCCACAAGGAGCATGCTTATCTGCCCTCCTGTTCAATCTCTACTTGATCACCCTCCCACCAATAATTCGTTCACACAACATCCTGTCTTGCAACTACGCTGATTACACTCCATTGATTCTAAAACTCCTGAACTCATAACCCAACCGCCGACCTGACCTCGGCTCCTGCCTCCTCGACAGAGCCCTGGATGACCGAAAGCCACCTCTTGTTAAACTGCTCCAAAACCGAAATCATGGTATGTGGCAACTCCCAACTTCTTCCACACCCACTACCCTGGGCAACTCACTGACCCCCTCTAACTCAGTAAAAAACCTTGGATGCACCCTTGACTCCGACCTAACAATCTCGCGTCAAGTCAACGTCTCAAAGTCCTGCCACTACCATCTTAAAACTCTTAGGCGCATCTTTCCATATCTCTCCTTTCCCAACAGACTCTCCGCGGTCCAATCAATTATTATATCAAGACTGGACTACGCTAACCCCCGCTACCTCGGAGTCCACGCTCACCAACTGAATAAACTTCAAAGAGCACAAAAAGCTGCAGCCAAACTGCTACTAGCGCTCGGCCATAGAGACCACATCTCCCCAGCCCTTAAAACTCTGCACTGGCTTCCAGTGGCCCGAAGGGTGACTTTCAAAACCTTATGCATTTCTCATCGAGCAGTGCATAAAACCAGACCTCAATATCTTCAAGACAAACTTAAACCCTATCACCCTCCATGCACTCCAAGATCAAGCTCAGCCGGCCTAAAACAAACTCAGTCAGGTTAGGTGGATCATCATTCTCAGCCTTAGCCCCCGCGCTGTGGAACACACTCCCACCCCACATCCGCCTAACTGAAGATCTAATGTCTTTCCACAAACTACTGAAAGCTCTTCCCCTAAAACCAACCCGTCCGCAAACTAACCCTAGCTGAACAACAGTATCTCAACAACACCAATCCAACAAACTACTAGATGCGAGAAATTGACATCTACTAACCGCGAATAAAAAATAAGACGACAAACAGCATAGAATGAGTAAAGTAGATCAAAGCAGTGAAGTGGATAATAAGAATAAATCGTACAAAAACAGTAAGGAGATTTAAATTAATGAAATGGATGAAATGCATGATAAATGAACGAAGTGAATGGAGCGGATGAGTGTGGAGAGCGGATGAGTGCGGAAGTGTGGCAGAGTGTGTAGAACGCTGGAGCAGATGAATGTGCAGACCGGATGAGTGTATAGAGCAGATGACTACGTACGAGCGAACGACTTTGTAGAGCTGATGAGTGCATATAGCAGATGAACATGTGGAAAGAACGAGTGCATAGAGCGGATGAACGCGGGGAGCGGACGAGCGCAGGGAGCGGACGAGCACCCGGAGCGGATGAGTGTGCCGGGAGCGGATGAGTGTGCCGGGAGCAGATGAGCATGCCGAGCAGAGGAGCATGTAAAACAGACTAGTGGGTAGAGCCGACGAGTGTATGGAGCAGGCGAGTGCGTAAGAAAGGAGGGGTGCGTAGAGCGGGTGAGAGCGTACAGCAGGTGAATACATAGAGCATACAAGGACATAAAGCAGGCGAGTGCCTATAGAGGATGAGTTGCGTAGAGTGGACGAGTTGCAGAGAGCATGTAGAGCGGATGATTGCCTAGAGCGAAAGAATGCGTAGAGCCAACGGAACAGGTGAAGTATGTGGATGGAACAGGCGATTTATGTGGATGGAACAGGCCACTTATGTGGATGGAACGGGCGACTTATGTGGATGGAACGGGCGACTTATGTGGATGGAACGGGCGACTTATGTGGATGGAACGGGCGACTTATGTGGATGGAACGGGCGATGTATTTGGATGGAACGGACGAAGTACGTAGGTGGTATGGGTGAAATATGTGGAATAACTGCATAAAACAACTTAGAATACACAGAACGGAGTAACTAGAACAGATTTGAATACATGATACGGACTGGAGTGCGTGGAACGGACTGGAGTGCGTGGGGCGGACTGGAGTGCATAGAATTGTGTGACATACATGGAATGGTTTGGAGTGCATGGAACGTTTGAAAGAGCATGTAACCAATCATATCACATCACCATGCTTACTCTGTTCTTTACACCACCATTCAACTAGAACACAGAGATACTGACACCATTCGGTATATCTGTTCTCATACCAACATCTGCCGCATACTCCCCATCACTAACACTGCTGGTTACACACACCCCCAGCCAGGCGTTCAGGCCTAACGCAGCCACTTTCGGTCTGGATAAATCCTGCCAGAAACAACAAATACTCCCGATCTCCCAACCACCACACCTACCGCTAAGAAGCAGCTATTACACGAATGCCACACCAGCTGCACACACATCCGGTGCTCACACGCACATTTGACCCTCTCTACTGACATGAACACTGGTTCCCAAGGGCGTTCAGCCTGCCAGCGCCTTCAGACCATACCAATGGTACATAAGGCGCTATATAAATGCAAAGTAACATAACAAATCTGCCAAGTACGACACACTGAGAACCGGTACATACTGCCTAAAATGAACTCAGTAGTCGCTTTAATTTCTTATATTATGGACGAAGGTCTTTACCAAACCATAAACATGTGTGCTTGCTAGCTTTTAAAGTATGAGCATTTTAACCTGGTCTTTTCACAATGTGTTTTTGTAACATGGCGGTTTCTTTGCTGGTCTTTCTTTAACATTCAATGTTAATGAAAACAGCTTTTATTTACTGTATACAAACAAGCATTTTTATTTACCTCACTGTTGATTCTGTGCTTCTTCACTGTTCAGCAACTATGCCAAGCTTTCAGCCCGACCTGTACGAGCCCAAATATTCAGAAGAGGAAATCCTTGAGAGAAAAAAGTTCAGACGATGTGGAATCAAATGAAAGTCATGAGGATCAACCAACGGAGCGTGAACCCAGTTACATGAAAGACATTTCAAACTGGTGTACCTGCCATCATTGTGATCTTATGGTGGAGAATCGCCTATCTTTCAAGATCTGTGTTGGGATTGATCATGGTCCTTCTGCACAAACTTCAAGCTACAATTATCCCCTTGTAAACTAAGTAACGAGTATGTTCATTCTATAGATGTTGCGTATTTGACAACTGAGACGGCTAACATAATACATTATTCCCCTAGCGCAATATAATTTGGAAGGATCACAGACTAAAGATTTTTTCTGTAAATTGTATAAAATGTGTCATTCTAATCTGAAAGCAAAGTGTTCATCTTTAAATTTATCAACCAAACAATTAAGTTTCTTTCACCTGAAAGTATCTCCCAAACTGTTTGATGGAATGTGCGTTCACATTTCTAGTTGATCCCTACTGAAATCACAAGTACTGGCAGTACTTTGCACAAAAAGGTACCTTTTTAAAGCATAACAATGCCTTACAGTTAGTGGAAACAAAAAAGAAATCAACTTAATGGGTTCATTCAAGTAAACTATTTCTGCATCGCTTACACAGGTGGTACAGACTTCTGGCCTATCGTGCCTTTACATTGTGGATTCATGGAAGACTGGGCTTTTGCGTTCGACGAGTAATACCTGCCTGTGTGACTCGAACTATTCGAGATGAATAGCATTGACCGCGGACAAATACTGTGGATTTATACAGCCAGTACCTCAACCTCAGCAGTACAATTTGTAGTGTCATTGCCATCCCCTTTACCAAACTAAATAAAAAATAAAAAAAAGTAGTTAATCTGAACAGTTTTTGAAATTGGTAAGGGAATGTAGTCAAACGCGCAAGGCCCACAACAAGTATATTAGTTAAATAAATTTGATCTCAGGGGTATAGTCACAGCTAGTCTTATGTAGGTAATACAAATATATTTAATCAGTTTTGAAACAGCCGACACATGTTTCAACCCAACTGGTTGTTTTCAAGGCCCATTTTTCTGCATAGGTTACACCGTGGGCGAATGTGGAGTTCATAGTGAACAATACTATGGCACATCAATGGTGGGGTTCCGTCAGTGGACATAGTGCAGCACGTCCAAATAGCTTGCGAACAAAATTGGTGCATCACTATAATAGCGTGAGGATAAGTTGCATCCAATGATAAAATATCACGTTGTTCAAAGATACAAGTGGTGAAGGATTCCTCAATGGAAGATATGGGAGTCCAAAGTATAAATACAGAGATCATGAGAGCATACCACCAGGATGGCCAAAGGCTCGCATAACAGGGATGAATCCCACCGGCAATGGAATCTGAACAGTTGTTTAGACATTTTCTGTAAGTCCACAACACGTCCAGAAATCTAAGAGTATTTTAAAATATTGGTTTGCTTCAACAAGTTTACTGGCCTATCACGCACCCCTCATCCACATTCACCCCCTCCCCATGGCTATTAATGGCTGTTCGCAGCTGTGGGCCTGCACTTGCAAGCGGGCTGGGAGGATGGGCACGCTCAAGCTGCCAAATACCATGACCACCACAAAGGGTTCTTTCGCATGGGCACCCATATCAACATGGCCACCCCTGACCAAGTGTCTCCAGACTACCCTTCGAAGAAGCTCGTCCCAGCAATCTACACGTCTGTGTCCTTTGACTGTGTTCCGTGCCTATCGCGCTCGCCTCATGCACATCCATCCCACTCCGCTATCAATGATAGATGGCTCCTGTGGGCGTGCACTCACAAGGGGGCTGCACTGGCAGGATTGATGAAGTCCAACATTGTCAGAGGCCTGGTGGGTGTGAATGAACAGGTCAGACATTCACATACACACCCATCTCTGTAATCCTTTATAATAAATGCAGGGATTAACAAGAAAACATCTGCAAGATCGACCATGGATATCACCAGCTCTCCACTTTCAACCTTGCTTTCCGAGTCGGCTCATCTGTTCTTCAAAATAACGGTCAACATTTACTATTGTTTTCTGTAGTGTCAACGTTCTCTGCATGGCCACAAAGTACTTTATACTGAAGGTACACCCTATTCTCATTGTATTAAAAAAAAAATCCAGACCACTATAAACCGCCCTATGCATTTTTATATCTGTAATTAGCACATATCATTACAGAGTATTGTTTCCAAATGTAATCTTTCGTAGTGCATGTTTTCAATGCATGTTTGCTTTAGGTGACATTTTTTATGAAGTAAATATTGTTTTACTATCAAAGGACTATGATGTTTGATTTACTCACTGCAATACTTTAATGGTAATACTTATTTATATTTTGTTAACAGATCATATGTAACCAACCAAAAAAGCCTTCTTGTATCCTTTTGGGTTGCACTAATAACAAACCATGCTAAAAGTCAGAGTACAGTCCTGCATGTATTTCCAAAGGATTTAAATTTGATAAGAAAATGGTTCTTGCGCTGCGGATTTCCAATGTTCGAAATTGAAAGCAGAGCCAAGGATGTGTTGGATGACGTGAGGGCAATCGATTCTGCGTCTGCAGCATGCACTGTCAGAAAATCTGTACGAACAATCACAGTACACTAAAAAAGCATCACCCCAGACTCCTTTGCAAATCACTTCCCAATGCAGTTCCAACTGAATTTCAGCACACTCTGAGTAGTGGACAGTGAATTTTTAAATGTATTTTACCATTTTCTAAATGACCACTCAATATACTGAAATAGTCTGAACAGGGAAAATAATGAACAGTTCAGTTTTTGGGGAATATTTCCATTGATATTTTATAACACAAGTTTCCTTTGTGACACGATGTACTGTGGTTTATACATTTTGAACATAAGATTACTTTGTTTATCCCTACTTTAGAGATACTCTAATAGTTCAGAGCAATGGGAGCCTTTCCAAACACACTCATTGATTACTTTAAATATAGGTCTTTTTTTTTTGTTTGGCCATTAGGTGGTGCTAAAAGCCCTACCTTTAAGCCAAAACTATGGTCATTAAAATAAGAGTTTTAACATAAGAGCTCGAAATAGGGGCTTTGAATTAGGGTATCTTATGATTTTCAATGCAGATGACATGAGAATTGATGTGTGTAGTTTGGCTCTGTGTCCCACCCATTTAACTGCCATCTCCAAGTCAAATCTATAGGATTGTCCTCCCATTCCCACCCATCTTCCCTCAAACCACACCGATGTTTCCTCTCTTTAACTGAATTTGTATTGTATGCTGAATTTGTCAACCATTTTTACTTTCAAAATGGAACGCCGCCATTTGTTAATGTTATGAAAAAGTTATTTGACTTGATTGATGCTTTTGAAAATATGTACTTCATCTTTTAAGCTATGTTACATATTTCAATGCATTTGGTCTTCAAAATAAAGAAATGACTGTTAAAGATAAGTATTTTTTAAAATGGCTTTCAAATTGTCCATGCACTGATTTGCGAGTGGTGTTCAGTGGCTTCGGATGTAAACACGACCTGCTTGGCTGTGCAGTCAATGATGTCAGAAGAATGTGATTGGTTCTCCTGTCTGTGTTTGTTTACCCACGGCAGCAATTTTCTTTCAGCATTCGACAAGAAATAAGGATGTTTCATTTTTTTTGCATCATGTGTGCACTCACTCTAGCCATGCTGTGCGCGTGGATGGAAATTCTGAACCAACAGCAGTTTGGAAATGGGTCTTGCCAGATAATTACAGGTTTCGAGTTCCCAAATGCGCGGGGCTTCCGTCTTTCTGTCAAGACCCTGTTGTCACCCATCATAAAAGCTCAAACGAGAAAGTTACAGGGAGCCAACTTCCAGTTGCAGGACATGACAAAAACTCGTGCATCCTTGATACGCGCGATGTCGTCTCGCCCCTGCCCACACAGACCATGTGCTCATCACTAGTCATCTCTGCTTCGGCTACGCTAAGAGCCAGTGAAAGTTTCCCCTTTGTTTCGCTACACCTTTCAGAGAAGGCTCCTGCATCGTTCCACAAAGCTCAGGCTGGGCACGGCTCCAGGAAGCGTCAGCCCGATTGACGTCCAGAACACGTTCAGAGTGAGCAAGTTCTCGCCATAGTGCCTGTGAAAAATGACTATTTCCAGTCAGGCACGACTTTTAATCTGTCAAACCCTCCGACAACAGAGCACAGGTCAAGTGCCCATTTCAGGCATCAGAAACTCTACCATCCCCTCCTCACCACCCCCACACTCTCCATTCTCATGCCTCACTTTACACTCTTGTTTTTCTTATGAAGGAGAAAGTTTCGCTGACTGTTAACCAGCTACTCAGATTTGCAGGCCATTGTGGCCTGATGTCTTATTCCCGTTCCTGGTTGTTGTCCTGCCAGCATAGCCCACTGAAAAGGAAAAGCAGATTTTGATAAACAATTTTATTTAAATAACAGGGACTCGGGAACAATTCAGGTGCGATTGCTTCGTCCAACAGCCAAAAACACACATGCAGCGACAGAACGTGACGTCTGGTTTTGCATCCGATGGTCACAGAGTGCATTCCGCATTAATCCATATTAACGGTTGCAGCTTTTAGGCAGATAGAAGCACAATTAAAATTCTAATTAGACTGCCTGGAGGCTAATTGTATCACGCCAACAAAGAGCACTATACTTTTTTGTGAAAAACAAAGTTTTCATATCTCAGTTTGCAAGCCAGCGGTGGCCGTCTTATCTAATTTTGAAGTCGTGCTTCCCTTCGCAATTTGGGGGTTGTGTTTGGTGTGTCAACTGCAAGGTCAAAAGCCACCTTGGGACTACAAAGGGGCACACTTGAGTGAGGCTTCCTGGTTCCTTGCCAATTATAAAAGGCTATTCTAGCACGTCAATCACGGAGGACCAAATCTAAACAGTATTAGCCTCTGTTGGTGGTGTCAGACTTGTCAGAGCTGGTGGGCTCCTCAGCTTGGAGACAAATGGCAGGTCTTGCCAGACACTGGCTGCTTCTCGCGATGAGACGCGTGTTTCTTCCGAGTGCGTGAAGCATGCGCCATGTATGGCATCTTGAACGAAGTGGTAGTAATGTGCTTTATGAGTTTACGGTTTCTATTGTAAGAACTCGTCTTTTGAAGATGGTGACAGATTAGTGGTCAAGGAGGCAGAAATAGTGCACCCCCTGCTTCCTGCATCACTGCAGTATTTTTTTTATAGTGTGGCCGACTACTCGGACATGGATGAATGAATGTCAGGGGAGTCACATAACCCGGCCATTTGTCCATTATTATGCCAATATGCATTATTCTTGTTCCTTTTCTCTTGGCACCTTACTTTCCCAACCAGTAAGGTGCAGAATGAGACTGGTTTCCTTTATGGCATACAAGGCCGCAGATTTTATTTTCGCACATATAATAAAACACAACACAACACCTGTGAAAATAGCTCTGAAGGTGCAGCGACTGCTCCGTGTCCAAAAACTTGCTCCCCCTATCCCCCTTTTCCCAACATAGTCCATAGTAGGCACAACTCCCCCAACCCTTCGTGCCTGAGACCCACCTGCCCCTGCATGTGTTCCTGGGCTGGAAGAGCGCCGTTTGTTGGAGGGGGTGGAGGGGGGGGAAGCTGAGCCTCTCATTGTTACCACCAGACGCCCCTGCCAGTTAGGCTCCCAAGAGGCGCTGGTCCGAGAAGAGCGAAGACCCTTCCAGCTTTCCCATGGCTCATTCGGAGTCTGTCTTGTCACTGGTTGCCAAAACACCGTCACGCCGATGGTGGGTTACCGTCCACCGCAGCTCCCCCTTACCGCCTTCTTAATTCCAGTGGCATACCTTGCAGGAGCTACATGCGGAGACTGCTCCTTGCCCCCACCACCTGCTTCCCCCTTTGTCCAACAAAGTCCCCAGTAAGTAGGCCCAACTCCACCAGCTATTCGTGACTGTTCCCCGCCTGCCCTTGCAGGTGTCCTGGGCTGGGAAAGTGCCGTTATTCGGGGGAAGCTGGGCCCTTATTGCTACCACCAGACGCCCCTGCCGCTTAGGCTCCAAAAGGGGCTAGTCCAAAAGAGTGAAGACCCTTCTGGCCTTGCAATGGCTCAACCACCGGCTCCTGTTTTTAACCTGGCTGCTGGCCAATTTGATCATCATACTGCACCTGCAATAGGTTCATCACCATCTTTTATTAGGCAAAAGCCCCCCCACACCAACTTATCCTTGCTCTGCCTGCCCTTGCAGGAGTTACCATGTTGGGAGAGCACCGTTCCTGTCGGGTGCGGTTGAGCTGTAATCCTTTTGCTTGATTTTACAAAACCAACTTTGCCTTCATTGCTCCTGGTCTCACTCCTACCCATTTCTTTCTCTTTTAAAGGAAGGCCCTCCCTCAGGCACTTAAGTAGCGCCCTTCCCAAAAACCCATCATGCTACCTATCAGATGCCTCATCCCCACTATTACCTGTTCATCGCCCCGCAAGGGCTAATCCAAACTCTGCTCCCAGTACTAATACTGTACCCTGCTGCCTTGCTTAACACCTTACTTTCCAAATTAACCCTTACTGCACCTTGTAGCTTGGTCACGCCTGCAGCATGTCCCCCCAGACCTATCTCCAGACTCCCCACTACCAGACTGCCATGGCATGGTTCCCGCGCGCCAGACTGCCTTTCAACGCATGATCATTTAGCCCCCATGGCAAAAACTACTAGCCTTATGCAAATCGTCCCGGCTGGCTAGTCAGCAAATCGTACAGCTGTGTGCCCAAATTGGGCACAGCGACAGTCCACATCACCTTCACTTCACCCCAAAGTGCAAGTTTACCCCCCAAACTGAGCACAGCAACATCACCCCCATTTCATAGAACTGTGCCTTTCCCCTTTCCATTGCTGCTTCAGCCCTGCCCGGCCCCTGCATCAATTGACTTCGCCGGGATCCGAACCTGCAGATCACTCTCACATCGCAGCAGCAACCCACTGAGCTATCTTACCAGCTTGCCAATCATTACTCAGCACTTATTCCCCGGGTCTGTCGTGAGAGATACCTTCACCGAGTGTTCTGCATGCTTCACCTCGCATTTAATTCTGTACGTGTGGTGAGAACGTGAATACTACACCCTACCACACCTTTTTACATTATTGAAGCCGTACCCACTACTGCGCGCAGAAACAGCTGACTCCTAGCGGATTCTGCTGCTGCACAGCCACCCCTTACCAGCTTCCCTAGTCAGCCTCTATATCTTAGCTACGAACCCTCCGGCCTCTGAGCATTGCCCATTATTTCCACTGCGTGAGGGATGAAAGGCCGAGTTTGTCCCAACCCCTTGATGCAACACCCCTTTCCAAGGGTGTTCCAACTGCGGTATCACTGCTGCTTGATGCCACCAGTGCCTCACCCGGTTATCTCCGCCATGGATGACTGTTGTGCTTTCGCCCCTTCTGAGTAGGAGCGCCACCACCATGGTGTTACAACTGTGCTATAACCCCAAACTCCCCCTAAAATCCAGTACCCCAGGTCGCCGCACTTGCATGTTCCACAACCTATTTGACATGGGCCACGTCCCTGCAGTGCTCTAATGGGAGGTGGGGGGGGGGGCCTTAATCCAGAGAGTGGCCCCTTAAATCCCAGCGACCCGGTTGTAGAACCCTGAACCCATGTGGCCGCGCCTGTATGTCCTCTGGACAACATCCGACATACTAACATGCCCACCCGGAGTTCTAGCTGGGCCCCATTCAATAAAAGCCGCTTTACATTGCAGTACAACCCCTTGCACTTAAGACACCTCTACGGGTTGCTTTCCTTGGGCCACAAACTCAGCATCTCCCCCGCAACATTTTGCAACAAGGCTGCCTGCGTTTGTTCGTTGCAGCACCCAACGCTACCGATGACCAGAAGGTGCGGGGGAATAACCCAGGAGCCTGTTGAAGCCTACCTTACTGACCCCTGGACAAGTGTCAAAACTGCTAGACTCAAAGGCCCAATATTACCTTTCCCTGCGCCAAACTACTGACAGCCCAACACCCGTGTGTGCCTGGCCCTGCGAGTCGCTGCTGTCCCTTGATATCAGGAAACCTGACTGCTGCCTCTGTATGTTGCACGTTTCTAAAACTTTGACCGGAACCCTTCCCGCCCCCCACCCAAGTTGTTATAATACGCTGTAAGCCCCTGCTCGGAGTAAATTGATACTTATTCAGGATCCTTGCATACCAAGCCTCTTCCAGCTGCGGTGCCCTCACCAAACACCCCCAGCAAAAGATGCAGTTGTATTATAAGGCTGGTTAGCGACCGACAATTTAAAAATTAGCAGGGGCATTTGCCAAAATTCTAACTCTGATGTAGAACCACCCCTGTGCGTTAAAGCGCCATCTCCACTTCCTGACCTTTACCACAAGAGTGCGCACCTGTATTTTTTTAATGGGAAACTCTGCCCTCCTAGTTGCTTCCTCCCCACGACCAAGCCATGCCGCCAGCACCCTTGTCTGTCCTGTCGCCAGCTACAGCCGACAAGCAACTCGGGTTCAAAACCGTGCCAACTCTTATATTCCCAGAAGGGAGCGCCAACCGATGTGCCCGAAGTATATCGCACCCAGAGTAAATGTCGTCCAATTTTAGACCCAACACTAAGCTTATCTCCCCTGAAAGTCTCTGAAATGTGCAAGTACTGGCCACATGCATTAAAACACATTCTGCACAATTAGCGATGGAACACCCCACACCAAGCATAGCCCCTCCTATAAATTGCCTGCTCGCTTTTTGTCCATAGCCCTGCTACGTTAAACGCAGAACATGTTATTGAAATATTGTAAACGTTGAAGGAATGCTGAACACCCCTGCTTTAACTCCATTGTACCCAAAGGGCCTGCATCCTTACATGGTAACGTGAGAACCTGCGTTAGCCTCCCCGTTTACTGCATCCACAATATTAGGCCATGCACCCTGAGCTAACTAACCACTCATTATCGATATGCCCTCCAAGCTGTCAGCTCCTCACAAATGCACCTGCGAAACCCTGTTCACCTTCCACCCTCATAATGCCCCTACGTGCCTGTTGCCCGCATGCCTCGCAGCCCTCAGGGCCCAACCAAAATGCAAAACGCAGACCTGTATCAATCTTCTTTGTAGCAACATATTGTACATATCATTTATCGAACGGCTGCCTTTTGCCCTGCCGGGATTCTAACCTGCGTTAGCAGACTCTGCACAAATGTCAAAGTAAGCGCTCTCCTGACTGTGCTATCTGACCGTTTCTCTATCATCACCTCCTTGCAAACCCTTTCTCAGTAAACAGCATACTGGCACTTTAATATGAACTGGGGGGCTCCTGACGACAGATCATTAAAAACATATTTCCCCATGGCCATCACAAAACGTTACCTGCCACATTATAATTGGTGACTGCAAGCTCGCTGCCATGCCTTAAACCAATCTCTTTAAATTCACCAAACATAGCCCACTGTTTCGCCAGTTGTTGGCTAACCTGCCGAGGAACCCTACTTTAGCAGAGCTCGTTATGACCTCTGAACCCCCTGTCCTGGACCCAAGCGCGTGGGTACACCAGACAATACCCTCCGTCGCGGTTGCTAAAAGGATCTTCCTGAAGAAGTTGCTGCATACTGGCACATGCATGCTGTATAAAACTTCAAATTCCCCCGTCCCGCATTCCAAGCCTGCGCCACTGGCTTCATTAGTGATTAGCCAAACGTGGTCGGCCCCTTGCTGCCCCGATGAAGCAGGCCCCGGCTGACCTGTGCAGCCCCACTCAAGGTCCATTCCTTGTTCTACTCAAGGCATCATTACAACCCCTGTCTTTGCGGCCAATTTAGCCTAGTGTTCGCTACATTCCCGATGCTCCTACAATGCGTCACTGTCTGACAGTCTAAACCTGCGCACTTGCTTGATTGCAATTTCTACCCCTAGGGCCTGGTTCTGTCCTTTCCTATTCCCAATATCGTCCCACTTGCAACATTCACTTCACCCCAGTAGGCCTCTATAGTTTACCCTCATACCTCGTGCTCTTGGATGGAGTCAGCCGTGCACTGGGGTGATTCCGCTCCGGTCTCCAAACTACAGCTCCCACCGAACGCCCGCCGCACAATGCCTCCTGCTGCTCCGATTCACCCGGCTACCGGCACCAGCACAGTGGCTCTGCCCCCAAACACTGCTACCGTACAGTTGCCAGGTCCGCTTATTATAAGCGACTTTGGGCTTGTTTTTGCCCAAAGTCGCTTATAATATTTGGAGGTCGCTTGTCGCGGTTTTCGTCCGCTTGTTGGACCGTCTGTGCGCGTGTAATTGGGCTTGTTTATATTACTGTTAAGCCCATTACACGTCGCACAGAGCGTCCTGCACTGGGCTGCTGGCAGCATTTGACGGCAAATGCTGCTTTGTCTTGCTCTCGGGTGCGCCCTGTATTTTGAATATGCTTAAGTGTTTGGCACTGATGGGATCGTTACTTGCCCACCAGGTGGCCCATCAATGCCAAATGCCTAAACATATGCAAAAAAAGCGCACTTTAAAAGTTGTCATGCAGGCAGACACACTGACATGTAAAGATGTAAAGAAGGGGATTGGTTTAGTTTAGCAAGCGTCACTCTATAGCAATATTATCCTGGTGATATCCCCAGTGCTGACGCATTATCCACGATCATCCTTTATTTATTTATTTTTTAAAAACTTTTTTTTTGCAAGACTGGGTTAGAGGATTATTGGAATCTATATAAAACATTTTCTCAGAAAGATGTATTCAGGAAGGCCATGTTTCTTTTCAGCTTCCAATTGGCCATGTTACCATATTATATAGCGCCTTGGATTAAGGCGCTATATAAAACAATAAATACAAATATTTCAGGGCCGTATTATTTTGCAATCTGGGATTTCTAGTCACCATGCAATAAAATATTGTTGTTCTAACGCACTATGTCAGTGTTCTGTCTATGTATGTTTTTCTTGTTGTTTTAGGTTTCTTACTTTTGAGACCTTTCCACAACTTTTTAGGTGCATGCTTGTTTTTTCCGCTTATTTGGATGGGAGTCAGCTTGTTTTGGGCTTGTTTTTGAAGGGCATTCAGCTTATTTTTTCCTTCCGACCTGGCAACTCATTCTACGGCTCCTCACCTGGTCTGTTTTGCACCGCTGCAGGTGCCCGTACTGTGACTCGAGGACCTCACGCGCCATGTTCTTTCTCTTCCCGCAACGCTTTCCTGTTTCTTCCTGCTCTGGCAACAGCTCCCACAGCTCTTCGACCTGGAAAAGGGGAAAGCTCCCACAGCACTTCGCTGAAAAACGAAATCCTCCTTCCTGCTACGGCGGGCGACGTCCTTTTCCGGAGGGGCTGGATACTCCCTGGCCTGGCTGCCTTCCACTTATATGGGGCTTAGCCTGCCCCCTTTCTTTGTTCGCCCTCTGCAGACTTTTTCCAGCGCTTGGCGCGCTTCTCCTTGTTACCAGGGGAGGAAGGAGAGGCTGACCCTGCCCAAATTATCGGGGTGCCTCCTCCATTTGTTTTGGGTTTTCTGACGACAAGCAGGGTCCCAGAAGCAAAATAGCATTACGGTTTTCACACCAATCTTTGGCCATAATGAGTGTATATGAATGATTATGTTTAAGAGTCCCTTCGGAAGCCCCAAGGTCTGAAGCGTCTGCCACAAGATGTGTCGATTCACCATGTCGAATTCCATGGATAAGTCCATGGACGCAAAATATACTGGTGAAGCGTTTTTCATACATGCTTTCCTCTGCAAGTTGGTTAAAAGGAGACCCCCCCTCCCCACAGTCCATCTCTATATATTTTCTAAAGCCAATCTGTCTTTGATCTAGAATATTGTTTTCATTTATCCAGACCTGTAAGTGCTCCAAAACTATTGATGCAAAGATCTTAGAATCTGTATCCATCAACGCGATTGGCCTAGAATTCATTCGGCATGTTCTACTCCCCTTTTTGAAGATAATTACATATGATACTTGCCATGAAGAAGACAGTCATCTCAGAAGTGCATCGTTAAAGTAAATGGTAAAGTATTTTGGATCATAATGTTCCGTTTCAAGATTACATATAAGAAAGATTATTTGGAACAGCAGTTTGGAGGCTTTAGATTTTGTAATAAGTCTTGAGATATTCTCCACAGCAACTTCAAGGGACCACTGGTATGAACTATTCATTGGCGGTTCAAATCCTAGATCTAATGCGTTAAACTTTGGTAATGTGCGACCCAGATATGTTCAGGAATAGGGTTTATTTGTAGCTGTACCTGGGTAACTTCGGTACTATTCATTAGGGTCCAAAAGTTGTATGTTGTGGCCTTTTAAAGATGCCAGCATTATTTCATTATTTCTGATAGGGAGTAGATCTATGCTGCATCATCCAGTTTGTATAGGTCTGTTTTATGCATCAGCTATGGATTTGTAGCAACGTTTTATCGCCATTACTTTTAAGAGCCTTTATTTCTTTGCACATCAAGTCTTTGTGTTCCAAATCCATCTCATCAAAAAGTATGCTTGTGATTGCGGTAAGAGATACTAGATAAACTGGAGGATTAATGACTGTTCATCATTTTCTTCATAACCCCTGGAAAGTTAACAATATAGTTGATTATAATTCTATAATCCTTGAGGAAAATATAATCAAGTACTTAGTTTGTGTCTTTTGAGCAGTCCATTTTATTCTATTTCCTCTTGCATTATTTCAACATTATTGCAGTAAGTAGCCTGATGTTCTACTTCGACAAACCATTTCAAATTCAGTGTAAGCATATAATGGTCACTTAAATTGGATGGGCATAACTCAAATTCAACCATTCTTTCAGCCAATTGTTCAGAGATAAAGATATAATCTATAACTGATGAGGCACCTCGGGCATGCCAAGTCAGAGAATTATTTGCTACAAACTCCAGTGTCAGCCATTGGGCACTCCAAAATAATCTTCTGCTACTAGACAAGCCAGATTTTCCCAGGTGAGCCAACAAATCCTCATAGACAGGGTTCCTGGTTACAGTTGGCATTTAGGTCCCCTGCTATGATGCCAAGTCCCCCCTGTTTTATATACAGCCAATCAATAAGCTCATTCAGCTTGCCAAGCTCAACTTCCAGTTGACTATCGACTAGATCAAGTGCATTCCAATAGACGTTGATTATCATCAGATCAGATTCAATATAAAATGTAAAAATAAAAAAAAATGAGATTTTCCAATCTGACACTATGGAATATCGAGCCCTGCTTGAAAGCCAAGAGTAGGCCCCCTTTGGGTCTGCCATTTGGTCCAGAACTAGCATATAGACATACAACCTCAAATCCATCCCAAACCAGGTTTCCCCTGTCCCAGGTCTCCTGCAACAATATCAAATCAAATGCTGCAAAATTTTGGATCACATTTTCCATTGAGGTTATATGCTAGTGGCCTCTGGAGTTCCAAGAAACCAGTCAGATACTACAAGTTGAGCTAAAGCGGTTGACTTAAGACTTTCAGTTGTGCGATAGATTGGCAAGAGAGCCAGCCATCTCAAATTAGGACTTTCTACTGATTTTATTTCCCGCTCACCTCATGGATAAACATTCCCCTCGTTATTATGTTCACCTTAACAGTGGAGCATTCGTGTTCCTCAATGTCAAATTGGCGTACTGAAAGTTGGTCATATCGAAGCACTGTTTTTGTAGACTCCCTGCTTCTTTTAACAATGAAGAAGGTTCAAGTCTTGCATAATCATACCTAAGTGGGTGTATACAATCAACCAACTTGATATCGGCCTAAGAAATGAAGCTCAACTCCCATATATATCCAAAAAAAATTGAGAATATAGTCCCTCTATTTAGAAAGGTGCCTCCCTCCTCAAATAGGTAGTTCAATAAAAGACTAGGATCATCTGGAAAAACTTGGGCTCTTAGACGATTGTCCGATTCAGGATTGCCTTGTCTCATCCACTTTAACACCTGCCCCATCCTTAACCCTTGGTACCTCCTGGTAGTCATTGCTAATGCAAAAGGATAACTCCTTAAGATTCTCCTGGACTTTGATTACAGTGGTCAGGCAGACAGTGTAGGATGCAATCCCGTCCTGGTTTAATTGTCGTTGCGCTAGATCCTCAAGAATGAGCGTCCCGAGGTAAAAAATTACATTCATGTGGCGATTGGTCTTGACATATAAACTTTCTAACAACTGTCTCACCAAGACTTCATTCGTGACCCTGTCAGTTGGAGGGATTCCATTCAGTGGTGACCCCGTTTTTGTTGGTATAATATGCATCGACAAAAATTTGATGAAGGTAGTTCACCATTTCCCATAAAAGGTGATGCTCCCTTAGATAGATTTTCGGCCATCTCTTTAATGACAATCTTGTTACATTCCATAGATTTAGGGAATTATAGTCCATTTTATCCTTTTTGAGAAAGTCAGTCGAGGTTAAAGCTCCATCGTAAATAGATGGGGATTCAATTGTAGGAACCTGAAACCCTTGGGAGATAAGGTCCCCCACCCCCAATGTATTGGGTCCTTTCTGGAGTGGGGTAGTAGATCTTGATATAGATCTCAGATTTAAAAAAATATCAAATATATCATTCACTCCCGATTGTATGGATCTGAGATGCTGATCTATCCTTCCAGTATTGGTCTTATTTTTTAATGCTTCAGATAATCTAATGGGACCATCAGTATACTTGCATTGTTGACCTGTTCTTACGGGGTCTCAATTCCTCCTTTGACAATTCAGAGGAAGATTTAGAATCCCAAACTGTTGGCGTCTCTGAATAGAGATTAGAAGCACATCCTCTCAGCCCCTCTTGCATCCATAAGATCTCGGAGACCCTTATCCCGTAGAATCGCAATGTTTTATTAATGGTATTTTGAGGTAATGCCAATTTTCTCTTGTTGTTCCTCTCGAGTTTGAGATTTTTAAATGAAATTTGGAGTTGTCAGAGGACAGAAGAGGGAGCGCTTCCAAATGTTTGTCTTCAGCAATTTCATTTAATGCAGGAGACTCTCCCATTCTCAGTGGCACCTTTAACAGCCTGCAATTCGTGTTCTACTGGAATCAAATTGATCGCCCCCATCTTGGAATTATCAGGGTGACCAAAAAGTTTAGTACCCAGCATATCAATCACAACCTTTAGGATTTCACTCATTACCCTGGTTTGAAGTTTCAATTCTGCCAGTATTTTATCACTCAGCATTGCATGTAAAGATTTAAATTCCACTGTATCTCGTAACAGCGGTGCATTTTTGTTGTTTGTACTAGAGAGATTTTCCAACAGCCTCCCATTAAGATCAAGATGGTCTGAAAGACCCAATCGGGAGATTGCCCCTGAAAGAAAATAAAATTATGGGTGTGTCCAAAATGGACTGGTCCAGAGTCATGATTTATCACATTCTAGACAATGTCTACCTTTAATTCCCCAAAAGTGATCATCTCATTCCTCACCAAACAGTGATTGCGAGGAGACTGGGACATCTGCAGATGTATTTCATGGGGCAGAACTGAAGGATTGTTCAATTGGTAACATAATATTTGGGCACACTCTAGAAGATCATAATCATTATCAGGTGACGGGGAGTGGCATCGCAGCTGCCCTCGAAACACTGTTCCCTCGCGGATAGAACGGTGCAGCAGCGGTTAAAGATTGTTTACACAGTTTTTTTGTCCTCATTTTGAATAATGTAGAGTGACAGTGTAGCACAATTTTAATACAGAACTTATACTATTGCACTTAATACTTCTAGTACAAATGCACAGAGTAAAACAGAAATGACTCATATCACGAAGTACGGTCGACTTACTGGCTAAGTCGAAGAATTGACAAACATGCCTCGAGCCTCAGCCCCAGGCTAACAGGCACTCTGGTGCCACTCCGGGTGTGTGTGTAGCCCAGTGCCTAAGTAGGAGGTGCCGGCAAGAGGGCAGGGCTTGGCGCCGCTTTCAGTATTAGCAGTATATATACGAAATAAAGTAATGGGAGTCAAACATTATATAGTAGTGATTGTCTTGCATTTATATGCAGTTCAACTGTCCACATACATAAAAATCCCGTATAGCTGGAAAAACGAATCCTCTGCCGTTGCAGCAGCAGCAGAAGGCAGCAACGTGGATACAGCCGCAGGATTTACTGTGATTAAACTGAAGCTTAAATATTCTAAGTAGAAAAGAAAGTCTCCACCCACCCCGAACATTTAAGACTATGCCCTTGCCACCCACTCCCTTACTTACCTGTGGGCAGCACATCTCCAGAATCCCTCTGCGATGTTGGCTCCCTTCACTTGTGTGTATGGGAACCGGCGCCACAGGGTCCACTTTTACTTTTTTTTTCTTTGAGAAGGGAGCGGGGGCACCCCGCCCTTCTGCACTGTAATACAAACAAATGGGAGATTTGGGTTGATTTCAGCCATACGTAATTTTCAGATGGCTGAAATTTAGTCAACTCCCCCATTTGTTATTTTCCTGGTCTGTTAGGGTCTTTCCATAGCTGTGTACACTAAGATAACTCATTTTCATGGTCTGCTCAACCTATACTTGGAAAAGTGCTTGCTGGAAATGTACTTTGTCATCTGCTTTGTTGTTTAGCAGAACATACAAAACAATGTCAAGTTCTTCTAACTTTGTGGACTAGAGCTTTCAAAAACCAGTACTACAAACATCGGAAGGATTTCGTCCGCCCGCCCCCCACCAGAAGCCAGGCATGGACAATCAATCAAATATGATAGGTTATTCATAATGTGTTTAATACCTAGAGGTTTCAATTGACAATGCTCTTGCTGGCAAAAGGCTATTGCTTACTGGTGATGGACAGTGTGAGTGTCCAGGCATTTCTGATAAATGCTGCACTTATACCTTGCAAAACATGGAAACAATACAAATAGAGTTTAGTCATCATGCAAGTATCTGAATGTACATCTGTTGCCATGGAAAAATATGGCTTTCTTCAATCCATTCAACTTCTGCAATCCAGAGGAATGCAAATAGACTTGGTAGCCACCGGCAGGCACCTTTCAATAGCCAAGGCAAGGCAACAACAGTTCCCAGAAAAAAAGCATCAATATGATAGATGGCACATCATAAAATCAATTTCGAAAAAAATTACAGCTGCAGGGGAGGGAGGCTACAAAAAACATTTTAAATTGGTCACAGTCTATCAGCAACTATCTTTGGTGTAGATCAAACAGTTGTGATGGATCTGTAGATCTGCTTGAAAAATGGCGTTCATCGATGCACCATTGTTCGAAGATACACTCTTGGAAAGGAAATGAACATTTCCACGAATGTGCTCATGGAGCAAAGAGCATGAGCGTAAGAAAACGTGGCTGGTTCCAGGCTCCCCATCTCACAGCACGAGAAGATCGTGTACCACAAAACACTTTCAAGAGATATGAGGGGACTCAGGAGTTAAGTCACACTGGTGATTTAGAGGTATTCCAGAATATGTACCAAAAGTACAGGCCTAAAACACTGCATTTTGGCATAGACAGTATGGAGTCCAGAACAAGACTGAATGTACTTGCACACCACAAGAACGTTGGAAGGGAACGAGAAAAAAAAAAGTAGGAATTTTCAGGATGTCTCGTTACAGATAGGAGTTTACCAAAAGAAGCAAACAGTGGGTGACAAAAGCCAATCTTCCAGAAGATGGATTTTGAATTTGTGAAAGATCTGGCATTGAATGTGCTGGCCATGCAAATGCATGGAATAGCTCCAGATTCTGTTTCCAGGACCCATACCACACAACATCGCAAAAACAAAACAAAAAATAAATAAAGGTTTGCCCTCCCAAACTTGAACTTGCTGAAATGTTGACTTATTTAAATGATGTGTGGCTCTCTTCACAATGTTTAACAAAGCCAGTTTCAGGCTTTTGTACAGTATTTGGAAACAGTTTCACTTGAGATCATTTATTTTTTTATCAATTACTGTTTGTGAAGCAAGTCACTAGTTAGGCCTTAAATTTCTCTTTCATTTGTGTATGACCATTTATATTTTAATATTAGAACAATGAATGTCAGTCTGATTAGTTCAAGTACGTGACTCAAATCAAATGTATAAGACTTGTGAGCTTAAAACCAACTTTCATCAGGAGCTACTTTTGGCTCCCCCACTATAAACTAGCTCCCTTTTCCATAGTGGTAGCTGCTGGTTGACCGTTTACTGCTGGATACACAGGCACTGCTTGCAATTCCAATTTATGCTTATCCAATCCTAATTTGTAATGAACTCAATAGTTGAAGAATCTAAGAAGAACACTGGAGTAGCAGACATACAGAAACTCAATGTATCCAGAGCTCCGGTCCTCTCCAGGCTGGACTAAAACTCCTCCTCAATTTGCCTAAATCCTCCCTTCACCCTATTAACCTAATCCAGAATAGGACAGTGAGACTTATCCCTGGGCTCAAGCCAAGGCCAGCATCTTTAAAGCTCAAAAATATATCTGCATCAAACAAGGCTTTCTGGGGTCAGGGACCCCACTAGATCCAACTCTTTCCCTAAATACCTCCCTCTTAGAGAGCTTCAGTCGTCTAGCTGCGATTCTCTGCAGATCAGACACTATTCCAAGCAGAGAGGGTTATCCCTTTCCTCGGCAGGAGCAACCTTCTGTAACAGCCTCTGTGCTCCTCTCAGGCTTCTGCCCGATTCTCAAGACCCAACTTTTCTCTTCTTCATCCCCACCGCTCCACTGCTAACTCCCCCTCTGTTGCATTGACTGGCTGCCTGGTCCCTTTTGAGCTCCAGAGCACAAGTACCCCAGCACCCTGTCTTCCTGCCCCCTCCCCTAGAAACTGCAATTGCCCTCTTCCCTTGCCAACCCAAAAAGCCTGGTAGGGTGTGCCCCTCTACTGAGCCTTGTCCACCCCGGTCCTCACGCTTTGCACATAGTTCTCGCTCCCAGCTTCTACTGGCACTTGCCCACCTGGCCTACCCTTAGCACTAGCATCCCCCTCCCCCGCACTTGTATACCTCCTCTTGCCCGCACCTCCCACCCTAGAATTTTCCCTTTTACCCCAACCTACTCCTCCCCTGCCTCCTCACTCCCTCCAGCCCTGTACTTGTTACTGCTCTTGCATAATCTAAATGAACAAGGCCTAGTAGGCCTGTTCCACTCCCTCCCTTCCTGGTCCATCTGTGCCTTCTCTATATATCTGTTGATTTCAGAAAACTGGTCCACACTATTAATTTGCCTTTTTTCCAATCATTGCGCTAAAGTATAGGGAAATCCGAGCCTATCTGCACCTCGCCTAGGGTCATCTTTGAAAACAATACGTAAATGTTGTGGGACCAGGTGCATTGATACTGTTCAAATGTAAGTAAATATATTAATGTGAGATACTTGAAATATATTGTTTTTCACTGCACAGCGTGCTGTTAATATTTTTTTGTGGCACGCAATCCTAAAATGAAACACTTGACATGCAGAATGAAGGGTAGCATTGTTATTTATTTGTCCTTGAATCCAACGCACTAACAATTCGAAGGCCAAAATGGTTTGAATATTCACAAAGAAATGGTAAAATTCACTATATCGAAAGCTTACATAGGAAGAACAAGTTACTTACCCCCGTTAACGTTTTCGACTGGATGTTGCTCCCATGTATTCCTTATCTTTGATATTTCCAATATCCCAGCTTTGCTGCTTCGGGGAGGGTGGTGTGCATCAATGCCTGTCGAGTCAATGCCCCTCGGAGGCCTTGCCTCGACATCACCGCAGGTATATGTAGCATGCACAGCAGCCGTTGGCCTCAGTTCTGGGTTTACAAATCGAGCATTACCTTGTGTTCAATGGTTACTCCCCCTGAGAGTGCGTAGACTGCGACAGCAAGGGAATGTCTACTGCGGGGTAGGTTGGGGGAACGATGAGGAATACATGGGAGCATCCAGTCGAAAGAATGTTATCAGGGGGTAAGTAACTTGTTCTTTGAATGGATTGTGTCCGCCAACGTATTCCTTATCTTTCATACACTCACAAAGCAGTTTACATAATTTGGAGGCGAGAGTAGAAATTAGTATGGCCCGAGAATTTTATGGGTTGTGTATGCACTGAATGTAACACTGCTTTCCCAAAAGCGTAATCTTGGCCCTAGGTAGAGTCTAAACTGTAATGTTTAGTGAAGGTGTGCACAGACAACCATGCGACAGCTGCACATATATCCTTTATCGGAACTCCCCTTTGCAAGGGAAACCAAGTTGCAATGCTCCTAGTCGAATGAGCTTTTCAGTGTTCTGGAGGATCTTTACCTACCAGTTTGTAGCATTTCAATATTGTTCATATTATCTATTTGGATATAGTCTGCTTGGTAATGAAGAGTCCAGGCTTTTCAAACAAAGGTCAAAGACAGCCTCCTTCTCCCGTATTTTTACTGCTATGAACCTGCATGCGTTATATTGTATGTATTAGTGTGAGGGTCAGAGACGTTTTGGACACTCATCTTTCTTCAGTTTAGTTTGCCAAGTAGGAACATCCTCATTAGGATAGGGAAAGTTATGCATTTCGCTCACCCTTTTCATTTAATAAATTTGGCAAACCTTAAGCAAACTTTACCTTTGTTTCCATCTCGCATTTATGACCCCTCACACTATCCACTACAGGGATATAGTACTCCAAAGCATTCACTCCTGACATCTAATAGATGACGAGAACAAAGTGCTATATCTTTAGATTACTGAGAAAGTTGTAAATAATTAAGTCATGCTGGCAAATAGAGAATGTGGAATGGAGAGGCTAATGGAAGGTTGGAAGAGAGATTAGAATATATAAGTTTGAAAAGTGGAAGAGATAGGGGGAGGACATATAGGCTGGGGCTACTGTAACTTGAAGTCTTAAATAAAGGAAGTTCATTCACCTACGGAGCCGTGCGTCCCCTTGTAAAACTGGTAATGAGTTGGTGAGCAGCAGCCTCAGTCTTCACATCGTTGGCTGCTTGGAGCTTGTCAGAGGAAGCCCAGTTATCACCATGTGGAGAAGCATGGACGGTAGATTGAACTGCGACCCGCGTATGCCTGTGTGCTCATTTCAGTCCCCCCCACCACACGCTTCAGACAGAAGCTTAATTGTGCTCGGGATCACACAAGCTTCCAGCACGAGATGCACACCTATGCAGCAATTGCAACATGCGTCTTTTTGGACTAAGTTTCTTGGCAAGGACGATACCAGCGTGGTTCAGGACGAATGGATGTGAGACCCATCAGATGCAGTCATCTGACTAGTAAGGTGGTGGGAGGAGTAGAGCAGAAGCGCCACTAGCACAGGTGGGGGAAGGGCCAGAGGTTTATAAAATGCCCAGGAACGAATATATTATGCGACTGGCTGAGAAGCCGATAATAAAGAATAGAGGGAAGGGTTTTTGAGATGCATTCATGGGATGCATGGCTTGACGTTTGCTGCCGATTTGTCTGGGGAAAAAGGTGGCAACATGTATATAAAAGGCTCCCCGAGCGTGGAGTTGCAGAAGTAAAAATGTACATGTTAGAAATAAGTTTACCGAAGCTAGACAAGCATTTTGTAGTCAGAGAATAATAAGATACTGGCCAGATACCCATTTGTCACCAGGGAAGAGGAAATTAACAAAAAATAAAAAAATCCATATGGAGTTCATGATGGCATTGGGTGGGTTAGCCAGCAAATTTGATTTAGAACATTGCAGAGTAACATCCTAAGGACCAATTAATGGTTAAGTACTGCAATCACGGCCCTGTGGCGAGAAGGCCATAGATCAATAGATAGCCACTGAAGTGGCAAAGATTGTGAAACACAGACATGTATTAAGGAACTTCATCACAATTCAGCAAACAGCAGAACAACGTAGGTGACCATGTGAATGCCTTATAGAAGATTAGCATTGACAGATTCATGAGGGATAACGCCAAAATGCTGCCAAGAGGAAAATCGAACAAAGGCTTAAACAGGAGCTACACTACAAAGTAAAGAGGTGTTACTGTTGTGGAAGTGCAGACCACTTAACTAGTAATAGGGTGTTTTACATTTCATGTAGTAGGTCGGGCATATGGAAAGATTGGACATCTAACCTCTAACGAGGTGTTGCAAGCATTCGTCTGGGTATAAGACAGTGCAGGAAATCACGTCACCAGTCTGCGTTAAGCGCCCAAGAGGAAATTAATGTTATCAATGCTCACCCCAAAAGGGTTAAACCACATGATACAAATGGGGTGATGACAGCTATACCCTGATGAACGTCTACACGTGACGGGGAGGTTGAACTATTGCACGCTCCAGGAATACAAGGCTGCAGCTCACGATTATGGTGAATCGCCCACAGAAATTCAGGAAGCATTAAAGCGAACTTGGGTTACAAGGACATAGGCCTAAGGGTGTGTCCTAGTGACGTGCAAAGGTGGGCGCGGGGGTCAAGTATCATGGGATGCAAAGGCTGATCCGGAGTTTTAGCGAGATCCTGAGTGTGATGGTCGGAGGGCCCGTGGTGTCGGGAGGGCCCCTCCGGTGTATGCGGCTGCCGCGCAGAGACGCCGCGCAAGAACAGACACGGAGGCGTCTGCTCGTTCCGGCGCTCCGGCTCCAACTGCCGGGCGCCGCCTTTATTATTAACTGCGCATGCGCCGGCTTGCAAGCCGCGCATGCGCCTTTTGTGTAATACGTACACAACATCCCTCCTTTTCCCCCTCAAACGACAAAACATCAAACATGGGGCCAACGTGGCCTAAACATTATATACTTAACGGACTTTTGTTGCTCAGGTCTCCGAGTCCATGATAAAGTCTTGGAATCTTTGTGGAGGGCGGCGCCCCTCTCTGCGGGGGTACCTGGGCGGTCCCATTTCGACACTCTCTGGTTCCGCAGGGTCTCCGGGCGTGTCAACGTCCTCCGGTGGTGCATCTGCTGCTTGCCTCCGACCAGGGTCCGGTTCCTCTCTAGAGGTTGCTGGTCCTATGCGTTTGAAGAAGGACGCGTTTCTGGTCACTGTCCCACGCGCGTTCGCCGCTGTGACCATGGATCCCTTGACGTGGGTGACACCCATCGGGTGTGTCTCATATGTTATTGAGAGTTTCCCTTCTGGCTTCCGGTTTCGGACCAGGACAGTATCTCCTACCGCTATCTCTTTTTCCGGCAGCCTCCGCCTCGTTGTTTCCTTCTCGTTCCTCGCTGCCCTGTCCGCTGCCACTTGTGTGTCATCAATCACCCCCGGACGTCGCTCTCCTGCTTCCGGTATCAGCCCTCTTGGTATGCGCTTGAATAGGGCTTCGGCGGGCGCGATTCCGGTGGACTGATGTGGGGTGGACCTGTACTCACGGAGGAATTCGATCAGATTATGGCGCAGGTCTTCCCCTCCATTGACGGAGATGCGAAAAATTTTGTTAAGTGTCCGCATGAACCGTTCAACCTCTCCATTGGCTCTTGGCCACAGTGGGGTCACTTTGCGGTGTTTGATGCCTCGTTCAGCGCAGTATCTGGCGAAACGCTGTCCTTGGAAAGGAGCGCCGTTGTCGGAGCAGATCTCGAGCGGGAAGCCGTGGGTGGCGAAAATTTTGTCCATGGCCAGGATGGTGTGATCGCTGGCGGTGGATTCCACGAGCTCCACCTCGGGGTACCTTGACCACTGGTCGGTCACCACTACGAAGTGTAGGCCTCTGCCGGTCGAACCGAAGTCTGCGTGGACGGTACCCCACGGCACGTCGCTCCGTGGCATGGCTTGGATGGGCGGGCTCTTTTCTGCCGGACTCGCAGCTTGGCAAGGTATGCATGCCTTCACGAACTCGGTCACTCGGTGTTCTAGGTCGGGGAACCAGACTTTCAGCCTCAGGCGCGCCTTCATCTTGGCCATGCCTTGATGGCCTGTGTGGGCTAGCTGGAGAACTCTTGTGACCAGGGATCTGGGGATCACGATCTGGTCTCCCCGCAGTAGTAGGCCGTCCGTGGACACTGAGAGTTCGTGTCGAGCCTTCCACAGCAGTTGCAGGTCTCTCTGCGTTTCTGGGTGTCTTCTGGCGTTGTTCAGGAGGACTTCTCGCCATTCCCCTGTCGCAACCGCCCTTTTCACTCGCAGGAACGCCTCGTCCGAATTTGAGTCTTCCGCAATGTTCTCCCTCGACAGGGCCACAGGCAGGGCTGATTCAACGACGAGATGCACAGCGTCCCCTGCATCAGACACCTCGACTGGATTCTGGGCGTCCCTCGTGCCGGGGTGGCGGGACAGGTAGTCTGCGGGGTTGTGGGTGCCTGGGCGGTACACCAGCTTGACGCTGTATTCGATGAGCGATAGCATCCACCTTTCGATCCGGGGAGGCGGCTTTGAAGAGGTGCCTGACAGAATTGGAATCAGGGGCTTGTGGTCGGTGACCACAACGACGGGTTTGCCGGGGATGTATATCCTGAAGTGTTTGCATCCCCACAGGATGGCAAGGGCTTCTCTCTCGATTTGCGAGTAGCGCCTTTCCGTGTCAGTGAGGGCCTTGCTAGCGTAGGCAATGGGTCTCATTGCCCCCAGTTCGTCGGCCTGCATGAGGACTGCCCCTAGACCAACGGGGCTGGCGTCAACGACGATCTCTGATTCTCGGCTGGGGTGGAAGTAGGCCATCGTCTCCTGCTCTGACAGGGCCTCTTTGATGGCGTTGAATGATCTTTGTTCTGCCGCTGTCCATTGCCACGGTACATCATTCCTGGTGAGTGCCCTCAATGGTTCTGACAGGGAGGCCAAGTCTTTGATGAATCTGCCGCAGTAGTTGACCATCCCCAGGAAGCTCCGAATTTCCGCAGGGGAAGTGGGAGGAGGCGCATCTCTAATGTCTTTTACTTTGCCGGGATCAGGTGAAATGCCGTTCGCATGGAAGGTGAAACCGAAGAATTCCAGCCGATCTTTCAGGAATTCGCACTTCTCTTGGTGAAGTGTAAGACCCACTGCCTGGAGTCTCTCAAACGTGCGTTCTAGTCTTTTAAGGTGTTCGCTCTCAGATCTGGCGAAGACCAGAATGTCGTCGGACATGTTAATGACACCCCTCAGGCCAGACAACGCTCCTCTTATTGCGTTCTGGAAGACCTCAGCTGCGGATGAGATCCCGAAGTTGAGTCTCTTGTATTGGTACAGCCCTTCGTGCGTCGTGAACGTGGTGATGTACCTCGACTCGGGGTGCAGTTCCAGTTGATGGTAGCCTGATCTGAGGTCTAGTTTGGAGAAGACTTTGGCGCCTTGGAGTTCGCCGACGATGTCGTCCAGGGTGGGCGTGAGGTGGCGTTCTCTTTTGATGGCCGCATTGGGTAGCCTCATGTCCACGCAGATGCGCACAGCCCCTGGTTGTTTCGGCTTCGGGGCCACTACGATGGGTGAAACCCACGGGGTGGGCCCTTCTACCCGTTCGATGATGTCTCGGTCCATTAGCTGCTGCAATTCCGCCTCTACTTGTGCTCTCAGGTGAAATGGAATTCGGCGGTGTTTGAGGGCTGTCGGCCTTACGGATTTGTCGATGTGCAATCGAATGGGGTCAGCGTTCAGTTTGCCAATGCCCTTGAAGAGGCTCGCGAACTTGTGTAACATGCCTTTTAGATCTGCATGGTATACCCCGAAAGTGAAATGCACGATGTCAAGCGCTTCTGACGCAGCGCAACTCAGTAGTGAGTGGGGGCTGACGTCGGTGACGAAGAATCTCGCCTTGATGGAGTTTTGTCCGTGCGATACTGGGGCGATGAATGCACCTTGGATGGGTAAGGGGGTGTCACCACCGAATGCATATATCCTCGCTGTTGACGTCGCCAGCTCTGGTGGGCCTGGCAGGGCTACGTAGTGTTTGGTGGCTAGCACGCAGACTGAGGCCCCGGTGTCAATGAGGATGGGGGTGGGAATGCCCTTGATGTCGACGGTGCACTTGGGCTGGCGTTTCGTGCTGGGACATCTCGCGATGCTGGAGATGAAGAAGACTTCTTCCTCTTCCTCCTCTTCTTCTTCCGCGAGATCCAGGTCTTGCCGGCCTTGATCAATGGAGGAGATGCCTCTCACTCTGCGGGAACTGCTTCGCCCCGCTCTCTCTGGTCCTCTCGATGTTGTGACAGGGGCAGCTGCACGGCACGTCCTGGCAAAGTGGCCTGGTACGCCGCATCGGGCGCATGTTCTTGACCTGGCCGGGCAGTCACCGCTGTGGGGGAGGTCATACCCACAGTTCGAGCACGATGGCGCGGTGCTTGGGGTGGACGCGGCGTCAGACTTTCTCGGCGTCCATCTTGGCCTGTTCGCAGACGACCGCCCTACTGCAAATGCATCTTCATTGTGTCCTGGTCGCGAGGCAGCGTCCATTTTCGCGCCTCTAGCCTCAGCTAGTTCGTGTGCTCTGCCCAGGTCTAGAATTTGCTGGAGGGTTAGGCCAGGCTCCCTCAACACCTGCCTCCGAAGTTTACCGGAGCTGCACCCTTGTAGCAGTTGGTTGCGGACCATCTCCTCTTCGTCGGCCCATCTGCAAGAGGACGCCAGGTGTCTCAGGCGGGCGCAGAATTTGTCTAGGGGTTCATCGTCTAACTGCTTCTCAGCGCCCATGACGAACCTATCAAAGTCCACATTGGCCATGGGTAAGAAGTGGTCTTTGAGTGCCTGCTTGACGGCGTCGTAATTGACCACGGGGATGGTCAGGGAGTCATAGATCTTGTGGACTTCTGCGCCTGCTGAATAGATCATGGTCGCAATCTTTTCATCATCGTCGTCAACCCCTGCTGCCCTGAAGAACATGTCCAGTCTTTTGACCCACAGCAGCCACTTCGGTCCTAGCTTGGAAGGGGGCCCAGTGGCATCGAACTCCGGCATGGGGGCTAGGGAGCTGCGGGCTCTGCGGGGAACTGGGGCTACGGCGCCCTCATCGTCTGCGCCGTCACCCATTTCTTCCTGCTAGGTACTCACAGGTGGTAGATATGGCCTTGTGGTAGTGGTGGGAGCGAAATCCCCTTCTTTCTTCTTGCTTGCCACAGCCTGGCACCAGCAAGGCTGTGGAGGTTCCAAAAATTGTTCGTGATTGTTTTTTTTTTTTTTTTCCTGGCGCCGTCGGCGAGTGGCGCACGAGCACCCTGTTGGGCCGCAACCACGGTCGCCGCGCGTGACGGCGAGCGGATCAAAGGAAAAACAAAATGGCCGCCGGTGCGTCGTCAGTATAAGACGCGGGCGGACTTAACTGACGTTTCGTGGCCGGGCACGGGAGTGGGCCGTGGCTCGTCCTCGTCGCCAGTGTGATGGTCGGAGGGCCCGTGGTGTCGGGAGGGCCCCTCCGGTGTATGCGGCTGCCGCGCAGAGACGCCGCGCAAGAACAGACACGGAGGCGTCTGCTCGTTCCGGCGCTCCGGCTCCAACTGCCGGGCGCCGCCTTTATTATTAACTGCGCATGCGCCGGCTTGCAAGCCGCGCATGCGCCTTTTGTGTAATACGTACACAACATCGAGCATCCCCTTTAAGTATGGCCAGTGGGAGGCGAAGACATGAACAATGGCGAGTTGGAAGACGTGAAAGGATGGTATTCTGATGCATTTAAAGAGGTGGCGGAATGTTTGAGGATTTATCCACAAAATAAAGTTAAAAGTTGGGACTATCCCGGTTAGGCTTAAATGTTCTGGTAGCTTTGAGGGCATAAGTAAAAAAAAAAAAATTAAGGTGTTGGAGAATGAGGTAATTATAAAAGCAAAAGCCGCTGACTGGGTGAATCCCACTGGGTGAGAAAGAGGAATGGAGATTTGAGGGACCTTTACAGAAACGTGGTGCCCGATAAGATTCCCAATTAGCAAGAGAAATTCGTTTTTTAAATGTAATTCTTATTTATTTATTTGTAAAGCACCAAACTGTACCGGGGCATAGTGGTGCTGTAAAGAGGGCTTACTTAGTTACATAAGAGCTATACATGGCATGCATACATTAATGTGTCATATATGCAGTTACAGTAAGTGCTCGGCAGTAGTTACATAGGATGGTGGGCAAGAAAATGGTGCCAGCCACATCATACATGGCGGCAGCTACAAAGAGTTGCGTGGTCGGTATAGGTAGGCAAGAGCATGGTGCCCGCCACATGTTGCATGACGGCAACTACAAGCAATTGCAAAGGTCATAATAGGTGGGCATATACATGGTGCCAGCACAGGTTGCATGGCGGCAACAAAATATAGACTCATACCTCGCATCTATAGGTAGGAGTGAGGGGCCAGGCACTAACACAAAGGAAGCAAGCTACACATAGATGCAAGGTTAATGTCAGCATTGAGTAGTATGGTGCCATGCCCATGTAGCAGGCACATACTGCTATGGGGCAAATCAACAAGCAGTAACGTGGAGCTAGGTTCTTGGTATGGCCGGCACGCACTTCACACACACACACACACACACACACACACTAACTGGGTGGGGGGCATACAGGGATACATAGACGATCAACTCAGGTGCGGGAGGAGACCGGTGTACAGGCAACAAGGAGGGTGGAGGGAGGGCTACAAGCATACAGGCAGCAACGGGGGGGTAGAGGGAGGGCTACAAGCATACAGGCAGCAACAGGGGGGAGGGGGGGCTTACCTTGCGAACCGGGCAACGAACAGGGTGACGAACAGGGCCTTACAAAGGGGGGCCTTGGGGAGGAGGGATGGCGTCCACCTGAAGGCGTTGGATTGGCCCTTAACAGCAGGCCAGAGACCAATCACGCTGCAGCAGGGGCTGTGGTGTGTAGGCACAAAGGAAACCAAGATTTGTGCGGCCATCTTGGCTGGTGGTGTGAAGCATATGGCCCTGATGAGGCAGTGCGCAATAACACAGTGAAAGTCCCATAAATCCATAGTGCACACTCACCGGCAATGTTCTAATGTGCCTGTCGCAGTGCGGAGAGCGATTTTCGAGAGTATATTTGCGTCCTGCTCCAAGCGGAGCATGCTAGTGTCCATTTCAGCAGCATGAGTCCCCGATGCCCAACGCAGCCTCGTCTGATGGTGGAGTCCCCAAGAAGGAGGATGCAGAGAAGGGGGAAAAGCGCTAAAGGCACGCAGGCCTCAGCGCACTACACAATTTACAAAGATACATAAAAAAAAACAAAGAAATACATAGGGAAAAGCATCAAGAGGAGGGAACCGTATATAATTTCAATTGAAAATAAAACTTTCAGCAATGACAATTTGAATATCAGAATACAAGCCTTAGAATCGAGGAACCCATGGCAGGCATTTAGAAAACTAGGAAGGTTACCGATTCCACATCCCACCACAATACAATCTCTATTCTTCAAGAAGCACCAATCATCAAGTTATGTTCTGTTTAAGTATTTCAAATCAGAGCTTCGAACTACCCCACACCCAGTTCTTTAGCAAAGCCACGCCAGTACTTTGTTTCGCAAAGGTTCTGTAACTTCTCTCATGCGGTTGTTCCACAATAGGGATTATTAAATTCCATGATCCATAACCAGGTCTCTAATAGAGTCATCCTTGGACAGTGTCATGAGAGACTTTCTTAATCGCAAACTCCAAAGATTAGCCATTTGAGTCGGACATCCATAGATCCAGAAGTGGCATTCGGAAAGGTCTTTGCCTTGTTGGCAACAGTAGATGAAAGATTAGAGTTCTATGAACACTCACTTCTTATAATGGGGAAAAGATATTACTTTCAGTTGAGATGTTGCTACAGAATTAAAACGGCTGACATATCCAATATGGTTGTTTGTGAACGATTATCCACTTTCCTGCATGGAACGTCCATTTGACAAGAACTATTTATTTTCAGTGACCGAGTATACCACTGGTAATACTTGGAGGGGGGGGGAAATTAGACAGAATTTTTCTGTTTAACAAATGACTAAAATTATCCACAGATTCCAGCCACACCCCAAAAATCAAAGAAACTGACGCACTTTAGTTCTGATGATTTCTGCTTTGGAATCCTTCCAATGATCATGAGCAGTATTTCTCTCACAATCCAACAACGACTGCACTTTATGATCAAAGCTCATTTTAGGACTCAGACTCCTATTGCAACATACTCTTTAGGTGAACAGAGGACAATGTAGGACCACCACTTTTACAGCATGGATAGTCCCAGAAAACAAGTCAGTGGCCCAATCGGGTGTACCACCGGTGTTAGAGGCCATCTCAATTCTCTTAGCAACGAGTCTTTGCCCCTAGAGAAAGCCTAATGGCAAAACGTGAGAGACTATCATTGTTGGAAATTGGGGACATTACCCAGATATTGGGAATGATGGTACAATGCTCTAAGAGTCGAAAACCGGAGAGTTCAAATGCTTATGTGAAGCAGGGTTAGTCGCTGCAGAGATTTTTACATGGAAAACACAGCCGCTTTCAAGAAAGCAAATAGTGGAATAGAACACTCTGTTGTACACGGGTGAGGTACCTGCAGACTGGTTTCATCAAACTTATGCCGCACAAGAGCGGGCCACGCTGAAAAGCCTCACCAGCTTAGTGCCAGGTATGAAGGAGCAAGACGGTGCCTGGACAGCTGCACACCACACACCCATTTGTCAGCAAAACACTATGGCATTGGCCTTCAGAGCTAGTTTCCACCTCCGCACACAGTGGATCAAAGCAGCATGGAACAGATTATAGTAAGGGACCATAGAACCACCAAGACACATCAAGCTGCACTGCAATTGAACATTACAGCCGCTTCCGAAGCACTCTAGACTTAATTGCAGACTCTACGCATGTTCTTTTGCCCTTGCTTGCCCCACCTGGTACAGCCATGCAGTCACACACTAATTTGCTTAGCCTCTCCAGCCTTTGCTAACAGTTGCCGGGGAGGGGTAATTGTTGTGAGATTTACTTACACTAGAATTGTAAACTGACCCCTTTACTTCCTGGAATAACAGATCAATTGCTCCATTATGTTGTTGGATGGTTTAGGGAAGTAAGTGGAAGGGTTTTTTGGTCTGTTTTCTTGGGCATGGCTTCAAGATGACCAGGCACACCAAGCACTAATTACAGACATGCCCCCCTCACGCAGAGAATACCACCTTTGCAGCCATCTCTTCTCTGGACGCCTCAAAGAATACAGTAGATTCCCACCAATAAATTTGGTCCAATGCACACATAGCTCAACCTTTTATTTTGCCTTTCTGTGCATCTAGTCTATCCCCCTCAAACTCATCCAAAACTATCTAGCCAACTTTGCTTTTCCCTGCCACTACTGAATCTTCCATCATTCTCGTACTTGCCTCCGAATGGCAAAAACTGCTTCAATGCCATAACCTATGGCAGTAGATGAAAGTCCCTTCCACTTTCTAGCCTAGGCCATTAAACATTTGGGAGGGTTGTACGTCACAAACCCAGATTTGCAGCGGTGCTCTGAAAAGCGTGCAAAAATAAATAAATATATTTTATATTTTGGGGATTTCTTCATCTGTGTCATGGTTACCAGAAGCTTGTGTGCAAAGAGCTTAAAGAATGTCAATAGCCAGACTTTAGCCAAAGCTTGTAGAAACCATGCCCAAGAAAACAGTGTGCACAGCCCCTCTACTTTCTTCACTAAGCCCCAACCTGCCAGGCTCCATTATGGGAAAGCTGGAAGAAAATATGAGCACAAATAACAGTGTGAAGTTTTTGAACGCGGCTTCCTTGGGAGCAGAAGTCCAGTCGGGGCTTCATAGAGGTTCTGGAGTCCTACTAGGGACTTTAAAGGCAATGGTTCTTTAGGTGAGAGGCAGGACATTGTGTGCATATGGGGATTAATTTACATAATCCAGCATTTGACTAGCCTTCTCACCCTGGGATGCAGTTACTAATAATAGATGTCATGCAAATATTCGGTCAAAACAGGGGGTGTATGGTCTAGTTAACTGGTTATTTTCCAGGTCTACCTTTGTTTTTTTTCCTTTGCATGTTAAGGGGTTAGCTATGTACAGTTTATGACAGTTTCAAAGGCGCTTGAAATTATTTTGAAAGCAAAACATTATGATGAAACCACAACATAATATAAGATGGCCTAACCAGTAGGGATGTAACGGTGTAACGGTATAACGGTATACCGTTAAAGATACCATGAACCACTTGAACAATAATAACCATCACATTGTTTATACTGGTATACCGTTTATACCGTTAAGTGTGCTTTTCAATCTGATTTGTAAAGGCTGCAGTAAGCAAGTGCTGCGCAGTCTTGGTCTTGCACTGTTGGATGTGCCGTCTGCCAAGTAGTTTCAGTTGGAGCAGTATTTAATGCCATCCCATAAACCACACGTGCCCGACACAAAATCAATATGTTAGCAATAGGAAGAATAAATACAGTGCCAATAAGGAAAAGCGTTTACTTTGGTTTGGCGGCTTTGGGGTTTATATATTTATTTGTATTTGTATTTATTTTTATTTATATAGCGCCCGACACCAAGGCACTTTACATTTTAACAACAAGAATACACAAAACATAGAACAGTAGAAGCAAACAATATACATGAATTAGACAAAAAAACAGTATGTACAACAATTTGCAAGTGAGAAGGAAGAGAAGGGGAGGAGGATGGGAAAGGAAGGATGAGGGAGAGAGATTATGGAGTAAATTACATAGTAGGAAGAGAGATCATAGGGAGGAAGGGGGAGAGTGGCTAGAGCTGAGATGGGGGTAATAGAGGGAGAGAAAGAAGGAAAGAAGGAGAATAGGGTGTCAGGGGGGAATGAAGGAGTGATTTCAAGGAGGAATAGAATGAAGAATAGGTGGGAATGGAGCAGATGAAGAGGCAGGGAGTTCCAGTGTAAAGGGTCAAGGAGCTGAAAGGAGCGGAAACGAGAAGAGGCGCAATGGGGTGGGTGGGGACAGTAAGTAAGAAGAGATCAGCAGAGCGAAGGGAGCGAGAAGGAGTGTGGAATGAGAGGAGAGAGGAGAGATATGGAGGGACATGGAGAGATTTAAGACAAGACAAAGGAAGTGAAATTTAAGTTGGGAGTGGAAAGGAAGCCAGCCTAGGTTATAATGGATAATGTTTGCTAAACATATGACAATGGGGGATTTCCCTGGTTCTATCATTGAATTTACAAATATTAAGTCACACTCCGAAATTCACTAATCTCTGTGGGTATTTCCTACTGCCATACCAAAGGGTAACGTGTCCATGATTACTGAACACCTTTTGGCGCGCAAGTAAACTAAAGGCTGTAACGTAAAGAGTGCATGTGTGTATGCGCACAAGCGTATACTACCATCAGCCTCCAGTGATCTGTGGCATGCAGGTTATCAAGAAGGCAACATGTTCATCTTCACCAGTACCCAGTGGGGGAGCAAAAAGCCTACATGACCACTTAGGGCTCCACCCCCCTCCTCCTCTCCACATGTATGTTTGTGTTTGGTGGAAGCAAGGGGTGGCATTTCAGTGGAAAGAATGTTGAAAAGCCAATTTCTGGCCCTGGGTGCCTGGTTTTGTTTGTGTTGATAAATCTGACAATTTATGACCTTTTAGAAAATATTTGTTAAGATTAGTTAGTAAGATTAGACCGCGATAACCATGATATACCGTCATTTGGCAAGAAGGTTATCGTACCGCCATAAAACTAATACACCCCTACTAACCAGCCAGTATAAAAGGAAATGGACATATGTACATGAAGATAATGTAAACACAAGTAGTTTTACATTCAGCTAATAGAGCGTTTAAGCCTGAATGTTAAAATATTAACTACAACCTCCAATCAATATTTACACCTGCTAAAGTGATTGCCAAAGTAAAATTCAAAAGGCATTATTTTATAGAAGAGGATGAATCACAATTTGCAGTGGCATATCAGTTCCCTGCTGGTACAGCCAGATGGAGTCAGTTACTCTAGGAGCCGATGGCAGAGGACTTGTGATCACTCTGGTTATGGTGCAAGTTCTTGGACTGCTGGGCCATTTCCGACTTCAATCTCATCCTTTGAGTGATCCCAGGTTCTGGCTGCCCCTTTTGTCAGACATCCAAAAGGTGTAAAGTCGCATCTTCGTATGAAGACCTGGCTGATTGAAAGATCAGATTTGAAAGGGCATTGCTCTCAACCCTTCTCAGAGCAAGTCCATAGTATTAAGTCCGTTTTTAAAATTTTCCTATAAACTATTGTGCTCTTCATCCTAGCATGGGGTGATTTTCCATCTAACAAAAATTGCTCGATACGGTCTGGTAACTGAAAGGACTTATTTTCTTGGTTTTATCAGTTATTTTGGAGGTATACATTATAGATTGCCTATTAACGTTACCAAACACATTTCAAAATGCTGTGCGCAGGCCGATACTCAATTGGAGCTTTTATTTCAGTATACATTTCCCTACATAATTCTGCCATGCAGGGGTGGGGGGGGGGAGGCAAACATTAAAGTTGCAATCTACAAGAACCACAAAAGTTCAAATTGTATGCACTGCCGTTGTATATGGTCAGAAGATCAAAACACATTTTAAGGACGTAGTTCTAAGAGACAAATGCAGTTCTATATACACACAGGTTCTCAGTCTCATCATTTTGTTAGATTTAATTTTTAATGCCACTTTGTTTTATTCCTGCTGCATAGAAATGCATTTTAAAAAAATATGTATTGCATCACGTGTGAACATTCTTTAAAGATGGGGCTGTGGGTCTCTTCCTTCTGGGAAGAGGTTATATCGGGTAAAGGTTAAATCAAAACCCTACTGCCCTACATGGGTTATCAGGCCTAGGAAATGTGAATTTTATTTGCGACAATCACAGAGCATTAAAATGCAGGATAATGTGGCGATCTCACAGTGGGGCAGTGCAGGGTAAGGGGAGATGAAGCCTCCTGCGCCCCAAACATATGGAGAAAGTCCTAGCAGAAGGAAGTAGCTGTGAGTAGAAGCCGGCAAATGCTCAAAAGAACGAGTGAGAATACGACTCAACATAACATAATAGCATGCCAGATATTTTTTAAACCCATCTTTTTTGCAGTCCAGTCCTTTGTTAGCAGCCAAAATTCGTAGCTCTTTGCATGGGATGGCAGCAGACTATAAATATACTGAAATCACATGAATAGGTAATTTGGAACGGAGCGGCACTTTTCCATCTGAAAGTTCACTGACAAGCCACATTGCCTAGTAAGAAGGCGGATTCAGAAGGTAATCAGTATCTCCTTTTAAACTTAAGCTTATATCCAGGAGGTTGGCTTGTTTGACATGGAAAACACATTCTTTTGTGGACAGTAACATTTTCAAAAGAGCATGCATTAAAAGGCTGCCTGTCTTTGCCAAACAATGACTACATGCTGATGACCTAGTCTTTATCACCCAAGTTATGAGCCTTAATACCGCACTAAATAACCACTGTAGCAGTACCAAAGCAAATCACCTGGCTTGTCCAGACGGTGTGCTGTGCCCCACCCAAGGTGCCGCCCAACCCTTAAGTCTGTGGAGGAAGAATGAGTTAAGAGAATGGTTAGAATTTGATTCAATTAACAGGTCGCTGCTACAACGGGACTGGTTCATTGAATCAAAAACATAGCAAGGCATAAAGTAAGCAGTGTCGCGGAGCAACTATGCAATTCTGTAGGTTAGTTAATTAAATGGAACTTGTGTACCAAAGTTAGCTATTTAAGTTACCCTGTTCAATGAAAGCACAGCCTTGCTTTCAGACCTCTCTCCACCCTTTTCTCTGTTGACTGAAAGTCAAAGGGACTAATGGAGAGAGAGTGCAGCAGTAATCATCCCCTTCACTCATGTGCCAAAAAGGCCTGTGTGGGAGTGCTACGCACATTTTATTTACAAAAAAAAAAAAAACAACAAGTGGCCGGTATGAACCTTAGACTCCCCTTCATGTAGTTTTTTTGAGAAGTATTTGGCCCAGATAACCACATGACATGCAAGACTTCTACTCTGAATTGCTGAATTGGCACTCTCCCTTTCACATTTGTCAGCAGATGGTCTGGTCTTGAGCCACAGAGCGGTGTCTAGCTGGGTGTATTATTCAGAAGTCACTCGCCCGCGTTTCTGCCTCACTAACACTCCAAGGTGTAAATTGTTTAAGCAAATATCATAAGGAGGGCTTAATCAAATTACTATCGCATCTAGATGTTAACACATGGGTAGAGAGAAATTATTGCACAAGATCAACTAGGGAACAGGAATAACTAAATCAGATTCTAAAAGAGACAGGATAGTGGTACACCCATCTAAAACCGGCAATATGACAAATAGAAATATGCAACACTTGGCATGTATAGTTCAGCCAGTAAGTTATGAAAGTGAGGCGATTTAAGTCGCAGTTAGTGAAAGCTTGGATGTAAAAAAAATGTCGGGTGGTACAGGATGACTAAAACATTGAAAAATAATCAAAACGGTGTACGAACAAACTGTGCAATGGAACAAAACATGGATTCATTCAGGGAGGTACAGCATTAAATGTTATATAAGGGCTAAGTTACTTTACCTTTTACGTCCAGTACCTTCACATTTTTACCACTGCTGTAAAGGGAGACATTTGCAAAAGAAATAAAATATTTTAATCATGTTCATGAAGGTATGGTTTGGCATGGTGGACAAACAAGCCCAGAGTAGATAAAAAGACATGTATACAGGTAGCCGGTGCTCCAGATCAGATTTGGAAGTATTTTACTACCAATTTTTTTGAAGTTACACAAGTAAAATGATTTTTTAGGGAGTAAAAACGTAAGTCCAATTCCAAATGAGTATTTTGTAAGTGAGAACAAATATGTTTTTGTAATGATTATTTCTTTGTCCCTAGTTATTATGCACATTAAAAGATAAGTTTGCTTCTTCTGATCAGGCATGTATGATATTAGTTTCTTCCTGTGGTACTACATGCACTACTATTGCAAACATATCCATGGAGCTTTGTGGGTGAAAGTAGGGGCACAAGGTTGTGTGTCAGTTTCCCATTTTTAGCTGGGTGTATTTGTATTCCCTATTTTGATTGTTTTGGAGTTTTTTCATGTAAAAGTGGGTGATACACCCCACCCTAATCTGTAGTGTTGCAGGTAGTGAGTGCCATGCTTTCACTCAGTACGAACTAAGGCATTATGTAACAAGCGGTTTCTTTCCAATTGAAAACTACACAAATCTGGTCGCTTCCAAGCGAGAGAAATCAGACAGCAGGGCACTACTAAATCCAAACGAAATTGCAGACACGGAATTGAGGGCCTTCTCAAAATATGTAACCACTGAAATTTGATATATTGACGAATTATAAAACAAGCCAAGTTTAGTTCTCCAGCCGGTCAAGTGATTGGCTATCAATAGACTCCAACTCTGATGGAACCCATTTTGCCTCAAGTATCTTATCCAACAATCTGTAATCCCACTATACACAATGTTTGTCAGGCAGCAGAGAGTGCCAAGGCCAGGTCAAGGTCAAGTTTAAAATTAGACTTCACAGCAGCAATGACTAAAGGTTTTAAGGTATGTGACGAATATGGCTTATTGTGATGTAGATAGAGAATTCCTGGGTATTCATGAGCAGGAACATTTATTCCCACTCACCCCACGTATAGTTCTGAGACAAGGAAGAGGGATAGTGTAAAAGGGGAATTGCTAGAAGTGGTAAGCCAACGCTGTGTTCTAGTCTTTTTCCAAAGCGAACCAATGCCAGGACATTTAAAACTGACAGCTGAACAGAACATCATAAGAAGCAGAGACTACTGCTGAATCCAACTTGTTCCGACGCTGGTTCGGGCACTGTAGGCGAGCAGACTGCAGGACGGAGTCCGACGAGAACAATGTGAAGAGGAACTGAGCAGAGAGAAGTTCACTGCATTATTGCCACAGGCAGCTGTGGCTGCCAAAAGCAGAGAAAGGCAGGAACCAAGTGACTAATGGGACGCACTTCCAGTCAGCGGGCTGAGAGCAAAGACAGACACTAGGAGTGCAGAAGCCAACAATGAAGACCAGTAAGCCTAGTGAGAGCGAATGGGACACTGGGGCAATTCAGGGCAAATGCTGCGTACCGTTGAAATCGCAAGAGAGCTGAATTAAAAGGAACTGGAATTGTTAATACGAACAAGGGTTGGTGATCCAGTACCTGATATGCATCATTTCTTGGATGCAAGAGAGTGAATGAAGAAGGGAAAAGCCCAGGCATGATAGTGAAACAGGCAGTGTGCGAGTGAGACCAACACCCTGGTGAGATACTCTGGCAGGAGAGTAAACCATGAGTAAGAAGAGGGAGAAAACTCGGGGCAAAATACCAGTCCTGAAATTGTGGAATAGTGATAACCAATATAAAAAAGGGAAAAATCATACACCTTTTAAGGATAAGTAACAAAACAAAGTTGTGAATGCTATAAGTGTAGAGCTTACAGAAATCCCAGAGTTGCACATTATATTGAGTAACGCGTGTAAGTGTCAGTTTAGGGGTTTTGGACACAGGACTTCCCGACAAACTTGTCTTGTTGAAGCAGTGAAACCAGTCGAAGAGTTAGGGCGAGGTAGGATTTCCCCCCCAACCCTTAATTTCATCTTAATAAAACTCTACTGCCAAAAACAGAATGCCACTGTGTCCGACTCTTACGCTTGAGCCCTTACTGTAAGTATGAGCGAACAGGAGGCCCAAGTTGAAAACCACATCAACTGGAGTGGGGCAGAGACATTTTCAGTAGGATGTGCCAATGAAGGAAGAACAGCTTATCAAGAGGACATCTGCCTTGCCTGCTATTAAGTAGCACGTGTTACCCACACTATTACAGAAATCTAGGCAGCACTCCACCCTAACTGGTCTATATATGTTGATGAGCAACTGTGTCATAAGCATACATTTGTAAATGTAGGCATGACCTCTCGATCTACATCTGCCTTGAGTCACACAAGCACTAAAGACCAAACGGACAGATGGGGCAAAACCCCAAGCATTGCCACAAAATAAAAAGCTTTTCAAACTAACCTACCTGCTCTACCCAATCTGTGTGATCCATCTGGAGCAAAACCAAAGTGATTGCTGGCAGGTTTGGAATTTATAACATCTGGGTCATAGCCTCGAGCAACTCCCTGACATCTTTCAGTTTCTGCCAAGCCATTACAGAAAGGCAAAGATCACATGCAAATCAGGCTTGGTCCCACCGCAAAGCAAGCAGCTAAGCCCGAAACAGTCAAATCCCTCCCACACGAGATCCTAAGCAAAGGGCTCGTGCTTGGTCCGCAATGTGCATCAGTGAGGTGTAGCTTGGGACCATAGGTCCTGGATACTCAGACTTACATCTGGCTATAACCATCCAACTCGCACTACAGCAAAATAAAGGGGTGATGGCTGGCTAACACCAGTCTCGAAACAGGTGACTCCGCTCAAAGCTTGGCCAGTCAATCCAGACATATTTGGAAGACGATAGGAGTATGGGCCAAAGGACTAAAATAACTCAAATTATCGAGAAGTAATGCTGCCTGTTTAGTTCCGTTCCCCGGCTTCAGAAGATGCTCATGTCCAGGTTGGTTGTTCTGACTATTGGCACAGTCGCTGATGATCACAAGGCGGGCTTCTATGTAATCTTGGATCTGGAGCATTACAAGCTCAAAGGCTAGTCTTGCACTTGGAGCTGGGCACACTAAAGGAGTTTAAAAGATTAAAGGGAAAGGGACACTGCACTTGTAAAATGGTATAAATACCAGCGGACTAACTTCTTCAGAAGGATAAACACTGGGGGAAATGGAACACATGAGGACCTCAAACATCATCCTAGGGCAAGATTTAGAGGGGGGGTTGAGAGGGGTGGTATTCTTTGCCCAGACCCACCACGGTTTAACAAAGAGAAAAGGAGCAAAGAAAATGGAAATTTGATCAAGGCAGGCTTTGGTGTAGTGGGCCCCAAAGCAGCCTCAGAGGACTTAAGCATATACATTTAAGGCCCAAGAGACACAGGTGAAATCCAAGTCCCGGCATCGACAGATTGAGGAAGCTACAGATGCATAGGGTTTTACATTTGGAACACAATCTCTTCCATTGAAGATTCCGTAGAGGCTGTGTATTGTTTATCCTTATGCTTGGCTATCCTTAAAATCTAAACATTGTTTGAGGCAGAGGCAGTGATGGCAGCACAATTCGACAGTCACAACTCACGTCTTATGTCCATAGAGCTAGAATTGTAGTTTCAATGTTTATCTAATGTTTACACAGATGTTTGCCACATGGATTTATGGAAATCTAATACATTTGTAATAGGCAACTGCCCGCCCCTCTCATAAGCAAAGAAAGGGGTTTTGGGGGAATCCCACTACCTCTGGTGGTAAAATCTCCAGCTTATCAAAGTTCCCAATTCTAATTGTGCAGAAAGTTTACTGTGAAGACAGAAGTCAAATTAATCTGGCCTAAAAGACACGTAGCCTTCTGATAATTCTTCCCAAAGCATTCCCAGACCTTGGCATCCTTGCCCAAGACAAAAAAAATAAAAAAATAAATAAAAAAAAAGTGTTCGGAATCAGCTTTTTAATGTTACAGAGAGCTGAATATATCCCCCACCCTAGACTGAGATGGTTAATTAGTTTTATTAACAGAGTGCCTTTGCCGAAAGTGCATTACATAAAAACAGTACAAATTATAAGGTCAGAGAGCAGGAGGTGTGCCTTAAGGGGAGAGTCAAAAATATGAAACGAGGCAGAAGCACGGCTATCTGGAGAAGGGCATTCGAGTTTCAGGGTCAGAAGGGAGAAAGAGCAGAAACGTGAAGGAGCGCGTGCTGAGTTAGAAGAGGTGCAGAGAACGAAGAGCACAAGCAGGGATGTAGGGAGGGATAAGGGCAGAGACAGTAAGACCGTGATAACATTTAAAGACAAATCGAGTGATAGTGTACATGGAAAGTCACAAAAAGGTAGGAGACAGAAGCATAGTTTTGATAGAAGAGCGAGGGGATAATAGAAATAAGACTGATCGAAGAGGTCAAAATACAGCGGATAGAGGCAAGAAAAGAAGAGGAAAGCCAACAAAGCAGAATAATCAAGGCGTGAGAAAATAGAAGAGAAAATAACGTTTGCGGCATGGAAAGAGAAAGGGCAGATCTTAAGTAGATTGAAGAGGTGAAACGACAGGCTTTAACAGAAGTGATGTGACGAGAGAAATTACGATCAGTCAAAGATCACACAGAAGTTACGAGCAGTAGAAGACAAGGCAATAGAGTATGAGGGGGATATGGAAGAGACAGGGACGCGCAAGGGTGGTGTTGGGGGAAGGGAGTAAAGGATCTCTGTTCTGGAAGGGTTAAATAAAGCCAAGATAGCAAGAAGATACCCAAGATTGGATTGCAGAGACAGTTAGAAATGTGGGTTGGAAGAGAGTCCGAGAAGGAAGAAAAAAAAAAATGTGAGAATCGTTGGCGTACAAATGACAAGAGTTGAAAATTGGGATGGTATGAATACCATAGAGTAATGGAAGGGGAGACATGTTACCCAACCCAAAAACATTGCAAGTCCGAAAGGAGACTGGAATGAAACCAGTCAAGAACTAACCCATAACACACAAGGAAAGAAAGAGCAGAACGAAGAGTAGGAAGATCAACCCTGTCGAAAGCTGCTGAAAGATCTAAAAGAATTAATGGAGGAGAGTTTGTCATGCTGAGCAGAAAGAGAATCGGACACCTTAAGAAGTGCGATCTCCATGGAATGTGCTGGCCGAAAGCCAGATTGTGTAGAAGGGAGTAGTGTTGTAGATGAGAGGAAAAGTGAGCTTAGACTTGTTCTACAAGTTTAGAGAAGAAAAGCAAAAAGGGATAAAGACGGGAATGTTATACAATAGTAGGATCAAGAGAGGGCTTGAGGATGGAAATAGTATGTCAATGGTATTAAAAAAGTGAAATTATGCTCAATATGAAACAGAAGCCTTCCTACTGAGCGCTCTAGAAACAATTATATAGATTATACAGAATGTCTTCATCATTACACACCACTATCAAACGAATTGCATCATGATGAAATCTAATATTTTTAGCTTTAAAAAACGCATCTAAAAAAGCATTTACGAAAATCTAAGTAACACTGACAAAGTGTCCCAGGTCCTTGATTCGGCCCCTGTAACAGCAGTCCATAGTCATCACATTTATGTCCCACCTCATCCTATCGCTCAAAGGTAACAATTCAGCCTAGTCATGAGTTATCACCCTCCTACATCCCCAGATCGAATAAAACATTTTACCACCCCAAAGCGTAGGATGACGAGAAGCAGTGATAAAGGCAAGTGAAGATAGAGAACATGCCATCCTAAAATTCCTCTCCAAATCGCACTGTATTGCCTTCTGCTTCACCATGATCACAATATTAGGCAAGGCGTAATGAAAGAGCAGTCCAAATATGGAATACTCCACATGGCCCATTTACATCTCTCATTATACCATTGGCATAATATAGCAGGGGATCCCCAGATTTCCCCAACCACCTTCTTTAGGTTTGGGTTAGTTGACTGACCCATACAAACGTTTAGAAAATGGCTGACAAAACCACTTTGTGCTAGGGCTTCAATTGTCGAGATCCCCAATTCTAAACCCAGGGCACTGTTTGGGGAACATACATTCTTCAAAATTCTATTCTGAATCTTCTCTAGATCTGTGCAATCAGCCTTGCCGCAGATCTCAAATCCGTAAGTCATCAAAGTGCAAACCAGCTTTAAACACCCCCAAGAATTCATCTAGCATGCGGCCACCATACATAATAAAATCTAAGATGGCTGCCCAGCCTTGCTGCAGCCTTCTCACCAGTGGCCGCGACATGCACTGATCATTTCTCATTCTTAGTGAAAAGTAGTATTCGGAGGTAGCAGTAAGATTTTAGTCCCTCGTGCCTTTTACTATCAAGGGCCCAAATTGAACAGACTCTACCCTTACCAAAGATCAAAACTTTGGTTTTTGATTTGTTCAGTTTCAGACCATGGGAAAAGAAATATTCTTCAGCATAGGAAAGACTCTGCTGCAGCCAAACGGGAGTTCAATGAGTCGTCAGCATACAGAAGAGTAACAGAAGTAGTGCCATGCAAACAGGGGTGGAGTGGGGGGGGGGTGGGGGGGAATCACCATGGTTCCCAAGTTTACTGGATTAAAATGGCTAGGGAACAACCCTGCTTCACACCCTTATTGGTTTTGACAACTGGCCTTCAGAAGAGACACGCACAGAAACATGCATGTTTCTATAGCAAAGTTGCACAAGATTCAAAAGTCCAGCCAGCATTTTTAAAAAAGGCGGTTAGCTTTTCCCAAAGCCTTCGCCTTGGGATCGAGTTAAAGGCCTTTTCCAGATCAATAAAACTCACGTATAGCTTCCCATCTGACAAAACAATATTTAATCAGTGTGAAAAGCACCAACGAACAACCCTCTTGTTCAATGAAGTACACTTTTCAGAAACCAGCCATGGGATGGGTTCAGGAGATTCAAAGAGTAGGCCCAGTTCTCGACCCTAGATAAGACATTTGGCAAATATCCTGCATGGAATATAATATAATAACATCAAGCAATGAAATAGGCCTGTAGCAATTAGGATCGGCATGGTCCCCCTTCTTAAGAACGGGGACATCAATACTGAGACCAGGAGCAAGGGAGTGCCCCTGATTAACATACACGTTGAAGTTTAATTAAAAAAAATAAAAATAAAAAATAAAATAAAAAAACACGAACACAATCGGGGCCCACCAATCCGAGAAGCCTTTGCCCAAGGGTAGAGAGTCCATAATCAAGACAATCTCTTGGTCACTGAACTTTACTTCTGTAGCGCTCAAATCAGAGCTCATCATGGAGGATGCCATATGAACATCCAAGAAAATCCCCAGATTGTGAGGCCTCCATCTCTCAGCGTGAAGCTCCATCCCTTCGAAACCTCTGGCCACCAACTTCCAGAACTGTTTACGATTATTCATCAGGATCACCTGCTTGAATTGATCCCACTGTTTGACTGTATGTTCCAATTTCTTCTTTTTGAACGTTTTCTTATAATCCCTTTTGAGTTCAGACAAAACATATGAATACTTCAATTTCTCTCTATTTAGGGTATAGATTATACTCTTCATCGCCATGCATCCTCTGTCTTTCTATGGTGCATCTCTATTGTTATTCAGACGTGCTTCATGGTTACAAAGAGTGTGCATACAGTGTATAGGATCAATGAGTTTCTCATAAATGGGATTTACTCCGGCACTTGGGAGGGCTTCGGTCAAATTACTGGCAGAGGCAGAAAGAATAATTTCACCAAATTCTGCCCTGTATCTCAATCGACCTTTAGTATTTCCCAATGTTTGATCAGAAGCAGAATACAACATGTGTGCATATACTGTATCAATATCACTTTCTACTCTACTTAATATCTTAAAACAAGATATTTTCGAATATAGGTGGCAAGCTATTTTATCAAATAGGTGGCAGTCCACGACACAATAATCGATTGTGGCAGTGCATCCTCCCCATAGAAACGTGGGTCCCGAGTGACGGTCATCCGGCAGCCTTCCATTTCATTGAATAAGTGCGTGTTCTCTACCGATAGATTGCAAGGGACGTCCTCCAGCATCGGGTTTGGGGATGGAAAGTAAGCAACTCGGAATATCACATACTTCTTCCAAATGCTAATTTGGCATTAAAATCACCTAAACATGCAGCTTAGTGTTTAACAGTAAGAATTGCTCAAGTGAGTCTTCGCATAACGGATTTTTGGAAGGTAAAGGTTTATTACCCTCATATTTAAATTGTAGCCCGACCCATGATTGAGAAAGCCATGATAAATCCTGATCTGTTGAAAGCTTTACAATATCAGATCATGGCTGTAAACTAAACCTTGTAGCCAAACCTCCCCCTGCCCTCTCCCGGATGCCCCGACACTTTTCTTAGCGGTTATCGAGAGACAAGAGTAGCTGGGCAATGTTGGAGCCAAGGCAAACAATACCATATTGTCGGATCAAGTTAAAACAATCCCATTCTGTGATGCCGGGTCTGAAAGACTACTATCAAACAGCAAAAATGTCCTTTCATTTCACCAGCTTCAGCCCTGCCGCTCTGTGCCTTATGTCTACATTGATTGCAAAATTGAAGCTAGATAGCATTTAATTGCTATAACCTTACCGTTCTGTGCCTTACGACTGCTAGGTCAGTAAATACCATTATGATTATGTGTGCACCAACTGCGCCCCATAAATATTCATGCTGATGTAGCTCCCTGTAACATGAGGAGAGGCCTACCAATACGTATAATCTGCATATTCTTGTATCAAGCATTCAATGTAACTAGGGCCTAAATGCCAGGGAAAAGCCATTGCTTTTTGATCCTAACCCTGGAGGTTGAGAAGCAAGAAAGGATCAATTGGGTGGCGTGTTCTTGGGAACTGGGGAAGAGGGGAAGAGTACGTCCTTAGGGAAGACACAGTATTCCCCCTTCCCATTCCATGATGAACCTGTAATCCCAGGCATATCTATGGGCTATTGTTACCCCCCTACCCTCACTCTTGGTGGTGGCCTTGCTAAAATCTGGCACTGAAGAATTGGAATCTCTGGGCTTCCGATTGACAATCTGCAGAAAGCAATTAATCCATAAACAAGGCGTGGTTCGTCGCCCATTGTAATCCCCTGTTTTACAGAGGAATTTAACATCTAGTTCAGCATCTACTTTTCAGTCGGAACGCCCCTTGTTAGCATCTTGCATACATTCTTCTAGCAGCTCAGCAACAAAGAAGCCTACTATTCAGTGCCTCTGTGAGGATATTTCTAGCAGGGCCTGATGATATGAGCGCCTACTCACCTTATGCTGATTTCCATGGAACACAGGTGGCCACAACTCTTTTTGCAATCTAACATTGGGATTTATTACAATCATTTCATCTGACAATTATCTTTTACAAGAAACGTGGTTTGCTACTCATTTCTATATAGATGGCTATAGTATATGCAATCCAGCTAGGGCGTCCGGCAGAGGTCGCTCCAGTGGTGGTTCGCTCCAATCTTAATATAGTTTATTTTGATGTGGATGGTTCACTTCCCTAGGTCCTTTCAACTTTCCTATTCCTGCCTGATGTTTATGACCCTCTCGATGGCACAATAACCATAAAAATACACAGTACGATTGCAAAGACATTACTGATATGGTACAGTAAATATCCAAATAGTTGGTACCGATTGCTTGGCACCTGAATGTGCATGATTTACATCTATTAATGTCTAATGATAATGAGGGAGAGATGTACTATACTAGTGCCTCGTACATTGCTGTTAGGGCCGCCGTGGCTGGCCCACATTTGTATATAGTCACTACCTCACTTGCTTACCTATAGGCCATCCTGAACATACTAACTCAGCATATACCTGGACTAATGGCAATTCTAAATCATTTATTGACTACAGTGTAGTTAACGCTAACATGCTGAACCGATGCTCTGAACTAATAATCACGCATAACACCGCAAGTGACCATTCAGCCCTCACTTGGTCTACCACCATGGGCACCAATCACGTGGCATCATTGGGTGCTCCCGTAGGGAGGGTGAAAGCGGCTGGGAACCGCATTATATAGTCAACAGCAATAACTGTCAAGTTTAGTGAGATCGTTGCAACAAACAAGGCTCATTTAGAATCCTGGCTCTCGTTGAATTTATGGGATATTGAATTGTTCATAGCCAAATTAGCACAATTACAAGGTTAAGCTCGGGCACATTTGGAAAACGGGTTGGAAAAGGTCAGCTACGCCTCCTCCCTATACAAAAGCAGTCTATCCTTTCTATGGTAACTCGACATAAATATTAGCTAAGACAACACAATGGGCTTTATTACAGGTCGGGCGGTCCGGAAATAACAGTGGCGGTAAACCCGCCGCCACTGTTAATTCCGGACCGCCCAATCCCGGCTCCTGCAGGTGGGAGGTGATGTTCCGGCCAGGTCTGACCTGGTGGGTTTAACACCGCCCGCCTGCAGGCGGACGTGGAAACACCAGCACCATCACGAGATGGTGCCGGTGTTTCCACTTCCCCATTCCCCATGAGTCCTATGAGACACAATGGGAATGGGGATTTACCGAATTCCGCCTCCAGAATTCCCGGGACACCAGGGTCGTAATGCCCTGGTATGTCCGTGAGTCACGGAGGGAATGGTAATACGAGTCTGGCGGTAACCAGGTGGTTTTACCGCCAGACCCAATTTGTCATTAGAGTCCAATGGCTTTTTATGTTCTGCATACTTAAGCTCAATGATTCTTCAGAGACCATCTGGCCCAGCACGCTCCGAATAAAATTGAACCCCATATCAGAACTCCAATAGACAGAGCTTATTTCAAAGCTATACTTCTCAGATAGGATGTCTTGCCTGATTTTTCCAACTATGTTCCCTCCACTCGCTTCTTTGGGAAAGATTAAGGCGGAGGACATAATCCTCCTTATCAGCAAGTTAAAATCTTCGAATGCATGGCTAAAGTAACCTTAAAGTCCAATCCAGTCTTTTGGGCAGACATATTGCTGACATTATTCCAATATAGAGAGCATACTTGTCTGGTTCCTGGCAGTTGGCAAAAATCAACACTTATTCCAGTGTATAAAAAAGGTGGAATGCAAGATCCAAACTACAGGCTTTTGTCCATGCTCGATACCAGCATGAAATTATTTTCTACTGCCTTCTAAAAAAACATAACCAGTGGGTTACAGAAAGTGGTCTCCAGGAACCTTCAAACAGGCTTCTGGAAATCGCATGGAACTCTGGCTAACATCTGTACGATACGACATGCATTACTTACCGTAAAAGCATTTCTGATGATTGTATCCGTTTAGATTCACATGCTGTGCATATGGTCCGACATCCAGTGGTAACCGCGGAGTATTGCATCTTGTCTTTCGGGGGACCGAAAGGGGACGTCGGCATAGGCGTGTCTGAAACACTATCCCTATCGTGACATGTGTAGTACCCAAAATCCCTCACGCGCCGAGGTCCCTCCGATTGTATTTTTTGTGCCATGAGGGAGCCCAAGGCTATAGTGAGTGAGTACGTGAAGAGAGAAAGTAGAAAGAAGTCTATGTTCCTTCCACCCAGAGCAGGGAGGCAGGGAGGGCGCATGTGAATCTAAGCAGATACAATCATCAGAAATGCTTTCACAATAAGTAATGCATGTCTTCTCACCGCCTGGGCATGCCTGTTGGGTGGGTTTCCCAGACCTCGGAAGCAGAAACATGTAGGCAAACTAAAAGACTTAGCATATGTGCTAGCTAAACGAAGGATAGCCATGGGCTGGAAAAAATGTCACAAGCCACGGGTTGAGGTGTGGTGGAGTGACCTGCAGAAATGGGCGGAGGCGGAAACAGCGGTGTGGCAGGAGGCGAGTTGTATGTCCTGGGAGGAGGAATTGGGCACCCTGACGGCATGGAAGACACTGGTATCCTGCATATTCGGGACAGGGGTGGATTCGGAAGAATCTGATGATAACGATGCCCATTCATGTGAGACAGATACAGTAAATGACATGGAAACGGGCTCGCGGAGGGAGGGGGGGATCAGGGGAGCAGTGTGCACTAATTGTTGAATGTTAAATGCGATAGTGTTAATTACACTGCGGTTTGGTTTGTATTGTTGGTTTTAAAAAATTAATAAAATTCATTTAAAAAAAAAAAAAAGTAATGCATGTCTTCTGATGCTTGTTAATCTACTTAGAATCACATGCTGTGCATAGACTAGCGAGCAGTACCCGGAGTTGGCGGTGGGTTGTGAGAAGGAACAGTAGAAAAAAGATGTCTTAGTACTGCTTGTCCCCCCTGAGAATCAGACCTAGAACGAGTGTCTAGGCAATAGTGTTTTGTAAAGGTGTGTACAGAACTCCAGGTTGCCGCTTTGCAAATGGACTCTAGGGGAACATTTGCAATGAATGCTATGGATGCCCCAGTGTCTCGAGTAGAATGTGCTCTAGGCTTGAAGGGCAGTTCTCTCTTTGCAAGAGAGAAACATAGTGTGATGCATTTTGACAATCCACCTTGATATTGCTGATTTAAAGACAGGGTCCCCTTCTCTACCAGCTGCCACTGAAACAAAGCATTGTTTAGTTTTCCTCAGTGGTTTATTTCTATCCATGTAGAACAGGACTGCCCTGCGCACATCTAGTGTTTGTGTGAAGGCTTCTTTCGGCCATGTTAGTAGGTCTCTGGAAGAACGTGGGTAGTTCGACTGACTGGTTTACATGGAACTTCGAAATAAATTTCGGTGCAAATCTGGGATGAGTGCGCAGAACTACTTTATCTTTGTGGACTGTAACAAAGGGGTCAAAGACCGAGAGGGCCTGTAGTTCGCCAACTCTTCTGATAGAAGCGATAGCTACTAGAAAGACTGTCTTGTAAGTCCGGTCTTTCAGACTAGCTTTATGAATAGGCTCAAAAGGGGGTCCCATGAGCCTAGTTAAAACCACATTTATATCCCACCCAGGGGCTGGGTGAGTGATGGGGGGATACATTCTTTTAACCCCTTCCATAAAGGCTTTAATCACAGGTATTTTCCACCACGACACCTTCTGCTGCGACGTGGTGTAGGCTGACAACGCCGCTAGGTGAACCTTTAAGGAATTGAAGACTAACCCAGAGTCCAACAGATGGGTTAGATATAACACAATGTGTGAAGGCGAGCAATGTGTGACGCCTTTGGAACTGCACCAAATGACAAAACGTTTCCATTTGCTGGCATAGCAATAACGTGTGTTAGGCTTTCTTGCCTCCCTCAGTATGTCCATGCATCTTTGAGGGAGTTGCCGATGTCCAAACTCTAGGACTTCAGGAGCACAGGCTGCTAAGTTCAGAGTTTGTGGGCATGGGTGCAGAGTCTCCCCCCCTGTCCTGAGACAACATGTTGTACGGGCAGGGCAGCTTGACTGGTGGAGAGAGGGACATTTCCATCAGGTGCGCGAACCAGGGTTGGCGGGCCCACATGGGAGCCACCAGAATCATGGTGACTGGTTCCTGGTGCATCTTGTGCACTATCTTGTTCAGAAGGGAAGTCGGAGGGGGGGGGGGGGGGGCGTAAACAAATTTCCCCAACCAAGTTATCCAGAGAATGTTCCCCTTGGATCGGTTCTGAGGGTACCTGGAGGCCTAATCTGGGCAGTGGGCATTCTCCTGAGTAGCGAACAGGTCGATCTCTGGAAACCCCCATTCTGTGAAGACATTAGATGCAATGTCTTCGTGCAGACTCCATTCGTATTCTTCTGGCAGAGGAAAATCTCTGCTGAGTACGTCTGCCAGAAGATTGAGTTCCCCTGGAACATGTTGAGATATCAGGAACATCTTTTGTTTGAGAGCTCATATCCAGATGTTTTGGGACAGCTTGGATAGCCCTGGAGAGCGAGTGCCCCCCTGCTTGTTCAGATAATACATTGCTGTTGTGCTGTCGGTTAGGACCAGCACGGTCTTCCCTTGCAGGTGCTCCTGAAAGGTTTTCAATGCTTTGAACACTGCTAGTAACTCTAGTAGGTTTATATGCTTGGACGCTTCTTGAGGGGAAAACACTCTGTGCGCTGTCGGTTGAAGCAGGTGAGCCCCCCACCCTGTGAGAGATGCGTCTGTCGTTAGAGTGGCTTCCACTGCAGGGGTGGTGAAGGTTTTCCCCTTCAAGAGGTTCTCCCTCGACCACCACTGCAGAGAGAGAACGAGGGCTGGCGAGACAACTAACAGATCTTCCCATTGTCCGCTGGCCTGACACGACTGGCTGTTCAGCCACTCCTGCATGGGACGCATGCGCAGCCGTGCGTGGGGGACCAAGTATATGCATGACGCCATCATCCCTAGCAAATGCATAGCTTTGCGTACCGTCACCTCCCGACTGGCTACATACTGAGGAACTTGAGAGAGCATGTTCTGAATCCTCTTGTTGGAAGGGAAGACTAGACCGTCTTCCGTGCGAATTAGAGCCCCCAGGAACTGTTTTACTTGGCTGGGGACTAAGCTGGATTTCTTTTCGTTGATAGAAAATCCCAGGCTGAACAGTAGGTCTACTGTCTTTTGGGTGTTCGAAAAACAAACGTCGAACGAGTCCCCCGTGATGGGCCAATCGTCGAGGTAAGGGTAAACTGGAACTGAAAGTCTTCGCAGGTGTGCCGCTGCCACTGCCAGGACCTTGGTAAACACCTGTGGCGCCGAGGCAATGCCGAAGGGGAGTACCTTGAACTGGTAGTGTTTGTCCTGAATCACGAACCTTAGGAATTTTCTGTGCGCTGGCAGCATTGAAATATGAAAGTATGCATCTTTCATATCCAATGGTGTCATGAAGTCCCCTTGTTTTAGCAATGGGATCACCTCTTGAAGTGTTACCATGTGAAACTTCTGGGGCTTTATGAACTTGTTTGCTGGGCGCAGGTCTAGAACAGGACACATGGCGAGATCCTTTTTGGGTACAAGGAAGTATATTGAATAAATACCCTCGTTTACCTGAAGAATCGGGACGGCTTTTATGGCGTCCTTTCCCAGCAGCGCCTCCACCTCTTGGACCAGGATCTGGAGATGTTCCGGTGAAAGGCATCGATGTTTCGGCGGTCAGAACTGTGGGGGGGGGGGGGGGGGGGGAAATCGGGCGAATTCCATGCAGTAACCGTGGGCGACCGTCTTTAATACCCACTGGTCTGAAGTTATCCCCTCCCATGCCTTGAGGAAAGATGTTAATCGCCCCCCGACTGGGGAGACATGGGAGGGGACCTGAACTTGGTGGTCATTTCTGACCCGAGGTACACGCACCTCTGGAATTGGAGCCTCTGCCTCTATTCTTTCCGCATTTCTGACCCCTCTGGGGGTAGTAAGTGGGGCTTGCAGCCGGTTGACTTGAGTTGAAGTTGCCCGTGCAGAAATTATTTTGAGCGGTGTGGGCTTTTCCTCGAAAGGACCACCGAGAATTGCTGCCCCTCTGTGAAGAGGGTTTTTGGGAAATCTGGTGCAGCGACTTAGAAGTCTCATGCTCCTTCTTGGCTGTCTCCAACGCATCGTCTACTGCCTTCCCGAAGAGGTCGCTCCCTTCTATGGATTTGTTGATGATGGATGCCTGGGTCTCAGGCCTGAAACCCGACGTGCGCAGCCACGCGTGTCTCTTTAGGAGAGTACCCTGTGCGAGAGACCTGCCCGCTGTCTTTGCAGAGTCCAGGGTATTCTTTACAACATTTTGATTGGCAAGTTTGCCCTCCGAGACAATGGCGAGAAGCTTGGCTCTGGTTGGTTCCGGAACCTCCTGAAGGCCTTCCTGGAGTAGGCTCAATTGTGCATCGACGTAGCTTGCCAGTAACGTCGTGTTATTGGAAATCCGGACGGTATAAGCAGCCGCCGATGTGACCCGTTTGCCTAAGGCATACAACCTTTTGGACTCCTTGTCCGGGGGTGACTCTCCTGTGGCAAGAGGAACCCCTGCTCTTTTGCGAGTGTTGGTCACCACCAGCGAGTCTGGGATTGCGTGCCCTTTGATGTAAAGCAGGTCGGTGGGGGAGGGCCGGAAGAGTTTTTCGACCCTTGGGTTCACAGCCCTCGTCTGAGCGGGTGTGAGTAAAGGGGCCAGCCGTCTCTTTACAGAGCTCAAGAGAGAGATAGACTGGCTAGCCGGAGGCTTGTCATTAATAATGTTTTCCGCAAAATCCTGTTCAGGAAATGCCTCAAGCGTGGCAATTTTAAAGAATTCCGCTGCTTTTTTCAACGTGTTGTTGAAAGCCATTTGATCATCCACCGGGGAGCCTGCCGAACCAGTGAGGATGGGGGAGAGTCGAGGCAAACGATATCAGAATTGTGATCGTCCTGCTGGGTGTCTTCCCAGTTGTCCGTTGCGCCTTGATCTTCCCCATAATTGTCCAGAAAAGAAGTCTCCTCTTCTTCTGTATAGATGTCTCTATACGTGTCCGTCTGGACATCTTCTTGATAATCAACATAGTGTTGAACATCTAAGTGTTGGGCAACTTGTGTTTGAGGGTTAGGGACTACCCAAGCTTTTTTCGGCGGAGATTGATCAGAAGCCCCGACAACCTGCTGCAGCCGATCCATATACCCCTCAAATTGCTCCGTGGTCCACTTGGATGACCCAAATGGGCCCAGCTGAGCAGGAACCGGGTCCTCCGCCCTAAGGCGTTCAGAGGATCTCGTCAGGGTGCTTGAGAGGGGTACCTGGCTCTCTTCTTAGGAGTCCTCAGGATCGTCTCCCAAAACCGTGGAAAACCTTTCGGCGGATTGGCCCATAACTGCGGCCGAAACCGGTACTAGGCCCACCGCCGTAGCAATCCTGTTGATGCTCTTACTGATAGTTACCGAATCTTCGGGGGACAACGCCTCCGTTGATGGCTTCCCGGGTAGAGGCCTACTCGTAGTTTTCGGGCCTGCACGGGCCTTGGAAACCTTGAAACCCGTCGAAGTTTCTTGTTCAGAAACTTTGGCGTGTGTAGTTTGGGGAGTAGCGTCTTTGTTATGTTTATTAAGCTCAGTCATGCACTGTTGCGGATGCGGGGAAGGCTTCGGATCAGATCGATCTGATGGCGCTTGCGCCTTCTTCGACGATGTCGTTGAGGAGGGCGCTTGGGTTGTGTGGTGCGATTGTACACCCCTGTCACCGGGTGTGGTCCCTTTAGCAAGACCGGAGTCGAGCCTGGAAGGGTCGGGGACGGCGTGGCGGCTCTAGAATCGTCCGCCTCAAGGTCTACAACGTCCGCGTTGGACGTTTGGTCATCTGATGTATCCCTGTCACTCTCGGCTGGTGTCGCAGCAGGGGAGGGAGGCTCCACGTGTGACATACCGTACGCGGCCCACCGCTTCAACCGGCGCTCCTTAAGGGATTAGGTTTAGGAGTTTATACGCCGAACACCGCTTTAGTGCTCTAGGGGGAGACAAGCGTACACGAAGTGTGCTCGTCTTTCCACGGATATCTGACCCTTCACAGAGGGCAGAATCTAAACTGAGTCCTTTCCATAGCAGAAGGGAAGGGTGACCAGACCAAAAGGGAAAGAAGTGGAAAAGAGGAAAGACATCATAGCAGTAGGGCAAACCCCGAGCCCACTCTCCCTACTGTGTAGGCAGGCCAGAAGGCCCGACCACGTGGAGGTCCGAATGCCGGATGTGCAGGAATCCACAGCCGTAGGCGGTTCCCCCGTAGTCTTCGTCAAAGATGTTCTTGATAGACGAAGTGACTTAACGGGGATTAAACTGACAATTCGGTAAAATAAACAATGTCTCATGAAGAGCTCCGCTATAGAGTGACCAGTTATCTGGGCGGAAAAAAACAATCTGAGGGACCTCGGCGCGTGAGGGATTTTGGGTACTAAACGTCACGATAGGGATAGTGTTTCAGACACGCCTATGCCGACGTCCCCTTTCGGTCCCCCGAAAGACAAGATGCAATACTGTGCGGTTACCACTGGATGTCAGACCATATGCACAGCATGTGATTCTAAGCAGATTAACAAGCATCAGAAAAACATTTTTGGCCGATACCATTTCCCGCCCTAGTTCTAATCTTTACTGTTGCCCAATAGACTTTAGCAAGGCATTTGATTTGCAGCCCCACTCCCTTCTTTGGGCAAAGCTTGCCTCTTGGGAGGGGTGCGGGGGGAGGGGTGGGTTCAACACTCATCTTTTGTACCTTTTAAAGCTTCTGCATTCCAGCAGTTTCAGTTCGACTAAACCTAGCGTGATAACTAGTTCAGTGCAGACAAATGTAGGGTTGAAACAAGGGTGCGTTTTCGCTCCCCTGCTCTTCAGTCTCTACATTGCTGATTTGCCCATCTATTTGGGAAAGGTGAGAAATTTTGGGCCCAAGATTAATGGTGTCCCTGTCACTTGGCTTGGTTACGTGAACAACATCACTTTTTGATCATACCCCCAATGGTCTCCAGCGCTCCAAAGATGTGCTGACCTCCTTTGCGCATGACAATTTTAAGACTATCTTTTACCAATAAAATCTGAGATTTGTCTAGAATTTGGGGAACGAGCCATTAGAAGAAGTTGTAGATGGATGTGTGTACTTGGGATTCCCTCTGAAGATGAATCCTTTGCTCTCATACATAATGGCTCACGTAGCCACCAAGCGATGCATCATTCACAAAGGAGGATACAGCCTGGAGGGCTTTTTTATCATTTAGCACACTTGTCTTGTTCCTTCTATACTTTACGGCCTGCAGGCACTCCCCTGGAGTCTAACGAAACGGCATCATGGGTTTGAAGCCAAATATTGCTTATAAATTGAATTTGTAACATTGAATACCTGTTGACACACTAAGGTTGGAAATTGGCATACAGTCATGTTCTTCCATTTGGCTTGTTCAGCGTGCCATTCTCTAACTTATGCCAACTTCAATGACTTGTGATAATAATAAATTACACAATATTTTGAGATCTTGCACAGCAGACTATAAGAACTATTTTTGTTCAAGAACTGGTACATTCAGTAAACTCTTGACCTCATTGGCCATGTCGCTAGATTATATGGCAGATCCTGTTCTAAATATAAAGACGAGAGCCTGGCATAGTGCATGCAATGTGAATAGGTGTGCACTGCAGCAACATTAGTCAATATTCTAAACAAGGCTTTACCCGCGACTCAGCGCCCAATTACCTTACGAAGTCCTGTGATTGGGGCTTAGTAAGATTAATAATTTGTTTGCATTGTAATAACCACATTAGAATACTTTGGCGCTTGGAAGATTCCAAGAGATCAAAGATTGATGATTTTGTGAAGGGGGAAAAGAAACGGACTGCCATATTGACTTTATGTCCCGCCCTAGCACATTTGTTTTGAGGAGGTATGAACTTTCCTTAACTGATCAATTTTGGAATACCTTATATGGTGCAACCGATTCTATGTCTTATTGATTTGACTATCTAGCTAATCTTAACGAGTTTTATATGAATTGATTGTATATTTAAACGTTTTCTTAATATTGTACATTTTATTTGTTGATGTATTTTTAAGGTTCTTAAATGTGTTTAAGGTTATTATTTAGCAAATGCACAAAGAAAAGAAAAAAAAATAAAATAAATTCTTCAATGCCCTGTGACAGAGTGCTGCAAGCCGAACATGCATCCCAGCGGTGGTCGGACCCCAAAGGCTCAAGACAAAGTACATAGGGGTCCAAGGCTGGGAACGAGCAGTTGCATGAGGCACATCTCATGAATCCTCCAGTGGTGGACATCCGACGGGGGAGGCAAGGCACTGAAGGGAAAGACTGAAAAACAAACAAAAACTGGGAGCAAGCTGAAAGATAAATTCTCTGCGCTGGCTCCCAGGTCCGAAACCGTCCGTGCGGAAAAAGGGACTGAGGCAAGGTGCCGGAGTACGGGGCGTGCCCACGCCCAAGGTCGCGCCCCATACTAAATTTAAAGGGAAAGCTCAATGGGATGGGGGGAGGGCACGGGACGTATGACTAAGGGGTGTGGACACAGGTGGCCTTTAAGCATATCGGAAGGCTAAGCTAGCTCAACATTGTTAGTTTCTAGGAGTTGCCAATTTTAGCCCTTAGGATAACGTGGTTTTTACAGGGTTGCATAATTCTGATCAAATGAGAAAGCAATATGTGTTCCCTGGCTCATCAGTTTGCAAGTCAGGAGTAACTTGTAATTGTTTTAAGCTGTTGGAGCTGTGATTTGAGAAGGATTTAAAAAAAAATGCAAATGTGTGAAGTCCCTAAAGCGTGGAGACTTCTAAATAGCCCAACACTGTAGCCGTCTAGACCAAGGTCTGCAACCTTTGGTTCACCAGAGGTTCCAACGCACAAATCATGACTAAGTTTAAAACCTCTAGCGAAGCATATGTTGCAAGCCCCTAGGTCTAGAAGGTTTTGCCAATGTCAGCCAGTAGTGAAAATAAGGTCCACCAATACAGTCATTTTCCTAGTATCACATTTCGCCCATTGGGAAAGCGAAGATTATTGTGCAAGTTGTCAGCTTTTATTTTTTTATGTAGCCTTGGTAGTTTCTGTTCCATGACTCTACAAGTAGAAAGACTCTAAAATACGATGTAGGAACCTTGGATTGAAACCAGTCTCCTCTTGGCCCCATGTTCCACACCTTCCCATCAAGTTCCCACCAAAATACATTGTTACTGTCAGCGCAAGTTTACTCACCATCAATATGTATTATGCATTGGTTAAAAATGATTGAAAATGGTTAAAGATGAACTGAGCACGGGATGCAACATCTGCCGTTTTACTGCTGAAGTGGGATTTGAAATACATACTTGGAACCGTTGGTGGTAGGCGAGCTACACGCATGTTGAAGTTTAGCGAGTGCTTGGTATCATGCACTGCCTTGCTTCAGAAATGGGGTGAGTGACTTAGCAGCTTTCAACTGGTAGTTTTCCAACCTTGCAAGGACTTTATAATTTTCCTCCTTTTTGCGTATTCCCCCAATTAGGCCAAGTTGGAGCAATACTGCAATTCATATAACCGCTTCTCGGGCCAGGCAAATCAGGATTGCGGATATTCCATTATCATTAATCAGCACATTAAAATTGAAGGTTCACCACTGTGTGCGCTGGACAAGCAGATGACATATCTAGCAGCAATCATGCAGATCCTCAAATAGACCTATTCGCATCCACTGTTCATTAAGGCCATTTCTGGACATGCCAAGTACAGAAAAGAAAAACTAGGCATGAGGCGCTGTACAACCAAGAATAAAGCTAGATTTATAGTTGTGGAACCTGAGTACTATTCAGCTTAGTGAAGTTAGTTAAATTTTTCTCCAACATGCCTTCCACAGTTTTTCCCCTCCTCTGGTGGAATCCAGGTTGGCACTTCACAAATTCTGTTGCTACTATATTGGTTACTGATTTGAAAAAACCAGATGGTACGATTGTCTTATACACATATAGACTTCTACGTACGACACCATGCAAGGCACTTGCACAACTTATTTGGACTTCCTCTCCCAAAACGTTAAAAGATGATCGGTACACAAACCAATGGGAATGTGCTACGGAATGGTGTTAATTAAATTCAAACATCTGAAATAGTTTAAGTCCCCTGTAAATTGTATCAATCCATATGATCCTCAGCAGAAGTTCAATCACAGCTCATTACTGGGACTACTCTTCCTGGTAATGCTATTATAGTAAATGCAAAGTGTAACAGAGGTAACCAGCCTACATGGAGAGCTTGTGACCCTACAGATCATCGATCCACTGAATTTAGTAACCTTATTTACAACCCCACCCACCACTGCACTTGACAATCCTGACAATGGGCCAGGTATTGCACCCTGATGGGCTTGAAGGGTGGGTAATGCATCACACTTAAAACGCCTCTTAGAGGACAATCAGGCACCTCAGACATCTTGCTCATTGTTGGTACTGCATGCAACTCTAATACGTGGTGTGGCTCACCCTCCTGTGATTTAATCATGAAATGGGGACCTGGTTTTCACATTTGAAGGAACTAAAGATGGCAATCTCACTCAACGAACCTCAGGCGGCGAGCATTTAGCACTTCGATCGCCTGTGAAAAATAGCACGGCTCCTTGCACATAGATGGAACCCAGGAAGTATACGTTTGTACAGCTAACCCATTTCTCCTCTGGAATACTGCACCTTTGCAACTTAGCGGCAGTCTCACTCCACAGACCCTGCACTCACTTACAACACAAACACTATTGCCCATCACCTCTGCCATAAGAATGAAGCTACTTTTACTGACAATGTAACTGTAGCTTCCCACAGAACTATCTCCTCAAACACAATCCCCCTTTAGTCCGTACTATACCTCTGCCGTGCCCATACACACTCCACTTAGACATGGGTGACTAGCAGGGTCTTGGCCAACCCCACATAGCTTTAATGGCGGAAATGCATTCTTATAAAAGCACCTCCCAAATTTCTGGACTCCGGTCCCTTCAGGGGCGTTCAAAAGCATGTTGAGACTATAATTATGGTAAAAGGCGCAATAATAAAATGAATGAATGGGCACGACTAGATTAGTGGTACCATTGATCGATGCAGAGAAAGCTTTTTACAGAATTAAATAGTTTCATTCGGTTTTGGCGCTACTTTTATAAAGAAAATGGTAATTTTGTCTACCCATCCATGTGAATTAATTTGAATGGGTGGCTTTCAGATCCAATTTTACCAATAAGGGGGACCCGCCAGGGGTGAACGCATCTCCATTACTGTTCGCATTGATGGAACCATTGGCACAATAGGTTAGGACTACTGAGAATATCCACGGAATAGCACAACTTCCCCATGAAATAGCTTATGTAGATCTTTTTCATGTGCAATTCAGAGACTCTACCGAACATAGTTTAAGAATCGTTTGCAGAGTATCTGGGTTTAAAATAAACTATTTTAAACCACATATACTCAATATAGCTGAGCCACCTAGAATAGCCAACACTATACAAGCAAAATATAGCTTCAATGGACTCCGGATTCTCTGAAATACATAGGGGTTAATTTGCCCCCAGTTGTATTTATTAGATCAGTGAAATATCCTAGGGTTTCTCAGGAATCTCAAGAAAGACTTGCGTTGGGAAAAAGTGGAAATTTCGTGGTTGTAAAGGGTAGCGGCAGAAACAAATGAAGCTCTTGCCGAGATATGCTCTACAGGCCCTACAACTACCAATACAATTCCACACAAAAAGTATATAGGACCGATAGGTGTGTGGGGTACATTTAAAGGCCCTAGACAGACACCCCCGCCTCAAATGAGCATTTAAACATTGCCACTAAAAACAGGCCCGTTTTGCTTTTATTTCCTATGAATTACAAGAAGTTCTACACTGAAACCAAAAAAAAAAAAAAACTGCCTTGCTTTACTTTTTCACCGGAATGACCAGAAGTTATACACTGCAACCAAAAACAGCCCCGCTTACTGTTATTTGATGAGGGCCAAGGATTTAAAAACACAAAGAAAAACGGGGAGGGAGGGGAGGAGCCCGGCGGAGAGACCCAGGCTGGAGGCCTGGAGAAGCTAGTAGCACGGAGGGGCTCACTGTGGCGCGTGCTAGCGGCCAGAGGTAGCAGGACAGCAAGCCGTGAGCCAGCGGAGCCCCTCTAGAGAACAGAGGGAAGAGGGACCGGCAGTCAGCAGGGACCGGAGCGGAGCCCGGCTTAAAGGGACCACGAGCAGGGAAGAGCACGACGGCTCCAACGAACCACCTGGAAGGGCCATAACACGACTGTGAGAGGTGCCCGGGAAGGAGCCAGAGAGCTTCCAACAAGCTGCCCTACCCGATGCGGCCCGCCCCAGGAGACGCTGCGCTGAGGATAAGAGCCCAGGTGAGCGGCGGAGGCCACTGGGAGCTGGAAGCATTGGGACGCTACGTCCCAGGATACAAGCGCAGGGCTGCGAGACGCACCGGGAAGTGCTGGATACAGGGCAGCCTCCTGGGATTCCCATGGTGGGCACCCGGAGGGGACTGCATGACGAGGAGCCAAGGGGAGAAAACCACGCTGTGAAGAGGGCCGGCTGAGGATAATCTGCCTAGGGCCCAAAAAACGGAGTAGGCAGCAGGCGGGATCCCTCGCCCCTCTACTGCACACTGCTGGGTGACCCGGAGTGGACGGGCAGAAGCAAGGAGGCATACTCCAGGAACAGCAGGGCTCCAGGGTGGAGGAGCGGAGGAGCCCTGTTAAAGGAGGTCCTAGGGGAGGCAGCAGCGAGCCAAGGAACCGGGCACTTCTAAGCGCTGAAATCTGCATCAGCCCTCCCCAGACATAACTCAACGACACTGAACCAGTTACCCCCATCCGGAGGGCTGGGGACAGAGGAGGAGCTTGAGAGAGCAGGCCGCCAGTCCAACACAGAAGACCAGGGAAGTAGCAGCCACGACTGGAAGAAGGGAGTGGGCCGGTATAAGAAGGAGGGAAGGCGAGGCCAGTGGCCTGAAGAGGTTTGCGGGGCGGGTAGACCCCCCGGCAGAACAGGTGACTGGATGGAGAACAAGCCAAAGGGGGATACCCAACATCGGAGTGGGGTCGCACCTGCTACAACATGTCAAACAAAACCAAAAAGGCAAAGCAAGTAGGGGAGCACACCCTCAGGGAGACACCCCTGGAACCCTACCAACCATATGGACAACCAGAGAGCCGAATGAGATGCTTGAGGGACATCAGGAAGGGGAGAAGGACCGCAGCACGCCAGTGGAAACAGACCCTACAGCGACGATGTCACTTCAGGACTTCCACGGGGAGATGCTCTACTTGCAATCTAATCTGGTCAAGATGTTTCAGGACCAATTCCAGCTACTGAGAGCAGATCTTAATGCAGCCCTGGGGGAAGTTAAACAGGAACTGGGCCAACTGGGAGAAAGGATGGACATCCTGGAAAGGGGCCTACAGGACGTGGACAGAGACACCTCAGCGAACAGTGAAGCTATAGAGAGGTTGGATGTGGCGACCTGAAACTACAAATGGAGGAACAGGCCCTGAAGAGTGAACACAAGACAAATTGCTTTCGGAAATGGTACAAGATAAGGACCTGGTCGTTCAAAGCATCTTCGCTGATCTAAGAGAGGAAACCCTGAGTGCGTTGGAACTAGACAGAGTCCACCGAGTGGGATGCCTTAACAGGGACGCGAACGCCAGACCAAGGGATGTGCTCGCCGCATTTACAAGATATAGACAGAAAGTCAGTGCTGAGGGCGGCGAGACTACAGGAACCGATCAAATACCTGGCCCAACTAATTGAGCTGTACCAGGATTTAGCAAGCAGCACTTTGATCAAGCGTCGTCAGATGAATCTGGTCCTGGCAGCTCTCTGAGAAAAGGGGATTAGATACAAATGGACATTCCCCTTCGGGCTGCTCTTTGAGGGGGGTTGGGTGGGATTAGTGACAACTAAGGGGGGGGAGAGGCAGGTCAAGGGGGCATAAGGGCATAAGGCATGGAAAGGAATAAGGAGACTACAGGCGGGCAGCTGGATTGACTACCATTCAAGTGGTTAACCCACAATGTTAGGGGGCTAAATACCCCCCAATAAAGGAAAAAGTTAGAACAATTCAAAGAGAAAGGAGGGGCCGGACATTAAGGGGTTGCATGAAACGCACCTCATGCACAAGGACCAGGGACGGCTAAAGCTGCAGGGAATATGACCAGATCTTGCACGCGTCTGGGAGGAGCAAGGGGGGTTTGGGGGGGGTGGGGGGGGCAGCCATTAAAAACACGGAGTTTAGAGTAGCAGAAGTCCTGCGTGACAAAGAAGGCAGGTATGTCATAGGCAAGGGGGTACATCAGGACCACCCTTATAGCATAACAGTGTACGCACCCAACACAGGACAGGAGAAGTTCCTGAGGCGTCCATTGGGAGTGCTGGAATAGAAGGCACAGGGCCAGATAATTATGGTGGGAGATCTCAACAATGCCTGAGATAGTGGGAGCGATAGATCGGGAGGCCTGGAAAAGGGGGGGTGGGGGGGAGGGTGGGGGGGCAGTGATGACAGCAGAATTAAGGGACAGGATTGTGAACAGGGCTGCGGGATGTATGGCGGGAGCTGAAGGGGAATGAGGAAAGTTTCACTTTCCTTTCAGGAGTGCATGGGTCACAATCCAGAATTTACTATATCTGGGTTTCGACAGCTTTGGTGGGGCAGGTCGGGAGGTGCAGACGGGTTCCATCGGAATAGCGGACCACAAAGTGGTGTCCATCCAAATGAACTTACGGCACAAGGGCAGAGGGGTGAGAGGATGCACATACCCAAAATTTCGGATTAGAAACCCAGTAATCAGAGAAGAAATAGGAGGGAAAAATCAAAAGTTTCTTCAAAACCAACAGGAAGGGGGACACGGGGAAGACACAAGGTGGGACACATTCAAAGCGACAATCAGGGGAGAATTGATAGCAGTGAAAGCACAGAGGGAGAAGCAGCTCAAGGCCTTAGGAGGGGTCGGGGGGGACAGGTAGAGGTAGAGGCGGCAAGGCAACGGGCAGGAACAACCCCGACTAGGTCCTCCATGAAGGAGTACAGGCGGGCATTAGGGCAAGAAGTCCTCCGTACAAAAAGGGTGGAAGGGGCACTGCTCACCGTCTGCCAAAAGTACTACGAGAAAGCAAACAAGATGGGCGCGCTGTTGGCACGTCTAGTGCGGGGGACAAAGGCGAAAAACGCGATCACAGCCCTGAAAACGGCAACCGGGGAGCAGTTCACAAAGGCAGACGATATCCAGGAAACTCTCGCACAATTTTATGAATCCTTATCCACCTCACAAAATCCCCTAGGCCCACTTGCAGGCAGAATTTCTAGAAAAATTGACGGTGCACATGGTTGGGAGGGAAGCACAGGAAACCCTCAGCCTAGAGATCACAGAGAATTAAGTGCGGAGAGTGTTAGATAACTTACCATCGAATAAGGCCCCAGGTCCAGATGGGTATACAGCGGCCTTCTATAAAACCTTTGCAACCGAACTTACACCTCTAACCTATCTCTTCAATACATTCAAACTTACAGGTAGGATAAATCCATCAATGGAGGAGGCTAGACTAAGCCTTATACTGAAACCCAATAAAGATCCGGAGGAGAGGCGGGATTTATAAGAGGTAGGCAGACAGCAGATCATATTAGGAGGGTGGCTCACCTATTGGAAAAGGCACAACAAAACAGACACTCCCGCTGTCCTTTTGTCATTGAATGCAGCATTAGCTTTTCACCACGTGGAGTGGTCCTTTCTGTTTTGGGTAATGCAAAAAAATTGGGTCTCGGGGGGGGGGGGGGTTGGGGAAATGGTGGGGGGGTGAATTTGCGAAGATGGTGCATGCCAATTATCAGCAACCGTCAAGTGAATGGAGCAGTGAATGGTGCGTCCAGACCGAGTGGAGGCACGAAACAAGGTTGCTTTCTATCCCCAATGCTTTATGCAATATATCTAGAACCGCTGCAACAGTCAATAAGAGGCGAGCGGGATACAGGGCATCCCATTTTGGGGGCGGGGGGGCAGGGAACAGAAGGTGGCCGCCTTCGCTGATATGTTGCTCACCCTGACTACACCAATGAAGTCTATTAAGGAAAGCAGGGCCCTGCTGGGAAAATTTGGGGAGGTCTCAGGCCTGAAGGTCAACCAATCGGAAAGTCAGAACTATTGAATGTAACCCTGAGAGCAGGGGACCGCAAGGCATTGAGGGCAGCCACCCCCTTTGTGTGGAGCCCAGGGAGAATTAGGTACTGGGGGTAAAAATCACAGCCACCCTGGCAGGTTGGTACGCGGCTAATTATCCCACACTACTGAAAGGGGTTAAACAGGAATTCCATAGGTGGAGGAATCTCCGTGTTTCATGGGTGGGAAGGCTGGCCGCGGTTAAAATGAAGCCGCTCCCGCGATTGCCGTATTTATTCCAGGCGGTCCTGCTGTAACGCTCACCTGATTCCCGCAGAGGCGCCGGTCTTGACTGGGTGAATGCCGTATCTTCAAAGGTGATGTGTAACACACGGTTGGCTCTTTGGGCTGGACCTCTGTGCACTGTATGTCTGACTCGAAGAGTAAGATGTCTGCAGATAGAAAATATGAGATTAATGAACTGGGGTTATTGGGTGCCTCTCTCCTCTTCCCTTTCTCTTCTCCTGTAGAACCCCAAACGTTAACACCCTCACCTTAGGTAAGTGAACGCCGAGCTCTCCATCTGCCTCGGGGCAGGGTGCCGTAACCAGTTTCTTCACTGGATAAGGGTGCAGGCCTCTTGACCTCAGAGGACTGCTGTCCGTCGTTAACTGCAAGAACGGTAAGTTCTGGGCACTTCAAATGTCTTAAAAGTCTTTTGTAATGATATCTCTTGTTTTGCAGGGTTCCGGCGAAGGCGGATGGCGGGCTGATGAGAGTTGAGGATCGAACCCGCGTGAGGAATAGAAGCGCCTGGAAGCACGTAAGTAAGCGCTTGTAGCCTGCTTCACGATGCGCACTAACTGTCCCTTTTATCTTGCAGGTACAAGTTCGGAGCTTTAGAGAAGCTGAAGGGTGCTGGAATACCCACTGGATTCGGCGTGGGAAGGAGTAATGGCACATGAGTAATAAAGTTGTCCAATGTCTTTAAACGCACCTTTTTTTGTCTTTCAGATGCGGGATGCAGCGCCGAAGGCCTCCGGAGCGTGCGAAGAGCTGGTAAGCTTTTGTCTTTCAGATGCCGGAATGCAGTGCGAAGACCTCCGGAGCATGCGAAGAGTAGGTAAGCCTTTGTCTTTCAGATGCCGGAATGCAGCGCGAGGCGTTGGTGACAGCCGATGGACCAGGTAAGAGATGCGCTGCCACTGAAGACCGTAGTGCTAATTCTTTCTTTGTCTTTACAGGTGCTGCTGAAGACTGGATTCCAGGATGGTAAGCCTTTGTTCCCTTAGGCCCAGGATCAGAAGCAGAAGACACGATGAGCGTTCTGCTGCAGAGAATGCAGAATAACGCAAAGCAAGATTCATCCATCGGGTGTGGTTTAAATAGCCTCCTGTAGTGCTTAAGTGTCTCCTTCCACAGCCACGCCTAGGTACGAAAAGAGTTCCTGCTTTCCAGAAGAGTTCCAGTGTTCTGAACCTAGGGTGTGGCTCCTGCCCCACCCAACAGGAAAAGTAGTCCCAAACAGAAGAGGATCAGGGTTCAACTGGCAGGTAAGTAAGCAGCATGGTCTGCTGCAGGTAAGTCCACCCAAGCATGAGCCCGGCGCTTCCAGTGCTGGGACTGGGCATCTTTATGAGCCTGGTGCCACTGGCGCCAGGACAGGGTCCAAAAGGTCCCAATTGGGACTGGCTGGCACTCGGAACCGGGGTTATGGGTCTGCTTCCAAGGGAGTCGGGCAAGTCCTAATCTTTTGGAAGCAGAGATCATGACACCTGCAGGCGGTTCCAGCAAGCTTTTTCAGGGAATTAAAGGTCCTGTCCAACGAGTTCCTGTGGGAAGGGAAGAGAGCAAGGCTCAGCAGGCAGTTATTGATGACACCAAAGCAGGAGGGAGGACTGGCGCTCCCAAATTTCCAGCAATACCATGAGGCTACGCAGCTTCGAGTAATAAGGGAATGGCTCCAAGAGGGGGTGAACACATAGTAAGCAATAGGTGGCAATGGATAGGGCAGTAGTGCACAATGCGTTGGCGTAAGTGCTGTGGCTACCGAAGCAGCATAGACCAAAGCACATGTACGAGAGTACTATAACCAAATTGGCAGCAGACAACTGGGATAAGTTGGTGGGAACTAAGGGCATTTTGACCTTTCCATCCCCTTTCACGCCAATATTCAACCACAGGGAATTCACGCCTGGCCTAGCAATTAGACAATGGCAAGAGGGAGGGTGCAGGAAGCTACGGGATATGTTTAAGGGGGAGCACATACTCATTTGAGGAATGCAAGAGGTTATTTGCAGTAAAAGAAAGGGAGAGGCTCAGGTATGCACAAATACGGCACTGGGTACTGCATCCCAGAATCAAAGAGGCGGCGGTCAGGAAGACAACAGTTTGAAAGATTCTTTTTAACCAATGATGGTTCCAAGGGGCTAATAAGATACTAGACGATGCAACCTAGGAGCCAGTGGCCGTATATGTGTGAATGGGAGTGGGATCTTGCGGAGGGAAATTTGAAGGGAGGAATGGGAGAGGTTGTGGAGGACGATACCCAAACTGGCTAGAGCTACCCAGTTACAAGAAGCATGGTACAAGAAATTGCTCAGCTGGCATTACACACCAGCCCGCCTCCACAAAATATACCCGTAAACATCGGGGGCTGTTAGAGGGAGTGCAGGATGGAGGGCACGGCTGAACCTATATGGTGGAGGTGCCCCAAAATAGAGCCATTCTGAGGGAGGTGCAAGGGGTGCAGGAACAGGCCTATGGGATAGGAGGAAGTAGACCTCCGGAACGAATTCTGCTCGGCATAGGGGGGAGCAAGGCAGCAACAGAACCCAGATCTCGCGAAAAGGCAAGAGTGGTGTTAACACTGGCAGCTATGACGATAATAGCAGAGAGGTGGAAAAGTACAGAGGTCCCCAGGTTGCAGGACTGGCTGCGGAAAATATGGGACATCATAGCCTTGGAATGGGTGACCTATGCCATGGACAACAAATTAGGCAATTTTGCAGGAAACTGGGGAGAAACTTTATAGCTTTTTCCAGATGATTTTCGGGTTGGATGGTGTCCCCAGCGCCTAAGACTTTTGGACACAGTGAGGCATAGCGACCCATCAGCGAAACGTAGCGAACAAGAGAGGTTCAGGAGCTGCCCCGGGAGAGGGGGAGGGAGGGATTAGTTGGGGAATGTTGTAAAACTAATAGAGTTTTTTTTTAAAAAAGAAAAAAGCCTGCAAACGTGTGAAAAGAAAAAGCTTTAAAAAGCCACACTGAAAAGATAGCACTGCTCATGCAGGAAATGGCAAAGAAATATGATGTGGGGGGGTTGACCAGAGCCAATGTACATTATGTTCCAACCCACAAAACTCCAGTTGCCTTTGCAGAGACAAATGCCGGAAGAAACAGTTTGGCCTGAGGCAGGAGCTTCAAATGACAAAGCCCCACTTTCCGCTGAATATCACACGTATCCGACAACCATCCTGCAATAAAATGTGATACTGGAGAGGGCATCATAATTCCATGTTCTGCAGACATGAAGGTAAGAGCCCAAAGATTTCAAACGAGGCAAAGTGTGGCTAGAGCCTTACCAGGAGGTGTGAGCTCCTTGTTGCACCCCCTTCAAAGAGACTGGTTACAGGGGGGAGAGAGCGTGAGAGCGCTTTGGGGGGAGGAAGCCGCACTCCCCCAGGTACAACACAAGGCATAAAATAAAGCAGCGTTGCATAGTAATTTGCTATGCAATTCTGTAGTTTTGCTAATCAAATGAGTGCTTGTGTAGCCAAGTTAGCTATTTAAGTTGCCCTCTTCAATGAAAGCACAGCTCGCCCTGCATTCCTCTCATGCTGTTGGTGCTCTCTTCACCCTCTTTTCACTACAAGTGCTAATGGAGGGAAAGGGCCCTTCCCCCTGGCGTAGACCGATGGTTTTGGTCCTCTGACCTTTCAATTTATTTGAACACCCCGATTTGACCCTTTACGTCCTCCTTAATACAGTGGGGCATTTGAGCACCTGGCTGTATTGGGGACGATGTAATCGGGATTTCCTTCTTCCCTTAATTTCCCTTGTTGACTGTATTATTCACAAGCAATTGTTCTTGTTATACCAATTGGGTTCTGCTCTGTCTGAATTTATTTTTCTGCACTTGTTGGTTATCCAATTTAAGATCGGCTCATTAATCAGCCTTTGCTAAGACATGGGGACCAAACAATTGGCCAGTACATTTATCACAATTGTGCCACAGAATAATTCAACAACCTGTTGATACAATTTAAAGAAAACCCAGTTTGTTTTTGTTCACGGTGCACAAGCCTTTTCTTTCACTGCACTACTAGATGATACTAACCCACTCACTGTGCGAATATCTAACAGCGAGAGTATCAACTGTGACATTGTTTTTTTCTTCTATTGCATTCATGCTTTACTTTTCTGTTTAGGAATGAGAAGGTTTTGGATTTTTATTTACTTCTTTTTGGTGAATTTGAAAAAAAACAATAAATTGAATTTAATTACAACTGAGTAGGAGGGATTTTTTTGCCTCTCTGCTTTATTGGTTGATGATTTAACAATATATGTAAAGGATATCAGACTTACGTTTTGAAGCTCTACGTTCAAGTTTCCTTAAAATAGAATTTTTGATACACCCCAACATTAGGAGAGTGTTGACAAGTCGATCTGTGGTTGGAGCTCTCTTTGTTCCACATTGTATTCCAGCCCTTTTTCCTTCCACAGTAGGGGCTATCCCTTCTGTTACAAAATGGAGGGAAAGTGCAGCAGTAATCCTCTCCTCCACTCTTAAGTGCCAAATGCATGTGTAGAAGAGCAAGATTTTTTTTTCCATATTATTGCAAACCAGAAGTAATCGGGATGATACTTTAATTAAGCTTTTTATATCCTGTCTGGCAAAGACAAGTATGTGCCAACTTTATATCTTTCAAAAAGACTGTCATGCGATTCCATTCCTAAAATGTAAGTTGTGTAATAATACATAATTACAGTATTGAGATTGTAAAACCTTGCATCAATCCATGCTTTATAGCAAAGTTTAGGTTGGTGTATCTGAATTTCATAGTGTCTACTATATATCATTTTGTTGGGAAAGATGCATCATGTTGACTAGTGAACTTTTGAAAATGTACATTATCACATGATCAAATGCTTTTGATGGCAAACCTAGTTCTGTAACCTGCAGGTTGCATACATCTTGCAACTGGTGCTGATCAAACCCATACTACTTGAAGTTCTATATCATCACTCTGTCACTTTATACCAGGTAACCTGAAAGTGAGATGACTACAAACTACAAAATTTCCACCTAGTTTGGCCAGTTCACTGCCTGCCACGCAATCCACTCTTAGTCTTTCCTCTTACATAGTGAATACACAAAGAAAGTGAACTAAATGCTTACGCAAAGTAGTGATCAATAGATCGATCTAGTCTGTAGATCTACTGCAATACCAAACACTGTAGTTAGCCCTTAGAGCTTGCTTTGCTTTAGGATTGTATTATATATTACCACCCGCAGGAGACTGCTGGCCAAACTGTTTTCAGAGCCATTTTTTACATATCTATTGATGTCCATTCATGCAGCTAACCTTTTACATTTTACAGACACTCATCTATGGCTCGCAAGGGTGTTACGCCCACTCAGTCGAGTAGATTTTAACAAAGCGCGAGTAGCAGTTACAAGAGATGTTTAAAACTTTTATTTAACATCTACTTTGTTTGCAGTAAATGTCAAGTGACACTGTGCATGGGTGGACTCTGGGAGGCAGCAATGTGCCAAACATAAAGTGGGTTTGTAGTGACATGCACCATTTTAGAAAAATCACATTATACATTTGTTGTCCTCCGTTACTATGGGTCGAGTGCATTTCTCTTAGGTTGAATAGGTAAAAGAAGATGCCCGACCTGCAGGTCTAGCTGAAAATTAAAGAATTTGCAAGGCCTGACTCCTCTCACAAATGTCTTATTTCAGCCGCAAGCAAAACTGCTGTATTTCTCATTTCATGTCTTGGGTAAAAACAACATCTGGTGATATTAACAATATTAGTACAGAATTGCTAATAAAATGGGGCTGTTTGCCAATCAAAAACATTATAATTAGCAAACTCTGCTAATCAATTTTTGAAAACGTATTTATGCCATGCAACAAGACACTCCCAAGTTACATTAAAAGACCGATTTCATTTTAGGCATGATCGCAGCAATCAGAATAGGAATCACTTTCGTTTTGTGCTATTTTTCATGCAATTTCCAGGTGGTTTTAAGGAAACTAAAAAAGCATTTCCCTAAGACTTTTGGGACTTAAATGGCCAGTTAAGAATAGTTACTGGTGGATCTTAACAGGTGACAAATATGACAGTTGATGAAAAGATGGAAGATGAAATTAGGAACATGCTGGATCATTTGCAGATTCATAACTGTTTTATATGTTATGAAAATGACAAAAATGTGCCAAAGGGCCATGCTACCTCGTACAGAGTTGGCGATCGGCTTACCCAATTCCCTAGGAGCAACTGAAACCATATATTCCATTTCATATGGGCGGGGCTAGTATATGTACAAAGTTATGAGACATTACTGGTTTTTACCAAAGAAATGTCATGAGAACAAAGAATAGTAATGCAAAAAGACACATGGTGCTCTCTTCCCTTGAACCAATCATGACTGGGGCAGAGAGAAACTATCCAATCCTTGCGGCAGGGATAATTACAGGGTACTCCCCCTAGATTGTAAAGTTAGTGATGTCATTTGTGCTATATAAGGGGGGCTGTACTAGGTCAGGGGACAGCCAGACCAATATCCGGGGAGACAGGAGAAGGAGGACGGATAGAATGCTGCTGAACCTAGCATATTTGAGAGTGCAGTGAGCAGACCCCTTGCCCTAGAAGTCCAGAGTGTCCTGAGATCCAGCTGGCTGTCCTGAATCCCAAGCCAGGGCTTGCTTTGTAAGTAGCATATAACTCCAGTCCTAAATTGCATAAGCCTTTAATTACTGTAGCATTGAATCAAATATTACTCCCATTGAAAACCCCAAAAATTGCCAGTGTAATTCAGTCATCATCCCATAGAAGAATCCCTCATTTGCTGGTGTATGTTAGCATAACTCCATTGAAAAACCGCTCAGTTGTCTGTGTAAATAAAAAAAGTATTTTTCTTAAGTAAATCAATAAATTTCCCTATTTGAAATTCATGGTGCAAGATTGTTGCCATTCGAAACCAACCATCTTGTCCCTTGTGTTGTATTTAATTATTATAGTCATTAAAGTTTTGCCTCATAAGAATTAGTCTCCTTGTAACTAAAAGCAGAATTGTCTGTGTATTGTGTGCCCTACCAAACAAACTCCCATTTGCAGCTGTCCTATTCAAACCCAAACCTTTGCTCCATTTTGCACTCCCTTTTGCCTAGAGGTCTACCTGTATGTGCCTCTGTCAGTCATTGAAAACCAATTTTCCTAAACCCCTTCCCCGATCTGCCTGTCATTGTAAACCCAGAGTAAACAAATATTTGCCACTGTATTTTTCCCTTTTGCATTTGCTTTCTCCCAAAACCGATTTTCCGATTTTTGCCCTTGTGTGCCGATTAGTATTCCCTAAACTTTCCCCATCTCCTAAAGTTTAAGCAATTCAAATGTCCTTTCATTCTGTCCCCTAGTAAGAATCTAAATCCCATTCTGCTATTTTGCTCCAAAAACGGGTTTTCACTTTCTCTGCTGGCTTCCCATCAGGGGGTGGTGAGCTTTACCCCAAATCCAATTTCTCTATTCCTACTCCTTGCCACTGCCTTCCATTCAAAGGAATCCAGTTTAATTGATGTTTGGGGTTGAGTGTTGCGGGGGAGGGGAGTGCTAAAACCGTGGCGCTATCACTTTCAACCTGATGGTATTCTCCTGTTTTGTCATTATAACAAAAGTGAGTGTAACAGCCCATTTCCATTTGGTCGCTCTAGATAGGATATTGCATTTGTGTTGGCTTCCGTTTGTTGACTATTTTCCTTTTTCATAAAAAAAAATTAATAAATATCTTATTGATGCACACTGGCCTGATTCCTAGTCCATTGTGACACAGGGTGTTTGTGGAGGTTGGGTGCGAGACGGGTTGGAGGCCTACTAAAAAAAGAATCTGTTTTATTAAAAATAAAAGCGCTTTATTATACGCCACATTCGTCGTCAGGGAAGGAGTGGAGTGTGCCGTTTATTTAAAAGGCTGGAGTGTGCGTTTAATAAAACCGTGACAGGTGCATGTTTTCATTTGTGCCAAGGTTCCCTAGAGTTCACCCATCACACAATGGTGGGCACCAGCGAGAACACTAGACCCGCAGAGCTACTTGTATGTAGAACAAATCGCACTACATTCTGAAAAGCAAACATTGGGCACTAATAGACCAAACAAGGTTAGTGGTCCCTATGCACAAGTGCTGTTGGCGTTCTCCAAAAGCCTGACATGGCCGCGTCAAAATGCTACAGGCTACGAGGGCGACAATATCCTATTGGGTCAGGGAGGCAAGTAAATACTCAAACTACATTCCCCATCGCCTCTTGCACCAATTTGGAGGAACCCAGAATTCCAACCGAGGGCTACTAGGCACTATAGCCTCAATCAGAAGTGGTTCTAGAACGCTTGAGCCAATTATACGAGGGCGGCAGACTTCTGTCTTGATAGTTTTAAAGAAGCATTCCTCCTCTTGGATGCAGACAAGGAGTATATACAACTAAGTCATTGGATTAGCAGTGAAATTAACCCGGGGAGCTTACAGGTAAACAACAAAAGTTAGCAGACCTATTTATGGGAGGGGAGTTCCACCGGCCAGAAATGTGTAGTTGCTATATAAAAGGTCCTCAATGAGAGTAGTTTTAAGCCACCACATGCATATATGCATAAATGGGAGGCAGAAGAGGGATTCCCCATTGATGATATGTCATGGTATAATATTAGGACAAGGGCTGTGAAGGCATTAAATTGAAAGAAAACAGTTACAATAATGTGTCTACAGTATCTCACCCTGGACAGTCTCCGTAGGATCAACTGGACAGTCCCGTCAACCTGCTGGAGTTGTGGGCGGGTCCAGGGCACGCTAAAACCATATTGGATCGAGGGGCTTGCCAAATTTTAAAAAATAACCGAATCAGACTTCCTGCTGGACCCTCTTCGTTTTTGCTGGGTGGCGAAGACCCAGGGGGCCAATATAAGATGATTGTGAAAAATTCAAATTGCTCACGCATCTACTTGTGGCAGCCACGGTAACAACCCGGAATTGGAAAATAAACATGACACAAAATATTCAGGAACTGTGGTCTAGAATATGGTTTGAGGCAGCTATTGGGAAAATTGGGGCGTCCCTTAAGGGTGAGACGCCGAATTACTTTTAGCCCTTTCATTCAATTTGTCCAACAAAATGATTAGCCGGGCGTACACCATAAACCTCAAGATGTGCATGCTTTCTTGTTGATGTAATTAGAATAGGAATGTGGATCGGGAAAAAAAAAAAAAAAAAAAAAAAAAAAATTAAAACAAAAATCGTCATTGCAAAGCAAGATAACCATAACGATATGGGAATTGGTGGGGACTAATCAGAATTAGGTTTTTATTGGATGATTTCAGAGACCATCAATGTACGAGTGCCTTGGCATTTCATTTGAGGGTCAAGTTGGAAATGAATGTTACTCATTCAGATGTCTGCATGTCACTGTATTTCGGCTGAGCTTGCATTAAGAACAGAAAATTGATCTGTGATGCAGCAAAAAAATAATTGAACAAAATAAACACATAAAAAATAAATAAAATTATAACATGAGCCATCCAGTCGCATCTGCTTTTGGGTTGGTAGGGCTAGGGTGGGGGGTAGGAGAGTTCAGTTCAAGTGATGCAACACAAAGTCACTGCCCACCCCTACCCAGTTTCTTCTTCTATGGACACAGGAGGCAGTGCTGTACCTAGTAGGTACTCATATGTCTTCATATCAAGTAAAGTGTTTGTCATTTGCCTAGCAAAACTGGCCACTGCCACCAACAGGAGGTGGCTGCAGGCAACAGGACACATGACTTAAGCCAAAAGAACAGCGGCAGGCAGCTGGGAAGCAAAAACGCAGGACAACAGCCTGTAAGGGGGCTGGGCTGACAATGCAACAGCAGCACACTTAAGTGTGCCCAACACCCCAGAAGGCCCACAAAGTGATAGGGTAGACGGTTGAATGATATTGGAGCTGTGGGAGCGCAGGCTGAATACGGCCACAGCTCACTTAGAGGGATTGGAGTACCTGCAAGACAGTGGAGCACCATAACCTACTGGCCACACACCATCTGCAGCAGGACTGGTTGCAGGCAAGGGAGCAGGACAGTACAAGCACACTGGTGCAACGCCACGAATGGGAGAGGTGGTTGAAGGCGAGGCGGGGCAGACAGAAGCTGGAACTGAGATGGCTTGTGGCCTGACTTGCAAGCTCCCATCCCCACCATCTCTCGTTTCATCAGTCAGGCTTGTGGAGGTGTTCATGGACTATGCTGTGAGATACCACAAGGACCACAGATAGAGCCTGCTGTTGTAATTTAGCTGCAACACTGAAGGGTATAGCCACATAATTCTCCATCACACTGCAAACCGTGCCACCTGAGCTACACCTCACAGACCCTGCCGTTTGCTTCAACTTCCTCTGCAACATGTCACCGGTTCTCTTCTGCTGACCTACCGCCTGGACTAACGTCAATGCCACCATTTGGAACGGCTTGCCACTGCCTACTTTCCGATTGATCCTCCATCCCTCCTGATCTCCATGCTTCAGCATAAGACTTTTTTTGGCTTCCACCTGCTTTCAGCATAAAACTTCTGTTTGATCATCTACTTACCGGTTTCGGCTGCAAGGCCGCCTGATGAGTCGTGTTGTGCAGTTCACTCTATCCCTTTACTCGCCTCTGCCATCCTCATGGCACTACCCACCCCTCCCATCTCCTCTAAATCGCTATACTATCACCTATCCTCCCTCCCACACGAAGCCTGGAAGAAAAAGGTTTTTAAAAAATATGTCTTCTAAGCCTGGTTTACCTATCGCAGACAGCAATGCCAGCCCTACTTCCAGACAGATTCTCGCTGATTACTTTTCTGTCCCCATCTCCAGACCTATGACTCCTCACCTAATCACCCTTTCCCCCTTCGCTTCCTCATCCATTAATGGTGGCACTAGACGGAAAGCACTCTTGGCTGGCTTCTCAACATCCAGGTGCATCATTAAGATCTATCACAATGGCACCATCATGGTTCAGGGTCCTCATGCCAATCTTCTATTTGACCAGCACCTGCTGGCTCTCAAGAACTTCATTCCCACTCCCGATATCCTATCCCTAAATCCTCTTTCCCCTAAACAACCTTCTGCTCCTCTGATGGGTGTACCAACCCCGTGTGCCACTTCGGAAAACCTTCAAAAGATGGTAACCGACTTCACTTAGCCACGCTTCATGCTCGCTTCATTAATCCGACATCTGCCTCCTCGAAGACTTTGATCTCAATGTCCTCGCTCTGACCGAGACGTGGTTCAATGCCAGCTCAGTCACTGCTTGACTCCATCCTCCCTGATGGCTACAAGATCTCCAAGCCTCATCCCAACCGTTCTGGCAGTGGGGTAGCCTTAATCTTCCCCAAATGGGTCCCTTCTCCTCCCCCCCCATACCCACACAGCACTACTCCTCCTTTGAAAGCTGTGTCTGCAAGCTTGGCATCCCTCCCACTACCTCTGACCGTTGCCACCATCTACAGGCCCCCTGGCGCCATCTCCCTTTTCCTATCACAATGAGCGAATTTCTCCTGCTCTCTCCTGACCTCTACCTCTAACCTGCTCCTCCTGGGTGACTTCAACATCCACCTCACACAAGTCACGGCTTCTACCCTTTTCCGTGACCTTTGCAACCCTCTCACTATTCTCCCCTCTGGTCCCACCCACTCGGCAGGATACTCTTGATGTCTTCATCCATGCTGATCTCCTGCTCTCGAACCCTCTTTCTACCCTGCTTTCCTGGTTTGACAACTTCCTCTCCTCACGGCTGGGCCCTTTGACCAAACCTCCCCCAGCCTCATTTGCGGACATAAGTGTCAGTTGCTGCATTCGCTTCCACCTTCACTCCCTCTCTCCGCCTGCCGACTCATCCGCTGACTCTGCTCTCAACGAACTCGATCTCGCTATCATGAACACTCTCGACATTCTTACCCCCCCCACCCCCGTCATGAGGATTCGCCTGAAACCTGTCACCAAGCGTAACAATGGATACGATTCTGATCTTGCAGCCCTGAAACAAGTGCAGAGCTACAGAACCGATGTGGCAGACTGACACATGATAAAATGGCCTGTCGCCTACTCCAAAGGCAACATTATCTCTCCATTCGCTCCAAGAAGAGGGCTAACATCCAGGGCGTGTTTCTGGAGCTTCTAACGACACAGCTAACTCTTCAAAATCGGCAAGTAACTAGCCAATCCATCCACAGTCTACCTTGCTGCAGCTTCCCGGCCCCTCTGTACTGAACTGGCCACCCACTTTATTGCTAAAACTCAGAATACCCTGACTTCTCTCTCTTCCTTCCCTTCCACCACCCATCCTCCCATCCCCCTGCCACACTTGGCCTCTCCTTTTCCTTCTTTTCCTTCTTCCCCTTCCACTCCCTCCCCCTCCCCCTCCCCCTCCCCCTCCATCACATCGGGCAAGGTCACTAGTGGTTCGCTCTATGAAGGTCCATTTCTCCTCCTGTTCTTCCAGAACTATTAAGGGCAACATCTGTTCCCTTACCCCAGCACTCACTGATTTCTGCAACGACTCCTACTTCTGATCCTTTCCCCTCTCGTCTCAAGCACTCCCTTGTGCACCCCCTCACGGAAAAGCCTTCTGCTGACCCCTCGTGACCAGCCAACTACCGCCCCATTTCCACTACTCCCTTCCCAGGAAAACTCCTGGCGAAGTTGGTCTTCCCCAATTGACCCAGCATAGTGAGCCCGTTGGTTGCTTGCACGGCCATCAAACTGGATTGAGAGCATCCAGAGGCACAGAAACTGCTCTCCTGAACACCCGTGAAGAACTGTTTGCAACCCTTGATTCCAACTCACCCGCTGTTCTCATTCTACTCTGCCTTTGACACAGTAAACCACTCCATCCTCTTAAAGCGGCTCCATGATACCCTTTGTATGTTAAGCCATGCACTGGCCTGGTTGACGTTCCTCGCAGACCTCCCCTGCCAGGTGATCCTGGGTTTTTCCCCCAGAGGAGCATTTGGGGAGTGGCATTTTTCATACCATATACTGAAGCATTAAAAATGGGGCAGCAACATACAAAAATCGCCCTAACAGAGGAAATCTGGGGCAAACTGGCCTTCTCCAGGGATCTATCCTCTCGCCTTTGCTCATTATGCCCCTCTCGCTCACCTGATCTCCACATTCTCCCCGCACTTCCAGTGTTATGCAGAAGACACCCAACTCTTCTTCAAATTCCCTACCGCCACTCTTCCAACTTCCTTTGTCATTCCCAATTGCCTTTCTGCTATCCAGTCTTGGTGCTCCTCTTATGATCTGTCTCAATGCCAACAAGACAGAGATCTTCCCATCGGGACTCCTGGTCCCCATTCACAGTTTTCTCCCCCCCTCCTCTCCCTGCCCCTCTCTTTCTCCACCCTCCCTTGCCAAGAAGACCCATTTCCAACTTCATCTCTTCCGAGGTATTCCCCCTTTCCCCAGATGCTCAATTTTAGCAGAGCTCTGGTAATCTCAAGGCTGGACTATTGCAACAGCCTCTTCCTTAATCTACCTTTCTCTGCCCTTCTAGTTCAGTACTTTAATCTAGTTACTCTTTATTAGTCTTTTGCCAGCTCAACCTTCTTAAGAGGTGCACGGTAATGAGGGAAGAAATGGTCGGCCATTCCAAATGTTGCAAGCCGATCTGGGGAGAAACCCATGTTGGTGAACAGGAACATGCACTCAAAGTGTTCCTTCAACATAACTTCATGGACCAGAATAATAATCTGGTTACGGGAACCTGGGAGGTTATCAAGCCGTTGCTACAAGGACATTCTTACAAGAGAAGTCTGGCATATATATGCATACAGCTCAGACGTCAAGAAAGTAAATCTTACAGAAAGTATAAACAGAAATTTCAGTTCTATAGATCATTCATTCAATTGTAGCATTACTAAACACATGCAGTTGTCCACCTTGAGTTTTTAGACACTGGTTCTTTCAAGTGGCTTCAAATAAGCAAACCATTTCTATAAATATATGTTCTTCTTAGCACAACGTAGGTATTCCCCCAATCCATTAGTTTTCCTCCATCACCTCAATTAAGTTTAGCTGTATTCTTCATTATTGCTACACCAACACTGCAAAATCAATGCTTTAGAAATAGAGATCTAAACAGGATTGGTTACATTACAGTGTCCAGAGTTGCTAAAGATGCTTTCTCGCTGAGATTTGAGTGTGTTCAAGTCGACAACCAATCCAAAGACCACTCCCAATGGGGAGGAGATTTTATGAAGGGGCAAATACCACCTTAATGGTACACTACCTTGCTTGCGAGTATGGGAATGTTTGAATGGCATATAAAAGTTTCATTGGGCATGTTGGCCATTCGGGTGGCAGCACTGAACCAAATATGAAGTGTGCTTATGGCAACATGCACCATTTTGCAAAAAGCACCAGTAAATATTTTGTCACCCTTCTCCACGGTGCTAGTGCATTTCTCCCAGGTCAAACATGTAAACTAAGTAACTCTCCCTGCAGGTCTAAAAGGATTAAGAATGTGAATGGCCTGAATGTGGCACTCTTTTCCAGACACCTGGCATCTGCGACTACCACCAGTAGGTGTGGGGAACCCACCAAAATGTTTACTAGATTTGTTGGATTCACCCATCGAAGTTTGCCCCAGATTTCCTCTGTTTAGGGAGATTTTTGTATGTTGCTGCCCCATTTTTAATGCTTCAGTATATGGTATGAAAAATGCCACTCCCCAAATGCTTTTGACTATGGCTCCAAAGATCCCTCCCCATTCAATGTGCTGGTTGGGACTTATGGGGAATAATTCAAAGCATCTGGAGAGCTGAATGTTGAAGATGCCTGTTCTACGAGACTTTGTGCAACAGAGCCCAGATCTCATACACTATTGATGCAGCCAGGTGCCCTTTTACCAGAGTCAGTTTTCTGGCTGTCACTTGAAACTATCACTTGAAAATGGTTTCCATTTAGAAGATGTGCCATGCCCATGGCTGTCGCCAGGGTTGCCGCCATCAAATTCAATCTCTGTACAGGTTGGGTATTTGAATTCAATGGTTGACAAAGTGCATGCGACAGCAGTAATCTGATTTGGTCTCAGGATTGCACACATATGGCTCTATTCTTGAACCAACCTCTGAAGAAATTACAGTCTGTGATGCTGCCTTTAGCCCAAAAGGAAGTATTCTAGAAATTGGTCCAAAATAGCAAACCATAGATCATTCTAGTGCCGTTTCGCTATTGGGAAGTGATGGAACGAATCTCAGAAATCCAATCATGCCCAAGGCAGACATTGTTGCAGGAAGAGTAACATTAGGGACCATCTGTTTACTCTCTTGATTTAGTACAACTCTAAATTTCCCAAAATACTTTGGGATGAGCAATACATGGGAATATATTTTCCTTTGATCTTGTTCTGGCACTGCTACTACACAATTCTCTTGCGAGAGATCCTGTAATCTGCTTTATAGCCAAACATTTTATCTGACCCCTCAATGACCAGTTCCAATTGGGAAGACAGAAATAAGAATTCTAAAAAGTACCACCGTTTCATTATATTTACTGGGCACCTATCCCTAATCACCTTTGTCCAACTTCTTGTGACTTGAAGGATGAGGTTTCCTACACTAGTGTGAGGACAACTGAGTTTTTGATGTGTTTGAGCCGTTCATCACCCACCTTTCCCTCCCCCACCCCATTTGAAAACCGAATCTAGTTGTGTTCTGGATTTTTATAAGGGTCTGTTCTTTTTTTTGCGGCTGGGCTTCTTCCTTACAGCAGTTAAGAGAATATCGTGTGGTCATAAAATGTAACGTTTTTCCTCTGGTTTTGACCGAAATCATTGGTTTCCCAGAACCAGTCCATGTAGCAGAACGCTCTTCTAGCTCTGATCTGCTTTCCAGTTCTTTACATCTATGTTGAGGAGGGCCAAAAGGGCTAACGCATCAATGCTGATGTGATGGTGGCGTATCACATATTAGTGGTGCTTTTTTTTTAATGCCAAATTCCCCCATCATCCCTAATGAGGTACACTTTTTGCATGTCCATCAGCATTGCCTACTTGGTATATGCCGGATACTAAAGCAAGGTTTGGTCATGTGAAAACGTTCAGTGGTCTATCTACTTTGCAATCTGCTCAGCTACCCTTGGAAATTGAGGAAACTGCTTAATATACATTTCGCACAATGTACAATGCATTTGTGACAATAACACTGGCACTACTTCGTACAAAGAATTAGAATTGCCAATCAACTAAATTGAAAACTATACATTTTATTTTAGCGGCCATAAGTAACATACAACAATGAGCAAACTTAGATGATTACATGACTAAACAGTAATACTGCTTAAAAGCGTACAAAACGACAATGAGAAATCATACAATCGACATAATGTATATCATATAGAAAAAACAAATGCAAAGTGAGGCACAGCCTCCAGATTATTCATACATATTTCGACTGCAAAATTAAGCTGGTGTGTTCTTGGTCAGGAATGCGTTTAGTACATTTCTATCGCTGCCCATTCAGCAATAAGTCTCGTCTTGTAGGGGTAAAGTCGCACTGATTTGTGTGTTCTATGTCTACTGTTGTCAATTCATAATTAACTTGTGTAGACTAATGTCTCACTTCTAGAGGCTGCATGGAATGCAAAAATGTTAGTAAAAAAAAAAATACAAAAATAAAAACTGAATGTTAGGAACTTTGTTTCATTAACTGGCAAAGTAGTTCTTAAAAAGCACCCTTGTGACATAAGCTACCATGTAGTACCGTCTTCCAACAGTTTTCATGCAAGGCTGGGAAACATTTTTGTCCATATGACATTTTGTGCAGCTTGGGTTCCCTTGCCAGTACCTAGCATCTCTGGGATTATCTTGCTGGCTTTCCCCCCTTGTCTGGTTTTGGCCTCTCGGACTGAAATCAGTCCTTCGGTGATTTCAATCACTGAAAATCAAAGGCTTACCACGTGTGGAAAAATGCTGGTCCAGTTTCTATGGAACACATCACTAGAAGAAAGACAAAAAAAATATATGTCGAAGGAACCAACTCATGCAACCCAGAAAATATGGCGGGTGTGAGGAGTGACAAACTTAATTTAAGAGGCCCTCCGCCCTCTCGTAGATGTCCAAAGTGATTCATTTTTTTCCCCTCATCTCATTGTGGGTCCCTACATTTGCTCATTTGTGGAGGGAGATAAGGCGTTGAAAAGGACCAAGACTAAAATTGACGTCACTTCCTACACCTTTTTTTGGCCCCCGAATTGTGAGCAACATCCCTGATTCTCTTCCATTATCCCCTTTCACCCACCAGTTCCTGTGAAGCATCACCCGCCCCAGAGCACCACGGCTTATATGGTTCTGGCAGATTCACACTATCTGAATCAAAACAGGTTCCCCAGCCTTCCCCCAAAATTATATACTGCCCATGCGTCCCTTCACATCCCAGCTCTACCCTAACGATACCAGCAATGTTCCTACCCAAAAGACCGTTTTGTGCCCCATTAGGCTTCCAGCAGTAATGGCTTGCATTGAAAGGTGGGAGGGGGGGGGGGTAGATTTTCATGTCTGAAAAGACTCAGTGCTGCAACTCGCCATACGAGAAATATCAATGTGTTTGCCATCGGGGGTACACCCTTCTCCGTCCATTTTTTTTTTTAAACTACCGGGTGAATTTACAAACTAAACACAAGAATCTGACGCTTTATGCCCAACTTGTTTCTTATTTGGTGAAAATAGGTACACAGGTTTTTCACCCCATGGACGTTCAATGGAAGCACCCTTTTCTTCATAAAACTATTAAGGGGAGTAAACCAAAAGGTTTTTCCTTTGCTGATGTTCGAATCATTTACTAATTTTCCAGACATTCCAATCTGGATGCTCGCATGCCTTACTTTTTCGAATATTAAAGCCAAATCTGTAAAGCGAGTTATTAACAATACAATTTTAGGAAAAGTTAATGCAAAATGATTTTACCTTAACTATAGAGCGGCAACCGCTACCCTAAAATATATTCATCACCCCGACATCCGAGTCAGTGCCCTCTTTCACCGAAGTTCTTTTGACTAGTGCTTTGGGGCAGTCTTTCTGCGGAGCCTCTCCTCTGCAAGGACCACGTCCATCAAAACGAATTCTGTCTTAGATTTATGCAGGCAAAGGGAGATCTGCGCCTATTGTCACATCTATTTATACCTTTCATGGAGTGAACACCCGAGATCTGGATCGGTCCTTTCCCCTTTCTTGTGTGGGTTGTGAGGACAGTCAACAAACTCCTTTCAACTCCCAGAAGGGCAGCTCTTGTCCATGTTGGATCCTGCCCTTTATAGGACTGTTTATTTTTTGTTTTAAGGATTTATAATGTGCCAGTAGCCCACAGGCAAAGAGGTGCAGACAAAACAGACAACTAAGTCAAAAACAAAAGCATGAAACTGCGTCCAAGAATAAATAATCAGTAGCAATAGATTTCAGGGCCTGCTACATTGTATACTTCTCCGTTCTGTACATACTTTTCCGATTATTGTGCTCCAGTGCGGTCTCGCCACCCGCGACATCAGCAGTGCACATCATGAGCACGAAGTGACCCAGGTCACTGCATGCCATATGGTTTTTCTTTTCTCTGCAACAATAAAAGGCCCCACCAGGGATCGTAGTGGGCATAGATTTAGGGGTGTCTTGTGTACCTTAAGGGCCCATCCTTGATAATAGATAGTACTTCAGTGTGCAAACACACACGAGTATGAGGCAATCAAAATATGATGGAATTAAAACAAATGTTGCTCAAGTAGCTTTGAGGGGTAAAATATTAACTTTTGCAACTTTAAACAGTGATTTGGGAGGTTTGTAACATACAAAAAGTACACATAATGCATCAAGTGTGGATTTGCAAGAGCAGCAGTACATAGGATGGCTAGACCGATTATTATACTTGAAAATCATACTCACAAACTGTGCTGTAAAATGAAAATAGAGCGAAAGTTCTGAAATCCTTGACAGCTGCATTGGAGATTAACCAGAGAAGACACCCTGCAGAACAGTGAAATAATCCCTCAAAACACGGGCAAAGAAATCCTGTTGGATTCATGAAAGGCTCCCAGTCAGAGAAGACACCAACAAGGGCCATACTTGGAAACGTCCTCCACATGTGTAATGTTTGCCAACTGCAACAGATCATGTCACCCATGTTCCAAAATAGCTCCTTTGCCTCTTATTACGTTACTGGTTTTTCATATTGCGCACATCACCACCCTAGTGGTTTTGAAGTGCCATGCCTTGTCTATGTAGAGGCAAATTGAGACCACGCTCATGGCATCCAGACAATGGTCTGGGGGGTGGGGAGGAAGTGGGACCAAAGAGCGGGAGGCAAAAGTACTGAATGCAACATGTAGGAACATTAAAACATACAGGTGAAAGATTGTTGGGATAAAGGTACGACCAAAAGAACGTGTAATAAAGAGAAGTGATGTGGGTATCCCTTACTTACCAACAGAACTGGGAGATTATTATTAGTGTAGTTGTAGGGTTACCAGACATTTGGTCGAAAAAAATTGGTCGAATTTTTTTATTTTCACCTTTTTTTTTGGGGGGGGGGGGTCCCCCCCCCCCCCCACCAACCCCCTTTTTTTCTAAAAACCAATTTTTGTAAAAAACGAAAACCCGAAAAATAAATATATAATTTAAAAAAAAAAGTCGACCATTTGGTTTTCGACCAAATTGCGTCGACCAAATGTCATTCGACCAGTTTTAGGTCGACCAAATGTCTGGACACCTAGTTGTAGTAGTATTGCATTAAGTCATGTTGTGGATGAGTGAAGGCCAAGAGGTGTGCGAGCTGCAAAACAGTTAATCATATTAGATCTCCTGCTGATGTAACGCAAGTGGTCCTGTAGAGAGCCCACCTCCCAACTATCATTGTGGATAGGGAAATAAAGGTGGTGTAACGATCAGGTTCATTAGTGGGACAGTGGAAAAGATGGATCCGAAATCTGTGGTGATGGGAAGTACCCGGTTCTTGAGTGCCAATCTGCTTTTTATGGGTTTGGCGGAGAAAACATGCGAGTATGTTATCCATAGGGAAGAGCCCAAGATCCGAAAGGCTACACAGCGGTGGGTTTGGTTAGCCGCTGATGTGGGAGAGTTAAACAGGGTTTAGGAGGAGAGCTTTGTTGTGGCTCGCTTAGTGCAGATGTAACAGCCAGGTCTGCTGTGCCTGTTTGTGGGGTTTGGGTTTGTAGTATCAGGTGGTAGGAGATCTTTAAAAGGGAGTTGGAGCAATTGGGGAGTAGACCTTACAAGGTAAAACAACCTGAAACCCTGCACTCCCCGCACCCTCCCCCCCACTGGCCTCTTTCCTTCAAATCCCCATTTCAGTTTTTCAGTTGGGCGTGCTCTCTTCAATACAATACATCCCGTGTGCAACTAAACGAGCATTTGCGAGATAGCAAACGAGGCAGTGTTTAAACTCAATTTCCATAAACTACAGCAAAGGGATATGGGATTTGGGAAACCGATGTTTCAGAGAAAGGGCTACTTGAAATTTGAGGCCGCAGTCCCCCATTTTGCCCTGCTTAACATGTCTCAAAGCTCACTCCACCATGTTCATGTGCTGTGCTCGGTGGTCTGCTGGGAATTCTTCCAGTCAGGGCAAGGGCGGTTTTGGGCAGGGCAAGGTGTTGTTTGTCAAGCGTTCTGAAGGTCGGGGCAAAGGCCAGAGGGAGTCCTGTTAAACTGGAGCCTGCTCATCGAGGTGTCAGTGGCTTGAATACTTTGAAATTCTTGAGGGCATCTAAGGGCTTTATGAGGATGGAGATAGTAGTGTGGAAGGTTGGATTCATGTTGGCCCGACGCTGGGCTCTTCTGTGAGTTTATCTGCATAATTAAGCATTGGTTCACCGTCTGGGCTGCAGTTACTGCGACCCATTAATAGAGAGTAGGGTAGTCCTAGGGTAAGAAGGATTGTGGAGTGCTTGTACATGTTGGACGATATAGCACATTACCATTACTAAGTGCTGTTCACATTATTGCATTGGTGTTTTAAGATATGAGCAGTCGTGGAACCTTTTGGTGGTGGGAGAGGGGGGGTTGGTAGAGAAATCAGCTGCCGACTGTTTCACAGCCCTTGTTGGCCTGGTAAAAAGCAACATGACATTGCAAATTCGACATAATATGGAATGACATACCATGGTACATAATAGCGTGTTAGCTTAAGAAAACTGCTGTTGATTGGCAAAAATTGAAAAGAAAAAATGAAAAGAAAAAAAAAAAAAAAGTATGAGATAAGTAAATACACCCAAAATGATCAAAAGTCATGGGGGGGTGCCTTTGGGAACAAAAATCGAAATTTGGAAGAACTAAAACAAGACTGGAAAGATATGCAAAACGTGTCTTGGGAGGAGGCGGGGGAGGTTTACATCCCCATTAAGGCAGCTGGAATGCACACATTTAAAAAAAACAAATTTGGGGGGGCAGAGGAAAAGGGTTCTCACTTTTTCTAAATTATGACAGCAAGCAAACGGGGTTGCATTAAAATGGTCAAAAAACACATTTTCTCAAAGCAGACTCCCAGGCTTGGGTACTTTACCAGTGAAGTGGGGAAATAAGAAAGTGTGCTAGGCAGGTAAATCCTTCACAAACCTTTTCAGAACCCACGTGGGATTGATTCAAAACTTTGCAAGTCCATATTAATTTGCAAACGCAAATAAGTGCCAGGATAAGCATGTGGATCCCCCCTGCTTTACTCAGTGCTCCATGGATAGGTTTGGACCAAACGTGCATGGAGTACCACACAGGAAGAAAACTATTATTACGGCCCCATCGGAAGAAATATCTATTAATGTAGATAAATAACTATGTGCAAAGAAATTACAAATACTTTTCCGTTTTCCAGTTAAAACAGGTTTACTCGCTTATAAAATATTCTCATTGAGAATTGGGCTTACATTTTTACTCCATAAAAATCATTTTACTCAAGTTTAAAAAATAGGGAGTAAAATACTCTGTTCAAACCTCATCTGCAGCACTGCTTTCAGGTTTTCATACAGCTCCGAGTGATCTTTAATTTCACTTGGACCCTAAAAGGGTCCACGACTGCTCATATCAACACCAATGCAAAATTACTGCAATTAAAATAAAGTAGACTGTTCATCCCTTTGGTCGGCAGGGGCTGTATTGTTGAGTGTTAACTAGCTCAGTCACATGTACAACGCTCACCAACTCGAAGTGAATGTATCAGAGCACATAGTCACTTATTCACAAGATGTTACAAATTGGTTATTTGTCAGCATCCATAACTTTCTGGTGTATGATGTTGGTACGCGAGTGAGGTTGAGTGTGTTCACCACAGAAAACAATCTGGTAAGTAGCAGCAACAGTGTGGGGCAGAAACAAAAAACCAGTAATCTGTACTTGAAGATGATTGTATTTTACGTAGGACTGTGTGCCGGCCCGATAAAGAATCGGAGCAGCTTAAAACTAGCAAGCTCAAGTACTGGTTATCACATGAAAGATTAGGCAAACTGTTAGCCTCTGTTGGCCGATTAGATTGCACACTTACAAATCAGTAGATGGGGCATCAACCCTGAATCTTACAGAGCCTGCTGCAAATGCCATGCAGGATTTGATATCCTTCCTATCCGGAATGGAATCATAAGTGTTAAAACACAGCTTTAAGTCCCTATTACTTATCAAAATCAAAAAGACTCTGCAAGTATCACCAGACCTTCTTCCAACTGCAGTGGTTCCCGCAGAAGGGTGTCTGTGGAAGCAAGTTGGGGAGGGTGCGAGTCATCAAGGGTGTAAGTGACTGAGGAGAGTGTCAATGAACGAGTGAGGGGCCAGAGCCAGGGTGTTTGAGTGGGGATGATGCAGGTAAGGCCATGGTGTCAATAAGTGAGAGAGTACATGCTGATAATCTACTTTCAAGATCCATGTGTGAGTGAGTGCGCTTGACCAGAACATGAAATCTAGTTCTCCTGGACATGCTCAGTATTTTCGCACTGTGCAGCCATGTAGTGTGTACATTTAAAAACAAGCAACCATTTTACAGCTGTGAATTCTTCCGGTCTTATAAGCAGACCTATGAAGAAATCTATTATTTGGAACGTTTTTAATAATAAGATAAATATATCCTTTTTTTATGGATAGAGTTCTCATGTTTTCATGATAAATATATAATCACAAATAAAGCGTATGGGTTAGCACATTCTGTCTTAACCCATTACAGTTTTAACAAATCACAGACAGAGCAATTAGTATAACATATTATTCCTCAGGCTTAGTTCCCTACAGATTACTAAATGTCCCTACACAAAGCTCTTCCTGTCCCTAGGTGTATGTAGCCAACCTTGGTAGTGAACTGTAGTATCGCCTATCAAGGATAAGGGATGGAAGAGAAACTTGCCCTAACCTCTGTTACTACTTTCCTGAACCACTGGGAGTAAGCGCACACATATGGAAGTCACATTTTTCTGTTTTTATTCGTATTGCTTCCAACTGTGTGACTTATCAAATTATTTAAACCAATCCTATGAAGGGATAGCCCATGTGGACTAATTGGATCACTCCATATGTTTATCAATATTCACTTTGTTACAACTGTGGGGGTGAGTATATTGCGACACTTTGGTCCATAGTGGATAAATCACAAATACCCATCTGAAGGCATAGCTACAACAGAAAAGTAATTTAGATCTGTATACCAACAGCTTATGGAGTACAACAGAATGCTTGAAAAAATGAATCTGATACTACAGAACAGAGACCGGCTAGACCCGCATAAGACACCCAGAGAGGTAAGCCTTATGTTTTGACACTAGTATTATAGTAGGAAATATTCGATATGATCTACGTTCTGATAGTCCCTCATTGTATACATTTTCTTTCCCTCGATTAAGGGATTGAAAAGAGCCTTGAGACATCCCGCAACCCAATTAAGGTTGCCCCCTCCAACAAGAAAAACAGAGCGCAAGACAAGAAATCAGAAGACTGTCTTAATTATCAACTGTGACTACACTTGCCACAGTCTGAGTCCTGAAGATAGCCGAGAACTGGATCTATTCCGCTGAAACCGGTTGACCAATAGAGGGCCGGGCTGATTACCCGACTCCCTTGACTCAGCATATTCAAAGTTGAGCTTGTTCGAATCACATTTAGTTTTTAATGTGCAATCACATTCAGTTTTTAATGTGCAACTAAAAGTGAATACTAATAAACATAAGCCGTGATCCAATTAGTCCACATGGGCTATCCCTTCATATGAATGTTTTAAATAATTTGACAAGTCACAATTGGAAGCAATACAAATAGAAAAATAGAAAAAAACGTGACTTCCATAATTGTGCGCTTAATCCTAGTGGTTCAGGAAAGTAGTGAGAGGGGTTAGGGCAAGTTTCTCTTCCATCCCTTAACCTTGCTAGGCGATACTCCAGTTCACTACCAGTGTTGGCTACAAACACCTAGGGACATTTAGTAATCTATAGGGAACTAAGCCTGAGGAATAATATGTTAAACTAATTGCTCCGTCTGTGAGGTGTTAAAATGCATGATAAATAGTTAGATTTTTAAAGTGTGTGTAATGGATTCCTTTTTTTTACAACAAAATGAAAATGATGCTATGGTGCAATTTGATGCTACTTTTATCAAAACGTAATAGTCCAATGTCATATACCAACATAAAAGCAAACTACATTTCAAGGTGGAAGCTCTGTAGAAAAAGAAAAATGGCTGACAAATTCAGCACAGTAAAGAGTGCAAAAAGGGGTGTGGTTTAAGGTGGAGATGGGTGGGAATGGGAGAAAAAAGAAAAATAAAAATAATAATAATATAGATTTAGAGATGGCCATTAAATACGTCTAACAAATGGCCAAACACCACAAATCAATCCCCGTATGTCAACTGCATTGAAAAGCATTAGAGACCTTCATTCAAAGCCCCTATTTGAAGCTCTTATGTTTTCGCTTAAAAGTAGTGCTTTCAGTGCCACCTAATATCCAAGACTAAAAAGGACCATTGTTACTTAGATTTTCTGGCCTTTCTAGGACAGCGAGTTTTGCGACAACAGGGGTTGGGGGCTACACTTAATAGACTTCCAGGATATGTATTGGGCCAGAACAAGACTTGACTGCAGATGACAAAATGCATCTTGCCAGAGCACCATTCTGTCCTGAACATTTTCCGGGCTAAGAGACCAAAATCAATTGATTTCTCCAGTACATGGGGCGAAAGGATAGCTCAGGGGCAACGTGTTGTCTTGGAAGAGGCAACGCAGCAGAACAGTTTCCAATCCCAATCCTGCACTCGTTATAAAAGAATTATAATTATAGACACGCTTCATGAGCCTCAAACAATGTGGGCTTGAGTGATTTTAAGTTTTAGAAGCATTCGCAACAGCTCAACCCTCATAAGCACTGTACAATGAGTATGCATGGCTTGGGTCAGACATTTTACTGTTGTCACAAATGGATAGCCTAGATTACATTGCTTGCTCAAAAGCGTACCATGTTTGGATCACTAATATTTCAAATAGCAAGCTATATGCAGATCTTCAAGACCCAGTCCCTTCTGCAAGTGCCCTCCAGCTGCACTGGATTCAGGTCCTTGAGGATATCGGGAGGTGGGCAGAGGCCCAGCTCCACCACAAAACTGACCACTCCCCAGAGTACATTTTGGCTATTTTCAGCATGATATACTTCTATGACATAGCAGAATTTATGATGGGTGGTGGGGGGACTGAAGAGGGAGAGAGAAACGAATAAGAGCGATATAGTAGGGGGGTGGGTCAAACTTGAAATGTGTATATATTGCTGACCTGTGCTCGAGTCAGACTAGGCCGGAGTCGAGAACTGGCGATTTGCACCAACGAAGTCAGAAGGACAGTTTCTTACATCCATAGCAGTGTACCAGGGGGCACATAAGTGCCAGAACCAAAAGAACAGCACGTGTACGTCTCCTAATCTTACACATATACACACACTAGAGGAAAAATAGAGCCAAATATGAAATATAATAATGCTAAAGCATGTTGTACAAATACACTCCACCTGCAACCTTCGGTAGAAAAATTGGCCAGTCAGCATTATATTATCACAGTAAACCTACAGTGCTTTGTAGGGTCCAATTCCAGAACGGGTACTAGCATGTGGCACACAAACCTGGACTAGCGCCCAGTTGCCTCAGGGCTTGGCTTGCGCTCTACAAATAAATAAAATACAAATACAAACCTCAAAACAAATAGCATGGAACAAAGCCGTCTGAAAGCCACATGCCAAACAGGGGAATGGCTTAAAGAGCGTACAATTGTACCTTAAACTTCATTTGTTAATAACCCTTCAGGAAGACATAAAATTAAAAAAATATATATATTAACCATTTCAAGTATTCAAAGCATTCAGTTATCCAATTATAGGATATACTATTTAAATGCTGCGTCTTTTTAAATTGTGTTCAATCTGCCAGTCTATGCCCGCATCAAAACAAATGCATCAATCGGGCACTTGCGCAGCAATATGTGAAGAAAGATCTTCAGCCGTGCTTGACAGTGTGCCAAGTATCATGCCGTCTTGCCATGACCCGCCCAAGCGAGTGGTGCAATGTCGGGTAGGCAGGCATCTGCAAACGAGACAGACTGCGACATTCCTAGATCAGCATTCCTGGCTTGTCAACCCGCTCCCACCTCCTCCTATCAGTGGAGATGGAAAGGGGCTAGAGGAGAAGAGGGGGAACTTCACAGTCGCTTAAAAGCGTCGCTCCTGCTCGAGAGTATGACAAAAGCACGATATTTCCTTGTTCAATCAAGCCTCTTCCTCCCCTCCCTTCTTCCACAATGCCCAGCCTTTCTCTGCAATATGACAAATGAAGAATATTCTGGAATAGCTTGACACTGCCTTCCACGACTGCCGGATCAAACAAATGCCCTCTACCTTTTGGAATTGCGACGCTCGCCTGCTCATTTGTTGCGCAAGGACGCTTATTTACATCGAAGACTCTAGAAAAGTATGCACTCCCACGCGCGTTAACACGGAACATTAAAAAAAGAATGCCATAACTATTACTAATAAAAAGGCGTTATCTTGTGTGGTATGGGCAATTGACGCTACTGCTACATTTCCAGAATCAAAGGATCATTCACATTTGAGACTATAATAAATAAGTTCTTGCTCCATCTTAATTGGAGGGGATGGAGGGTGTATATAACACACAAGATTAACAAATCAAATGAATTGGAGGGGGTTGCACTCAGACTTGGAAAGTCATGGTGCCAGCCGCGACACCACAGCATCAAGCTTTAAGGGGCAGCACTCGTCTACCACGAACAGAGGTTGGACGACACACGCAGAATTATGTCAGCATACGTCTCAGAACATGGCGAGGCCACTGGGGCAGTGCCAATTACAAACCATCGCTGCCAGGTCTCACTTAGCTTACTACGCGGACATACTACTACCAAAAAGTGCATAGTTTAGGGCGTTATGGGGGCAGGTACTTGCCTGTCACGTATATGAAAGACAGTACTGACACATAAACAGGTGTTCTGGGATATTTAGTACCTCTACCCACAGGTCGTCAGAAGTTAACATAATTCTACCACATGGACATAGCAGAATTGAAGCGATCCAGTGCATTTCATCACAAGATATGGAATGGGGCAAAGGTTCGTATATCCAATTGGTGAAAATTGGTAATGTCCGATTGTCCAACCCTCGTGTGAAAGGTCAAAATCAATTAGCAATGGGAATGCACCTACCTACCTCAATAAATGAATGACACTGTACGCCCCTTTGAGATCACTCTGCTAATAACTTGATTGTTCCCAGCTCTTTTATTTAAAAAAAAAAAAAAAAAAAAAAAAAAAAAAAAAAAAGGAGTAGCGGCTCGCTCTTTCCGTCCTATGGAACAAGCTACCAATGGACCTAATGCTTGGAACCAACATACCTGGTGTTTCGGAAACGCATAAAAACCTCTTTATTTGGTTAATTTCCCCTATGCTGTGATCTTGCTACTTGTTCTGCTGATCCTTGGTAAATGAGCTATGCGAGCCAGTTGTTTTGTCCCGTGTTCCAAAACACACAGTGTTTGTTTTATCGCCCTCATGACTGCGGGCTTCCGTGCTCAATAAATTAAAACGGGCACGTGCACTCGTGCATTTACATTAGAAATTACAAGCAAGGGACACGTTACGTCCCGAATGAGACAAGGTAATGTGAGAAAAATATAATACACAAAATCTTTGCTTGTGAAGTACTGGTAGCCAAGCATCATATTGTGCATACTCTACATTAAAAAACAAAACTGCCCATCCTCATGGAAGCGAGTAAGACCGACCAATGGCACTGTGCCGAACGATAAGGAGACTGGTGAAGGGAAGAGTGGGCTGATGCATCACTAGCAAGACTAATGAGGTGAGTGCGGAAACCTTGCCCTCCAAACCTAGGAGTGTGATCGGCTAGACAGTCCGACGGGGGCACCGTGGTTATTGCCTACACCATTCATTAAAATGCCCAGTTAATGGAGGATTTACAGGTGATCCCCCTGGACCACCCATAGCAATTGAGTAATGATAAGTCTGTCACCGCACAGCACTTCCGTCTGGTCGACTGTGGACAGAAACAGGCAAGCAACGGTGCAAAAACATGAGGAGGCCACGGTAATCCTGCCACGATTCAGGACAAAAGAAAGGAGATAATGGTGACCCACTCCCTTTCAAATAGTTGTCGTTCAAATTGCATGTAGAACAGTAGATAGGCCCAACACACACACGCACATTCCCACACCCCAAAGGGCATTTGGGTGCATGATCATTCGGCAGGGGACAGGGTATGCGTTTCCCCCAAGATAAAGGGTGGGGCAGTGGCAGTGCACAATACTCGGTCACAAACTATCATAGGTTGGGGTAACCGGGCCCATTCTCGGGGTGGGCAGGGTCCAGGCGTTTCACCGAGGGGGTTGGGGGTTGTATACTCCAAGATTGGTGAAAGGTGCACAGGCACCCCATGAACGGCGAGTAAAGATGCATTTCACCCACCCAAGACCACAGGCTATGAGAACGAATGTGACCCCTCTCCCAACACCATGCGTCCTCCAAGTAGACGGTGTTCTAGTGTTCAGAAGCGAGGTGGCCTATCTTGCTTCAGGAGGGGTGGGGCTGTCAGCGAGAGATACACGAGTAGTGCAGACCCAGTCCCCTGACTTACAGCTTTCATCGCGGCCGCCATGTCGTCGTATCTCTCGGCTTGCTCGGCCAGCCGGGCTTTCTGCACCAGTTGCTCGCGGTCCACCATCTTCGGGCTGCGGGAGTTGCTCCGGCGCGCGCGGCTCTAGACTGGCGGCGGCTGCCTCTGCGCGCTCTCACAGTTGGGAGAGTATGACAGGCAACGCGTCCCGCCTTCTGACAGCCGAGGCGACGACTCAACGTTGACTGATCGGGCACGGGCTGCTCACACAGGTGTAGCTCGTGTTAGCTGAGGGAGGCGATCCGTTAGACGCGCGCGCGCTTTGGTGTAGATAACGGGCACGGAGGATGCGGCAGCTCCTCGCAGTTCTGCGCGTGCAATCTGAAGGAACAGCCCCTCTCGCCCTCCCTCATCTCCCTGCCCGCCCTGTCTCCAACCTCACCGCACATCTTAGTCCTGCCCCTCCGGGAACGTCACTCTCCCTAAAAGGGAATCTTGCTGGTCGAGCGCTAGGAGTGGGGGGGAAGCTGCGGACACGCGCTGCCTGCTGGGAGGTGTAGTTGCACAGAGCTTGCAGTGCTTCCTTCTTCCGAGGAAAACGCCTTTGTTGTAAAACTACAACTCCCGGAGAACAACACCAGACAGGGACTAAGGGTGGGAGTGCCAGGATTGCGAGTCCCAGGTCCGGGAATGGAATTATTTAAAGTCTATGCATCATTCAGGGCAGTGCGTTGAGAATATACCAGAAGCAGGGTGTGCAGGGCTGTCTGTGCAGCACTCTTGGCACGCCCTACGTGATAAATAATGCAAGAGATGATGTCATGTTCAGAGAAGGCCCAATGCTGAGTCACCACCATCAGCAGCTGGACCTGCGGAGAGTACAACGCTATCCACATTTCGGAACCTATGCGCCCATTCTTTGCGTTTTATCACTACGACTCCGAACTCCAGGCTATAAAATGACTGGTGGTAGTACTGCTATCTAGTGTAGACGCAGTCTATTTCGCTTCCAGAATTTTCTCCAGCCACGTCTATTAGTTGTTTAAACACTTGACAATTCTAACGATTATTATGTGTTATTTATAAAGCGCTTTACATAAACCATATTTACTTACAATATCACCCAACCAATGTTTGTATTCGTTTTTCTGCATCGCCAGGCTGAGTTGGTTTTGATGGAATTAGAATCTACGACCTGCAGAGCACACACAGAAGACACCAGCAAGCACTCAACCCGCTGAGCTGTATTACCAGCTTAAATTACACATTTTAATATTCTAACCAGACTTTAAACTGTATTTACAAGAAAAAACCATATGCAGCAGAATGATATCCTGAGATAAGACAAGACCAAACGTATTAATCATGTAAAAGTCAGCTTATTAGTTTCAATAGTTGAGAATTATAATGTTTGGAGTAGGGGCAGGGTAAAGCCTCACATTTTTTGGGCGGTGGGCTGAAAACCAGTTTCGGAAGCTGGTTGTGAGTGGGGCGATTAACCCATTGGGCTCTAGACCCCCCCTTCCTCTGAGCTCAAGAGGCTGAACAGCTATTTCGCCTCCCTTTGGCCTATTACATACATCTTTCACCCCATTTCAGAGACTTTAGTTTCACAATGCCATACTAATCATTGGAGGTGTGGCATCTAAAAGCAGAGCCCAGCAGTTAAGTCTTTGGCATCCTCAATGGGTTATATTGATTGCGCATGGGCAGGCTTTTGTCCTCTGCCCCTCCACTTTTGCTGTTGCCAAGTTAATGGCTTTTTAAATGTAAATCAGCTCTACCAGGTGAGAAATGTGACAGGCTCTTGCCATCACAACCATTTGCCTTGGGAGCCCCAGGCTGAGCATTACAACACGGTTCTGCCTTCTGCCTCACAGTTCTTCTGTTCTTTCCAAGCCAAGGGGCTGGCGCTGTCCATGGTTGGAAGAGAACAGAAGAACCATGAGTCTCAAACCTGAACTTGTAGGTAGATGTCAGGGCACAAGTCCCAAAAAGGCATTGACAAAGTGTTATCTGTTCTTTAGAAGTCACCTCAAACACTGTTGCGACCACATCTATCTCCTCATTAGCCTCTGTGTCAGAGACTGCTAAAGGCAATCTTGATAAATAATCAGCTACTAAGTTTATTTCCCCCCCGGAACATATTTTACTGCAAAATTGTAATCTTGTAACTTCAGACTTAGCCATGCCAACATTGGAGATGCTTTGCACATACCTCTAACCGTCAACACCTCTACTAACGGTTTATGGTCAGTATATACTGACAATTTACTTCCCCATAAGTACTTTCTAAAATATTCAATTGCCCATACACAGGCCAACATTTTCCTTTCTATGACAGAGTACCTACTCTCTGTATTTGTGACCGCCCCTGGATGCATGACTTATGGTTCTTTCTTGTCCTAACTCTGAGAACTGAGATAACACTACACCTAACCCTACTCCACTGGCGTCCACAGTGAGCTTTGTTTGTCTGCCAAAAACAAAACCCCCCAATTCTGCTGTTCACAAATACTTTTCTTGATAACATTAGTTAGTCTACTACAGTCATCATCCCACGTAAATTTAGCATCCTTCCTCATTAATCTCCTTAATGGCTCGGTAATGCTTGCAAAGTTCTGTACGAACCTATTGTAATATTCGCATAATCCGAAGAACGATCTAAGCTCCTCTTTATTAGTAGGATTGGGGGATTCCTTAATTGCTTTAATTGCTTCCACTTTAGGTTTATACCCCTTACCATTCACTACATGCCCCAGGTACTCCACATCTTCTACTTTGAACTTACATTTTCTCTTCTCAACAGTCAAACCTCTCTTGCTCAACCTGCGCAATACTTCATTCAGTCTTTAATCATGCTCTTCTGTCCCCTTTCCATAAACAATTATGTCATCCTGATATACTGGAGTGCCAACCAGTCCCTTCAAGGTGTGTGCCATTGTTCTCTGGAAAACAGCTGCCGCAGACGCTAGCCCAAAAGGCATGCGTCTATAACAATACAATCCAAAAGGCGTTATGAAAGCAGTGATGTCCCTGCAATCTTCAGTCAAAGCTATGTGATGGTATGCATTCGATAGGTCCAGTGTGGTAAAAGTGTCTGCACCCTCTATGCAGTTTAGAATCTCCGAGATTATGGGTAATGGATATGTGTCTACAATAATGTTTTTGTTCACGTCCCTCAAATCCACGCATATCCTTAACTTCCCGTTCTTCTTTATCGCTACCACAATAGGGCTCATCGATTGTGAGGATTCAATCTTCTCTATGATTCCTCCTTCTTCATGTCTTTGCAGTTCCTGTTCAACTTTGTCAATCAAAGCTATCAGTATAGGTCTGGCTTTTTAATGGGCCATTGGCACTGCTCCTCTTTTAAGTCTTATTTTGGCTGCGAAATTCTTTAGCAATCCTAATTTTGTCTGGAAAACATCTTACGGGACTATTTCTTCTTTGTTGACGCTTTGTTCGTTGCTGCTTTTCACTAATAAAATAGGCTCATCTTCACATGGATCTAATCTGATTCGTAGTGCCGCCTGGTCTCTCCATCCAATTATGTTCACTCCCTTTTTTGCCACATAAACTTTTATTTGAGCCTGACGATCCTTGAATTGTATAATGCTGGTGAACCATCCTTTTATCTGTATTTTGGACCCTTCATATCCTCCTGTGTTCTTTATGTCAGGTATTTTTAATTTGCGTTTCAAACATCAGTTTCTGCCAAGTTCCTTTGGTGATGATCGTGTAAGGTGAACAACTGTCCACCATGACCATCAACTTCCAATTGTCTATTTTAACTTCACAACGTGGACACTTTAGTTCAACCTTAGGTGGCTCGCGGATCACAATAACTCTCTCCTCATCCGATTCTTTTTCTTCCTGTACAATCGACACCCTCTTCTTGCACCTACATGTGACCGCAAAATGTCCTTTGGTCCCACAGTGCCCACATTTCTGTCCAACTGCTGGACAGTTCATGGAATTCACGTAATGCCCTACCCTGCCACAATTGAAGCATCTGTCTCCATCTTTGGCTTGTGGAGGGTATATCTTCGAATCACCTTTTGACCATGACATCTTGAAATTTCCTCTTGCCTCTCTGTATTCAGAACTTGAAGCTCTCATTCTGTTGTTTCTGCTAGCCATTTCATCTGTTCATTCTTTACTTCGTATTGCATTCACCAGACCCTGTTCTTCCATCTCTTGCGCTTGCTTATTATTGCTCTGCAAAGAATTTTGAGATGCTTCTAGCTTTTTAGCTTTCATTTCTTTAGAACATAACTGGCTGTGTTCTAAATGGCGGAGTGAGCTGAGTGTGTTTGCTGCTCTGTAACCTCTATTCTCCAGTGGAATTGCTGCCGTGCCTTTGAAGACCAAGACCAGAGTCTGTCTTCATTTTCTTTGAACTTGCCAGGCAGAGCTATAAACACCCACCCCTCGGCGGAGCCGAGGCAGAGTGAGCTGAGTGTGTTTGCTGTGTTCCACGCTTCCAACGTGTGTGCCGCTGCTGAGCATCCTCATGAGACCTTGTGCCCAACACACGTAAGTCATTTTGGGAGTACGGGGATGTCAATGCTCACTAAATATAAACAATGTCAGTGTATCTTGGAAAAACATTTAAATTCAGCTGGTCAAGATATGCTGGCGGAACAAAGCAATAAAGGTTGTATTACAACCGAAAATTAACTTCCTATGACTTTTGCATCTATTCCTAAATTATTAAATGCTGACGTGTGTCTTTGTGCATGCAAACCTGGAGACTCGGCGAACAATCTAAGTGGCAAAAATAACACTGATTTTAAAGAAATCTATGTTAGTAGTGCCAATGATAGTCCTGTTGGCAAAATAAGCTCATTGTCCAATTTAGCGCAAAAAATACTTATGCACGAGACAAGAAACAAAACTGAGAGCTTAGGTCGCGACATTGATCACAAAGTAATCTATCATGAGTCTAGCGACCCGGAAACATTGGAAAAACTAAGCAATCACCTGCCTGAGGGGGTGCTGTCCTTCGCTCAGGAGGAAGTTTTTGTGGCACACGTACAAACACAACAACAGCAACGCTCCGAAGGTCCTTTGTTGCCTACGAAGCTCTTAATTACTAGTCCACATCCGTCTGATGCACAAGCTCAGAATCTGGGCGACTCTACAAAAAACCGTCGTGATTCTCTGAGTGTCGCTGACAAACTGATTGAAGACCTAAGAATAATGAACCAATCAATGGCAGCCGCTCAAACCAGACAAAAACAAAACATTTCATCTATGTTGGAAAACTTAGAGCCACAATCATGTGAAACCTTGCCTGAAAATCTGGTGGCTACGCAACCTGTTATACCGAGTCTTGGTCAGAGGCCCATGATAAACTCATTTCAGCAACTGAAGCGGAGAAGGATGGAGCATAGTTTTCACGGCCCAATGCCGCTATCCCAGAAACGGCTATGCTCGGACCGGGAACAGGAAGCGGGTAAATGCCTGCAAACAACTACAAAGAGAGGTCTCCGTCCAAGTTCTCCATCTAGCTCGGAGACAAGTTTGTCAGACTCCGATTCGTCAAATCATACGAATCAAAAAATAAACGGACGGATGTCCCAACTTGATACTGACAAATTTAGTACCAAAGATAAAGCCGACAAAAATAGGCAACAATGTTTTAGTTTCATTGAACAAGTAATAAATGAACTTCGACCTAATTTAACATCGGCCCTGACAATAACAGTTGCACCTTTAATCAAACTTTATGAACAGTTGAATGAGGCATGCCGAGATCAAAATGCGTTGCTAGCTTTACTAAACGCGAAGATGAAAAGCTGTGAAGACGAAATTAAAGGGTTAAAAACCAATTCGAAAAATGATACAAAGACCTGTGGCACATTTATGGAGACAATCCAAGAGCAGCTAAAAACAAACACGGAAGATAAACGCCTTTTCGCAGAGGTAGCTAGAGAAACAGTATCAATGATGAAAAGTTACCAAACACAAAATTTGCCTTTTTGGCATAATAGTGTCGAGCGAAGTCAAAAAGTTGGCTCACAAGCACGCTTTGAGTCGAAATCTGTCAAAAATCTAAGAAAAGACGCAACAGGCGAGGTGGTATCTTCTAACATCACCGACGTTGAAGACATCCTGCAGAGAAGCTGCAATGCTATTACCCAAGAAGTCCAAATGGATATGCCAGTATCAACTGTGGACAAATCTCTTAATAACACAATCGTGCCTAATGACACCAGCCGGATAAATCCGCAATTGGACTCTGGAGAGTCGACGGATTCGTCTTGCGAAAGCTTGCCCTCTATCGCTGCTCAACCATTCGCGTCCCCCCCAAAAACAACTGCTACTGAGATCCCCCTGGAACCTTGTCTCGATAAAGTGATGGAGAAAAGTCAACCTACTTTTCCAATTTTCCAAAAACCTGTCCAAGGTGAAAATGATGGGATGGAGATAAGAAATACAAAAAAAGTCTGCCAAAACAACAGCGGAAATCCAAAAACATAAGCAAACAAAAAAACCTCCAAGCATGGGGCTCAAGTAAATCCCTAAGGAACGTGAAGACTTTAAATGCCTTGTTACAGATGAGATTAGAATCTGAGGCTGTACTTCCAATCAAATTAAACGCTTATTTGAAATCAGCCGCCCAACCGAGCACGTCTGGGGAAGCAGCTGCCCACGACACCGATCCTTCAGCGATCCCAGAAGACGATCTCACAGAAGATGTCGATATCACTGATCTAATAAACCTTTCCACATACGAAGAGGACCAAGGAGAAGCTAGTGAAAAACAGCCAGCCTCGAACCAGCCCGAATCTACGGGCGTTAAACGTCCTAAACTGGCGGCTGAACCTCATGAAAATGCTCGTCCAACTGGAAGGGATTGTGGGAAAATAGGAAGAAGGTGTCAAATTATTAAGCAGCTCCCAGAATCCAATACTTCAATACCAAATCACAGTAACAAACTGCCTTCAGAACCTATTTATCTGACCCTAAGTGAGCGTCTAAATATAATAGAAGGCAAAAAAAAAAGCAGCTCTATATTTGGTAAATACTAATGATTTGGGTCGTGTAAATGAAGGCCAGCAAATAAGTGGTATTAAGCTGAGCAAAATTGAACGAGAAATAGATGAAAACTCTCACCCAAAGCAAAGATGGATCTCAAAAACACAAAAAATAAAACAACCAGTAACAAAAACGATAAGGGCAGCAAATTACTGTTTGATTTTAGAGCAGATCCTAAAAGGGAAAGATGAGTTAATCTTAAATCGTAGAACTGTTTTCCAACTGTTTAATCATATTCCACAATTGAGATCAATTGCCTCTGAAGACATTAGGACAGTGGAATTTGTCAACAAAAATCTAATGGATGTAGTAAAACTCCACATACACTCACGAATTGTGAGAGATTTGATGCTGTCGAACAGCTCGGACTTGAACTGTCTAGGCTTCGATCTGTATGAATTTCAAGAGAGAGAAGGAGAGCGTTCCTACAGTCCGAATGCAAATTCCAGAAATAATTGGGCAAAAAAATCCATTGAACAAGTTCAGACCTCCCGACATCTCGATAATCACCATCAACAGGAGAAATTGGAAACCTCTGATCGTGCAATCGTTGCAAACGAAAGACAAATATGTCAGGGAAAAAGCCAGAGATCAGAAGAACGTGACATAATTCAAATCACGTTCGCAGCTGAAGCGATCCCTGATATGGAACCTACAGATGCAAAGCAAGTGGGTGTCACAAGGGAGAAAGACTCCTGGGCGTGGTTACCGAGTGTTCTAAATGCCAACTCAGACAAATAATGCCGGAAGGAGCCGCCGGATCAGACCCTAAGGATAGGGTCATGGAACACCCGAGGATTTGCGTATCTTTTTAATACATTCCCAAAGGAACTCAGGCAGTTGGACGTAATCTGTCTTCAGGAAACATGGGTTGTAGAATGCCCTGTTGTGACAAATTACGAAATTGCCTTTAATCCAGCAGTGAAATTAAAGAAAGGATGACCAAAAGCAGGCTTGATTACACTAACCAAAAGTGGAACTTAGTTAGCTATGAGAACCTCTAAAATTATTTCGCCATATGTTCAAGTAACTTGGATTGAGGTTGGATCTGCCAAAAATGGCAAAAAAGAACAATTTGCCATCATCAATATCTATTGGCAGCATGATGTCAATGACGAATCAGACTTTCTTGACCAAATATGCGATCTAATCGACTCGTTGCAGAGTGACGAAGGAAAACCTCATATAATCTTATGTGGTGACTTGGACATGCCCTCTCTTCATCTAGTGGGTTCTAATCAAATTGCTTCTAACCCAGTTGTGTCCAAAGATGCCATTAAGATAAAAACGGCATGGGTCGAAGAAATGGACGTAAGAAGAATGGCCCTATTGAACGGAAACACAAACGGGGATATACCTCCACAATTTACATGGAGTAATGGAAAGTCCCACTCAATCTTGGACTACTTTTATGTTGCAAACTCAATCCTTGAACAAGTCTCTAGTCTAAACATAGTAGAAATGCCACAAAGTGACCACAATCTGGTGATAGCGACTATAGATGGAATCAAAAGAACAACGAGGGATCATTGGCTAACCCCGATTACGGTTGAACCAGGGCGAAACAGGATCCGATGAAACGAAGGAAAAATCAACAAAATGTCCACTATCCTGGAAAATATACACAAAGAAGACTTGGACACAAACAAAGAATACCTGACAATGTTCGAGCAATACTCAGAGACGGTGCGTGGCCCGTTAAAGAACAAACTGACCCATAAGCATATGTATGATCCAAAGATAGTGGCAAAGAAGCGAGAATTGAGGAAAACACGAAGACAATTGCAAAAAAAAGGAACCCAAGACTGGTGGCTGGAATTTGACAACATCAAAAAACTTATAAAAGATGGCTAAAACTTCACAAACAGAACATGCTACAAGAAGATGCCGAGGCAATGTTAAAACTTATGAACAACAGAAATTTAGCAAAATACTGGGAAGTCATAAACAAAAACAGAAGCTCCACAGAAAGCGCTCCTTTCAAGTCTAGTCCCAGAGGCCCGTTGGATTAAACATTTCCCAGACCTGTTTGCAAAACAAACGACTATTGGGTATGAACTAACAAATGATAAGAAAGATTGGGTGCTCCAAATCTCCGAACAAGACATACTCAGGAATATACGGAAACTGAGTACCTCAAGAGCCCCAGGGCCAGATGGGGTCACAAATCTGCTCTTAAAAGAACATCCTGAGGCCTGGTCAAAGTTTTGCATTAACCTCTTTCGAAATATATCAAAAAAACAAAGAGTCCAATGTCATGGAAGACAGGCATTATAGTACCAATATTCAAAAAAGGAGATAGAAGCCAGCCGGGAAACTTTAGGCCAATCGCTCTCCTGGATGTCCTCGGGAAAATCTTTGCAAGTCAAATATTATACCATCTGACCAAATGGATACACGATTCCAACAACTTCGACACCCGGCAAACGGGATTCGTGAAAGGAGTTGGCTGTGCCCTGAATCTGTTGATTCTTAACATCCTGAAAATGGAGGCGATTATAAACAACAAGAAGGTTTATGTGGCATTTGTTGATTTGGCCTGTGCTTTTGACAGTGTAGACCGTCAAATCTTATGGAGAAAACTTGAGCACTACGGCTGCCCAGGAAATTTGTTAACACCAATACACGATCTACATTCAGATACATCAATTCGCATAAGGCTGAACCAGGCGGGCTTGCTCTCTTCTCCAATATTAACATCAAGAGGGGTCAAGCAGGGCTGCCCATTGGGGGGAACTCTGTTTAATTTTCTAATCTCAGATGTGGATAAAGACCTGTCGGAAGTCCGCTCTTTCCCTCCGAAGATAAATGAGAGAGCGCTGCACCACATGGCCTATGCAGATGACATGGTCATTTTAGATCAGACTCCAATTGGTCTGCAGAGAAAGCTGATAGCCCTAGAGCTGTATATGGAAAAAAATGGGCTAACAATTAATCCATCTAAAACGGAGATCCTAACTTTTCAGAATCTAAGGACAAAGAAGAGGAACAAAGAACCGAAATTGTACATCGGAAACAAGCTAATAGCCCAAGCGACCCAAGTGCAGTACTTGGGAGTAACAATCAGCTCAAACATAAACGATGAGCCAATGATGCAAAGGATCAGACGAAAATGCAGAATGCTAACAGCTCAAGGAGCTGTGATCAACAACAAATATGGGAAGTTCAGTCTGAAACTGGTCATGGACTTTTATCGAGTGAAAGTCATTCCATCGTTAATATTTGGAGTGGAAACGATGCTTAGATGCTCACACACCATCTGGCCTTGGTGTGAAAACATTTTTTGGCCCAAGATCTTACGGTTACCAAAAGGAGCTCCGATTGCATGTCTCTGGTACGAACTTGGGTTGGTCTCGATAAATGCCCAAATACAATGGAGCACTTTAACCTTATATCGGAAAATTATGGGAGCCGACTGCTACCCGCAGTTCCAAATTTGAAATCCTGATGGAGCGGCCCAATCAACGTCTATATTGACGATGTGGAAAGAATCATGCGCAAAAATTCTAAGTGATCTGGCAACAGATCTACATACACTCATTAACAACCCAAACAATATAAAAAAAAACTATGGGACCAAGACTGGACTGAAACGTCGGAATTGAGAAGAGCACATCGTTGCATGAAAAACGTGCCCATAGAAGCTCGACAACCCTTGAAACTTCCTAAATATTTGGAACTCTTCCCTTCTAATCATAAAAGAACTTTTATGCTGTTTTGCCTAAATCTGTACCACACTAAGGAAAAAACAAACATCTGGAACAAATCAGTAATAACCGATGATGAATGTCGGTTTTGTAAAAAAGACAAAGAAACCCTGAAACATCTCGTCCTGAAATGTCCAAAGTTTGACGGACTAAGGCAAGCCATTCTTAAAAAGGTAAATATCTTGGCAACATGCCGAAGCGCAGAAATAGTGTGGAGTCTGCTGCAACAAGGAGACATCAAACAAGTAACTTTTGCACTAACATTCTTTTTAGAGATTTTGGAAAAGTGCCTAAACAACGAAGGGAAATAACATGTGAATCTGGACGAAGGATGCCATTCCATCTACCGTCTTTGTTCATCCTAAAATTAGCTTCTTGAACCATTTGAAATAGTACGACATTTCATTTTTCTATTTTAGATTAAGCGGAAGAACCACGCGTATTCATTCTTTCTCCAAGTTCGCTTGTCTTTTTTTCCTTTCTTTCATTTTTTTCATTCCTCTTTCTTTGTCTTTTTTTACTGTGGAATTTTTTACCCTGGAATTTTTTATTGTGGAATTTCTGTAATTCAAAATCTGTATTTTAAAAGTTTGTAATTAACTAATAAAATAAAAAAATAAAAAAAATAAAAAATAACTGGCTGTGTTCTACCCTTTTCGCTATAGCCAGCGCCTCAGGTAACAATGGATTCCCCACCATCCATAATCTATCTTGGATCAGCGGATCTCTGGCATGGATTATGATCTGATCTCTAATCAATTCTTCAAGGGTAATACCATTCCCAAAACTACATGTTCGAGATAATGGGCCTCATTACGAGGTTAGAGGCAGCCATGGAGCTGTTAGCTGTTAGCTCCATGGCTGCCTCCAAAACCCTTCCGACTCCGCCCTGGTGAATGGAAAAATTACCGGTCCATTCCGAGGTCGGAGGGACTGGTAATTCCCCATTCACCAGGGCCATTCCCCATTCCCATTTGAGCCCCCATAGGGCTCAATGGGAATGGGTAAGGCGCTATTAACGGTACCGCAAATTGCGGTACCGTTATTAGCTCTAGAGTCCCTTTGCGGGTCCCGTCCTTAACGCCTGAAAACACCAGGCATTAAGGAAGGACCCACAAAGGGAACTCGTTGTAGGGCGGTAAGGGATTACCGGCACCGGTGCCCTTACCGGTGCTGGTAATCCCGTACCGCCCACCTCGTAATGAGGCCCAATGTCTTCAATGCTGACACATACTCCTCAACACTTTCATGCTCCTTTTGTGCTCTGGTGTAGAAGTGGTATCTGTTTATGGCCACATTGATTTCAGGTGTATAATATTTGTCCAATTGCCTTAGGGCCGTTTCGTGTTCATCACTGTCTCCTGCTTCATCAACAGGTAAATCGGGAAGTTCCCTGTATTTTCTTTGTCCTTCTAGCCCAGAGCGTGTAACAATACAAGTTTTTTCTTTTGGGGCGTCAATCCTTCTTGGTCTACAGTCTTGATATAATTTGCCCAAAATTCCTTCCACTCTGCCCATGTAACCACTGGTTGACCCGGACCTGGTAGAAAACTGCGGGTGGCTGAATGCTGATGCCTTGCATAATTCACTTCAACTCACTTTCTTTTATTGATAGGATCTTTACTACTGTTCTAAAGGTTTCTTCTTTATTACATACTGCTTTGCATGATGACTGGTGGCTGAGATCCTAACATTGAGATGAAAAAGAAAAAAAAAATGTTTTTCTTTCTACTGTGACAAGTGTGGTGGCTAAGCGCGTGCCTCGGGCCGCCCCATGCACTCACACGCATGCACTCACACAAGGAGACCAGTACACACACGTCCGTAGCTTATGGGGTCCCGGCAGCAACTGCCGCACGGACCGTCTTTATTTGTTCCGCGCATGCGCAGGCCAGAATGAGGCTCACGCATGCGCGCCTTTAATCAGAGACGTAACATCCCTTCTTTTCTTTAAACAGGAAGATAACATTAACAGAACAACTTTAAACGGACCCAACGTGGGTCGCTGACCTGACTCGGGCGTCAGCTCAGTCTCCTGAGTCCAGGACGTAGTCCTTAAAACGGACAGGTAGTTTGCGGCCCTGTCGCACCGGGTACCGGCTGCTACTCCCTTGGGTCAGCAGCGGTATCCCGTCACGTGATGGCATGTCCATTGATGTGTCGGCTTCGGAAATCTCTGCACTCTCCTCTGGTGGAGGAACCTCTTGCAGCTCTTCCTCCCGGTGTCGTGCTTCTACCTCTTGAAGAAGGACTTGTTGCGGGTGACTGTCCCTCTCTCGCTGGCAGCGGTTACCATGGTCCCCTTTACATGAGTAACTGTCCACAGTTGTGGCTCATACGGGAGCGACAATTTTCCTTCAGGTCGGTGGTTCCTCACGAGTACTGAATCTCCTACCACTACCTCCTTCTCTTGCAGGCCTCTCCTCACACTCTCTCTCTCGTTGCGGGCTGCTCTCTCTTGTCGGACCTTTTCGACAGGGTTTGTCTCCCCACCTCAAACGCTTCCTCACTTTTACACGGGCGCACTGCAGCATCCATTTTCACGCCTCTACTCTTAGCGAGCTCATACACCCTGCCATTGTCCAATATCTGTGCCAATGTCATGCCTGGCACCCGCAGAATCTGCCTTCGTAATTTGCTTGAGCTACAGCCTTGGATCACTTGATTGCGAATCATAACCTCTTCATTGTCCCACCTGCAGGTTCTTGCTGACTGCCGCAGACGTGCACAAAATTGGTCCAGAGATTCGTCATCGTGCTGTTTCTTCCGCACATGACAAATCTATCGAAGTCAACATTTGATAACGGAATAAAGTGATTGTGAAGCGCCGTCTTAACAGCTGCATAAGTCACTACCTGCAGGTTCAGAGATTCATAGATTCGCAGAACATCCGTACCTGCCGAGTAGAGTAATGTTGCCACTTTTGCGTCATCATCGGTCTCACCGGTCGCTGTAAAAACATGTCTAATTTCTTTATCCGTAGGAGCCATTTGGGGCCCAATTTCGAGGGTGGGCCTGAGGTGCCAAACTCCTGCATTGGCTGTAATGAGCCATGTTGCCGTTGTGTCACTCTTGCTGGCGTGGGTGCTTCACCGTCGCTGTCCGTCATCTTTACAGGTCGCACAGTCACCTCCCCTTATCCTGGAGGCCGCAAACCTGACTCCACACGGACAAGGACGTACCTTGCTGTGTAAACTGCAACACTGTGTTGGGCATCAATCCCTGTAACCTGCAACCGGCTGTGAATCAGGATCTGAGTGGCTTTTCCAGTGATCTGCGGTAAAGAATGTCTCCCCACCAGCTGTGGCTGCAGTCCTCCGGATCAAAGGACCACAGGCGTTCCAAAAATTGAAGAAATGTATCTTCCTCAGCACGTGGGCAGCGCACGAGCACCCTCGGGGGCCGCTACTGCCTCACGCGTTGAAAATGAAAGATGGCCGCCATCACTCGTGTCGGGTGCAGGCTGCGTTAAAGGAAAAGATATGTGATTGACACGTTTGCGCGTGTCAAAATGCCCTCGTCTCCGCATCCGTCCTCATCGCCAATGTGGTGGCTAAGCCCGTGCCTCGGGCCGTCCGATGCACTCGCACGCATGCACTCACACAAAGAGACCAGTACACAGACGTCCGTAGCTTTTGGGGTCCCGGCAGCAACTGCTGCACGGACCGTCTTTATTCGTTCCGCGCATGCACAGCCCAGAACGAGGCTCGCGCATGAGTGCCTTTAATCAAAGACGTAACAACGAGGAGAAGGTGGATCATATCGGCTGATGTACGATCAGCTCGATGCCTGACTTCCTTATTTGCCTTGGTTAAAGGAACACGTGATTCCTTATTCTTTTAGGTCCTTTCTTCTTATTCCATCAAGTAGGCCTCTGATTGGATCCAGAGTCTCCCAATTACACTGCTCTACACGTTATGTGTCCCTTATTCCTGGCCCCTCCCTGTTCACCATGGTGCTCCTAATTTGGTCAGGATACTTATAATGGCTCTAGGACTACGATCAATCGATTCTCAATCTCTGCACAGAGAAACAAAATGAGGTTTCTCCGGAGCTCCCGCTCTTGTCCCGCATGGGTCTTTTGGGCGCGCTGGTACCTCGTTGCCAAATGTTATGTAATTTCACCAATGTTTATTGGTATGAGCTCGGCGCACCACTGCATCCAGCTCTCTCTCGCACTCTCCTCAAACGCCTCTCTCTCTCACCGTCCCTGCAAACCTCTCTCGCAATCAAGCCACAACATTACATTCACGTGGGTGCAGTGAAGTCACCTAGGCACCTACATCATAACACGTAACAATAAATATGAGCATACAACACATTCACATGGATGCAGCGAAGTCACCTAGGCACCTACATCATAACACGTAACAATAAATATGAGCATACAACACAAAGCCAACAGTTATGGCTTTTGGGTGGTCATTTTCCAGGCACTGACATGGTGATGTCTCTCCAACCCCTTATTTCTTCCTTTCCTGCATGTATGGTCCCTAGATGGTGAGATGAATGTGCTATGTCTCTGCACCTGCACAGAAGAGGGGCTGTCATTACTAAATATGGTATACTATCTGAATCCTTTGGTGTTTCAGAAACCCAAGGGCGTATATATAGTCTCTCCACTTGGAGTATTGGGAGCTCTTCAAGTAACCCTTGTCGGGAAACACTGACTTTGTGACTCACAAAAACTCTTAAAATAGTATGGTGGTTTAAAACATTTTCTTAAGTTCTCTTTTTTCACAAACACCAACAATAATAGGGGGGCTTATGTACATACAGAGGTGTTGCTATGGGGTGGTGAGAGGGCCTCTGGTCTTTTGGTTGTAGCCCCGGATAGAAACTCAGGGGCTACAACCAAAAGGCTAGCTAGCCCTGAGTCCCGTCAGTCCTGACATAGGCCTAGCCCCAGATCTTTTCCAGACCTAGCAACACCCCTGTGTACATAACAGCTGTAAACAGGTTCCATTAAACCTGCCAATTTTCCTCTCTAGTCAAGTACTGTTTCCATTTTAGCTGCTTAGTTCCAGGACTACCGATCTCACAGTCCCTTTCATAGTCATATATCCAGTGGAGGAGGGATAGCTGAGGACTGGTGTCCTTATTCCAGGGGAAACAGTCTTACTCCACCCCTTCACCCAGCAATAGAGAAACCAATGGTGAGGTAACCGTGGAAAGAAAAACAAAGTTGAGGCCTAAAAATGAAGTGGACTTGCGGCTGCAGCCTGCAGGAGTACAGTTTGCCAGGAACATACATAACGGATGGTGCACATCATCACTTAGTTCAGGATAGTTAGTTAAAGACTTGTCAGAGCTCACCTTATTAATGATCATGGTTTATGCTACCCAGGTGCGCAAAGAGATGGTGCCTCCTAGATCACCTCAGTGGGCTCCGGGTCAGGTGTATCTGGACTTTTAAAACGCCCCTTTGTCCACATGAGGATGAGCCTACCTCTCCGGTCTACTCAATGCACTTCTCAACAGATGCTGTCTTCTCACATCACATAGGTGCGGCACCAGCCAGTGGGACACAATTACTAATACTTTGCAGGAGTACAGGAATGAGTAGTCGCCAAACCGCCTATTCAGCCCCACATTACTATCATAACAGCAGTGATTTAATCAAAAAGGTGAAACAGACACTGCCTGACAAGTATAATTCCACCATCTCTGATAACACAGGCCAAGGACAGGCTGTACCCTTGTGGGGTGCATTTACAGGTCCTAAACAGAAATCCCTGTCACCTGAAAAAAGCTACATTAAGCATTGCCACCAAAAACGTCTGTGCTTTGCTTCCCTGGCACATGTGTGGCAAGCACTTGAACATTTCACCAAGAACGGCTCTGCGTTTGCTTTTCTTTCATCTGAATAACAAAAAGTTATGCCCTGCATTCAAAAACGGCCCTGCGTTTGCTTTTCTTTCATCTGAATACCAAAAAGTAATTCACTACACCAATGGTATGTACTACATCCAAAACAGCCTTGTCGTTTTGTTAAATCACATGAGGGACAAGGATTTCAAAATTGCAACCCGACACGGCTTTTGTTTTCCCTTTCATGTGAACAGCAGCGTGAATAACTTGGTACCTGAAGTAACACCCAGACCAGTAGGTAAGATATCTGTACATTTATTGTTAAGCTATATGCCAGGAAGACACCGGCACGTCCCTTCATGCCAGCGTAGATCTCCAGTTGTAACTGTTCGAACAGTACTTCAGAACATAACACCTCAGTACTCAACACTCACTGACATCACCACATTCCACCATCAGTGATGTCACTCACACTCATAAGAGACACACTACAACACTTCTCCCTCCTTACATTTCTTGAACAAGAAGGATCTTCCAACTAAAACTTTCACCCAAAACAAACCCCCACATGTACGTGTGGCTAGCATGTAAATGCACCAACAAACCAGACCCCAAATGGGTGCCACAAAAACGGACCACCTGGAGCTCGCTCACAACCCCAACACCATACATTAAATGACCGGATGCCAACCAAACCGAGACCAACACTAACGGAAACTGTGCCTCAATTAGCACTAAAACCATGGCACAAGCATAACCTACGTGGCACCCCAAGAATATGCACCCTAGCCGTGCCTACAAACAAATGGACAACAAAGAACCATAACCGTGCCAGAAAATCCATACATTTGGCTAACTACACTGAAGAATACTTCCAACTCCACTCTGTCCCCACAAAACACAAACAATGAGGAACCCACTGAAGTAGAATAAGGGCTAATTTCTCCCTTAGTACCTGAACTGGAAGACACTCGAGGAACAAAATTAATAAACTGCAAACTCCACATGTTTCAAGCTGCCCCTTGAAACCTAGAGCCTGCCACGCTCCAGCGTTCCTCAAAATACATTACACTAACACTCCAAACCTTCTGTGCACCAAACAACCTTCCGCCCTAGTCTGTACCCTAAGGCCTGGGCACAACCCAGCTCAAAAGAGAGCACAACAAGCACACCACCACTAACATCAGTCCACTACAGCAGTCATCAAGAGCACACCTAACACACAAGAATACCATAATAAAACACGGTCAACCTAAATCGCCCAAAACACACTCCATCAGCCACCACATCACGAGACCCCAGATCCCTGACGACTGCCCATGACAGTACACCAAACACACACCTAGGACCCCTAGTCCAAGCCGACTGCACCACAACAGCACACCATCCTACAACCCAGGACCCCTAGTTCAAGCCAACTGCACCACCGCAGCACACCAACACTACAACTCAGGACCCCTAGTCCTTGCCAACTGCACCACCGCAGCACACCAACATTACAACTAAGGAGCCCAAGTCCTAGCCAAACTGCACTTGCAGCAGTACACCAACACTACAACTCTGGACCCCAAGTCCTAGCCAAACTGCACTTGCAGCGCCACATCACTACAACCCAGACCCCTAGTCCAAGGCAAAATGCACATTGCAAACACCACATCACTAACCCATGGGACCCCTAGACCAACCTAGGCTACCATAGGGACACCCATTCCGCAACACACCTATTCACGGAAAACATCCTTTACACAACACAACACAGCAACAGGACCACTTTGCCCCTACAATCATTGCCCCAAATTTCTTGACTCACCCGCCACAGCCTCCACACAGAAGACGGGGAACAATACAAGAATAATTACAATGATGATGTCACTAAACATCGTCACTGAGCGACGAAAGTTCCAGTTCCCATGTTGGCAGTCAATTATGAACAATGCTGATAAAAACACAATGCAACAATTATGAATTGAACCACCCGACAAGTCCAACCCACCCGTGAGTCTTTTGTGGACCAACACCCACTAGTCCAAACCCACCCGCGAGTCCAGGTCGCCAGACCATTAAGCTTCCAGCTGAAAAAGAAAATCATGTTAGAACAACAGTACGCATTTGCGTCACAACAGAATAATAATTTGTATTCCAATATATCTGCAGCCACCACATAACATACACATTCACACCAGCCCCACAGACACACCGACTGTAGTATCATACTAGCAAGCCTACAACACCAAGACAAGACACCACACACACAGGCCTTTCACAACTACACACTAATACAGCGCAAGAATACAAACAGTTCTCTTGCCATGACTCCGCTGACAGCCGACCCCACCACAGCTCCAAACCTTATTCCGCAGCACCAAAGGAGGTCCGAGCACACAAGCAAATCTGCCAAACCAACAGACAGCACTGTCCTTGCTGCGCTCCTCATTGTGCACCTCCGATGAAAGTCCACACTCATTCTCGGTGGCAGTTCTGAACAGGATCTGCTTGTGACATGCTCCAAAACGCAGTCCTTTGCCGCGCACCGTAATGCTGCTTCCACTCCTCCACTATACATCACCAGCGAAGTACGCACAGGGCAGCCCAATGTTGGGCAGCCCAAAGTTGTGCCATCTTCTCTCACGAGGAACAGGCACCCAACGCACCCAACTCCTCCATGCATCGCGCACAGGGCACGTTCGATGATACACCTGCATTCCAGTCTCTTTTTGCGTTCCAGCCATCTGTGCCGGAACGCCACATGATGACCCCTCGATGTTATCATTTTGCCCGAAGCGCCGCAGAGGGCACTTCTCCAACACCCTGCCCTTCGGTGATCTACTCGCAATCCATGGCAGCCAATAACTTTTCCGCTGGTGCCCGCCATAGCTATGGACACTCTCACCGAAGGCTCACTGCCACATTGGCCACACCAGCGTACAGCAGACGTCCACTCCTGTGTATCGTTGTCCGCGACTTGCCTCCTGCCGACTGGACCCCCAGCCTCCAGCCCAACTAGTGCACAATAACATGACTCCTCTTCTCTCCCACACTAACAGGTGGGAATAGTCCTGAGCGCCCCTGAAATACAGGCCACGTGTAGACTCAGACACTACAACTGCTCATGGCCGCACAAATTGGTGTGCCACTTCATCCACCGGACCACCTCCGGTCACGGGTCTCTTCCAACCTGCAAACCCCCTTGCCCTCCTACTGCGCCGCCACAATGGACCAGTCCTACGCTAAACCGGTCGCTGGCTCAGCGCAACCTCAGGGTACCGCCTCAGTGCTCCCCTCACCCCAGACTGATGCTGTGCAGCTCCCAACACAGCACAGAGGTGAAGCTTGGTCCTTTCAGCACCACCCAGCCTGTTGAAGTTCAATTAAGCACCCAGATCTGAGCTACTGGGGCTAACGCCTGCTGGCAGCAACAACATGGGACGTGGACTCAACAGAGGGCGATGTTCCTGGCTCTGCACTGTCCCCTCCTCGACAGGATCCCATCCTCATTGCCAGTGAAATAACTTGGCACCTGAAGTAACACCCGGACCAGCAGGTAAGTTATCTGTATGTTTATTGTTAAGGTATATGCCAGGAAGACACCGGCACGTCCCTTCATGCCAGCTTAGATCTCCAACTGTAACTGTTAGAACAGTACTTCTGAACATAACACCTCAGCACTCCACACTCACTGACATCACCACATTCCACCATCAGTGATGTCACCCCCACTCAGAGACACACTACAACACAGTGCTCTAAAACACTGCAAATGAAAAAAGGCTTGGCTTTTGCTTTATTCCATGTCAAAGAATCCTGTGCAGGGGGCCTACCCCTCCGTGTTAATGGACCAACAGCAGATGCAAACTCACTTAAAAAAGGACAAATTAAAGAATTTCATGACCAACAGAACAGCATTTCAATTTTCAAATGTTATATGAAAAACAGCTTGCACACGTGTGAAATAAAGAAAAATGACTTTTAAAAGCCACTGCGAAAGGATAGCTTTGCTCGCACAGAAAATGTCAGTGAAATATGGTGTAGGTGCTAAAGGCATGTACATTATGTTTTAGGCTCAAGTGCGGGAGCTTAGAGGAACTGTGGATCTCTGTGCTGAAAAGTTTTTGGTTTCTCTGCATAAAGTTATATTTCCTGCTGCCTGTAGATGGGGTTGCAGTGGGACAGAGCTACTGCAATCCCAAGGTTTAAGAATGTACAGGTTTGGGGCTGGAACCCTGTTTCACTGTGGCGCTGGATGTGGGTTAACCAGATGGTATTTAGTACTCAATAATCAGTCTCCAATGATAAAGGACACCGTTGTGTACTTGATATAGGTTGAATTTAATATTCCATAGGTTCAGTTACAAATTCTGTCAAATTTTGCCACTTGTGTAGCAAACATCTCTGCGTACAGTTGGCTATATGCCATAAGCTGTTTGCATATGCTATAGTGCCGACACGTGTTTCAACCATAGGTCTTTCTCAAAGCGTGGACTGGTGGGCCTGTCGTATCCTGTTATAATTCCCTGCTCTGCCAGACTTGAAGGCAGTACTACCAGGGAGGACAAAGAAAGTAAGTGTGGCTAGAGCTTGACCAGGAAGTGTGAGTTCCTCCTGCACCCACTACCAAGGACAAACTGACAAACTTCAAATGGTGTAATAAAAATCTTTGGTCACCGGTTGTGGCGGACGAAGCACCGCCCTCCCATATCTGACAGATGCTCCCAATTGACATTAAAGGATTGATTCATTTTAGTCATTTCCCGCGGCACTCGTTTTCTGCTATTTTGTTTTCTGCTATTTTTCCATGTGATTTCCAGGTGGTTGTTTAGCGACTACGTGCATGGTCCTAGGACTCTGTGGACCAAAATGGCCAGTAAAGACAAGTTTCCGGCTGAGTTAAAAATGTGACAAGCATGAGATTTGATGGAAAGATGGAAAATGAGATTATAAACATGCTTAATCATTATTATTTATATACTAAGGACAAGGTTAAAAAAAGACCTAGCTTGGTAAATAACTCATCGATCTGAGCAAAGGTGTTTAGAAAAACCTACAACCATTGGTCCTGAAAAAATGGCCTTGGTACACAATATGCTTTCATAGGTTTGACCATTTTAATTATCGTTATCAAAATTCATAAAACTCAGTTAAAACATGTGATCTAAAACACAATAACACAAGAATTAACTCACGTGGTGGGTATAACATCAACCTATTGTGATAAATTACACTGACATTTCACAACATATACGGATTAAACAGACACAGGACAATTACAACATATTATGCATTTAAAAAAAGTATTAGTTCACAAAAAACAAAATCCTGACATGTTTCAGTTCTTTAACGCTTCTTAATGCTCGAACTTTCTTCAGGGTAAACCTTTACAAAACAGTTTTCACCACCATGTACTCCAGGGTTAGGATGTGGCGATCCAAAAGGTGAGGCCACCTACATAGGACAACAATAAAACACCAAAAACACAGATAATAAGTCAAATCATTTGCAGAGTTATAACTGTTATATATTTTATGAAAAGGACAAAAATGTGCCAAAAGGCCATGCTACCTGGTACGGAGTTGGCGATCGGCTTACCTAATTCCCTGTGACTAAATGAAACTGCATATCTATTTCTTGTTGCAGTGGCTAGTATAAATATAAAGTTAGGAAACATAACTCAGTTTTGCTAAAAAGTTGACTTGAGAAACAAAGAACTGTAATAAATGCCAAACAGACAGATGGTGCTCCCTCCTCTTGAACCAATGATGCCAGGGAGCAGGGAGAGGGAAGGTAGATTGTCCTATCTCAGGGTTGGAGAAATTCTAGAATACTCCCCCTAGATCGTAAAGTGAATGATGTCATTGGGCTATATAAGGGTGGACTGTACTAGACACAGGAAAGACATACAAGAATCCAGGGTGACAGGAGAATGACGACGGAGAGGAGGCAGCTGAACCATACCAAGGCAGAGTGCAGAGACCAGACCCCTTGTCCAGCTGTCCAGAGTATCCTGAGATCCAGCTGGCTGTCCAGAATCCCATCCAGGAGAGTGCAGAGACCAGACTCCTTGCCTAGCTGTGCAAGGTGTCCTGAGATCCAGCTGGCTTTCCAGAATCCTAAACCAAGGCTTACTTTGCAAGTAGCAAATAACCTCAGCCCTAAATTGCATAATCTTGTTGTTTTGGAAACATAAACCCATTGTAAATCCCATTGAAAATCCCATTGAAAGTCACAAAATTGCCATGTTAAATTAATTCACCTTTCCATAGAAGAATCTGTATTAGCCTGTGTATGTTAGCGTATTCCTTTGATAAATATTTCAGTTGTCTGTATAAGTCCTTAGTATCATTTTGAAATAAATCAATTAATTCCCCCATTGAAATTCACATTCAAAATTGTTGCCAATCGAAATCAACAATCTTGTTGAGTGTTTTTTTTAACTATAGTCATTAAAGTATAGCCTCAACGGAATTAGTCTCTGTGTAACTTAAAATCGAATTTGCCCGCTTATTGTGTGCATTACCCCACAAACTCATAATTAGCTCTGTCCTATTGAAAGCAATCCCTTTTCTTTCTAGAATCCTATCTGTTATGTGCCTCTGTCCTTGTCTTTGAAAACTGATATTCGATTTTGAAAGCTAAACCCTTTCCTTAGCTACCTTTCATTGTAAATCCTGTGTAAAATGAATTTCCATTTGTCTTTTGTATCTTTTCCTTTTGCATTTGCTTTCTCCCCAAAATCTATTTTCCTATCTCATTTCCACGTTGTTCTGTGCACTGATTAGTAGTCGCTAAGCTTCCCTATCTCCTCAAGTGTAGCAACACAAATTTCCTTTCATTTTGTCCAATAGCAGTTATGAGTAGCCTTGCGAGTAATAATCCAAAATCCGATTCTGCCGTTTTGCTACAAAAACAGGTTTTCATTTTCTTTTCTGGCTTCCCATCTTGGGATGGTGGGCTTTATTCCGAATCCAATTTTTCGCTCTCTATCCTTACTCCTTGCCACTTCCTTCTATTCAAAGGAATTAAGTTAGCTGATGTTTGTGGGGAGTGTTGCAGGGGGGAGTGCTAAACATTGATGCTATCACTTGATTAAAAACTGTTCTTTTTCCTGTTTTGCCATTAAAGATCCTTGTAAACTGTGATAGGATATCTGAAACTAATTGTTCTGTTGGAATCATTGCATTTGTGTTGGCACATATTAATATGTTGTATTTAGAATATTTTTTCCTTTTTTCATAAAATAATAAATTAGTAAATATCTTATTGATACACACCGGCCTGGTTCCTAGTCCATTGTGACACAGGGTGTTTGTGAAGGTTGGGTGCGAGACGGGTTGGATGCATTCTCAAATAAAAGAACCCATGGGTTATTAAAATAAAAAGCGCTTTATTGGACGCTACGTTAATTGTCGGGGAAGGAGTCCCTGGGTGGAATGTGCCGTGTTATAAAACCGTGACACCCTTCAGGAAGGGTCTGAGCTGATGAGTGTAGAAACTCCAATAATATAAGAAGTAAAATGGTTCCAAAATAAAAGAATGTTCAATCAAGGTTCTATAAAAATATGGGGTGAGATTCTCAAATATTAGCATAAATGAAAGGAGCGCAGACAATTGCACTACTTTCTGAAATGCTCAGTTCACTTTATTCTCAAAAGTGACCTAAGCATTTCAGGAGGGGCTAGTCTGTGCCACAAAGATGGGCTGTCCAGAGCCCATGCATATATTACTGTAGGATGTACGTTGTAATATGATATCCAAAACACCTTAATTACAAAATCACAGAGCCCACTAGCCCGCATTTTGTAATTCATTCTTTTGGGATTTTGGCTGTTTGTCCCCCGCACTGCCTATAATGTACGCAGGGGACACCACCGCAATCCCCGCAGCCCATAATACCGAACTGGAGATGCGGGGGACACCACAGTACCCCGGTTCAGTATTATGGGCTTATCTTCTATGCTGAATGTGCTCTATACGTGCATTCAGCATTTTAGATGCAATCTTTTTGTGCAATCCCATTAGTGTAGGGAGCATGCTCCTGACAGTAATGCATGACAGGCTCCCAGGGAGCACGCTCCTGACAGTAATGCATGACAGGCTCCCAGTAACCATGTGGTTGCTGCTAGAAATTTCCCTATAAAGGGCCTGTCTCAGAGAAATGCTAGAGAAAAAATGCATTTTCAATCTTGCTTGGGGGTTGGAAATGCAAGTGTGCCAACTACGGTTTAAACCGCGGCTGTCACACTTAAAAAATATCATGACCGGATCAGAAATGACCCTATCATGAATTGCACCTCCCTCAGCACCTGTTTTAAAAGGCACAGGGGGATGTCCCTAATTTCTGCCCATTTAAAAACAGATCCTGTTTGTGAATTTGGGTTGTGCTTTTAAATGCCAAGAAACGCCACCTTGGAAAAATGGAATCTGAATGAACGCATTTAAAATGCGCTCATTCAAATGCCGATTGTGAGTTGGGCTGTTTTTTTGGTGCTAGTCAGGAGATTGGCAAGTGCATTTCCTCACTTGTGCTAAGAAATGGTTTGAGAATCTGGCCCATAGACCTTTAATCAAACAATAGGCAGTCAACCAGTAAAAACACTAGCAAAAACGCATCCTTGTAAAAAAAAAAAAATAAATAAAAATACAGATTGTTGTAGAACAAACTCTGTGTAAATGAGCAGGGCTGTTCAGGCACTCAATTGGCATAATGTCAATATTCAAGGATATATAGTTAAGAATAAGGTAAAGAAGGCGGGGTTAATAGTCACTATGGTCCCAAATGTTGAACCTGGGGGAAAGGGTCTCTGTGCAGTACCTTGTGTTCTTGTCTTCGGGGCTCAACACTTTGAGACAGGCTTTTTGGCATGTCACCGGGAGTTTAGGTTCTCTCTGCGGTGAGACGGTTTTGAGCCCATGAGTGACAGCGCCGGATACAATGACTGTTGTTCAGCAGCAGTGATGGCTTCCTGGTCAAAGATGCTGAGCGCAGCAGGTGAGGTTTGGTCGGCAGCTCTGAAAGTCTTGTCGGCCTAGGGCAGGGGTCTACAACCTCAGATGTTTTGGACCACAATTAATCTTTATAAAGATACCAGGATCATTCACAGGAGTTCCATTGATGCCAGGAGCTGCAAGGAAACCTGCTTCTTGTACTGTCTTTACTTCTTTCTTGTATCTTCAGGCTATCCTGCTTATATTATACTTTTGTTGTTATTGAAGCTTCTGTTTTCCGTGTCACCAGTTCCAGTTCCAGAGGGGGTGTGTCCAGTAGCACTCCTGCCTGGGGGTCCTAGTCACACAGGCTGTTCCTTAGATCTGTTCCTTAGGCTGTTGGGCCTGGTCCTTCAGGGAGGGGTAGCACAACATCCCAAGACTTCCGAGAGTTACGGTCTTTGCCAGGAACCACCTGACAGATTGTGAAATCGTGACCTCTCTCCTGAGTCATGGACGCTGTGTAAAAATGTTGAGCTACAGCTGTGCAAAAAACTGAAGGTCGAGGTAAATAGCTCTCACCAAGAGAACGCAGTCCTCTTCCAGTCAATGACTACCTTCCAAAACATAGTAGACCATATGGCACAAAAGTCAACCTCTTGGGACTGCTTCTGGAGGGTTGGTTCAGGGACCACCACACGATCAGATAGTCTACCTGTATTAGCTCCTGCCACCTTACCGGCACCACGGGGGTACTCCAGGCACTCCATCTCCTCTCATGCCTCCCAAGAATGGATGTGATCCTAGGGAATTTAAATCCTTTTTGACATTATGTCAGATCCATTATTTGAACCATTCACATAACGGACCAAGCTAAGGTCTCGTTCATGCTGATTAATATAGAAAAGACAACATTAGACTGGGCTACTCCATACGTAGACGAGAATAGTTCTCTCCTAACTGACTATGACCGATTCCTAGAAGCTTTCCAGCTCATGTTTGATAGACAGTATACAGGCCAGGCCATTCGTAATGAAGTACTAGAGATCAAACAAGGCTCTAGAGATCTTCTTGCATATATATCCCATTTCAAGGGCTTAATCACCCAAACCATTTGGTCTGGAAACACGTAGATCACCATCTTCTGCAAAGACTTGAAAGAAGATCTGAAAGATTCCTATAGTCAAGTAGTAGAGCCCCTGAACACTCTATCGGCATACATTTCCTTAATGATAAGGATGGACCAAAGAGCCACAGAGAGAAAAGGGGAAAGGCGACAGATCGAGTTTCATAGGACCCCGCCTCCTAGACAGGAAAAAGATACTCCCACACAAGAAACAGAACCCATTCAATTACGGAGCACTCGTGGCCCAGTATTAACCGAGGAACGAGAAAGACAGAGACGTCTTAACCAATGTTTCTATTGTGGTGATTCTACCCACACCGGTAGGGAATGCCACAGAAGAACCATTCCCAGTCAGGGAAACACCAAAGCTCTCCCTCAATAGGGAGTCCACGGTCGATCCTTGTGGTATCTGACTCCCCTCATGAATGATGTCCTACTATGCCCAATCATTCTACTCATTTATTCATTTTAGTGGATCTCTACCTAGATTCTCATAAGTGGGAAGGCATATTGGCTCTTATTGATAGTGGAGTTATAGGTAACTTCATAGATCTTGCCTTTGCACATACAATTGGAATACGTTTCACACCAAAAAGCACCTCAGACCTATTCTGTTGGTAGATGGTTGGCCTCTTATCTCATTGCATACCAAAGAAATGATTTCCATAAAGAAATTATTGAATTTGATGCTATTGTTATCTCACATTTTCAAGTCATCTTGGGAACACCTTGGCTTAAATTTCAGAACTCCTCCATAGATTGGAAAAACGAGGAACTCATGTTTCAGGGTTCCCAATGTCAACTTTTGTGTTCCCAAGGAAATTCTTCTACTTCTATCTATCTCAATGCTCCTGACATAGTTTCCCACTCACCCCAACAAGCTCTGATCATTGCAAACCAGATACCCAATGAATATGTGGAATTCAGTGATGTTTTTGATGCTAAAGAAGCTGACAAAATTCCTCCGCATCGGGAGTACGATTGTCGCATCAAACTCCTACCTAATGCTAAAATACCGTATGGGAGCATATATACATTGTCAGAGAAAGAAAACACCATTCTGAAATATCTCTTATTAATCTGATTCACTCACTGCAGGCTTCTGTTTTTAGGTTCATTTATTATGTTTTTTTGTGCTTGTCTTTGTTCATCTGTGTGCCCTTAAGCCTGCGGGTCACTGGTTGTGCTTTATAAATTAAATAAAGTAAAGTACATCCATGCCAATCTTGCTAAAGGGTGCATTAGGCCCTCCACTTCCCCAGGCGACCCTGTCTTTTATATTCCTAAAAAGGATGAGGAAGAACTTCAGCACTGTGTGGATTATCGACAGATAAACAGCATTACTGTTAAAAACCATTACCCTCTGCCACTCATCCAGGTATTGTTGGGCCAGGCTAAAGACAGCGTCATATACACCATGCTAGATCTAAAGGGGTTTTATAATCTAATCCTGGTTGCTGATTGGGAGGAATGGAAAAACGCATTCTGCACCAAATTCGGGAATGTCGAGTATCTCTTTATGCCATTTGGCCTTTGCAATGCCCCTGTGGTTTTCCAATTCTTTCTTAATTATATTTTCAGTGACCGCTTAGATATATACGTGGTGATTTAGCTCATTGTCACACTGATCTTCTCGACTTCACATGATCTCCATGTTTGCCATGTAAAGGAGGTTCTTCAACGTTTGAGACAGCACAGTCTATTTGCAAAACCCTCCAACTGTTTCTTTCATCAGAGCCGGATTTCCTATTTAGGGTTTATACTGACCCCTTAAGGCAATGAAATGGACCCTAAGAACATCTCTTCTGTTCTAGACTGGCATAGCTCACACTCTGTTAAAGAATGACATTTTTTAGGTTTTACAAATTTTTCATAGATGATTTATTCCTGATTATTCAGACATACTGGTTCCCCTTACCGGCTTGTTGAAAAAAGGGACCCCATATCTGTGGACCCCAGATACTGAAAGAGCATTTCAGCTCTTAAAGAGAAAATGTACTTCTGCCCCTGTTCTTAGACTTCCTAACCCTGATCTTCCTTATGTTGTGGAAATGGATACTTCAAACTTCGCCTTGGGATCTATACTGACACAGGCGAATCCAGACATCAAGACATATCATCCACTATCCTACTACCATTGCACCTTTTTGCCTGTGGAAAGGCATTACAGCATCTTTGAGAAATAGTTGTTGGCTATTAAGGAAGCCTCCGTAATTGGAGGCATTTGCTGGAAGGTGCCTGTCACACCATCACAGTCTTCACTGATCATAGGAATCTAGGACTTTTAAAGACTGCCAGGTCCATGAATCAGCTTCAAAATCGCTGGACAAATTTCTTTGCCAGATTTGACTTTATCGTGACATTCAAACCAGGCCATTTGAATACTAAGGCTGATGCCCTCTCTCAAGCTTATAAGACCGATAAGAATGAGATGGAATGCGTACCCTTTGTAGGGATAAAGCTAACACAGAGAATCAAGGCCTCCGGTTTCACAAAATTAAGCTATGGTTACCTACACGGACGAGTCAGGAAAAAATATTGTCATGGTGTCATGACCTACCTGGAGCAGGACATTTTGGTATTAAAAAGACCTTGGAGAAACTACAAAGGATTGCTTGGTGGGATTCCATGAGAAAGGATTCCATGGATTACGTTAAGGGATGTGGGGTATGTGCCTGTGCCATGGTCCTGAGGCAACAACCCCAAGGACTGTTGCAACCTCTCCCAGTCCCACCATGTCCTTGGCATACCGGTTCACTTGACCTTATCACTGATCATCCATCAGACAAAGGTCATACAGCTATATTGACTGTAGTTGATTCCTTTACAAAAATAGCTCCTTGTATTGCTTTGAAAAGAGTGCATTCCGCCCTGGTTTTTGATAGTCAGTTTATTCTTCACATTTTCTGTTTACATGTCATACCTTGAGTTTTGATTACTGATCAGGGTCGCAATTTCTTTCAATATTTTGGAAAGAGGTTTGTAAACGATTGAGTATCCAACGTCGCCTCTCGTCTCTGTTTACCACCCACAGATGGACGGTCAAAGTGAGCAGGCCAACCAGACTCTTGGACAATACTTGTGATGTTATGTCATGGAAAATGAGGAATGGTGGACAGATCTTCTTCCGTTGCCATAGTTTGCATATAAAGACTTGTATAATGTATCCTTGAATGATACCCCATTTAATGCGTCTTATGGTTATCATCCCCTTTCACCTCCTATGTTGAAGACATTCGATTATAGGGTGCCTTCTGTTAAGGAAAAGATATTACGTATCTTCTCAGGAATTGAAATCAGTCGGAAACATTTGTCCCTGGCTCAAGAACATGCCTTACACTACTCTGCTAGGAGGAGAATACCTGCTCCTCTGTACAAGACGGAAGATTGTGTAAGGTTGTCCAATGCCCATATCAAATTCCCATATAGTACCAAGTAATTCAAGCCTCAATTTTATTGGTCCTTTTTCTATTCTCTGTGTCATCACCCCTGTTGCCATGGAACTGGAACTGCCCTCTCAATGTAAAATCCATCCTGTTTTTCATGTTTCCCTCTTGAAACCTGCTGTTCAGTCACAGGTGTATCCTAATTTCTTCCTGCAGTGGGGGCCCGGTATGAATTGGGGGCCCGGTATGAATAGGAGGTCCAGTATATCGTATATTCCCGCTATCAGGGTCGTACGCTACAGAATCTGATTTACTGGAAGGGGTATGCAGTGGAGGAGTGGTCTTGGTTGTCTCACCATGACGCTATGGCTCCGTGCCTGGTTACACGATTCCAAGACAGGTTTCCTTGCAAACTGGGTCCTGTTCTTCCATGGGTCCCACGGGGTAGAGGGGCCTGATGCTAGGACGCATCGCGGATGACGCAGCTGCCACCCCCAAGCCTGCCTAATGACGGGTGGATGCCCCGCTTACAGCAACATTCACTGGTGGCCGCATAAGCCTGCAGTGGGCGCAGCTGCCCCAGGGGCCTTTCCGGTGCCAATACATTATGCCGTGTTGTCTGGGGGATCCCAAACACTGCAGTGTCCATTAGCTCTTCTGCAAAAACAATGGAACATGACGCATGATGTCACAGAGTGAGAAGTCCTTTCCTCTTGCTTTTGTTTGTGTGCTTCCAAACACATAAAAAGCCCTATGAAGCAGGACACAGTGACTCGCAACAGTATTCATTTCTTGTTGTCACAGACCCCCGTGCATCCTGATGCCTTGTAATCCAGTGTCATAGATAATTGGGTTTAGATTTAAAATGTGTCTTTATAAAGGCACCAGGAGCATTCACAGGAGTTCCATTGACGCCAGGAGCTGAACGAAAAGGGTAAGAAACCTGCTGATTGTATTGTCTTTATGTATTTCTTGTATCGTCAGGCTATCCTGCTTATATTATACTTTTGTTGTTACTGTAGGCCCTGTTTTCTGTGCCACCAATTCCAGAGGGGCTGTGTCCAGTAGCACTCCTGCCTGGGGGTCCTAGTCACACAGGCTGTTCCTTAGGCTGTTGGGATTGGTCCTTCAGGGAGGGGGAGCACAGAGTCCCAAGGCTTCCGAGAGTTACGGTCTTCGCCAGGAATCACCTGACACAGGGAGAGCCACGGGTCACTTTCTTGGTTCAGTGGTTGCTGGGAGTCCTAATCCATGGGCTACAGGACAAGGTGAGTCCTCCTGTACTCCTACTCCAGGGAGCCTGGCTTGCACCTACAGGGGATAATTCACGTCCAGTGGATAGGACCGTGGTTCCAGCGCAGCCAATATAGAGGCCTTGGTCCAGTAGCAGTCACCCCCAATTTTCCTTGATGATGGTTAGGGGACAGAGATCTCCCCTTCCTTGTGTCAGTGTATGGCGGCCGGGGTTCTGGTAACTGATGAACATGACATAATTGCCCCGTTTGTACATAAACACAGGAATAGGTAGAATTATTCAAATGGAAAAAGTCACTGATCACTGTTTTATGATACCATGAAGATGTCTGTTCTCACGTTGAAACCCTAGTGTTATTATGTTTTTCTTTAAATGATTATTATTGTTATAATTGCAACAGACATTCAAAATCAGGGCATTTCTCCAATCCTCTTTGCTAGTGGCAATGCTTGTTTATGGACATGCATCGTATAATGTGAGACAGAATGCAGAGATCAGCTCTTTTGAAGTGTTTAGGGGCACTGGATGAAGGACACTGTGAGGGCTCAGCAATGAGAGGCGAACACAAACCTATGTTATTCTCCAAGTCAGATATTTTATTAAACAGAAATGGGTTGGAAACATGCCTCTCTAGTCGTATTCTAAAGAGGATTTTCCCTACATAACAAGCTAAAACTAAGTATCTGTCTGTGTCAAGTAATCAGTAATTTAAAAACGGTCCTTGTGCCCACAACATTTGAATCTGACCATTACACTAGAAACAAAAAAAGCAAACGGTCTATGGAAATGACTCAGACTTGATATCAGCAAAAAGTGTTCAAAACCAAAAATATAAGGGTAGCTACAACAAAAGGGTGTTCTAAGGAAAGATCTTTGGATCCAGAGGGTGGTTCCCTACCCCTGGATTTTTAGGTAAGATGGCAAAAAGTGTCTATATATCCAACAATTCCTCTGTGTCAAAAAGTATCACTTTATCCAATAGTTTCTTTGTGTCTTTGGAACTGAACTCAGAGAGTTCTTGTTCAAACAATAAATCACACACCCGGCTTTCTTTAGTTTTAAACAATACATTCCATAACAATCGTTCTTTGGCTTCAAACACTTCAAACTATGAATTTCATAACAGTCTTTCTTTAGCTCTTCTTGGCATTATTGCAGATTGCCTGGTACACTCCCCTGCCCGAATCCTTCTATGGGGTTTTCAGATCCCCTAGTATACTCCCCAGCCAGGTATCTTCCCACAATGTCAAACTATTTATACAACTTCAGATTCCTGGTATTCCTGCTTTCCAGGACTTCTTTCATGTATTCTCAGATCGACTGGTATGCTCCCTGCCAGGTGTCTTCCCACAATGTCAAACTCTTTATACAACTTCAGGTGCCTGGTATACTCCTTTACCATGACTTTTGCAAAAGTTTGCGAGGTGAGGGCTTTCCTTTCTCCCTCCTTTTTCCTCTCTCAGGCTTTGTTTCCCAACTGCCTGTTGTGTTTGTCTGTCAGGAATTCTGCAAAAGACTATGGGGTGAGGGTTTTCCTTTCTCCCCCTATTTCCTCTCTCTGGCTTTGCGTCCCCAACTGCTTGGTGTTTTTGCCTGTCAGAACTTCTGCAAAGGTTCTCAATGTGAGGGTTTTTCCTTTCTCACCCCTTTTTACCTCTCCCAGACTTTATCAACTGTCCAATGTTCTCATCTACCAGGACTTCGTTGTTTCCCTGTTCCTTTCACCGTACCACAGTAGAATATACACTGAGGGGCTTGGTATATTTGCCTATGGTAGCACTTGCTTCAACTCTCCCCCACATTGGCATCTTATGTATCATGCTTGTCTGTAGCTTGTTGCAACACTTTGTTTTGTTGGATTTCAAATGTTCTTATTGGCATTTGAACTTGTGCTTTTCCTTGATTGCCTTTAAACAAGCTCTCTGCCTTTCTGTCATTTGTATCTTCATACAGTTCAAACATTTACTGGCCTGCATGTGGTAATGCCCCTGGGTCACCTGATGCTCTAGGCAGAGTCACTAGGTTTTCTTTGCATCTCCAAACTTGCTTGTGCTTCTACAGTGCTTTTCCTTCTCCTTTGGCATTGTGCAGATGCTCTATCAGCGTCTGACGCGGTGCCCTGAACAACTGCCAGCTTCCCTGGACCAGAGAGCAGTGTTTTCTTGGGCGTTTGTGTTACCTGCAGTTTTTGCTCAGCCTCCAGCCTCTCCACGGCTTCCCTTCCTCCTTGCTCAGCTTTCCCTCTTGCCACAAAGGTCCAGATACTTTGCGGTCAGAAGCACCAGCACAGGATTTCTCGTTCTCTCCTGCAGAGCCCTCTTCTGCACTGCCTTTGCCATTTTTAAAGGCATGCTTACTTTAAGTCCAGCAAAACAACTAGCCTGCACATTAGACTTCAGGATTCTCTTGGTCTGCATAAACCCCTTCCTCCTCTTCTTCGTCTCAGAACCTGAGGGTTTATGGGAGTTGACGTCCATAGATGTTACTGGATTTCTTGGGTGTGGTTGTTCAAAAGGTTTACATGAAGCCTCATCAAAACCAGAAGATGTTATATTTGAGTTGTGGGTATTTGACTCATAAATGGGGGTCTGACTAGAGTAATTTAGAGGACAGGTTTTATGACTTTTACTATAGAATGGCGCTGTTAGATGACAGTAAGCTATTAGGGTCTCATGTATTATGGGGTCTTCCTCAAGGGAAAGGGTGCAGTACTGTGTCTCATCAAATGGGGTCACCACCCCCGGTGGTTGTCCCATCCCTGTGATCATCTCTCAAATAGCCTCCCCCAGGGTCAGGATCAGGTAGCAGCTGCAGTCCCCTGTTACCTGAGAGAAGGTCATCGTGAGGGAATCCGTTTATTTATTTTGCATTTTTAAAACGCTCACACAGCCCGCGGGCATCGAGGCGCTGTTACAGGAATTGTTTTTTGTAAAGTTGCGTAATTGTTTTTTTAAAATCTTAGTTGCGTATTTATAACATGCTTAAATACTCAGAGGTTTTTTTAAGCGCGGACCCGGGGATCGAACCTGTGTTGCTTCATGTCATCTTGCTTCCAAGGCGAGCATGTTGTCGCTGAGCTATCCTCCCGGGACACCAGATCCATCACAACACCCAGCTGTCTTCTTTGGATTGCAGCGGTTATATGTTGATCACAAGTGGGAATACGGATAGCGGTGGCCGACCAACACCCCTCACCTGAAGAGGATGGGACTAGATGTTGTCAGTTGTGGAGAGGTGAACCGTAAAGAAATGGACACGTGTTCGTAATAACTGATGAAGGACAATGAGTGAATCTGAAAGGGGGTTATTATTCTGGGAGAAGCGGTAGAAAACAAAGTGGAAGTTAAGGAAAGTAGCAAGAGGTTGAGCCTTGAGGGAGTTTAAAGGTGAGGTGAGCATGATGGTATGGTTTAATTGGCCTGGGAAGCAGTGTGGAGTGTTATGATGTCTAAAATGTGCAAGTCTTGGAATAAAGTTCTGCTTGTCCATCCCAATGACAACTAATTGGTCAATAATTTCTCTGTTTGTTGACAGATGGTACTTGCGACTCAGATCTGACGTGCAGAGCCAAACAGTGCTGGACCATGCAGTGCCTCCTCCTGAAGACTCCTGAGTGTACTTCAAAAGAAGGTAGGAGACCTTGTTAATAACTCCACTGGGTGAGTTGCGAGGGGGACACTCGTGCTGGTGAGCATGCATGCAGGGCCACATAGGTGACGAAGAGTACTTTTAAGGAACCCGGGTATGAACAAGCAAAGCAGGGATTTGTTTTTGGTTTTGGGTGGGGTATGTTGTATTGCTTTTGTGATTTTACTGGTCTTGTAGCAGTTGTACTCTTGGTTGTTTCTCATTTTCACCCTTACATAAATCTGTCAAAGTATCCTCATTGAAGTGTTAGGCAAGCTCGGTTTCTTTTGGTGGAATGGATGCATCCATGTCGTTAGGCAGAGGGGCCTTTTGGTAAGTCTTGCGATATACTAGCTTCAAGTTATTTGCAATAGGGAAACTGGTAATAAAAAGGAAAGAGATGAAATTGGTGCTTGATTAAATAAGGAAAACCTATTGACTGTAGGTTGACAGTCCCTATCAGGACCACTCTGTGGTGTCTCAGGTTGTTTGAATGCCCCTGCAAATTAGTCAGGACTAAGTGTGACTGGAACAGGGGTGCCTGGGCAACGGGGCACAGGAGGACTTGAATGAGTGATAAAAATAGGGACAGTGATTTGCAAGAAACAGTCAAAACACACAGAGGAGCCTACAAAGGTGTCGCCCACCCATTACATGTTCACTCAGTTTAATAAAGTTACTTGTGATTTTTTTTACACTCCTGCCATTTTGTTTGACGTGTCACAATAAGCATACCCAATTTCCAACTAAGGAGACTTTTAATCTGGCTAAGTTAGGGGCCGTTAGACTAGAGCTCGAGAAACAAAAAGAGAAAATAACCCCTAAGCAATGGGGAGTGTTTACAACCTGGTTAGAGGAAGCAACGGCATGAAGAAACAATAGTAACATTCAGGCTGTCCGGGAAGTCAGTTACTACCTACAAGGGCAGTTAAGACATTTGAGGTTGAGAGGGACCGGGAACAAGAGTATACATTTGTGACCCCAAATAATTCAGAAAACAGAAACAGAGAAATGGAAGAACAAAGGGGGAGATGAGCAGGAAAAGCAGGATAGTGGGTCGCAGAGGACATTCTAGAATTTCCATTTAGCATGCAAACAACCACAAAGGAGGTTCAGAGGGAGCCACAACCAGGGCAGCTACCCCAAGATTATGTATTGTGTGACAAATCCTATGATCTTGTTAAGTCTCCACGAGGGTGCAGACCCTTTCCATGAGGCAAGAGAGGCGAGGCTGACACCCAATAGTCCTCCTGGGGATGCTACTCAGCTGAGGATCTCATGGGGAGGGATTCCCCCTATGGGATACATGGAGGACATCAGGGAGAGATACGGTATCCCTACCACTCACCTACCTATTTTAAGCCCCCTCCCTTACCATCCTCCTCTCATACCATCTTCCCTATATACATCTTAGGGGAACTACATCTATATGGGCTAGGTATTCTGATATTTCAGGATGCACTCTGTGTGGGGCAGATGGAGAAGACCTTAATAATCTTTTATTGTTCTGCCCAGCATACAATTCTGTGAGACGGTCAACGATATTGCCGGTTCTTAGGTCAGAAAACATCTGCTCCTATAGACTGGTTGTGTTGTTTCTCCTGGCTGCGGACTCTGTGTTGACAGCCTGGGCTCTTTTATACTTCTTGAAGAGAGCCATGTATCAAAGAAAGGGGTACCTGGTTCGCCCAACCTAAAGTGATTGTCTAAATATGAGGATAATGCATTATGCAAGTTAAGGTATAGATTGTGTACATGATGAAATGTATTGGTCGTATTTTGATGCTCTCTTTCTCCTATGATACTCCCAAGAATGCGCTTTAAACAGGGATTATGTATTGGGTGTTATGCAATAGCTGCTATTTTTGCTGTCTGCCTCTTTTTAAATGAAGCAATGTTCTTATTATTCTGATTTGATTTAACTGGACACTGTATACATTGTGTAGGATGAATGGTCAATTTTATCATGTAATGTGTTTTGTATTTTTATGTGTTTAATGGATTATGTGATCCGAAAAAACATATTGACTGACTGATATACTTCTGCCACCCCTTTCAAACATATGGTACTGCTACAAGGGAGAGCAGGGCTGACTGTTCTGAAGGCCCATGTCAATTTACTGTGACGAGGAAGAGGCACAGAACCACAATTCAATTCGCAGAGAACTGTAGGGAACGTTCTAGTGGTGGAGCAGCAATCACCATGAAGGTGGAAGGAGTACTGACGCAATAGTCCGTCCCTCCTCTGAGGCACCGCGAGTGGAGGACTTCCAATTTTTCTTCAACAGGCGTTTGATTTGGTGACTTTGCCTGGAGTACCTCATAGTATGGACAAACAGTGGATCTGCATTGCGGGTTTTAGGTGCCAGGAGATCGAATCTTGATTGTTCTGAGCTTCTACTTGAATAACATGAAGAAGCATACCAGCAGTATGAGTGTGTAATTTAATGATCACATGTGAACAAAGTGACCGATTGTTACCTTAACAGCTATAGGTTGTAAGCTGCACATTTTGTTACTGCGTACCTGTAAGCGCAGATCATGATTGCACACATCAAAAATGGTGACTTTATAAATGCATAGGAATTTTACGATGTATTTTGAATGTAAATGTGTAGTATCAACCGTATATGAATACACCAATCGAGTGTGAGAACTTATAGGGAAAAAGAACCATATGCTTTACCAGAATGTGCATACTTTTAACTACAAGGACCAGCATGCAACTGACCCAGAACTGCTTTATATTAACAGTTCGGATGCGATCAAATACATAGTGGGCTCAACTCATTATCAGAAACCATATACATACATACACCTCACAGATATTCTATACCCCAAGACCTCACAACGAGTTAGACTCTGCAAGGTTATTTACTCTTTTAGGGTCCTTCAGGCAGTCACTCAGACACCTAAAACACTTGCAGAGTGCAAATAACTTTTCTTAGTGACGATACGCTAGCGTGCATTGGTGACGCAGATGGGTTGACTAGACACTACTGATTTCACCAAGTAAGTTTACCTTTCACCGATAGTTACATTTATAATTTTCGCCAACCAAGCACATAACTAAACCGTGTCACTCTGTCTTCTAGATAGGACGCTACAAAGAATCTTCCATTCTGCTGTGTTGTACTGAATTGAATTCTGACTTTGCTAATAGGGTAAGCGATATTTGACACACCTGGTGAATGTATCAACTTTAAGTCGATGGGGTTGACATATTGAGTTTCCTCTCAACCTTATTTTTCTTAGATTGTATCACGCCACCTAACAAGGGAACTCCAGACGTTGATCTATAGTATTATCTATGGGATACTCATCACCAGCATACAGGTATTGATTTGTACTTACATTGGCCACTAATAATAAGATCAGGTTACAGAGATACAGGAGTTCCACCACTTTATTTAACTGTAGTTCATTTATTTTTTACACTTAAAATCCTGAAGATCAGAGGTACAGCCCAATGAGAAGTTGTCACAGAGATTGTTTGAATGTTGTTAAAAGCAGTTCAAGATACAGGTGATTTTGTGCTATTACTATAACATGATCACAAGAAGGCTATCAAATATTGAATATTGCAATATACTGATACATAGTTTTTCACTTACCTTGTAGATTACGCTGAAGCTTGAAAGAATGAATTGCATGAATGCAACTTGCTGAACTTTAATTTTCTCCTGAAGAAGGCATAGTTTAAGGGGAAGAGCGCTTAAAAATGTTATTGTCCCGTACGTTCGGGCATGTATTTTTAAGCATACTATTATCAACCTTAAAATTGTTTCCTATGCATCTTGCCTTAGTTTTCTTCACTTTTACATGTGCGAAAACAACAGGTTGGGCGTGGTTGTCTTGTGCTAATCTTATCCGTTGAGGCATTGCACTAACTTCAAGGGCGCTTGCAGCAAGTACACAGATCGCCCGGCCCTGAAACTGACATCACTAGACCCGGACGGGCCCTTTTCACAATGCCAATGCACGTCTCGTGTCAACGTTCTGTGTGTGCAATATTGACGTGTCTTCATGGAAATGGCAGGACGCCTCTTTCCTCAACAACTATAAACAGACCCCTTCTCATCAGACAACATCGGAGTTGCTTTTTCAATCCTGTATTTTTTTCGGATCGCCTGTGACTCGTTTCTGTACTGTTCATCTACCATCGTAGTACAAAGCCGCTGCAAACAGATACATACACTAACATAACTATTGATTTCAATCGTTACTTGTGTTTTATTTAAAATCTTGTTGTATAATGGCAAAAATATAGCCCTACCAGAACGATCCTGAGTATTCCAAGAAGGAAGTAATTGAAAGAGAAAGATTCGGAAACGATGGGGAATCGAACAATAATTGGGAAGATGAATCACCGGATCATGAGCCTGAGCCTAGTCGCATGGACAATATTTCCACTTGGTGTATATGCAATCGTTGCAACGTCATGCCAACCGAGGTGGAGAACTGCTGCTGCCAAGAAAAGTCTGGATGCTTGGACTACATATCAGAAGAACACAGACGACCGCTATGTGTTACTGAGCTGCATGACTTCAGGGCAGCCTGCCTCACAAGGTACGTGTTGAGGATTATGATGGTGCTTAGGCACGAACTTTGCGCAACAGTTTGCCCTCGCAATCCAAGTAACGAGTAATTATACTCTAGATTTAATGTTATTTTGACCACTAAGACGGCTAACATTTCATGTTTGTCTCCTACATTGTCATAACTTTGATTGATCACTGACAAATTAATTTAGTCTGCAAATTGAATATGTTTCTCTCGCTTTTTGGAAATCAGAGTGTTCCTCGCTAACATGGCTTTTACTTTCAACTAAAAACAACATTTCTATGTGGCCCAAACTGTTATGGATTGAATGGGTGTTGACTTTTGTAATGTGTTGAGACTTCAAAGCCCAAATAAATTTTTCCATGAAGTAACTTTTGTCAGGGCAACTATGACATAGAATTTAGGATGCATTTTCAAGTAAGGGTGGTATCCTTATCAGGTTCATTCAATTACAGTATGTATGTTTCTCTTCCACAGGTTGTACATGCTGGTGGCCTAACGTTCGTTTAGATGGTGGCTTTATGGGAGGCTTGGATTCCCTGTTCAATGAGTAATACCCGCCTGCGTCGTTGGAGCCATTCGTGACAAATTCCCCAGTGAGAGCGGACAGTACAGGGGATTTTCACACACTGTTCTGAAACCTCAAGTATGCAATGTGTAGTTTGTTTGTGCCATCAACATCACCAAACTAAATAAAATACAAATGAGCATTTACCACTGTTTTTTTCAATTTTTCAGTGAATCAAGAACACTCTCACTCGTCTATGTGGGACATGAAAGAATGGTTGGTGCCCTTTTGCGCTCACCTCGTCCGCAACAATCCATCCCCCGCCATTATGCCCCAATCCGGTACTGTGTGGGTGGGAATGGCCAAGGTGCCAAACACCTGTACAATTCAAAGGGGTCCTCCAAACTCCCCTCTTCAAGACCTTGCCCCTGAAATCCACATAAGTTTGCTTCCCTTCAGCAGTGTTCAGGGCCTTTTGCGCTCGTCTCATGCCCATCCATTCCCCCTCCAGTATCAATGGCAGTTTGCCCCTGTGGCCATGAGCTCGCAAGGTGGCTGGGAGGATGTGAACGCTCAAGGTGCAAAACACCTGGTACACTTCAAAAGGGATCTTCTGTACGGTGACCATTGCTCACATGGCCTCCCCAGACCCAGTGTCTTCAGACTCTCCTTTTCAAAACCCCACCCCTGTAATCCACATAAGTGTGTCGCCCTTCAGCGGTGTTTAGGGCCTTCTACACTCACCTCATGCACAACCCTCCCCACCTCCAGTATCAATGGCAGTTCGCACCTGTGACCACGCGCTTGCAAGCGTGCTGGGAGGATGGGAACGCTCAAGGTGCCAAATACCATGTACACTTCAAAAGGGATCTTCTGTACGGTGACCATTGTTCACATGGCCTCCCCAGACCCAGTGTCTTCAGACTCCCCTTTTCAAGACCCCACCCCTGCAATCCACATAAGTTTGTCTCCCTTCAGCGGTGTTTGGGGCCTTTTGCACTCACCTCATGCACAATCCTCCCATCCTCCAGTATCAATGGCAGTTCGCACCTGTGGCCATACGCTCTCAAGCGTGCTGGGAGGATGGGAACGCTCAAGGTGCCAAATACCATGTACACTTCAAAAGGGATCTTCCGCATGGTGACCATTGTTCACATGCCCTCCCCAAATCCAGCGTCTCCAGACTCCACTGTTCAAAACCCCACCCCTGCAATCCACATAACTTTGTCTCCCTTCAGCAGTGTTCAGGGCCTTTTGCGCTCGCCTCATGCCCATCCATCCCACCTCCAGTATCAATGGCAGTATGCACCTGTGGCCATGCGCTCGCAAAGGGAGCTGGGAGGATGGGAACGCTCAAGGTGCCAAGCACCTTGTACACTTCAAAATGGATCTTCTGCACAGTGACCATTGTTCACATGGCCTCCCCAGACCCAGTGTCTTCAGACTCCCCTTTTCAAGACCCCACCCCTGCAATCCACTTAAGTTTGTCTCCCTTCAGCAGTGTTCATGGCCTTTTGCACTCACCTCATGCACAACCCCCCCCCTCCATTATCAATGGCAGTTCGCACCTGTGGCCATGCGCTCGCAAGCGTGCTGGGAGGATGGGAACGCTCAAGGTGCCAAATACCATGTACACTTCAAAAGGGATCTTCTACATGGTGACCATTGTTCACATGGCCTCCCCAGACCCAGTGTCTCCAGACTCCCCTCTACAAGACCCCGCCCCTGCAATCCACATAAGTTTGGCTCCCCTCAGCATTGTTCGGGGCCTTTTGCGCTCACATCATGCACATCCCTTCCCCCTCCAGTATCAATGGCAGTTCGCACCTGTGGCCAATGCGCTTGCAAGGGGGCTGGGGGGATGGGAACTCTCAAGGTGCCAAACACCATGTACACTTCAAAAGGTATCTTCTGCACGGTGACCATTGTTCACATGGCCTCCCCAGACCGAGTGTCTCCAGACTCCCCTCTTCAAGACCCCGCCCCTGCAATCAACCTAAGTTTGTCTCCCTTCAGCAGTGTTCGGGCATTTTGCGCTCCGCTCATGCCCACCCATCCCACCTCCAGTATCAATGGCAGTTTGCACCTGTGGCCATGCGCTCGCAAGGGGGCTGGGAGGATGGGAATGCTCAAGGTGCCAAACACCATATACACTTCAAAAGGGATCTTCTACATGGTGACCATTGTTCACATGGCCTCCCCAACCCAGTGTCTCCAGACTCCCCTGTTCAAAACCCTGCTGCTGCAATCCACATAGCTTTGTCTCCCTTCAGCAGTGTTCAGGGCCTTTTGCGCTCGCCTCATGCCCATCCATCCCACCTTCAGTATCAATGGCAGTTCACACCTGTGGCCATGTGGTCGCAAGGGGCTGGGTGGGTGGGTATGGCATATGTGAAAAGTTTCCATCAAGGCTGACTGAACACGCTACACATTCACATACACACCCACTTTTCTAAGCATTTATAAACACTTTGACATTTAACAGGAGAAAATCTCTGATATCTGTAAGGTATCTCATCATTGTGCTACCTGTTCCCCGGATACCTGGTCCACGGATACTTGCTCCCCTGCTTGCCGAATCGGCTCATTTTTCATTCAGGTAGGGGTAGGTCACCTATTTATCTCTCCATATTCATCGATCGCTGATCGCAAAGTTTCTATCTATTTCCACCTAATGTACCCAGTATTGTAATGTTCATTTATCTCAAAGACTTCACCATTGTGCAATGTTTCAAATAATTTGATCTCGGTAAGCAGCACATTGCATTGTAATAGAATGGAATCTTTCGTGGTCCATGTTTGCAAGCAGGTTTCCTTTGATGCTTGAAAGTTCATTCAACTGACGAGTAACACGTTACGATTTGCAGTATATCAATCAATTCTGTAGGAAAGTTATCACTGTGTTCATTCGACTAGGTTACACAGGATTTCTTTCTTTAAGTAAAACAAATATTTTAGACAAAGCTGTGTTATAATTTCTTCAATCACATGCATACAATATTTTTTTAATTATTTTTATTTTTTTTAAACAGATCTCAAAGACTTTTCAAGAATGCCTCTATGTATCATTTTCGGTTGAGCCATAATAAAAGTCTGGGCACAGTCCTGCATACATTTCTGACGGATATCGATGTAATAAGAAGATTGATTATAAATTGCAGTTTTCCAGTCTCCGAGATTGAAAGTAGAGCACAGGCTGTCTTGTACGACGTGAGGGCCAATCGATTCCGCCTCTGCAGCATGCACTTTACCGACGATATGTACGAAAAATCAAAGCACACAAAAAAGCATCGACCCAGAATTCTTCGTAAATTGCTTCCAAATGCAATCGTAACTCAATTTCCACACACGCTGGTTCAGGTGAGCCCTGGAAGATGAATTAGTTATGTTTGTTGGTATGTAGGACAATGGTCTGCATAAATAGGTATTGTCAGTGATCTCTCAATTTAATTAAGCTAGTGTATTGAAAAGGTAACTTCATGAACGGATTAGCGCTTTCGGTGTATATTTACTTAACATGTGTCTTACTAAAGTTTCGATAGTTACCAGATTCTATTGAATTTTAAAATGTTTTACTTTACTATATTACATCTGCCTCCACTTTCTGGAGCCTCTAATAAACTAGTGAATTGTGACCATTATTAAACAATGCCATAGTGCCCTTTAAAAGTCATATAATATTTTCAAAATATGTTGCTTGACATATTCCTTTTTTTTCGTAGAACACACTGATGGAAGCACAGCCCCTTACAAGTGACAAAACCACCGACAAGACTAGTATCCCAATGGTGAGCCCTACTGACATGCACAAAGGGATATTTTCGAGTGCTGGATCTGCCCCCATATCTAATACTACTTTAACGTCTCCCTTGTACTACTTTCTGACAATGAACTGAAAAGAAAAGAGCAAGATTCTGTATCAATTACTTTTCCGGAGTCAACAGCAAGCCTATCAAGTAATTCTATTGTACTGGTCCTTTACCAGAATGTGTTATGCTAGGAATTTTAAAAAAAATTTGAAAATCTATGTATAGTATCGGTTATTTACACTAAGTGGCATGTATGGGTGCCTCTCTATATGTACCATTGTCTGCATCTCATTGTTTCAGTTCCATTTTGCTGTTTTCATCTGTACTAAAACAAGTACTGTGTTATAGGGGGATGCTGGAACTTCGACTACAATCACTTCCTCCTTTGCAACAGGTGCAGAGTATGAGGTATGCATACTGACAGTTCCCTTTCAAGAATGAAAGTAAATCTGACAAAGGATATTATTTGATACTGAAATGCATGTAACCTTGCACTGTTTCAAACCTTTCTGATTTTGGTTCTAATCTTACACTTCCTCCCTAATGCAGAATAGATTAAAAGACAAACTTTGCAAAGCAAACTACTTTTGAAGGCGACATTACAATCAGTATATTTTGCACAGTGATCTCAGATCAAGTACATGTGTCATCTCGCAAGGTTATCAGGTGAAATCTGAAATGTATATAATGACAAAATCATGCACACTGTTTTCGAGGGCATGTTCATTCGATTCTTCTATTTGTGTTGCTACTACAAACCTTACAGTATATGGTTCTTAATCATTGCATACTACTGTGTTTGTAAGTGCTCTGTGCGATGAAAGATTTTAATTTCGAGTACGATTGACATTTCATTTTTTTTAATGAATATTATATTCAAGGAATGTACCCAAGGTGTGGAATTAGAAGAGGAGGCACATGAACCAGAGGTGAACATAACCTAATATTGAATACAATTGGACATCTCATTGCATTTGGAATTCATTTTTATGTTGTAATGTTTTCAAGTCACTCAAGTTAGTTCTGTTTGTAGATATGTACATATGTTTGTTTGCGTGCAAATGAAATTTCCTTTATGTATTTATTTAAACACTATTTTGTTCAGCTTGATGGTGTGGTGGGAAAAGAGAAGGCCATGGTTTCAAAGCAAATTAAGAAAAAAGGGTAAAGAATGAACACGTTTGTTTTGGAGAAGTTTTTAAGCAGTTGTTTTATTCATATTAGGTTTTTAGTTTTAAAATTGTACTTACTCTATGTGTGCTATACATTGAGCATGTTTTTCTACACATCTGTTAGAGGCCCAGAAAGAAGAGAAGTATAAAGACAACAAATGAAACCAAAGATGTTGCTTGCCAAACAGATTTCACAATGGAGCAACTACTATTTGAGTCGCAGCGTGGTCCAGTCAATAAGCAGACTCATGATGCATATGCCCAGTGGCCGGAAAATGAATGGAATCTCACCTGCGAACCGTACAAAGTTTCCATGGAACATTGCTATTATGTGCCAATTCGACAAGATGAAACTGAAGACAATGAAGATGCATTGCAATTGCTCGCAGAGCCCATGACACAATCTACACCCTCTAAACATTTTCCACCAAAGAAACATCCAATGTTACCTGTTTCCCAATTCATGTGCACATATCACAGCCTAAACTAACAGAGGCTGAAGGTCCAATGCAATTGACTGAGGAATTGGCTCAAGATCTCGACTTCACTATGCCTAGTTTGGGGGAAATGTCCACCACTGTCAAGTCACAAAACACATTCAGGGGGGGCGTGGCCTGGAGCGCCAGCGATGTGGCAGCTCCTCTAATGGCCTCCGCATGGGACTGCAGCAACATCTACACATCCCAGGTTGCAGCTATGCCCAACGTGCATGAATGACGGATCTAGGTGGCGGAATGTGGGTAGCTCCGACAACAGCTACCTAGAAGCAAAACGCAGACAAGATCCTCGAAAACGTGGCTGGGGCACCCGCCAATGGTGTTCATCAGGCGACTCCCAAATGGCGGGTGCCCTGCTTCGGCCCTGCTCCAGCAGCCCTCTAACTGCCCTCGCTGGCACCGGGACTGCCCATGGTGTCGGGTTTCCTTTGGGGCTCACTTGCAGAGCCCGAAGACACCAGCACCTCTGGCGGTGACTTAACCACAGTTGCGGCATACTCAGAGGCCGACCGAGAGCCCGACCTGGCCCACAAAGACTGTATCCCTCAGGGGCAGCACCCCCGCTCCAGCGCCTCCAGTCCCCCTCCCGACCAACTTGCCTTCTCTGCTGGAGCACTCCGCCCCCTCCTCGTCCAGTTCTGCGGGCTGCAGAGGGCCCCAGCGGCATTCTCCCGCCCCTACAGCACCGGGCCTCAAAACGCTCCTCATTTTGCCTGTACCCCTGCAGCGGACACGCGGACATAGGGCGCCCCCCGGAGGGGGGCTCCCAGCTGTCACCGTAGGTGACCCCGTGCAAGGGAGGGGGCCCCACTGAACAGCGGCAGCTGGGAATAGCCGGGGACTCCCCTCAGTCTCCACTGAGAGCAGGACTCTCACACCAGACCAGCAGGAGCTGTCATTGAGTTCCTCCCTCTCTCCAAGTATCCAAACACAGGGACACTCCATCCTCCTCTACCCTGGTGGCCCCCAGACCCTCCAGGGGCCACCTGACCACAACCAGACCCCCTTGGGGGCCTGCAGTGCAACAAAATAGGAACTGGCCCATCAGGGCCGAAAAGACCCGTCCCCCCTCCCTTCAGTGCCTCAACTACGCTCCTCTGGAGCCCAGGACCTCCAGGCCTTCCACTGCAGCCCTAGCTGGCATCGACACCTCCATCTGCTGCCTGGGGTGCCCCTGCCCACCCCCTAACTTCAACAGCACAAAGGGGCCTGACCCCCCACCTTCACTCCGGGAGCCTGCAGCAACTGGTGAGTAGAGGGCCAAGTTTGAGAGTCCCGCCCACCCTCCTACATGGACTAGCTACTATCCCACTCCGGCAAAAGATCTGACAAGCCCATCCTGTCTGCTCACTTCCAGGGGCGCGCCGGCCCACACTACCCCCTGCTCCCACCATTCCCAAAATACGGGGGCTCCTTGGCTGGCAGCTCGGGTCTTCTTACGGACCAATTGTCACCCTACCCGCCAGTTTCTAACCTAGCGCAAAGCTCAATAGGAGTCGCCCCCCACCCTGAAGCCATGGCCAAAACTTTGAAACCCCCGAAATCCGCAGACATTTCCACCATGCTGCTGGCAACGGAAAAAGACAAGAAAGCAGACCCTACTAAACTCACACCTCAAAAAAACGCCGGACAACAAAGGGACCCTCGCAACCAGAGAAGACCGCCAAGCCTTCATGTCTGATATCAAAGCAGAGTTTAGATCCTGCATGTCGGAGCTTACCGCTAAACTGTAACCAACAGAGCAAAGGGTTAGTAACATCGAACACAGGATGGTGGAATCTGAAGAACCCACCCCTAGAACACTCCAACTCACTGACGGAAGTGCAACTCACAATTCAGACCCTAATGGACAGAACCGATATCCTTGAATACAAGCAGGAGGACCTAGAAAACCGCTCCCGCCAAAATAACCTGCACACAGCGCACCCGAGGGGTGCCTTCCTCAATCCCCGACAAGGAGCTACCTCAGTATGTGGGCGATTTTTTTCAATCATTGCTGCCAAACCTGGATGAGTCTCAGCTCCTACTTGACCACACCCACAGATTGCCCCCTTGTCAAGGAACTGACGCAGACTCCCCCCCGGATGTAATCACGAGAGTTCACTTCTACACCACCAAAGAGGCCATCTCGGTGATAGGTTGCACATGCGATGAACTATCTTTCCAGGGCTCCCCTCTCCAGATTTTCCAGGACCTCTCCCCTCTAACCCTGCAGAAGCGCAGGACGCTGCGCCTACTTACGCTCTTCCTCCCAGACCAGCAGATCCGCTACCGGTGGTTGTTTTCGACGGCGTTACAATTCTCGCACAATGGCACCCCACGAACCATCAGCCACCTCGATGACGCAGCTTCAATCCTGTGCACCGGTTCCCCAGGGAACACGGGATCCTCTACTCCCGGCCATAGGATTCCTGATCCAAGCACAGCCTCCCCCAAACCAAGGCGCGCCCCTGGACAAGAGTGCAGAGAAGCCGCAAACCTAGATGAAGATCAATGAGACGCTTAAAGAACACATAGCACTGGAACCAACGCGGCTTACGTAAGCCTGCTACTGACCCCACGCGGTCCACACCCTCCTCCAAGATGGATATCACCGATTTACCCTTGGAGTGAATTATGACCATGTTGGCTGATGACAGCCTGGACGTCGAGGGGATTCACCTAAATGTTAAAATCGGTCCCCCCCTGCCGCAGTTGCGGCCCCCATTGGAGTCCTGTGTTAGAAGTTTCTACCTTCCGTTGGAGGCTATTAGAAAAACCTCAGCCTCAGGAGAACCCAAAGAAGCTTGCCTCTCACGATGGTGGCTGACTTGATAACCCCCCAAATCCCTCTTTCGCGGCAAGTGAGTTCGGAGGGCCTGCCCCCACATCTGAAGCTGAAATTCACCACCTTAAATGTCAGAGGCCTAAACTCCCCTCCGAAAAGGAAATCCATCCTGCAAATGTTGCATAATGAAGGAGCCTCAGTAGCGTTCCTGCAAGAGACTCACCTGATACCAGTGGACTTCTCTCGCCTGCGAAGGAGATTCTTTCCCTTGCAATTCCTGGCCTCCAACGGCACCAAGAAGGGAAGCACTGCCATTCTCTTCGCAAAGGACCTGAACCCGCAAGTTCTGGACACACTATGATGCCAGGAAGGTCACTTCATCGCAATCAAATGCATCATCTTTGGCCATCTCTACACCCTGGTCTCAGCTTACGCTCCGAATGAACACCAGGAAGGGTTCTACCGAGATTTAGAGGAGTCCCTCCTCCCGTTCATTGAGGGGCAAGCCATCATCAGGGCAGACTTTAATGGAGCCCCAGACCCCCTCAAAGACAGATCACACCCCCCGTCCCCCTAGGGACCTGAAATTGGCAAAAGATCTGCTCCACCTCTTTTGGACGCTGAATGTCATTGACACCTGGAGAGTGTTATCCCCGGAAGAGAAAGACTTTACCTTCTATTCATATGTGCACCGCACTTTCTCCAGAATTGACTTGCTGCTGGCCTCCCCCCAGGTCCTGGCCTTCACGGACGACGTCTCTATTGGCCCCCGGATTCTCTCAGACCATGCTCCAGTCTCACTAACCTTGCGAGCCCACAATCCGGACCCCCCATCACAGCCGATGGAATCTATATGACCCTATCGTGGGTGACATGGCAGTGAGGGACTCTATTGCCAGAACAATTAAGAACTTTTTCATGGAAAACCGCGATGAGGACACTTCACCAGCTTACACCTGGGACGCCATGAAGGCAGTACTTTGAAGGGAATTGATCGCTCAAGGCGCAGCCTTCCATAAACAAAAACAGACGGCCCGCGCCATCCTGGAAGCTGAGGTTCGTGAAGCGGAAGCCACCCACAAGCAGAAGGGCTGGTCCCCGAAATCTTATAAGGCCCTACAGGTGGCAAGAAAGAGATTGGAAGTGCACTACACTGATGCCACGGCAAACCTACTCACAAGAACAAAACAGTGGTACTGCGTCAATAACAACAAAGCTAATAAGCTGCTGGTAAACAAGCTGGCCAAAGTGAAGTCTAGAAATACCATTTTAGGCCTCCATGACCCATAGGGGGGGACCCAATTCGCAGAGTGCGAGAAGCTACGCCTGGCAGCAGCCCACCTAAAGGAGATAATGACGGCAGTCCCGAGGGACCCAAATGAACAACATTCCTACATCCGAGAGGCTGCGCTTCCACCCCTCACGCCCGTGATAAGTGAAGGACTCGAAGTACCCATTACAAGCAAGGAAGTCGAGGAAGCCATAAAGGGCCTGGCCTGAAATACTGAGCACCGGGCCCAGGAGGGTTTTCCACCCTATTCTACAAACTATTCCGCCCTCAACTGGTGGCCCCATTAACTCGTCTCTTCAACTCGTTAGCTGACACTGGAGTTGTAACACCAACGATGCAGGAGTCCATCACAGTCCTCATTCTCAAACCCAGAAAAGATCCCAAGGACAACAGTTCGTACAGACCCATCTCACTACTAAACCTGGACGCCAACATATACTCCAGGATTCTGGCCAACCACCTGGCGCCTATCCTTCCTGAAGTCATAGATCCAGACCAGACCGGGTTTATAACCCACAGGATGACAAAGGATAACATCTGGAGGGCACTGGGCCGTATAGAGATTGCTAATCAAGACGCGAAACAACTCGCCCTGCTGGCCCTGGACGCAACCAAAGTCTTCAACAAAGTGGATTGGACTCACCTACGCCTCACCCTCGAGGCCTTAAGCTTCGGCCCGACCTTCCAGAGAATGGTCCTTGCTAATTATCAAGCCCCCAAGACTCGGCTGCGAGTCAACGGCCACTTATCGGACCCGATCCCTCTCACATGCGGAATAGACAAGGATGCCCTTTGTCCCCCCTACTCTCCGCCTTGGCCATGGAACCCCTGGGCCAACGCATCTGCCGAAACCCTCGGATTAGAGGGCCTCAGATAGGTCCCGCCCAACACAAGATTGTTCTCTACGCAGATGATGTCCTACTGACCATCACTGATATTAAGGCTTCCATGAAGGAGGCTTGGCCGAATTCCAAATTTTTGGGAGGGTAGTAGGTTTCGCGATTAATTTTGGAAAATTGGTGGCCCTAGGGGTGGGTCTGGGCTCAGGCAAACTGGAAACCCTAGAGAAGCAAAGCCCATTCCAAAGGAGTGTTACATCTATCCCATACTTAGGGGTCCATATCCCCGCCCACCCAGCAAAAGTATATCAGACGAACCTTCCCCCCCTCTTCAAAGAATTGGAAAAGGACCTCAACCACTGGCAGTCGCAAGAGATCTCCCTCATTGGCCGCATCACAGCATGCACAATGAACCTTCTCCCACGGTTCCTTTACGCCTGCTCCTCTCTTCCCATCTCAATCCCACTCCCCCCTCTGCAGCGGCTTCAACGGGGAATGATTGACTTTATCTGGAAGGGCAGGAAAGCACGTATCCCCTGAAGAACCATGATGAGCAGTGCAAAACAGGGAGGACCGGGGGTCCCAGACCTCCGCAAATACCAAATTGCAGCGCATCTGGCCCACTTTCAAGCATGGGGAATCGCTTCGGGGCACCCAAAGTGGGTGAAAATAGAACAATCCCATCTTTCTCTCCCCCTCTGCTTTCTTCTGTACATTCCCTCCGCACTGTGCCGAGCCTGGCCTGATGTGCTGACGTCAACCAAACAATCAATGAGGGCCTGGGACTGGGCCCACAAGCACAGAGGTACCCCTGGGGACCTGTTTGCATTCTCCCCAATCTTCCTTAACCCAGTTTTCTCCCCGGGCGCTTGCCCAATGAACTTTAGATATTGGGTGGCAGGGGGTCTCGAATCACTGGGGCAGCTCTTCGAAGGGGGCACCCCTCACACCTTCGAACAATGCAAAACAGCCTTCCAACTCGCGGAAACAGACAGGTTCTCCTACGCCCAACTGAGGCACTGGTGCTCCCACCCCCAGACCCGAGGGGCAGCAACTCGAACCCCTGCCCCACTGGAGCTCACAATGAATGACCTGCCAGCTCGGGGGAAGATCTCGGCCCTCTATAAACTATTGCAGGAGGACCCTTTCCTCATCAAGCCCACCTACATGGCCCAATGGGAGGCAGGCCTAGGTCACGGTATAGAGGACCATTCCTGGACGGACATTTGTACAAGAATGCGCACGGCCTCCCCCTGCATCACTAATCGGGAATGCGCCCATAAACTGCTCCTGCTCTGGTACTTCCCCCCCTTCGCATTCACCACTTTCAGCCGGCTTTGGACCCATACTGCTGGCGCCTCTGCGGCCTTCCAGGATCCTATTTCCACATGTGGTGGACATGCCCCAAGGTAAGGGTGTTCTGGTCCCAATGCCTCGCCGCAATAAAGGATATCACCCAAGTGGCTATACCGCTGGCCCCCAAGCAGGTCCTCCTGGGGATCCCGACCCCAGACTCCTACCCAAGGACAGGTCGGAAGGCAGCACTAATAACCCCACTCCTGCTGGCAGACAAAATCATGGTGGCATGCACCTGGAAGTCCGCAGGAAGGCCCCCTGATGACCCTCTGGTGGGTCAAAATCTGGGATATCCTGATAGCCGAAAAGGTGACGGCTGCCAAAAAGCGGGCCTTCTCCATCGTTTCATGAATATTTGGGCTCTGTTGTTGGATTATGACCAGAACTACCCGGCTCTGACCTATAAGCCACGCCTGATCGCGAGAGCCCTCCACTTCGCCAGCAAACACTCAGGGCCTGGTCCGGAGCAATGAGAATGGGAAATGAGTTAATGGGGGAGGGAGGGGTGAAAAGCCGAATCATATGCATATTAAGGGGCTACAAGTAAAAGTTAATGTATATGTTCTCCGATGTGCTGTGTTATAAATAAACACATTTTTAAAAAAAACACATTCAGGCTGGGTGATTGGCTATTAAAGGAGCAAAACTACATGTATTTGACTACTGTCTAGTAGAGATTGTGCAAATGCTGAAATGTGTCCATACATTAAGAGTGAACATATGGGGAGAGTCATTGGTGAATGTGTCTTGTGTATTACAAGGCACTAACCTGAAAATCCATGCCAGCTGTGTCCATCTCCATAATACATTTTCATGGTCCGCTCAACCAATGCTGGGCAAAGTGCCTGCTGGAAATCTACTATGTTCAGCAGCTTTACTTTTCGGTAAGATTTCCACTTTCTTCCAATTTGTGGGAGTTGGAGTTCCTTGCTAAAACCAAGTACTACAAATATCAAAGGGAATAATTCTTATTCCCCGCTATTAGTCAAGCCTGGAAAATCAAACAGATGTCAATGGAAAGTATATTCTCAGGCAAACGTTTCAGGCTAGCTGGCAACGGACAGTGTGACAGTCCCGGATTTTCCGCAAAGTACTGCACATACCACTTTCAAGACATGGAAAGTAAAAAAATGGAATGTTCAGTGATCGTCCAGGTGTCTGAATGTACATCTTCTGTGGCCATGGAAAAACATGGTTTCATCAAATTCCGTCAAACATCTGGAATCCAGGGAAATGAAAATAGACCTGATAGCCACTGACAGACGCGTTTCAATAGCCAAGGCCATGCAAGAGCAGTTTCCACACATTTGGCATCAATTTGATGTTTGACACATTGCCAAATCAGTCAATAAAAGGGTTCAGAAAATGTTTAAAGTGGTGTCAGTCTATCAGCAACCATCTTTGGTGGAGCTCCAAAACTTGTGATGGATCTGTAGAAATTCTACTTGAAAAAGGGCGTTCATTGATGCACCATTGTTCCAACATACACTCATGGACAGAAAGCCATCATTTCATGAATGTGCTCATGGACCTTTATCAAAGGAGCAGAAACGCAAGAAGAAGTGGTGTGCCATGTTCCCCTCCACACAAAACATTTGAGAAGATTGTGTATGATAAAACGTTTTCAAGAGACTCGAAGGGACTCACAGAATTCTGTCATACCGGAAATATGGCAGGTGCCTAAAGTACAGGTCCAAAAGGTTGCATGTCGACATAGATGGTATAAAAGCCAGAACAAGACTTGCTGTACTTGTGCACAATGAGAACGTTGGGAGGGAACAAGTAAAAACTGCAGGACCCTTCGGGGTGCTTCGTTACCTCATGGCCTTTACAAAATGAGGCAAACAATGGGTTGCCAAGCCAATATACCAGGAAATGGAATACGAATTTGTGAAAGATTTGACATTGACTGTGTTGGCTATGCATACTCATGGAATCAATCCTGTTTTTGTTCCTAGGACACATACAATGCCACAAAACATTGCAAACAAGCCCTGTCCACCTAAAGCGGAACTTGTTGAAAGGTTGACGTCCAGATTTAAATGATTTGTAGCTGTCTTCTTAATCTGCTCACAATAACATATTCGATATGTTCCACAATGTTTGGACGTTGTACAGAAACAATCGAATGCTTTTACACTTTGCAATTTCAATGCTATAAAAAGTATGAAAAAGTATTTAATTATGCCGATTTAATCCAATCTATGATTCACTCATCTATTTCTTTGACCTTCCCTTCATTTATATTAGTGGTCCTCTATCGAGAAGACACATGTCTGTGGTTGCTATTGTTACAATATTCCAGAAGAGAATTGCCCTAGTACATCGGTGCTGCACTGCCCATTTGGGTGGCAGAAATACTGATCTGCATAAGGATATGCATAAGGATATTTGCCATCAATAAAAGGTACACTGAGGCTTGGTGTTTGCCAAACCTTCTGCTAGACCAACACCACATCCACACATGCAGTGCATGGCACTGGCGTTGATGGCCCATGGTAGATAAGATTTTCACAGTAATGATAAATCGGCTGACCTGTGTCAATCCCATAACTTCCAGAACATTTTTCTTTACTGGTGTATTTTCTTTTTTTACACCTCTGTGAGTGGGCACCTTAATACACACTCAACGGGTATTTTAATCTTTTGATGGTTGTGATTCTTTGGGCTCTCCATAGCTGTATAGCTCTCCATAGCGTCCATATTTTCTTTTCAAATGTATCCTCTTTGGCAACCTTTTGGCAATAAGTGCCTGTTGTTGCAAGGTTGCACTACTTTTAACTTTCGATGGCTAACCTTGACAGAACTACAGTTCGCAAAGAGTAGAAAGTATCTTTTGATCCCTTTTGGTGATAGTTTGTATCCCCTTTCTCATTTTAAATAAATGTAACATTTAAGTTACACGGACAAACTTACCATTAATGGCAAGTGGGAGTAATTTGTTGAACAATTCAAATGATGTGAAAGGCCCACCAAGACTTCATTAGAGGATTCAGACTGTCCTCACATCACAAGAAATCATACTTCCACCTGTCTGATTAGTATATACAAGTTTAGTTTAGTTACCTTTGAAATGTTATTCTATTCTCGAAAGTATGTGTAAGGTTATTTTGCTCACCTGTGAATTGGTTGTGCCTCTTCCTCAAAAGTAATGTTGTTTATTTGTGTTTATTATTCCTGTAATGATGATTGTATAACTGGGGTTTGCTTCCACCGACATGCTGTTAGCCTGTGCAGATAAAGTCTGCCTTAGGTTCTGCTGACATACCTTTGGGTCATTCATACAGTATAACACTTGGTTTTGCTTTGCATGGTCTGTTTTAGACAGACGCAAAAAGAGTCTTAAGTTACACCTGCCTCTCAGTTGCTTATAGTATCGGTTTTACTCACCTTGAGTGTAACTGTGTTATCCTATACTAAGTTGAAGTCATTGCTTCCCCTAGTTTGTGAACCGAAAAGCAACTGTAATTGAATATTAGACCAAAATGTCCAACTTCCCCAGAATGACTGTTATCCAGATTAAAGGTTATAGGTTTATAATGGACCTAGCATATGAGTATCACCAGATCAGAAAAATGTATTGTCCAGTTCATTACACTATGTGATTTCTTGCCGAGCGTCATGATACAACGGATAGGGTCTACTATACATGGTATTACTGAAATGATATGATAGAGGCAGGGAGGGTGTTCCAGAGGGAGGCCCCAGCTGAAGAAAGATCAACCACCAACTTGTTGCTTGGAGAATCGACTGACTTTGAGGGAGTTGTGGGTGGAGGAGTGAAGAGCTTGAGTAACAAGATAAATAAACTGTCCTAACAGCCTCCCTGTAGCAGACGCAATCAGTCATTACAATAAGATATCTGTTCTATGTATGTACGATGTGGCAGTGCGTCCCATCGACAATAAGTGTGATGAAAGGGTAATTGAAAGGGGTAAAAAGCATGTCTTCGCAGATATAAAATGTATCCAATGGCTCCATTTGGCTCCATGGATCAAGACCTTGCATCACTTGATGGTTTCGGACCAGCACAACCGATACCTTTGAGGCACGGATATCCCTTAAAGGTATTCGATGTTGGCTGGGTTAGCCTGTGCTCCCCAGCTATTCTCACCTTTTGAAAACTGATCTGCCGTCAAGGGCACATCCTACTCGAATAGTGGGAACCAATTATTCATCACTTAAGGCCCCTTCCTGACTAGCTGCGGCCTACCCAAGAAGAACTGTTTTTTGATTCACCAGCGCGATTGTGCGCTTTCATGCACTAGTGCAATGTTGACCACAAGGCTACCCACTTCTCAGGGCTGCACTAGAAAGCTAGGGAATGACTCGGAAAATGACTACCCTATGCACTTGCACGGCCGTTTGCACAAGGCCTAGTCAGAGCATGAATGCAACTTACTTGGTATGGGAACGCAATGTCACCTGTCTTACATGAAGGTAGAGAGGGCTGCCTCAGGTGTGATAAATAGTCTGAACGGACATGCATGGATTATAGTAGGCAGCGTGCAATTGAAGGCTGTACACTATTATGCTAACAACATAATGAATGCAACCCTTTAGGGAAAGAATCCTTTAGGGATAACAAGGTTCAATTGTACCAAATTCAAAAAATATCAGCAAAGGTGTCTGCTATTCGAGAACGTTGAAATTCCAAAATGAATGTTGTTGCCTTTTGAGAGGCCACAGCATCAGTATTGACATCACATATAGGGTCATAACCCGCACTAGTGATCGTTAAGACAGTATACATGATCGTGCTCCATTGGTGATGCCAGCCTACAATCCGTTTATTTATCAGGCATATTTAGAATTCGACGGGAGTTAGCTGGGCTCATCTCTCCATGGAGTGAAGGTCAGGTTGTGGGCTGATGCTTGTGGGAATGGAAGAAATTAATCAAGTCATTCTGACGCGTCTTGTCTGGTCTGTTTTATTATTGTGGCATTCTTTCACAAAATCGAAACCTAACCGTCTCTTGCTTCAATCACTTAAAACAAGTTGCTATTGTTATTTAGCCTTGAGCGAAAGTCAGCAACTGCTAAGCTAGAAGGATACAATGTTTTGAAATCCCTCAAAAATTATAACATTTACTATATTGAAAGTGGACATCAGAAAATTTAGTTTGTATTTCTGCAATTTGTTGTTTGGAGCGGATACTCTGCATGAGACCGAGAGAATGGAACTCCCTAACATTGTGTAAGTTCAACTACACATAATATATTTTGCGACTAAAAACGGGATGCATGCTATACGCATATAGAATAATTCAGCGATGTGCGAATGTGCATTTTGACGTAAATAATGGACACAATACGTTGTTATGTTGAATTATATTTATACTGCTCAATATAAAAAACTGAGTGCGTAGTTCGCGGTTTGTTTATAAGCCTAGTAATAATTGTTATTTGTGTATAGTTTAAAGAGGAGTGAATAGAGGTTTGATTTTTTTGGCCAGTATTGCTTAGTGGCCTTGTTATGGGCTGTTAGCTGGAGCATATTGTGACAATTATTCACCGATGACCCGCAACCACAACCTGTATGCAGGCTGTTGATATCGAAACCGCTTTGTCCCGTGGAAGATCCGTGTGTGCTGTCAACGTTGCATTATTGTGCACCATAAAGTAGGTGTGGGGTGGAAGTGCCGGGGCAGAACTTTTTCCAAAGGAACTTGGTTCGCTTTCTGATTAATAATCTTCCCAGTTCCGTTATAATGCCATCTAGATGTGGTTCTCCACATCCATCTGGTTCTCCATCCCATTAGGAGCTATACCTACTTCACAGCGCTAACCTTTCGTGGACGCCGTAGTCTCAAATACTCCCCCATGTTGTCATGTGTGTTCATTATGTGTGTTTTGTGTTTATGATTGGGTTTCATCTGGTACAGAATTAAACTGTAAATGGTTATATTCGATTAAAGGACGGCTACCAAAATATATTTTTATTCTGTTATCTTTACAGATATATTGTACCGTTCTGTGAATGCCATAGCTTCCAGCTACCGTCGGATGGATTCTTCAATCAACAATGGCAGATAAGCCTCAACAGAGCTTATTGTATTACCGTGATGTGGGAAAACAGACAGGGACCAATCGGCCCTTTGGCGGTACCAGCGACAAGGAGCAAACTCATTGTTTCCGATGTAGCAAGATGCTATTGCGAAAGCGTTGCGAGTGAAAGTGCCTAAAATCCATATCTTCTCACGAAATGAACACCATGTGCGTCATTAGAAAGTTTTGCTAGTGTATCATAAGGACACATAACAATTGGAGGACTGGGATTAATCGATCGTTGACCGCAATCAGCGTATCATAAGGAAGTTATAAAGAACATTCAAAGCATGCGATGTTTGCTAGCTATAACTTGTATGGCAAAAACATATAGTTAATTTCGCGGACTTAATATAGTTTTGAGAGTGTACTTTGAAAAATAAAAGCACTTGCTACATTGCAGACTAGTGATGTTTTCTTTGAAAATATTGTTTTCCTATCCGTTTTGGGGCGCGCTGTGAGAGGATATGTGTGTTTACCTTCCTGGTTCTGCGTTAACTGACGTTATGGCATGGGTGATGACTGGACGCACTTGGCTACGCTGGCCACTAACGTCATGAAAATAGGTCGAGCATATTGTTTGGAATAGTGATGTCAGCTTCATGGGCAGGCAATCTGTATTCTAGCCGCGAGCGCCCTTGAAGTTAGTGTGATGCCTCAATGGATAAAATTAGCACAAGATGGCCGCACCCAACCCGTTGTTTTTGCATGTGTAAAAGTGAGAAAAACTAAGATCGATTACAGTATGCTTAAAAATACATGCCCGAAAGATCGAGACAATACAATTTTTGAGCGCACTTCCCCTTTAATTCCCGAAATGCATTGAGCTCATTGTACTATGAATGCCCCAGAATAATATACATATTATTGTATTATTAAAAACACCTTTTCTATGTGTGAAATTATTGTTAATTTGTAAACGTTGAACAATAGAATGCCTGCACTAATGTCATATTCTTGGTGAGAAAAGATTGAATCAAATGATGAATTTCTAAAACGATTGACTGGTTTTTCCAGCATTTGCGAGTGCTGGAGACGGGAGTGTCCATCAATTGAGGACACTTTACTCTCTTTTGCAATCATTTAAGCAACTTGTTGTGTTAAAGTCATTATTTTATCTGCTGCACTCTTTAATTTCACAAAAACTCTGTTGCTTATTTGAGCAACACTTTACCACTGTACTCTAACTAAAGTGTGCGTATTACCTTCCATACATTTTTTGGTTACTTACCTCCTGGAACACCCGTGGGTTTAAACATTTCTTGCAGAAGACAGGCTCTCTACAAAGAAATGATATATTTGTTTTGCAGGAATGCTAGTTGACCAACATTTTCATTGATGGCTTTTAAAAATTAAAAATAAATGGAAGAAAAGATGGAGATGGGATGCCCCATGGAGGGTTGATGATAGGTACAAAGAGCTATTTCAAAATAAGCCCTTTTGACTCAATGAAAAACGATTCAAATGTTCTTGCCATAGTAGTGAATCCCAGAGGAAACAGGTGTCAACTGGTTATTCTTAATATTTATGATCCCCCTCAAGGGCGGCATACAGAGGGAATAATGGAAACTGTGGCAGGACCTATTTTAAAAGCAGTAGCTAGGTGGGAAAATGCGCCAATAAAATGTGCGCTGAATTTGTCCATCAGAATGCTGTGAAACTGATCACATTGTCCGTAAACGTGTAATGCGACAGGCCAGATCAAATAGTCACGTTGCTTTGTGGTAGGATTTCTTACAAGAATGGGGGTTATATATGATGAATGGAAGAGCTCTAGAAGATAGGCCAGGAAAATACACGTGGAGCAATGGGAAGAGCAAGGCCTTGATCGATTATGTGTTTGTAAATGAGAATCTCCTAGTAAGTGTGGGGAGACAAAATATATCTGAAAAAATAGGGGACCTTGATGCAAATCGAAGTGGTAATAAAATATGCTGGACAAGGAAGAGCTTGGAAAAGGTGCATACATTTGCTGACAGCTTGATCAGTGACAGTTTTGAGCATTTTTCCGGCCTAATGGCTGATGAAATAAAAATATGGATAACATCCACCTTGAGTGAAATAGTGATTTAAAAGGGTATATATATTACCACGGGAAAACCTTTGAAATCAATATGGTTTCGATAGGGCGAATGAGGAATGAGAACTGAGCCCTGAAATTACAGATCAATGCTTGATGCCACGGGTACATTTTTTGCATCATTCGTTTTAGACGAATTATAAAGGTGGGTGAAAGGCATACATCTGCTCAATATCTCCAAAACAGGGTTTAAGTATGGATCAGGAGTGACTCATAATTTGCAACTTGTAGACTAACTAATATGTAGTGCAAATAAGAAAGGAAATCAAGTTCTCTACGCAGTATGGATAGATTTCCAAGCTGATTTTGATAAGGTGTATAGAGATCACTTATGGAAAAAGTTTGAACATCTTATATCTCCAAATAGTTTGTATAGAGCAATACTGATGCTACATGAGAACACCAGCGTACAAGTTAGGTTGGATTGTAGGGGGGCTGTAGCTGATCCAATCAGTACTAGTAGGGGGATTATGCAGGTATATGTGCTGGCCCCCTTTTATTTAATATATATTTGTTGGATTTGCCTGGGGTGTTGATTAGGACTAATAACTGTCCTCTGAGTATTAATAGAATGAAAGTTACCTACCTATCCTATGTGTATGATTTAGTTATATTTGAACGCACAATCTCAGGCATTAAACAGACGATTTCACAACTTGTTTGGTATGCTGATAAAACTGGGTTAGTTATGAACCTAGAAAAGAGCAAGATGATGCATTTCAATAGTAGGAAAATAAATACACCTAATCTTGTTATTGTAGGGAACAGTATAGACTGAGTATGATTATACAATTTAGGAGTGGAAACAACTAACACAAGATTATTAAAACGAAGCAATGGAAAACTTTAGTCTTGACATCTTTGATAGCTAAATACGCTGGGGAGACATCGGGTTATAGTACTGCAGGCATAATTCTTTTGTACAAATAGTGTTTTTGTCCTGTAACGTTATATGGTTTTGAGGCACTGACAATCAATTTATGTATTTATTTATTTATTTATTTATTTATTTATTTATTTATTACATTTATATAGCGCACCTAACCATCAGGCCTCTGGGCGCTTGAACGTAAGAATATGGTTACAGTTGAGATACTTAGTTTTTACACTACAGTTACTTAGTTATACAATGCAGTTATGCAAAACAGTTACAAAGTAGGTAAGGTCTTAATACAATGTGGCTGAAGTCATAATACAGGTTAGAAAAACTGTTGTAGGATAACAAGTTCCCGGGCCGAGGGGCAAGCATAGGACTCCTTCGTGTAGGGAGGTTGATGCTTGATATTCTGGTTGAAAAGCCAAGTGTTTCGTTTTTTGAGAAAGGACCATAATGAAGGGCCTGTCCTTAGTTCTGTAGGCATGGCATTACAATAGTTAGCCACGATAACAGGGAAGCTGGAGCCACCAGCTTTTTGTCTTTTGTATCTTTGTGTAGTCAGTTGCCCTAGGTAGGCTGAGTGGGTTGGTCTGGATGGTTGGGTTTTAGAGATCAGGCTTGACAAGTAGCGAGGAGCAGTGTTAGAAAGGCATTTGTGGATAAGAGAGAGTACATTGAATTTAATGCGGTCTCCAACTGGTAACCAGTGAATATTTCTTTTGCATCTAGTTATGTGTTCTGGCTTGGGAATATTGAGTGCCGCTCTCGTAGCTTTATTTTGAACAAGCTGGAGTTTCTTAATGTTTTTCGAGGAGGAACCTGCGAAGATGGCATTACAATAGTCTATCCTAGAGACGATTAGCGCTCTATCCAAAGTGATGCGGTTCTCTGCAGTAAGGTATGGTCTGCATGCAGTGATGAGTTTGGCAGTATAAAATGAGGCTGAGGTGATGGCATTAACTTGACGGCAGAGGGTAAATGAAGAGTCGAGGTAGACCCCAAGTGTCTTCATTTCTTTGGCTACCGTGATACAGTTTCCATCTATGTCGAAGGTTTGGTAGGATGGTGGGAGGCTCTTAGGTTTTGCTGGGCTGCCTATGATCAGGATCTTTGTCTTATCGTTGTTAAAACAGAGCTCTTTTTGGGCCATCCAGGCTTGAATGGTGTGGTAGATTGCATTTAGTGCTTTAGAGTCGATGTCATGGTCACCTGTGATAGGGATTAGTATTTGGGTATTGTCAGCATAATTTGTGTATGTGACCCCCAAATTATCTAGTCTATCAAAGAGAGGTTTTGTGAATGCATTATACATCGTGGGGGATACGCATGATCCCTGGGGAACTCCGCATGTGACCGGACTGGAGCGAGCCGCCGCCGTGGATGAGAAAACTCATGGAGCGGTTTGAGAGGAACGATTCAATCCAGTTTATGGCATCATTAGAGAAGTGGGCATCTCTAGCTAGGTGGCGGCATAAGATGCGATTTTCCAGATCAAATGCTGCCAAGAGATCCAAAAGGAAGAGGATGGCTAGGTCGCCTCTGTCTCTCATCTGATCCATTTGGGTTGTTAGGTCTACCAGTAGCCGGTCAGGTGGCACAGCGAGTAGAGCGCTCGCTTTGACATCGGTGCAGAATCTGCTAACGCGGGTTCGAATCCCGGCGGGGCCAAACTCAGCCTTTCATCCTTCCGAGGTCGATAAATGAGCACCACACACCGTGGGTAATAATAAGCAGCGCTCAGATACCTGAGGGTTCGTAGCGCTATATAAGTGCCAAATTATTATTTATTTTTATTATTCCGTGCCATGGCCTGGGCGGAAGCCTGATTGGTGAAGGCCCAACAGGTTGTGTGTTTCAAGATCATTTTGGATTTGTTCATCGGCACAGTGGTAATAGGCCTGTAGTTGGTTGCCACATTAGGGTATATGGTTGGTTTTTTCACTAAAGTACCCAGGCTTCCTTCAAGTTATCTGGTACTTTATTGGAGGCAAATTAGTTATTTAGGTGTAGTGATGAAAGGTGCCAAGTTGTCTGTGCAATCTTTGATTAGCGTAGCAGGACAGATGTCACCTTGTCATCGCAATGGTTTAAGGCCTTTTATGATTTTTGTGGTCTCCACTATAGTAATTTGTGAGAATTCAAACTTAGGGAACAGTTTTGGTAGGTTAAGTTCCACCGTGGGTTGAGCAGAAGTAGTTAGTTTACATTTTTTTTATTTTGAGTTGGAGGGATGAGATTTTGTCCATGAGAGCCTTTTGTATATTTTCGCACCAGGCTTGGTCCCTGTTGCAGAGGTCTGGGGGCTGAGATGGTGATTCTAATTCTCGCAGGACTGAAAAGAGCTCTTTAGAGCCAAAGTTGGCTTTCTCTATACGCCGGTTGTATGCATTAGTATCTGCTCGATGGGTGGCTTCTCTATATTTAGAGGTCAGAGTGGCGAATTGTTGTTTATTGTTGGTGGATGTTTTTTTTCCAATTACTTTCTACATTCCTTTTTTTGTTTCGTAGATCTTTGAGTTCTGGGGTGAACCAGTGGTTGATATGCAAGACTTGGCATGGCTAAAAGACTTAGAAGGAAAGTTTTGGAGGAAGGTTTTGGGAACTGGAGGACATTGATTTCCTCAACAAAATGGGTCTTTTTGATTTCTTAGTTTCTCCTACCCGCCCTCTGTTCCCTGGGTTGCAGATTTTCGGGGGCAAGAGATTTTAGTTCCGGGTCCAGGGTGTCCAGGCTTTTCACAGGTTCTAGAGGAATCTTCCTCTAGGGCTTTGCACCCCCCTTCCTCCTGTGCCTCCTCCTCTGGAACCGATGGTTTGTCGGGGTTCTCTCCCCATCATTGTTCTGGGGTGCCAGACCCTTGGTTTGAGGTGTTCTGAGCCACAATGTTCATCTGAGGGTTCTGCTAAGCCCTCAACATGCGACTCTGATCCTGAGTGAGATTCTGGACCTGGCGCTCCAGTTGGGACACCCGCTCCACCTGGTATGAGGGTCTTTGCTGAAACCTAGGTAGTTCTCGGGAATGATAACTATCCCTTTTCCTGGAGTACCCCGGGTACTGGGGATTCCCTTGGTAACCCTCCACCCTTGGCCTCCCCTCTCTCGGATTGGGTAGTCTGGACTCCTGAAAGCGGGGAGAGAAAGGAAGATTGTCCTGCAGGTTGGGGTTTGGAAGGTACCGGGGGAAGAAACTTAAGCCAGGATTACTGCCCTCCTGAGGGAAGTTAGGAGGGAAGTTTCCTGGGGCAGTACTCACCTGGTTGGACCCCCCTTGAGCCGAGTGAGTCCATACGTACCCCAAGATAGGTCTAGTTCCCTTATACCTGGGGCTGATATATTTAGCAGAGTTAGAGGTTACATTGGTGGGATTACCTGCCTAACTACCACCTGCTGCTGATTTATCCGAAGGCCTTCTTTGCCTCTCATTTGGCTGGTTTTGAGAAGGTGTGCTTTTAGGCCCCCCCATTTGTAAGTCCAAAAAGGGGGCAACCTTCACCTCTGCCACCTTAGCAGGAGCGGGAGTGTTGGTTGGTTTGGGTTTTTTTTGGTTGGTTTTTGCTTTCTGCAGGTTTTTGGACCTCGTAGATCTGGGTAGCCTGCTCTATTAACCAGTCCAGGGTCCTGTTGTCATGAAAATCCCTTACCAGCTGTGTCATTATATATTTTGGGAGCACATGAAAATAGGTGGTTATAAATTCTCTACTATTCGTGCGCACCCGCCTGGTAGTTTGCACAAAGGCGCGTTTTAGCTCCTCTACAAATTCTCTTGGTGCCTGATCCTCTCCACACTGCAGATTGTAGGCCACATTGTGAGCCTCCTGGGGGTTTCTGTGCGCGGAAAAGTGCTTCAAGATGGCCACCTTATAGGTGGACCACCTTGAATGGTTCTGGTCTTCCAGCCCCGCAAAGAAGCTGGAGTTCTCTGGAGAGAAAGTCCATTTGGCATAGACTAGGCAATTCTGGCTATTTTTGATGTTAAAAGAGTCCATCATCTGTTCATATAGCTCCAGATGCTCTCAGACAGAATATTTTGAATTTTTGTGATATAGGGTCATGAAATTCCTAATAGCCTTAATCTGCCTAATTGGGTCTTTCACCAGAGCTCTTTTTTGTTTATTGGCCTTCTTTTGCCGCTTCACCTGAGTCCATTCGCCCTCAGGCTCAGAGCTGCTACGGTTTGAGGTCCCCTAGTTCTCTTCTTGGTGCTCCCTGATTCTGTGAGCTTGTTTGTTGTTCTCAGAACGGCGGGCCTAGTTCCTTCTCCCCTGTTGTAACTTGGGCTCCCTGTGTCGCTCCCCTTGGACTCCCTCTTTCGCACAGGAGAGTGGTCTTCTGACTCCTTTCTGCTTCCAGGGTTGGTGGAGAATCCTCCCCACTGCCCTGATTGGGTGGAGGTTTTTAGAATGCTCTTTTGGGGCCTCAATTCACTCTCCTTTTGTTCTGTTTGTCCTTTGGTCCCTTTGTAAATGATGCTTCTGTAGGTCTAGCTCCTGGGTTTCTCCTCATAGGGGTCTTCATGATCAGATATATTGGCCATCATATTTTGGAATCTGTACAGGGACACCCGTTCATTAATCTCTGATGGGCGGTGGCCTGCCTGTTCAATCATGCTAAACCTACTAGGGTCTGGCTGCCTCATGATTCCCGGTTCTTGTGAGCCAGTGGGCATGAAGTTAGCAGTACCTGGGACATACAAGGCAGTAAATGGCTCTGAGGCCCTGGGTACAGAGGGCATCACACCGATAGGTCTGTTTTTAGGTTGCTCACTTCCTGACAGAGAGCATCTTTGTCTTGATACAGGGCACGCCTATGTTCATCCAGGTCATCCCGCTGTTGTTTGATAGCCCTTAATGTCTGGCGTTCTTGGTCATATTCTGTTTACAAGAGGAGTTCCTTGAGGATTAATTGATTATTCTCCTCTTTCAACTTTCTGATCTGATTTTGTAAAGTAATTATCTGCTCTGAGAAGTTGCTATTATATGTCACTTGTTTTAATTTTAGTTGACTCTTTCAGGGAATCAACCTTTTCCTGACACTCCACTTTTAATGCATCAAATTGGGCCTCTTTCTCTGAATTATTTTGTTGTTGTAGAGCCAAGTCCTCTTTCAGCTGTTTGATGTAGTTTTCCAATTCTACCTCAGTATCTTGGCTCTTTTGCAATATCTCTTCTACTAATTTTAGCTCAGTCTGGATTTGAGTTAAGAGCTCAGATTAGTTTTGCGCAAGAGTTCTATTTTCTTCATATTTTTCCTCCATAACCCCCATGTGGAGATATATGTAGGCAGTGAGTCGGACCATTTTAATGTGCTCCTCTTTAATACTCGAAAACATGTACAATTTGCTCAAGGCTTGATGTAACAGGCCACCGTCCCACCACACATCCATGTTCAAGAAGGTGACCTGTTGCATCATGCTGGACAGCCAGGCTTCCTGTTCCTGCTCCGCCCATTCCCCTCTAATGAATAGTTTATGCAGAAGATGCTGCCTAGCCATGTTTATCTCCACTGTGGTCAGTATTAAGGGTGTTCTTCCTTTATTAAATTATTTATATAAGGGTAAACCTGTATTCTGTTGCTTTTTGTATAGTTCAGGGTTGATTTCACTTTATTTTTTACACACAAGCCTGATACTTAGGGTCTACGTTTTGGGAAGGCGCTTTTACAGTGTAACACAGCTTTCTAACCACAAAGGTATTACTACCTTTCCTGGGTAAGCCTGCTGTGTTAAGCTGTCATGGGAGGAAACATTATCTCAATCCCTGCAATGAGCCCCCACTGTGTTAAGGATTTTAAAGATGCGGCCCACTCCAGACCAGAACTCTTTCTACTGGCCAGGAATGCGGCGCACATTAAAATTTCTTTTAAATTTATTACATTTAGATTCAGTTTTTGAGAAGGCAGCCAACCCCTCTCACACCCCCCTTGACATACACCCATGTCGCAATGGACCATGAACCAGGCCAGTGTGTAATAACAAAATATTTATTTATTTTAATTTAGAATAAAAATCAAACACATTCAATTGAGGGTAGCAATCACCAGTGTGGTGATAATTACACAGTAAAATGATAGGATACACTTAGTTTAACCTTCTAACATCAGATACACAATCCACAAATTGATGAAAGCAAGATTACTTTTTGGGTAGTATTTTCAAATGGCACCACAGTAAGCCATTCCACCTACAACACTCCCTCAAACCCCTGTTAACCAAGGTTTGTGTGGGTGGAGAGGAGTAGCGAGGAGTCAGGTATACTAGGCAAAAATCATAATGAAAATCCAGCCTACCACCCCTGAATGGGAGGCCAAAATCGGATTGAGCTCCCTTGAAAAATGAGCAAAGTGGCACTCGGAATTAGTGAATGATTATTTTACATGTGCGGTTGAAAGGATAAGCAAGATTGTGTGTGGCTGTATCAACGAAGTAAGAAAATGCACAAGCTACAAGGCAAGGAACTAAACAACGGGCATACAGTTTAAAAAACCGAAGTTAGAAGGAAAAACAGTTCAGCAAGAATCATACGTGGGAAAATTTCAATTTCTTAGTTTTCACGGGTTTAAAATAGGCAAACAACTTCAGAAATGAGCTAAACAGACAGAATCGGAAACTGGTTTTGTGAATGAGGTACACAGGCCCCTAACAGGTATGATACGAAGTGAAAGGATGACTCTGGATGGGTGACAGTGTGGGATTCTTGAAAGAAAAGGAGAAATCAGATTTTACACGGGGAACACTTTCACAGGCAACTCGGTTTTGTTAGAAAAAGGATTTATTTTACTGCGACTATATTTTAGTGGCTAGGTATTTAAAGAAAGACACAGTACACAAGGAAGTTACTTGGAAGGTTAACATATCCACACCGCGTTAATCTCTATGGGAAATGAATACAATTATTCAAAATAGTACTAAGGACTTACACAAGGACTGAAATGATTAGAAAAAATTGTGCTAACATATGAAAACTAACTCAGATTTTTCTAAGGACAGGATACACAGAGGCTTCTAACAATTTAAGAAGTTACTAGGATACGTATAGGATTTCTTATAGGGTTTCTTATAGGGTTTGACAAATGGCAAGGTAACACAGCAGAGGATGCAGCTTTTTGCTTACTGGGGAAGGGTTATACTTACAAGAAGCACTTGAATTGGGTAGTTTGGACAGCTAACCAGGTCTCTGGACAGTGGGACCAGGGTCTGGTCACTGCACATTAGCGGCTCTCCTGTAGGGACACAGCGAGGCAACCGGGGTCTGGTCTCAGTGGACAGCGGGTGCATCAGCTGGGAAAGGACAGGTCTGGTCACGGGGTCTCCCAAAGGGGTCCGCAGCCTTTCCTCCTTTCTCCCTAAATGATTGGGATTTTTGTAGGGTTTAGTTCTGGAGGTGATTCTGCCTGGATAGGAGGTACTGCATGGATCTGGATCAGCTACCCCTTGCCTGGCACTGGAGTCTTGAATCTTGCAGGGTGAATGTGGATTGTCTGGATCTCTGGATGTTGATTTGTGGAGGAATGATTCTTGAAGGTCTGATTTTTGAAGTCCTGCCTCTCCCTAAGCTTCCTCCTTTTATAAACCGGATGACATCAGAGGATTTTTACTATGTGGGCAGAACTAAGCTGGACATACCTCTAAGACCGGATAGGTCAGGCTGAGGATGTCAGTGCCACCCTGTAAGCAGATTGGACCCACGGAAGTGACATCAGTTTTAGTGTGGGTGTTTTTATGAGGTGCTTTGTTTAACCACAGCTACTTTTGCCAAAATCAGTTATGAAACAAAACCCTTATATTTATAAACGTCACCCTTAAAAAATTAGATGGGCAAATACCATATTTCACATGAGGTATACTGATTCAAACGCCAAGTCTGTACGATGCTGCTTTGCCCTTCTGGTACCTTTTCATAATTCTTATGGAAAATATTTCACCTAAAATTCTAAAAATGGATACACCCAAGCCTATTAATGTCGGGCATATTTTCATTTAACCTTCATAACTGTGTCATGCATGCTTTTTCCAGAAATGCCACTTTAATGCTGTTCGCATCTCCCACATGCTAGGATAATTCACATTGTCTCATTTTAATTGTGCAAAAATTACATTAAACCATCCTAATTTCACATTACTGTGTTTTCAGATTACTGAAATAAATGTCTTAATGGAACACGTTTTTTAAATCAAGCAGGCTGTCTTTGTTCCCAAAAGTGGCCAGTCTTTCCAGCCCCCCAGCCAAATGTCTTGCGCTGGTCAGTTTTGCCCTGAGGTTGCTATGACTCCCCTTTGATTCTAGGCAGTTGAAGCTGGGGAAAGGTGTCAAAGGAATTCACACTTCAGTGACAGGGCTGTCCATTGCCCCATGCTGCAATAATGCCGGTCAGTCTGACGGAGTCACCACTTCCCACACTTCTGGGCCTTGTAAAGGAATTTCCTTTCCCATGGGGCTGGTATATTAGAAGTGCCTGCCTTGCAAAACTGGTTTGATAACAATTCCTGGGCCTAACCCGGATGGTAAAGTTCTTTATGTTGGGAAAATAAAATACACAAGGTACAATTTACCTATATTTTGGCAGCTTTTCTTCCCAACATTTACAGTTTTGTTTCTGGGCATTTTACAGTATTATTTCCATTTAGCTTGTACAATGTCAATTCACTGCTTTGCAGAGCAGTGCAACACGGGTTCATTTTACTTTCCCTGTTCATTTACAAATGCGATTTTCCTTGCATCTTCATTCTGAACATTTCCATGGCTCTGGTCAATATCTTACACACAGGAATATGTTTGAGAAATGGGTTCTCTGAAACTGACACCAGTCAAAGGAGAGAGAGAAAGCTTCTCTTGAAATGTTGCGATGTGTTTCTTTGTTTTCACAGTAGATGCCAGCCGTACGAGCTGAAATGGACTTTCTCTGCTCTTCACAGATTTTACTTAATAAACAATGCAGTTCTGGGCAGGAAAGTCTTATTTGATGATGTTAAGCTGAAACATATGAACAGGGCTTTGTTGAATTAGAACAAAACTGTGTGAGGCTCGCAATGAAGGTAGCACCAGGGTCATGTTAAATGCAGATCATTTCTGAGTGCAGCATTGGGTTTTCAAATGACAAAAGCAGTGCAGCGTCATTCTTCATGTAATTTCTTTTCTTTGGAATGCCATGAAGAAAACAAAGTGCAGCCGTTCTTGGGGGTATGTTCCATCTCACCCCATATGTGCTCAGCAGATACAGGGCAGCAATTATTTCTGTAGCTGCTAAAATGCAGTTTAGTGATGCCAGAGAATATGTGCTCAGCAAACACAGTATATCCATGATTTCTTTGCAACTGCGAAATGCAGTTTCGTGATGCAGGGATTTCTGTTGGGCGGGTAAAGGTACCCCACACAACTGACCTCTCTTTATCTACACTGCCTACTAACAGAGCCCTCTTCAGCCCCCCCACTCATAGACGATGGAGAGGGTATTAACCTTTGCTGCTCTTCGCGAGAAACCTGAGGGTGGCTCACCCGCTAGTCCCAGGGGATCTGTCATTCCAATGGCCAGGACACAGCCATCGCTTTTGAATCCAGTTCCTGGGGTGGACCAGTGCGGGAAGATCACCTGGCTGGGGGGTCTTCGGGGAGTGGAAGTGGGGACACAGGACGGTAATAAATGGTATCTTCTTCCCTGTAACACCTTTTCCCCATCCTACCAGGTAGGAAATTTAGGAACTCAATCATCCCTCCTTTCCCAACACAAACACTTTCTCACAGACAGCTCACTGTGAAAAAAAATGGGCTAACACCCGAGCCGTATACCTGACATGTCCCAACACAATAGTCAGGCAGAGTCAGGCAATTACTGATCATTACACACACCTGACTTCCATCACACTTCCCCACATGGATAAAAGGCGGGGCATGAAAGCACACTCTGAGCAAGGCAAAGCACACGAGGAAACAGCTGTTCCCAGATGGCAGTATAATACAAGGAGAAAGACAGCAAGACTAGAGAGGGTTGCAAGGTGGGAAGTGCCCTTGACCTTTTCAGACCATTATTTCCATGAACCTTGCAAAGTAAGCAACCTAAGACCGGGAACTAAAGCTGAACAAACCGGCATTATGCATCAGAGCTACCCGGGGCTCTCCTGCGTCGATAACCAAGGTGGGGAGGAACAATTGCCACCATGGTACTGTCCTTGGCTTCTATAACAAAGCAGTGCCAGTAAAGGCAGCACAGCAAGTGAGTCGGATAAATTGATACCAACCCAGCCTGCGTTAGAACGAAGATCGCAAGCGGCAACATTGTATGAGCGAATATAATTGAAAACCAGACGAATTATGTAATTGAACTTTGGGAGTCCAAGCAAGATACAGTAGACGGAGTGGTCCGGCGCTATGTGGGTGCTCATTCAATGGTATCTGTTAGGTATCCAATTAATTGGCAACTGTAGAAAAGGAAATCTTGATATCGCATTGGTCCTGCAACGGGTCAAGCTAAATCCTGTGCACATTCGAAAGTCTTCAATAGTTGAATATGAATTGTAATTGGTACGAGCCCAGCGGAGGCTGATTAATTGTATAAGAGGAAGGGTCTGAGCCCGGCTGAGGGGATCCTGGGTGAACCGTGAGTCACCCGAAAATGAATATTCTCTAAACATTGTTCGAGGGGGATCTGAGCCCGGAAGAGGGTTATCCACAAAATAATAATAGTGATAAATGCACACTCCAGAGTAAATACAACCCACTAGGGAAATAGGCAATAGGCCAGGAGATAGCTTTGCAAGGATAAAAAGATGTACTCATACAAAATACAAATGCCAGCAAAGAACCCTGCTGCTCTAGATTGATCTGCTCTACATCATCAAACATGAGGTTATAAGCACAAAAAGCATCATCACCATAAATTACATTTTGGCGCTCCTGATTGGGGGCACCCTACAAATGGGCTTGCTACATAGGCGATGCCAAGCAGTAACTGGCTGGTTCTTCTGCGTCCATCTGGCTCCATGTGGGTCAGCAGGGCTCATCCTTGTGGTGAAGGTCAGGGCAGACATACAACACAATGTTTCCTAGCTAAACTAAACAACTAAGACGGACTATTCATTCATTATGGCAGGCACAAGAAAGGGGTGCCAAGGAGAGGGGAGGATAAGATACAGTCATGGTGACACATACATTCAGGGCTCCATTGATACCACAGTCATGCAACTAATGTCTCCCCTCTGGGGATTGATCTTTGATATACCCTTCCCGGTATCTCGTGTTACTCGGGACGTCTGTTGCTGTTAGGGAAATATACAGTCATGTGGGCTTTAGATCTTGGGTGGGTACTTTATGGAGGTTAGGCCCTGGGAGTAGGGGGCTTATCAGAGAGCCAGGGGAGTGGGGGTCAAGTTAGTGACGTGTGGCTGGCACCAGACTGCTGGGTGGGGATCAGAGGCTCGATGGCAGTTTAGTGGAGATGAATAGGCAAATCCCGGAGCCTGGTATTGTCTCACGCTCTGTGTCGGGCACATTCCTGAAGGCGATACTGAGTATTTGCAACACTGGAGGGACAAGAGGAAAATTGACTTCCATGGGAACAAGGCTCCAGCGGACCCGCATGCTGTGTAGAAATTGGGCTATTTGAACGAGTAACGTGAGCAGCATGGGTATGTGGTCTGTCTCGTTTGGGGCCTATTACAAAATGGCATTGTGGAGTGTGAGCATTTCTAGTGTTAAACAACCGCTTCTGTGCACTATGAGATTTCTACATGGTGCCTGGTGATGTAGACTGTTCCCCCCTTGTAAGTTATATGGCCTTGTACGGGTTTCGCCTTAGGTTGAAGCGCCTAGGAGGGTGGAATAGGCTCATTTCCATCCCAACAATATGAAAGGGATCTGAGCTGGGCTGAGGGGCATCCAGGGTGAATTAATCGAAGTGAACACTTATAAAAAATAAAAGAAATTTGTGTTTTTGTACGTCTGGCCCTCTGAAGCAAGAGACTTTTGAGAGGTAAAGAGACATGTACCACGAAGGCCCTGATGTTGGTAATGGAACTGTATCCTTGTGCTGAAGAAGCCAGAGTGTGTACTTTGCTCGAGTGAACCACATTGTCCCGTGCTGAAATCGTGGGGAAGGGAGGTCAACAGCCTGATCATCCTGACATATCACTTTGTGAACACTTCTTGCTTTTTCATGAACACAACCCCACATGTAGTCTAATTAGCGGTAATAATTGGCAATAGGTTTTTTAATGTAGGCCCTTTTATTTTGATGAGACTCCACTAGGACTGCATTATTATTATTTGATGGTCATAGTTTGCTCCCATCTGTAGATTTAGGGTTAGATAGGCGTTTATCACACCTTTGTTGAAGTTCAATAAACACCCTTGAGCTGTGGTCTTACTGTTGATACTATGAGGACCCTGAAGGTGTCTCACCCGCTAGTCACCGGGGATCTGTCATCCATGGGGCCAGGACACAGCGTTTGCTTTCAGATCTAGTTCCTGGGGGTGGACCAGTGCGGGAGAATCACCTGGATGAATGGTCCTTGGGGAGTAGAAGTGGGACACTGGAGAGTGAGACACAGTGTCCCCTTCCCTATAACAGCTTTTCCCCATCCTACCAAGTAGTATATCTAGGAACAAAACCCCCCTACCTTTCCCAACACAAACACTTTCTCATGGACAGCCCTCTGTGAGCGACAACAGACTAACAACAGAGCCATATACCTGACATGTCCCAACACCATGGTCAGGCAAGGTCAGGCAATTACGGATTATTACACACACCTGACTTCCATCCCACTTCCCCACATGGATAAAAGGCGGAGCATGAAAGCAAACTCTGGTTGAGGCAAAACACATGCGTACACAGCAGTTCCAAGATGGCAGTTTAATACAAGGAGAAAGATGGCAAGACCAGAGAGGGTCGCAAGGAGGAGTACCCTTGACCTCTAAAGACCATTATTTTTGTGAGCCTTGAAAGTAAGAAACAGAAGACTAAACCTCCACAGTGTGTCTGAGGTACTCGGGGCCCACCCGCGTCGATAACCCAGGCGGGGAGGAGCGATTGTCACGGTGGTACTGTCCTTAGCTCCTCCAAAAAAAGTGACATCAGGAAAGACAACACAGCCGGTGAGTCAGAGAGACTGATACCAAACCAGCTTGTGTTTTGAACCAAGATTACAAGCTGCAACTTTGTATAAAGAGAACAGTGTGTGAGGCGTTTGCGATGAGCGACGCAAATATAATTGAAAACCAACAGGAGTAATTGAACTTTGGGAGGCCAAGAAAAGCTACCATACACAGAGTGGTCCATGTGGGTGCTCATTCGAAAGTCTCTGTTAGGTATCCAACTTACGCTGAGTGTGAGAAAAAGGAATATTGAGATTGAAGTAGTCATGCAACTGGTCAAGCTAAACCCTATGCGCATTCGAAAGTCTTTGATAGTTTAATGTACATTGCAATTGGTCTGAGCCCAGCTGAGGGAGACTAATTGAGTGGCATCTGAGCCCGGCTCACTGGGATCCGGGGTGAACCATGAGTCACCCGAGAAAGAACTCTCTGACATTGGTGTGAAAGGGATCTGAGCCCGGCTGAGGGGGATCCAACCTGAAACTTTTGATTTAAAAAGGGTCTGAGCCCAGCTGAGGGGGATCCAGGGGGAACAACCTACTTGAATACAGGTAAAAGGAAAATAACGTTTACTTATTGTTTTTGTACAGCAGGCCCTCTGAGTCAACAGACTTGCAAGAAGTAAAGAGACTTGGACACAAAGTGTCCTAAACTGTGGAAATGTAATTGTATCCTCGTGCCACAGAAGCCAGAGTGGGTGCTTTGCTCGAGTGACCCGCCTTGCCTTGCTGAAAACGTTGGGAAGGGAGGCCAACGGCCCGAGCATCCTGACATTTCATTTTGTGAACACTTCTTTCTTTTTCATGAACATTACCCCCACATTATTTGTAAATTAGTGGTAAAGATTGGCAATTGTTTTTTTTTTATAGTAGAGACTTTTTAGATTTCCAATTAATGTATCATGTGAATATATTTTATTAGAATGCAATTTTAGATATGCCAGTGACATCTTAGAATACAAAGCGGCAATGTTATTTGTGAAACTATATTCCCTGTATAATAACACATTTATAGTATCCCTGATGAATCTTTTCAATAAGACTGAGAATTTTTGTAAGTTCCTAACTATTTATAATATATGTATGATATATAGGAAGGGGGCTAAAGAGAATATGCTAAGTTGGATGAATGTACCACAGGTAAAAGTAAAAAGGCTTCTGAAAATGGTGATATATACTCAAGCAAAAGAGCGAGATTATGATACATGTAGCATCTCTAGCTACGGGTGGGCTATTACTCGAAAATTGGTCAATAGATAGAGGAATACCAAATTATCAAAAAGCGTTTCCCCACCCCATGATAGTGAGACTGTATCTACTTTTTAAATTTAACAAAGGTGATACGATGGAAGTTCTGGGAGCTAGACTCCGAATTACAAGAGAGCTGAGGCTATGTCGACTATGTGGTAATGAAAAGATTGAAACAAATAAACATCTGATGAGTAACTGTGAAAGCCTTAACCACTTGAGAATGAACTATCTCAAGCGATATGATGACTCATATAAGATAGAACATTTTGAGATAATATGGCAGAAGCTCCTGGATGGCAATGATATTAACCTTATATATCATATGATGAAATTTTTGTAACTAATTTTATCCATATTAAGAGAATTGTCAGCTGGTATTTTATTCTAAAAGGTGATTTATAAACTGTTTTAGATAGTTTGTGATTGTTTAAAAACATTTTTTTTAATGAAAATGTATATGAATTTCTGTGTAATATGTAAAGCCAGTGATGGCTGAGTACATATTTAATAAAATTGAAATTATAGTAGAGACAAGACTCCACTAGGACTTGTGAGGAACTCGTGGTGACAACAAGTAAGACAGACACAAGTGATCACAGTTCAAGGGTGTTTATTGAACAATGAATGATGTGTGCTTGTTGGAAAAATATCTAATGTAAACCTAAATCTAAGATGGGAGTAAGAGTTGACCATCAAATAAAAATAAAGCAGTGCTAGTGGCGTTGTGGCAAAATAAAAAGGGCCTATGTAAAGAAACCTACTCCCAAACCTCACAACTAATACAAAAAGCGTGTGTGGGATTGTTTTTAAGAAAAGAAAGAAGTGTTCTCAAATATATGTGAGAATGCGGTAGCCTGGGCTGGAGGACTGGGCAAGATGGGATCTTGGAGCACAGTACAGTCTCTGGCTTTTCCATCACGAGATGACCGTTCCAATGGCTGTTCTCTGGACCCTTGATGGTCAAATATTGTTTCCCTAGAAAGTCTCTTGCCTTTAGGGCCTGATGTATTCCATTAACAAGAACAAAAGTTCCTTTAACGAAAATGAAAGTTCGCTAGGGTGATAATGATTCACACCTGGGGCCCTCTCTTCTGGGTGCTGACCCTTTTCAATTGTAATCCACAGTTCATGTAGGGTGATGTCTCACCCCTGGGTCCCCCTCTTCTGGGCGCTCACCCTTCACGTATCATATTTCTTAATATGTATATCAGTTCTTTTCTCCCTTAGTCAGGCACGGACCTCTCTTGACTGTCAGCACTCAGGTGATGGCTTTTCCTTGGCCAGGCTCAGACCTCTTTTGTCTGCTGGTACATGGGTGATACCTTCATCGCTGGATCTCCATCTGCTGATCTTGGACCCTTCTCAATTCTTAGCCTCCCTTCACTGCGTTTACTATGGCTCTCAATCAAGGTGATAGTAGCTCACCCCTGGGTCCCCCTCTTCTGGGCGCTGACCCCTTCTCTACTTTCAATGTTCTCTTTTTACAGAATTCAACAGTTTCGGGATTCACTTCCCTTTTCTTTCACAGTGCTTGTAGATCAAAGTCTTTCGATTGTACTGGGATTTTGATCCTCTGTATGACCACTTTGACCTATTTTGCTGGCCCTCCTGCTGCCTGCTGGTATCTGTAGTTTGTCTCATATTGGGCTTGACTAGAGTCTCTTGAGTTAACACCCACATGGTGCAGGTTTCCCTCTGCAGCTGGTCTTTGGTTCAAAGCTTGCCACTTTGTGTTTCTCACTCAACACAGCCCGGTTCTTTTTGGTTCTCCCCTCGACTCACCGGCTGTGATGAACAGCTAGGCTTTTGGCTTCTCTGGAGTCAAGGCCGGTACCATGGGCGCGGGAGCTTCCCACACTCCTGCTTGTCGGCATAGGCTTGCCCTGTGTACAGTTGACATCTGCTGCAGGACACTTGTGCTATTGTTCGCGGGTTTAGGCTCTCTTCCATGAAGGATCCGCGGGCCTGGGGCAAAATGGGCAATGTCACTTCTCTCTTCGCCAGCCTCTTGATTCTCGCCGCCTTTCTCCTTACCTTGAACAGCTGCGTGGAGACATCTCGTTGTGCTGTCTGCTGTACTCACCTTGCTCGTACTGTGCTCTCTGGCTCCACCTTTTACCCCTGTGAGGGAGAGAAAGGGCCATCAGGTTTGTGTGATTCTGATCAATTGCCTGACTTTGCCTGACCCTTGTATTGGGACATGTCAAGTGAACGGCTCTGTTGTCCTTTGTGTTGTGTGAAAGTCTTAGTGTTGGAAGGGGAAGGGGGTAGTGGCTTGGAATGTCCTCCATAAGAGAATGGGGATAAGATGTAAAAAGAAGGGGGATACCATTTCTCACCCGTCAGTGTCCCACTCCCACTTCCCGAGAACCCCCCATCGAGGGGATCCTCCCTCATTGGTCCACCCCCAGCAACTGGAACCAATAGCGATGGACATGTCCTAGCCATCTGGATGACAGATCCCCGAGATTTAGATAGGGAGACACCTTCAGGTTTCTCACAGAATGCATTATTGTTTTTTGATGGCCGTAGCTTGCTGCCATGTGTAGATTTATGTTTAAATAGGCGTTTATCATACCCTTGCGAAAATTCAATAAACAACCTTGAACTGTGGTCACTTGTGTCAGTCTTACTATTGCCAGCATGCGTTCCTTACAATACCATGCATTCCTTACAGAGGTAACGAGGCCTCTCCTGTGTCGAAAATCAAGACGGGGAGAATCGTTTGCCCCCGCAGTACTGTCCTTGGCTCCTACAACAAAGCAGCACCAGTGAAGTCAGCACAGCCGGTGAGCAGGGGAGACTGATACCAGACCGGTCTGTGTTGAAGCCAAGGTTGCAAGCAGCAACACTGTATAGAGAACACTGAAGAGAACAGTATATGAAGCGTATGTGGCAAGTGACGCAAATATAATTAAAAAAGCAGATGAGTGACTGAATTTTGAAGCTAAGATATGATACCGTAGACAGAGTGGTCCGACATCATGGTGGTGCTGTGAGAAACCTGAAGGTGTCTCACTTACTAGTCCCCAGGAATCTATAATCCAGGTGGCCAGGACACGGCCATCGCTATTGGATCAAGTTGCTGGGGCTGGACTAGTGAGGGAGGATCACATGGATGGGGGTGCTAGGGAAGCGGAAGTGGGACACCAAAGGGTGAGACACAGTATTCCCCTTCTTATAACACCTTTTCCCAATCCTACCACGTAGGATAATCAAACACTCTACCTCGCCATTTTCCGACACAAACACTTTCGCACAACATGAAAGACAACGGACTAACACCAGAGCCGTTTACCAGACATGTCCCAACACAAGGATCAGGCAAAGCCAGGCCATTGACCAGACTCGCACACACCTGACAGCCCTTTCCCTTCCCCACAGGGATAAAAGATGGAGCATGAGAGCACACAACAAGCAACGCAGACCGCACAACGAGACAGCTATCCAAAAACAGCAGTTCAAGAGGAGGAGAACGGCGGCGAGAATCGAGAGGGTTACAAGGGGAGAAGCAACCTTGCACTTTCCGACCCAGACCAGCGAAGCCTCCACACAAGGAATCGTAAGACTGCAAACAATAGCTAGCATGTGTTGCAGCAGATGTAAACGGTACACAGAGCATGACTACGCTGATTAGCAGGACAGAGAGAGACGATGCTTGCGACCATGGTACCATCCTTGACTCCAGAACCAAGAACGCCAAGTGGTTCAGCACAGCCGGTGAGTCAAGGGGAGAGCTGATATGAAACCGAACTGTGTTGAACGAAAGTCGCAAAGTGGCAAATTAAGGGAAGTTCAAAGAACTGATAACTTTAAAAGGAAAACCAGCTGCAGAGGAGTCCGGCACCACGTGGGTGCTTACTCAAGAGACTCTGGTTGATCCCACATTTGTTGAAACTACTGATACCAGAAGGCGTTGGGAGAGCCGCAAGGAAAAGGTCAAAGTGGTCACACAGGGGTCCAGCAAAATCCTCTGTGCAGTTGAAAGTCTTTGACCAACAAACCATTGGAAAGCTAAGGGAGATGAATCCCGCTTAGTGAGAAAGGGGAAGGAACTGTGTGGTTGGCAAGAGTGAACCTGACAGAGCGGTGATGACAGGAAGGGGCAAAGCATTATGCCCTAAATAACATTGTGATGACAAGAGTGAACTGAATGTAGGGATGTCCACAGTGTATTGTTTAAAAAGACATTAAGACTTCTGAATGTAACAGGTGAAAGTATTTTGTGAAAAGCTGCAGTGAACCCGACGGGGGGAGGCAAACATTCCAAAAGGGTCTGACCCTGGAAGAGTGGGACCGAGGGCTGAAAAGCCATCACCCACCGACACGTGAACAGCAGAGAAAGTCTTTTGAATATAAGTCGCAGAGAACGCGAAGGAGGGAAGCTGATATTCAAGAGGGGTCTGAGCCCTGAAGTGGGGGACGCAGGGGTGAAGACTCATCACCCCAAGTGCAATCCAAAAGGAACTTTTGTTTGTTATTTAGAGCATACCAGGCCCTCGGAAGCAAGATACTTCAATATGTTTTTTAGTATTGGCCCTTTTCTTTGACAAGACGCCACTAGGACTGCCTTATTGTTATTATTTGATGGTTGTAGCTTGCTCCCATCTTAGATTTAGGTTTAGATTAGGCATTTTTCCAACCTGCATATACAGTTTATTAAACACCCTTGAACTGTGAACACTTGTGTCTGTCATTACTGTTGACACCATGAGTTTCTTACAGTGCTCATTCGAAATGTCTCTGCTAGATATCCAACTGAAAGGTGGCAAATGTTAAAAGGAATGGAATTGTGAAATTGAAGTGGTACTGCAACACGTCAAGCCAAACCCTGTGCAAATTCAAAAGTCTTCGATAGTTGATATTAATTGAAATTGGTCCGAGCCTGGCCGAGAGAGACTAATTATGTTAAAAGCGATCTGAGCCAGGCTGAGTGGGGTCCAGGGTGAACTGTGAGTCACCCGAAAAGAAATATCCTAAGAACATTGTGTCAAGAGGATCTGAACCCGGATGAGGGGGATCCAAGATGACGACTATTGTGATAAAGGGATCTGAGCCCGGCTGAAGAGGGCCCAGGGTGAATAGTGAATCACCTAAATTGAATACCTGTGCAAATCTGAAAGTGGGAAAGAACTTATTGTTTATTTGGTTGCATCAGGCCATCTGAATGACTTTGAAAAGCAAAGAGACTTGAGCATAAAAGCCCCTAAGGCTAATGCTTGAACTGCATCCTCATGCTAAAGAAGCCAGAGACTATGCTGCGCTCGAGTGAATCACCCTGTCCCATGCTGAAAACGTGGGGAGGGGAGGCCAACGACCTGAACATCCTGACATATCATTTTGTGAATACTTCTTTCTTTTTCGTAACACTATTTCTATTTGGAAGTAAGGATTGGCAATAGGTTTATTAGTATAGGCCCTTTTATTTGGACAAGACACCATCCGGACTGCGTTATTATTATTTGATGGTCAGAGCTTGCTCCCATCTGTAGATTTAGGATTTGATAGGCGTTTATCAAACCCTTTTTTGAAGTTCAATAAACACTATGAACTGTGGTCACTTGTGCCTGTCTTACTGTTGATACCATGCCTTCCCTACAGTACAAATGGGTTGCGGTTACATGAATACTCGCTGTGGAGAAATGGCCTGGGCCAATTTGTGGTTCTTAAGGTATTAGTTTCCCATCTAGTGAGATTGGAGCATGGAGCAGCACACGTGTTTCAGGATGGAATGATGATGATGCTGAACCACTTCCGGTTTACGCCTGATTTCACTAAAATGATTCAATAATGTTTGTATGCAGAACCATGTAGGCAAGATAGTCCCATCTAGGCAGGGAGCACACGTTCCTTCGTATGGTCCATTTGAAGGGCTCAAGATACATTTCATGCAACTGCTGTGGTGCAATAATTGACAATATCTACTCGTTATTGTGGATGTGTTTTCTGTATGGGTGGAGCTTACCCATGTAGGAGGGCAGACGCAATCACGGTAGTCAAAATCATGATAAAGGATTTTATCCCCAGATTTGGTGTGCCCATTTTTATTAACAGTGACCCAAGAACACAGTTTTCAAAAATAATTATAATTGGTTATTTATAACGTGCTTAATACCCAGAGGTTTCTGAGCGCGGACCCAGGGTTATGAACCTGTGTTGCTCCATGTCGTCTTGCTTCCAAAGCAAGCACGTTGCCCCTGAACTATCCTCACGAGCCAAATTTATGAATAATGTTATGAAGACTCTATTTTCTACTCTAGAAATACAGCATAATTTACATTACCTGCACCACCCCCAGTCAGAGGAGGCAGTAAGGGGAAGGAATGGTGTTTTGAAAAATAAATTGGCAAAATGATATCAGGAGACAGGATTGAAGTAGCCAGAAGCCCTTCCGTTGGTGTTGTTCAGTATGAGATGCACGAGAAATAAATTGGAGCTTAGCCTTTATGGACGACCAATGCGATTGCCTGTATCCCCTCCGGTAAGAGCTGTGTCTAGCAACTTGCATCTGTGTGATGAAAATATATTGGAATATGTAAAGGTCCACCAGTGAGAGTCAACTGTAACCACCTGGTGGAAGGGGCCCTTTGTTTTTCTCTTGATCTCTAATGTAGCTGTGAATGTGCAGGGGCCCCTGACTTGGGGTACATGTCGCCCACTGCAAACAGGCAGTAGCCCTGGCAGAATGAAGTATCTGTTACGTTTTATTGCCTAATGCTAACCTACTGCCTTTTGGCTTTTACGATAACTAACGCTGTAGGCGCAGAATTAGCAGTGACAAGTAACCTTACTAATCTACTTACTACTGCTGATATGTGAAGGTGGCCTTGGTATAAGAAAAATTGTATAGCTCTCTGGCAGGGAGGAAACTGTGGTTGTGGAGAAGCATGGGAGTGTGGAGTAGATTTGTGGTTAGGATGTATCCCAAGCCAGCTGAATGCCCTTATGAAATAGTCCCGTATCCTTGTGAAGCATTTCCAAATTTGATAAGTGATGAAGACTACCTCCAAGCTTTGAACACAGAGACAGAAGCTCAGCCGATAACAACACTGTCTAATGTTAGAAATAGTACTGAATCTGTAGTAGTGAAAAACATAACAATGTCTGAATCGTCTGTGCAATACCCAGAACCTTTCCACATAACAGATCTCATGCATTACTGTTACTCTTTCCTTTTCACTAGGAACATAAATCAGACAATCTCCCTGCTCATTTATTGGTACTCGCAGGTGCCCGGTTCTACAATGGTGACTGGTTGTAGACAGATTCGTGGTAATGTAAATGGGACTTCGAACATGGTGAACTGGCCATGTGAAATTGAGGATTTAAGTGCGATATTAGTGAAGAGCCCAGGGTGGCCAAGATATTTAGAATATTACTTGTTGACAATACTAGACTAGGGATGAAACTATCATGGAGAAGGTTTGTTCCAACTCTCCCTGCTTATTGTCATTTTTCGTGAAATTTAGGTAATAGAACATGTACTATGATCCAGCATTTGAGGTCAGTATACAATCAGAAGTTGAGGTACAATACAGTCTTGAAGTTAGATAGAAAAGGACATTGATATTTAGTGCTGAATGCAACCGTAGCCACAGTCAGGTTTACTGCTCCATTGTCTGCTTTCCAGGTCACTACTCACTTTCCTAATTGCTTTGGGAGCTGGGATTAGACTGCAGCAGCAGAAAGTGGAGATGTTGTGATGTTGACAAGGAAGGGAAGTAGTAGATGAGATATGGAATGGGTCAAATATTGCACTTGCAGCTTGGGGAATCTATAAATGGACAAATATGGATGGCTACCTGGATGGACCATTTTGTATTGTATTGTATATAACTTATTAAGCGCAATATATGCCAGAAGGCACCTTGGCGCTCATTGCAGAACAGTTCAAAAGTTCCCTGTTATTCTAGAACAGATGAGCCTTCAGAGCTTTACGAAAGGGAGAATGAGCAACTTTGGCTCTAAAAGTAAGAGGAAGGGAATTCCAAAGACCTGATGCAGCAAGCAAGATAGAGCACCCAACAATTCGGCAATACCAAACCGAGGGGATTGACAGAAGACAAGCCCCAGCTGAGCGCAAGGCACGGCAGGATACATAAGGGCGACATTTTGCACAAGATGTTCTGCTCATAGCCCATTGAAGGCCTGGTAGACCAGGCAAAGAGCCAGTGGAGCCCTCGAAGGACAGGGGAAATAAGCTAGCAATGTGGTATGGAGGTGGCCAGACGGGCGACAGATTTCTGCAGAACTTGAAAGCGTTGCAGTCCATAAGCAGTCTGGGCAAGAAAAAGAGAGTTGCAGTAGTCAATCACAGAGATAACCAAAGCAGAGACTACTGGTGCCGGAAGATGTGTCGGAATAAAAGGAAGAACCTGATGGAGAAGTTTCAGTTGTAAATAGCCCCGTTGACAGACAAAGATCACCTGAGGTTTCATAGAAAGGATGACTTAAGCTTCACTCCAAGATCTTTAACAACCGAAACCAGCATAGGAAAGAAGCCTAGAGAGGCAGGCCAGAAATCAGCAGTTCAAAAAGAAGACGCAGAAGGGGACCTACCAACAAGACCTCGTTTTTTTCACCTTTCAACTTGAGCCAGTTGTTCTGCATCCATACACCCACTGCTTCCATAAAGGCACGAAACCTGTCCGCCGACTCAGGAATGGAAAGGTCCAGATGAACCAGGATTTGCGTGTCCTCAGCATACGAGTAACAGAGGAAGCCATGGAAGAAGATGAGTTTGGCCAGAGGTTGAACATAGATGTTAAAAAGAACCGGGGAGATAGCAGACCCGTGATGAACACCACAGGTGAGCAGACAAAAAAGGCAGAAGACACAGAATTTGGCAGCGGTCTAAGAGAAAAGAAGAGAATCATGCCAGGACAGTCCCTGAGAGGCCGGCCCTTGCCAGGCCCCACAGAAGGACCCCATGATCGATAGTATCAAAGGTGGTTGACAGATCCAGTAAAACAAGAGCAATGACGCTGCCTGCATCACAGGGTTCGAGCTAGGTCGTCCATGACAGAGACCAGGACACTCTCAGTACCACACCCTAGATGGTAGCGAGACTGCGAAGAATGGGAAAAAAGAGGAATCCACAGGAAAGGTGGTAAGAAAAAGACAGACCAAAGATTCCAAAAACTTCATAGAAAAAGTAGGAAGAGGGATTGGGCTAAAGAACCAGGGGGTCAAGAGGCGGCTTTTTAAGCAGTGGAGTAACAACTGCATGCTACAAAGGGGTAAGGATCACCCCACTAGAAAAATATGTTTTGACAGCTTCTGTCAGTAGAGGGATAACCTGGGACAGAATATCCTTGATTATGCGTAGAGCAATACGGTCCAGAGGGGAGGAAGATTTAAGTTTCATGGTCGCACTAGCAACCTCCGCTGCAGACAAAACAGGAAACAGAGACCAAGATGCCACCGGAGGTGATTCCATCAGGAGTAGAGGGTGAACAGATGGTACAGGGGAGGAGGAACTCATGTTCAGCAGAATGCTGGTAATTTTGTCCACAAATAAATGGGCCAAAGAATCACAGAGGTACTGCAAGGGAGAGACTTGGACTGACGCAGTCACAGAGAGATTGGGAACATATTTTAAAAAGCTCTCTAGGTTGGTTAGAGGATGATGCAAGAAGAGCTGCATTGTATGAATGCTTTACACTAATGATAGCTTCATGGTACTGTGAAGCCACCAGAGTCAGCACCAATTTAGCCATAGGGGAGTAGGAAATCCTCCACTTACATTCCAGCTGTCTGCAACTCAGCCGAAGCGCCCGAAGCTCGTTGGTTAACCACCACTGGGATGGGCGGACCGGCTGCCTAGATTTTTTAAATCCAGATCCACAGAGAAAGGCTTAACATATTGGGAACAGATCTGAGTGGCAATATCGGCTATTAGGATAGACTGCCAGCTACGGCGAAAAACTGTGTGGTGCTGGAGAGGCGCTTCGAAGCCCCAATATCCCACATAAAAGGAACAACCAAATGATCAGCGCAGATAAATTTGAAATCTGGAAATATGGTAATCGCAGTGCCAGGTGAAAAGATGAGATAAAAGGTATTACCAAGGTGATGCGTGGGGTCAGTAACCAAATGGGCAAGGGAGAGCAATTTCATAGAAGATATAAACCTTTGGACTTTGATGTCACGCCCCCATAATTTGCCTTCAAAATTGAAATCCCCCAAGATGAATGTCAGCTGCAAAATCAATAAAGGCGTAAAAAAGGAGGGATCATAGCCCAGAGGACGATGAACAACCATAATATGGATCCAAAAAGTTGTTGAGATGGAAAAATGTGGTAGCATAGCCTCCATTTTGATTTGGTGGGTAATGGTAAGCAACGAGCCTGTATAAAGAGCTGAAGGCTATAGCAATACCGCCTCCTGTTTGGGGGTGGGGGAGTGGTCAAGATGCATCATTTTAAAGCTGGTCGGCAGCATATGCAGTCAGCACTGGGCTAGAGGCCTTACTGAGTCACCTTCTCATGTCACCCAACTCAAGCCTTCTGCCTTTTGCCTTTCCATTCCGCTCTATTACTGCTTCGCTTGCTTTCGCTCTTTGTTTTCTTGCGGCCATCGCCACATTGCCTGCAGCCTCCAGCTAGCCTTCTGCCTCTGCTCTCTCATACTCCTGCCATTCCGCCCCTCCAGCCTTCCGACTTCAATACTGCATTGATCTTTGGAACTCTTCTTTCATTGCTGGACATTCTATCTTTTTGGCAATTCCATCGCCGTCCATACTTTTGCCCTGATCTTCACGATGTGACCTTGTTTACTGGAAATGCCATTCAAATCCCAGATCTAAAATAAGGAACCCCATTCCAAGAAGGCTTTTCTGCCTTTGTGGCTTTTCCTCTTATACTGATCTGTCTCCTTGACAGCCCCCCTGGTCCTGACTGTGGTAATTACCGGTCGGGCAAGGTGGCTGCTGACACAAGCGCCGCAAGTGCAGCAGGTACAGCAGCAAGAGCAAGTGCAAATGAATCCACCACAAGGGCAGTCGCAACAAGCCCCCGGGCAGTCACAACAAGCCCCCATGCAGAGACAGCAGTATGCAAAAACAGTTTTGTTTAGTTTAGTTTAGTTCATTTGCTTATATAGTGCGCCTAACCAAAGGGTATTGGGCGCTTTTGCTAGAATTTGCAACATGTTGTTACATAATAATAAAGAGTTATAATACACAACATTACGGGTGCATGAGATACAAAAAATCAATGGAAAATACAAAAATACGAAAATACAAGATACATTTGTAGGCAGCTCTCTATAGTTACAGTTCTGTGTCAGGTTATGCTCAGCAGAGCAATGAGATACAGTTATATTCAATATGCTAAATAGATGAGGGTGGGGGTCTTCAATGTCTACCGTGTTACAATGGATGTTGAGCGAAGAGCCAGGCTTTCACTCTGGATCTAAACGACCAGAAGGAGGGTTCCGCTCTGATGGCTGGGAGGAGAGTGTTCCAGCATTTGGCAGCTAACACAGGGAAGCTGGAACCACCTGCGGTTTTCAGTTTGTATTTCGGGATGTTAAGGGAGTTGAGATAGAAGGATCTGATGGGTCTGTCCAAGTGGATCCTTGAGAATTTGTATAACGAGTATGTTGGGGCCGTGTTTGAGAGGCATTTGTGTGTGATGACTAGCATACGTAATGTGATTCTGTCACACACTGGTAGCCAATGTATGTCCCGTCTGATGGCTGAAATATGACTAGATAGGGGGATATTCAGGGCCGATCTAAGGGTGTTATTCTGTAGAACTTGTGATCTATTTAGGTTCAGTGCCGAGGAACCTAGGAATAGGGTATTAAAGTAGTCCAGTTTCGAGAGAGTCAGTGCTCTAGCAAGTGTAATGCAGCTGTTGGTTGATAAGTAAGGTTTGCAGGCATGTATGAGTTTGTTGGTACATGCTGTGGCTGAGGCTGTAGTATTAACTTTTTTTTTGATTGATAGAGTGGAATCTAAATAAACCCCTAGCATTTTGACCTCATTGGCAACTTTGATGATGTTCCCATCAAAGTTAAAGGTTTTATACCGATTGTCCAGATTGTTTAGACGAGCTTTTGATCCGAAGATCAGGACAAGTGCTGACACCCAGAATAGGAGGTGTCACTGTGGTAGGAAGAAATCCTTTCACATGGACAGGGATCAGCTTGTACCCACAATAGGACAGCTCACAGTGTGACTTGATGGGTTCAGTACTATCTGTGACACCAGACCCCCAAGAGGAACCATGGGTCGATGTGACGATAGGAGGCAAATCGTTTTATTTTCTAGTAGATACTGGGGCTGCTCGTTCATGTATACGAGAGGGAAAATATCCAATGTTGGGAATTTCCATGAATACTCAAGGGTTCTCTGGAGCTACGAGTTGAGTTCCTTTTACTGGTGAATTACCACTCTCTATAGGAGAGTGTGACATGTCTGTTCCTTTGTTATATTCACAACAGACACTGGTTAACATCTTGGGAACAGATTTAATGACGAATCTTAACATGACAATTTCATTCACTGATCAGGGAATAGTGTGATCCACACCAGGAATACACTATTTAAACATGGGCAAATGTATACTGGCATTCACAGGGCAAGTGGCTCTGTGAGGTGTTCCAATAGATACATAGGCCCTCATTACAACACCGGCGCTAAAGCATGGCGCTATTAGCACCATGGTTGGTGCCGGTGTTGTAACGGGTCCGCCATGGTTCAATGGGGAATTACCACCCCATTCCAAGGTTGGTGGGGCGGTAATTCCCCATTGAACCATGGCCCTTCCCCATTCCCATTTTCGCCCCATAGGGCTCTATGGGAATGGTGAAGGCGCTAAGTACGGTACCGCAAATTGCGGTACCGTACTTTGCACCAAGGTCCCTTTGCGGGTCCCTACTTTAACGGCTGGTGTAGACCAGCCGTTAAGGTCGGGTCCCGCAAAGGGAACTCGTAATCAGGCGCTAATGGGTTAACAGCGCTGCAGCCTTTTATGGCGCCGTTAACCCATTAGCGCCAGGGTCGTAATGAGGCCCATAGGTTTTTCTATATGGAGTGAGCATTCTACTGAAATGGCTACCTGGTTTAGTGGGAAAAAGTGTGAGGATACCTGATGAGTTTTTGTTTAGACCACAAATACCTATGGACGAAGAGGTGAACAGACTATCCCTATAGATTTGGAAGTAGCCATAGTACGAAGGGAACTGGCAATGCTTGAAGGAGTAGACGATGAGGGTAGACCATGAAGGATAGTAATAGCTCTCGAAGAAGGGTAAAGATTGACTGACATAACTGATGACGACATGTTTAGAGAAGACCAAACAGATGACGAAGTGGTGTTCTTTATGAGAATCACATACCGGATAAGACTAGAGAAGAGGGAAGTCCCACAGCGAATGGCGATAATGCAGCAGCATCCAGCATATTTTCAGGAAGACTTGGAGAAGGTGCCAGTGTTCTTTGCACCACAAGCCCATATGACATAGGTTTATTAAAGGGAACAGGGGAAGTTAAAATAAAGGTGAAGCCAGGAGCGATTTTACCTCAAGCGAGACAGTACCCCATGTCTCGAGAGGCTGTTGAGGGTATATTTCAGACTATTAAAGCACTGATGAAACTAGGAATTCAGGTGCCATCGGAACCGCTGTGTAACACTGCGGTGTATCCGATCAAAAAATCTAAAGTATGGTTGTGGAGATTTATACAAGATATGAGACCGATAAACCAGATTGTAGATGCAGAGTTTCCTTTAGTTTCTAATCCGGTGATGATTCTATGTAGTATCCCAGTGGCAGCTCGATATATTTCACTGTGATCGATTTGAAAAATGCGTGTTTCTCAATCCGGTTCAATAAAGACTTGCAAGACTTGACTTCCTTTACGTTCCACCAAACTCGACTAAAACATACTTGTTTGCTCCAAGGTTACTGTGAGTCCCCATTGATCTTTAATAGAGTCCTACAGGTGGATTTAGGCAATATTGATGACATTTTAATTTGTAGCACCATGGAAGATCAGTGCAGACAAGATTCTATTCAGTTGATGACTATTCTAGCAGACAAGGGATATAATGTAAACAAGGAGAAGTTACAATACTGCCAAGAAGAGGTGTTATACATAGGGCAGTTGATTTCACATGAAGGAAAGAAAGTCGTACCTGAAAGAGCTGAGGAGTTTATGAAAACCTCGAAGCCAAATACAGTGAAACAGATGCAACAGTTTCTGGGGTTGTGCAACTTTGTTAGAGCCTGGGCTTTTGATTACAGTTCGTACATGAGGCCCCTTTTGCAAGCTTTAAAGACAGCACAAGTGGATTAGGTAAAAATGGAATGGACTGAAGAAATGGAGGAAGGGTTTGAGGAGCTGAAAAAAGCAATTTGTGAAGCCACTGTTTTGGGAATACCCAACTATGCTGAGGAATTGTATTTGTTTTCACACACAAATGGGACAGTCATGGCAGCAATGCTTACACAGAGAACGACACTGGGGTACACACCTTTAGCATATTACAGTGGGATTTTAGACCCAGTCATGAGAGGACACTTTCCTTGCAAACAGTCATTAGCAGCCGCTGCGTTCGCAATTGAGAAGTCTACAAGTATTGTGATGGGCTGCTCTCTGACTCTATTCATGGAGCAGGCTCTGTTTGCCACCATTTTAGAGAAGCCCAAAGGCACATTGACATCCCAAAGAGCTTTTTCTAATCCGACAATTAAAATTGTAAGATGTAAAATAGTGAATCCTGCCACGTTTATAGCTGAGCCAGTGAAAGAAGGCGAGCATATGCATGGCTGTGCTAATTATGTTGAATGTTATGATGATATACCCCGTGTGAATGAAAATGCTTTAGCAGGAGGGGAAATGTTCTTTATTGATGGTTCGTGGAAAATTGATCAGACTAGTGGGGAAAGGCATGCAGGTGCAGCAGTGGTGAGACACAGATTAAATAGAGGATTTGAAGTTGTAGCAAGCGCAAGGCTACCGTCACACTTTTCAGCGCAAGCAGCAGAATTAGTAGCGCTTATTGTCGCACTCAAGAAACACAAAGTTCAGGAAGTGACGGTGTACAGTGACTCCGCCTACATGACATCAACCGTACACACAGAGTTAGCGCATTGGAAACGGAGGGGCTACCCGCTTGCGGGTGGCACTCCAGTGCAGCACGCATCCTTATTGGACAGGCTTATTAAGGCACTACAACTCCCAGTGGCCATAGCAGTCGTTAAATACACAGCTCACACTAAGCAAACCGATTTTATCTCTTGCAGGAACCAAGCCACAGACAAAGAAGCCAAAAGGGTTGCATATTCTCCAGATATTTCGAGTTTTGATACTGAGAATATTAAAGACAAAGTAGTCACAACCATGTTAGTACAAGAAGGGTTTAATAAATTGTCAATAACCCAACAAATGTAGATTCAAGGGACAGCACCCCAGGAAGAGAAGGAATTATGGAAAGAAAGGGGGTTCTTTATTCCGCAGTGAAGAATTATGGCAACAGATAGCACTGGAAAGCCGGTGATGCCACTAGCATTATTAAAGGTTGCACTTGAACATCTGCATTACCCCACGCATGTAACTAGGGAGAGTCTTGCTGCTACGATTGCGGAAGAAGAATGGTTTATTCCGAATTTGTTGGAACATGTTGCACTATTTATAGTGAACTGCATTGTGTGTCAAAGGTTTATTGCTGGGCATGCAGTAAGAACAATTAGAGGGGTAATATCTTGACCGAATGGTCCGTTTGAGCATTGACATATTGACTATGTTGATTTGCTGCAGGAGTGCAATGGATATAGGCAGCCCTCCAGAGAAGGTGCGTGCCTAGTCTTTTCACACACCAAAATCTTGTCAATGCAGCCCTTTTTATTCTTCCTTGCGTACCAGTTACACAGGCTATTTATGGCAGCACCCCCATAAATCATGGAGCTCACCGGTGACAGCCTGGCCAGCAGCAGGTTGCAAATCAGTCTTTACTTTAGCATTCCACACAGTTCCTTGAAAGAAGCAACTGGGATGAGTCCTGGTCTGTTTAATTTTTTTTACCACCCCCCTCTGTTAATAATTCTATCAAGATAATACTTTCTGAGTAATGTAAAGGGGAATTTGTGTTTTGTTCACTTTGTTCAACTACCTGCATTTTGTAGGTTACAGCGTTATTAAAGCATCTTGAATCATGAACATGCTTTTCACTTTGCTTTAGGACACAGGTAGTATTGTGTAAAATGAAAATTATCTTAAACAAGAGCTGCATTTTGGCTTAATTTTCCTCAGTCTCAATCCGCTTTAATGGAGGCAGCGCAGTTGCAGCAGCATGGGCATTTCATACTTTATTTTCTTTTCATCATAGAAGAACGTCAATTGCACTTAATGGCTTGGGGTTCTTTATTTATAATGATATTCATAAAGTGCACTGAACCTGGGGGCATCTGGGCGCTTGATCTCTTGAAGTTTCTAGGGGAGCCTCTCAGCAAGCAGTTGTTTGGCTTTTGTGAGAAGGAAAAACTTTTTTGGTGTTCTGTGTGAAAATGTGTTTTTTTTAGTCTTAAGATTGCACGTGTTTGCGTGCATGAAAGGGCAGTGTACATAGGTTGTTTTCTTAGAGAGCAACAAATAGCTAGGCACGTGGTCTGAACTTGAACTCCTTTTCTGAACACCAATCGCAAGTAGGTATAATGGATACAGGTAGAAGCAGTGTTGTATATATTTTCAGGGGTATACATTGTACTTGTACCTCTCAACAGGACTGCTATATATTCAGGTAAAGTAGCCTAATTTGTTAACGCAGATGCTATATGTATGTCATGGCACAATGCCAAATATGCACAGCAGGGCAGATTGCAACATGCCCACATTTCTTAGTAGGACTGCTATGTTTTGGGACAGTGCCTGAATTTCTTCACAGATCTGCTTTTAAGAAAGCACGAACATGCGTTGGCATTTTCTGCAGCAAGCTAAAGTACTGAGCAAGAAAAGAGTCTGAGCTCTTTCCACCAACCTCCGACTGTGTGATAAGATGGCATTGCTGTCGTATACTACAATACCTTTTGCTCGGTCTTGTGCTTTTCAAACTTTCTGCTTCTCCCATGTACAATTACACTGCCAAAACCTAGTACATTTCAAAGCCTCATTATGAATCTCTTGACCAATATAGGATAGTCAAAACAAGCATAGAGCTTTTGAAAAGCCATTTATGCCAGGCAAAGCTCACATAGAACTGCCAGTCCACTAACCCTATGTGCCTTTCAGTGACAACAGTCTGTTGGGAAAGGCAGCTCAGTGGGTCAATAACCCTGCTACAGATATTATTGTGTAACCTGTTAGTTCAAATCTTGTTAATAGGTGACTTAATGAGTCTGTACCAGAGATATATATTGAAGATGCAGGTATAATTCGATTGTAAAAGAGTTGACTTAACTTTCATCTTATCAAAAGGACTACTAAATGTTCAGTGATTCAGAACACACACATTTCATCTGGGATGCCCTACTTGTAATGGCTCAGAACACACAACTAATCCAGGCTGCTATACCTATGAGTGCTCAGACCACAACTCTTCAGGGCTGCTATGCTTGTAATGGCTCAGAACACACACCTCATCAGGGCTGGCTGCTATACTTGTAATGGCTCAGAACACACAAATCATCATGGCTGCTATACCTGTGATTGTTCAGAACACAACTCTTCAGTGCTGCTATGCTTGAAATGGCTCAGAACACACACCTCATCAGGGCTGCTATACCTGTGGTGCCTCATAACAGACACATCTCATTTGGGCTGCTTTACTTTTAATGGCTCAGAAGAAGCACATCCCATCAGGACTGCTATATGCTTAATGGCTCAGAACACACACTTCATCAGGGCTGCTATACCTGTGATGGCTCAGAACATACAACTATTATGGGCTGCTATACTTGTAATGGCTGAGAATACACACCTCATCGGGTCTGCAATACCTGCAATGGCTCAGAAGTAGAACACGCACATCCCATGAGGACCACTATACTTGTAATGGTTCAGAACAGACACATCTCATTTGGGCTGCTATACTTGTAATGGCTCAGAAGAAGCACATCCCATGATGACTGCTATACTTGTAATGGCTCAGAACAGACACATCTCATCTAGGCTGCTATACTTGTAATGGCTCAGAACACACACCTCATCAGGGCTGCTATACCTGTGATGGCTTCGAAGACACAACTCTTCAGGGCTGCTATACTTGTAATGGCTCAGAATATACATCTCATCAGGGCTGCTATACTTGTAATGGCTCAGAAGAAGCAAGTCCCATGAGGACTGCTATACTTGTAATGTCTCAGAACAGACACATCTCATCTGGCTCAGAATGGACAGATCATGTGGTCTCTTATACTTGTAATGGCATACCTTGTTGGTAAAGCATCTGCATTCAAGCAATTGCTGCATCTGGTGAGACAAACCCTCTATAATTCCTAGCTTAATGGCCAAAAAGAGGTGTGCATGAATCTAAAAAGGAGCACCCAATCCCAAAGCTGCACTAGATGTTTAAATAGAAAAGGCATTTTCAGCTTTTTGGATATTTGGATATTTATTGGTGCTACGTTAAAAGACAAACAGAAAAGCAGGAGAGGAAGAGCAACTCTGAACCTAAGCAATAAAGGGGAACAAAAGTGTGGCAGGGGAGTGGGAGCAAAGGGACAAAGAACATATTAGACAACCCAAAACAGGAATTCGATGAACAGGAAGAAAGAGCAATGAGCTACGTGATAGGGCAACAAAGAAAATGAGAAGGGAAACAGAGACAACAATAGGAGTGAGGGATAGAAGGAGCAAAAGAGACATTTAGAGACAGTAAAATAAAACACAGATCAACAGCAGGTGGAAAGAGATGGAAATAGAAAAACAAGACAAGAGAAGGGCAGGACAATAGCATAAGAGACATTGCAAGAAAGATAATCAAAAGGAGTAGCAACCACAACCGAGAAATTGAAAGAACAGATAAATCCAGAGTAATGACATGAGAGAGGAAGAGGAATTATATTAACCGATACAGCGAGATATAGGAGGGAAACAGCAAAAATAGAATGCAGAGATGGGAGCTGCAGAGTGACAGAGAAACAGACCGCAAAATGTGGCATTGCAACATTTAAGGGGAAGAGGCAGAGCATCAGAAAGTGAGAGACAGGGAAAACAGAGTAGCAAAGGGAAGGAGTGGTGGAGCAAAAACATGGAGTGGCTGTCAAGCAGGTAGTGCCAGGCAGCAACAATAGGCCCAAGAGGCAGAGACGTGATGCTGGCAGAGTGAGGGACTTGATTTATAGATCACCCGATGTAACTAGCTGGCATCTGTAGTAGCTCTTAACAGAGTTTGTGCCCAAGTATCATGAAGAGGAAGCTGGGTAGGATGCATCTACAAGGTTCTTGTGCAGGGAAAACGTTTTCCACAGTTGTAATACATTATTTACAACTACTTTGAGATACAGCTCTTTTGTCACTAATGTTTTCGAACAAAGTTTTAATTTTACGCACAGATTGGATAGTTGTCAGACACTTTTTACTCTCTTGCAAAGGAGGAAACTAATTTTTACTCTCTTGAAATTTGATTTACTCTCTAATTCTAAATATTGGGAGTAAAATAATCTCACTCCAAAATCCTATCTGGAGCACTGGATATAGGTATCTATTAGTGGTGGTGTGTCCCTTCTCTGGGTGGATTGAGGCAGGTCCGTGCACACACTCTTATGCCACTTGTGCAGTGAAGTTTTTAGTATGTGAAGTCTTTCCAAGATGGGGTGTGTGTGAAGTGCTGAGATCCGACAATGGGCTACATTTTGTGTACGAGGTATTTGATTAAATAGGGCTTCTATTGAATATTAAATACACGTTTTCTTCTGCTTATCACCTGCGAGCAAATTGCCTATGTGAGAGACTCAACGGCCCCCTTAAAGAAAGGATTGCCTTGACTAAATTGACTTTGAAGAAGGAATGGCTATACTGCCTACCCTTAGCTTTATATGCCCTTCAGAATCAGCCAGGATCAGACCACTACCTCACCCCTCATGAACTAATGACAGGGCGGTGAATGAGAATACCTCTAACTCCTCTGTCTAGAAGTAGCAATGATTCCCAGAGTGTAGCTAAAATGTTAGGTGATGAACTGCATTACTGTTTGAAATGTATGACCTCTAGCATCTCTCTCATTTCAGATCAGCTCAAGCGCCCGGGGGTTCGGTCTCAGAACACAGATGAAGACAATTCAACAACCAGCTCAACTGAACTTCTATCGGCACCAAAGTTTTATGTTGGTGATCTTGTCTTGATCAAAAACTTCACTAGAAAGTGTCATGAACCACGTTTTATTGGCCCCTTTTATGTTGAAAATATAACCTCTTCAGCTGTAAAGGTCCAAGGAAGATGAGCTTGGCTTCACTTGGGCGATGTGAAAGTCTATAAAGATGAGACCCTCCCTCCCACCATTGTTGATCCAGAAGGAAGACAAGAAGATCTTCAGATTGTGCAGTCTCAATCGATGACGAAGAAAAAGGACAACAAAGCAAAGACTTGTGAATGATGCAGATTTAGTTTGGACTAAAACTCAGGTGATACTCCTTGTAGATATTTTAGTAGGAGTTCAAAGACTTGCAGAGAGTTTTAGTAGACCAAAAATGAACTCTAGAAACACATTCAACCATCTACGTTATGCCTAAACATCAGTTCTTGATTAGATATTGGAAACAAGTTCAATATCCAGATTCATTTTGTGGTGCATACCTGTTCTAAGAAGTTAACCCTATGGTCCTCACTGATAGTGATGTGCATAGGCGTGTGCTTGCTGTTTTTGTATTTCTACTTCAAGCTTATCCTGCTCTTGTCAGAAGAGACGTTGATATTCACACTTTTTTATAGGATCCTAAAAATGGCCCTGTGATTTGAAGGCTTCTCATTGCGATCATTGAACAGATTTTGCAAATGTAATTATAAAATAATTTGACAAATTGTATCAAAGATGAGCAATTTGGAAGCTAGTACAGTTCTAGAGAAAGAACCTCAAATACCAGGCTGGCACAAAAGGTGGTTGCCTATGTTTTGGTGCATAATGTATGCCTGCACGATTATACTTTTTGTCTTTCTATTTTTCCTCTTTCACAGTCTCTATCATACTAGTGCTCCCACAGAGGCAGATGCCCTTATAGTTCCACCTACTACTACGGCTGCTTTTGATTTATTTACTTCCACTGACCCATAGGCCCCTAAGTTTCCCCCATTAGGAGAACTGCTTTTGATTTGCTTCATGAGTATTACACAACTTTTACATTTGGGAGACATAAAAGAAGTGCAAAAGAAGATAATGAGGGGATAAATACCTATCTAGACATTTCAGTTCACTTGGGTAACAACATGTGGTACCAGCACATGAAAAATGTGGGAGAGAAAACATACCCTATGCCATGAAAGCAGCACAAACTTTCATTTCCAGAGAAGTTCCAGAGAATGATGCCTTGTTCATCTTGCAGTATGCATGACCAGAGGACAATTCCAGGGAAGTTGGGCTACTTTGCAGTGGAGATTGAAATGGTCATTTCCGGTTCAGGATGATTATATCAAGACTTCACAGATAGAAAAGCAACCTGGATTGGAGAGCAAGATGCTTGTTTATCCTGCGACAGGACAGAAAGAGGAAGTTGTTGAAGACATAAAATGAATGGAATGCCCTGATATAACAGAGATAGCTGGATCGCTGGGTGTTGGAAACAAACTCAAGTCTTAGTTTATGGACAAGTGAAGTCCAAGAAAGGATGGGAAGGCGGACTGATGTCTTGTGCAGCTCATCTACTGAAGCCAGAATATGTGCAAGAGGTCCAGAGAGTAAACAATGGGTGTTTGAAGTAATGGGCTTAGTGTGCTAAACTACAAACATGGGTAAAAGATTAATCAGGTCCATTGATTGTATTCCCATTGGCGAATGTGACATTGTGGGCCTCATTACACGGTAGGCGGTAACCATGGTGCCGCCGGTATTTTACCGTGTCCGCCTTGGTGGATGGCGGAATTACCGCCCTACTCCAAGGTGAGCAGGGATTCCCCATTGACCAAGGCTCTTCCCCATTCCCATGTTTGCCCGCATAGGGCATAATCGGAATGGGGAAGGTGCTAATTATGGTACCGCAAATTGCGTAAAACCAGCCGTTAAAGTCGAGTCCCGCAAAGGGAACTCGTAGTAAGGCGGTAGGGTTTACCGGTACCGGTGCCCTTACTGTACCGGTAAAACCCTACCGCCTACCGTGTAATGAGGCCCTGTGTTTCCAAAGAGAAGGAAGAAATCTTGTGGGAGATAACAAAGGCTGCAAAACTACAGTTGATGTTTGCAGGATTGGAGCAGGGACCACCGTCCTGATGGATCGATATTGGGCCTACATGAAGCTGCCAAAGGTTTGGGGAGGAACATGTTCCTTGGTGCTCATCCATCTTCCAGCATTAGTGATTACTCAAAACGACCTGAACATTGGAGAGTTTCCAACAGTAAATGCCTATTTGTGAGAGAGAAGAGCGCTTGAATTTCTTAATCGAACCAGAAGAGCGAACTACTTCTCAGCCAAGTCAATAGAAGCCCTTGAATCCATTCCGTATGAACACAGGTTGTTCAGTAAGACTGCTTCAGTACTCACAACTATCTTCATGCCTGGGATCCAGATGATGGCCATTGCCAAATGGTTGCAAATTACCAGATGGGAGCTTCTGCAGACAATCAACATCACCATAAAGGGATTCAATGCTATCAAGGAAGAGCTGAGGGCCATACAACAGATATGTCCTTGATATGATCACAGCGATGGAAGGAGGAGTTTGAGCCAAAATGTTGGGCCATCATGTTGCACATTCCTACTGTCTCATGATGAAGAGAATGGGACCTTGACAGAGGCCATAACGTTGTTAACGAACCTGCATAACCAAGTGGATGACGAGACAGAGGACATTTCAGATGACAGTTGGTTTGCGTCCATATTCTCTTAGATTCCGCAATGGATGACAACCATCTTCAAGTTTCGTAGAGCACTATTACTCATGGTGATGTTTGGATTCTGTGTGATCAAGATAATAATTGCCCAATGTAAGAGGACAGCAAAGAAAGTAGTAGGAATCAAGATCATGATCGATGTCGAATCAGGGTTTGGACCCAAGTAATTGACAGATGAAGATGTCAGAAAATACATAGAGGCCAGCAGCGTAGCACCTGAAGAAAAGAAGTTCCTAAATCCAAAGAATCACAAGAGGTACATGGGACGTTGGGTCTAATGTAATCTGAATGGACAGCGCAATTACATGACCTGGAGTGTGGATGAACATGTTAAATCAGCCGGCACCCTGAGGAGAGTGATGAAAATCTGGACTCCAAAGAAGCACTTCTTCAACAGAAAGTATCAAGATTTAGAGACTGGTGAAGAAGTGGTCGAGGACTTGACCAGAGGGAGGGAATGTAGAGGAGCAGTTACATGCCTCTGCAGGAAATCCCACCCCCCACCTCCTGTATGTTGGAAGCCTGAGATTGTGCCATGCTTGACACCAGCAGTTGTGACCATACCATGGCGTATATTCAAAAGAAGGTACCCTCTGAGAAAACCCTATCAAATGTATTCCTGAAGAGATGACAATCTGAAAGACGAACTCCCTGAAAAAATATGAAAAACAAGTGAAAAAGGAGCTGGTGACGTCACAAGAGACAAACATAACGCCCTGAGAATACTGGCTGAAGGGAATGAAAGGACTGTATAGAAAATGATGACAAAGTAAAGAATCGAGTAAACTTTCTTATGCAAAAAGAAGATTGCATGTGTGTGACGCACTACAGAAAATGTAAGCCGTTTAATAACTGTACAGATGCAGCAACACAAGTAGATTCAGTAATCTTAGAAGCTGGCTATATGTATGGAATGGACTGTAGGCAGAGCCGCCCTTGTATAGAAGCTGGACATCAGTGTCATGAATTTACTAAGCCCGGATCCATGGAGAAGAAAAGCCGACAACTGTGTCGCAGCAAGAATTAGCTCGGGACGTGGATATGAAACACTTCTGTATGGGCGTGATATAAATAAAATATCATGTAGATCATATTATGTCAAAGTCAAAGCAGCCAAGGCCGGTTATTTATTCTTGAAGGCAGTGAAAGTAAGAAGATGAATCATCCCTTGTTAAGGTGCAAAGAAAGAACACCAATCGTGTCATATTTTATTCATTTAGACATTTAAATGCTGCAAAATAGTCCAAATCATAGTCTCCTGTCACGTAAGCCAAGGATGGAAACAGAGTTGAGCTTGGAGTTCTAGAACAATGATAGTGCATGCTCGCACTCCCTTACATTCCCAAAGACGAGAATACTTGCAAGGCCAAGTTCAAAGACAATCTTCATGGCAGAAGGCATGGTAAATGAGAGATGTTGGGCTAATTGGGTGGGGAGGTAAAGTCAAGTCCACCTCCTGGCACCTGGGTATGAGGTTATGTGCTGCTAAGTTAACTGAATATTCCAGACATGGCAAGAGCGTGTCAACCAATTGTAGAGGGTCATATAACAAAGGGCTTTATAGTTTGAGAGACAATGATATACTGTGTACTTAATAGTGTTGAAGATGACAAGTTTTAGAGGGATGCATACGTTGTCCACCTGACAGTAGATATGCAATCATAATCACACCCCTTATAGAAAGTATACTTAGATGTTCCCATTGAGCCTATCAATACTCTTCATAGTTTTTTCTCATTTGCCACGTAGTATGATGTCACGTATGATGAATTTTTAGTATATAAATGTGTTTTTATGTGAAATGAGCTGTGAGCTCGAGCGAACGTCCGTTGATGTCAGTTGTAACTCCCTGTTTTAGACAATTGATAATAAAACAGCAAACATTGCCATCTTCCTGAGTTGGTTTGATTATTTGGTGTCAGAGTTATTCTGCATCCCCATCCATTACATGCATGTTACCCAAAATGCTCTAAGCTCAAATTCCTGCACATAATCTGCGATCTTTAAAACTGGGGCTTTACACAAACCATCCTTCAAGCTCTGGAAAGATGCTTGGCAGGCTGGTGTCTTTCTTTGGCATTTTGTTAGATGTTACATCATTAAGGGGAAGGGAAATGGTCCAGTATCCGTTGATGAAAGTCCTGTAGTTGCCGGTGACGTCCACAAAGGCTCTCATCTTTGTCTGCATAGTGGAGATGGCCCAATCCATCCTTGTCTGTACTTTGTCTGGGGGGTCTGTTTCTTACCACCACCATCTTGGTGTCCTAGGTATGTAATAGAACCCTGCACTATCTGTCACTTGTATCCCTTGCTGGTCAAAGCAGCCTCCTAATTTGCTTGAGGCTCCTATTTCAGGCGTGATAGATAGTCTTCCCAGATATGGCAGAAACCAGCAACACCATCTAGATGCTAGAAGTACTCTAACCTAGATAGGACCGGATTCACCACTCTCTGAAAGGTGGGAGGGGAATTTCTTAGCCAAAAGGGCATGACAGTAAACTGGTAGTACTCTTCTGGAGTGGAGAATGGTTACCTCCCCTTTGCTTTATCAGTGAGGCCAAGCTTGACAGTACCCAGCTCTGAGATCAAAGGTACTCATAAACTTGGCAGCGCCTAAGATGTCAATTAGTTAATCTACCCTAGGTATGGGGTGTGCATCTTTCTTGGTGATGGAATTGAGACCATTGTAGTCCACACAAAAGCAGACTTCGGTTTGACCATTACTGGTCCCACCCATGGGCTGTGGGACGGCTCTATCCCCCCTAAGTCCAACATTGTGGAGACTTCCTCCTTGATGGTTTCTTTTACCTTGTCAAACATCCACCAAATTCTGTTTTTCACGAGCTTACTGTCTCCAGTGGCAATATCATGGATACACCAGTACCTTTTTCCTGGAGTCAGTGAGAACAGGTTTGCTTACTTGCCCAGCTGATGCCGGCAGTCCCACAGTTCACTGAGGTATGGGGAGATCTGAACTACCACTGAAGGCTCATCTGTGGACTCTGCCTTCAGCAAGTCTGGGATGGAATCTATCTCCTCCTCAGACTTTTCATCTGTCAGAAGAGCCAACACAAAGTCATCCCAGCTGTAATGAGATTTCAGCCGGTTGACATGAAAGGGCCTATGTGTCTGACATGTGTCCCTTATATCCAGGCGGTAGTTAAACTCACTGATCTTCTACAAAACCACATTAGTTCCAGTCCACTTCTCATGAAGGGTGCTGGGCTTGGCAGGTCCCATAATTCAGACTATCTGTCCTGGATTATATTCTGTCTTTGTGGCCTTCTGATTATGTTAAAGCTTCATGATGGTATTCAGGTTCCGGGTACTCTTAGGAATTCTGCAGAGACATCACTGATTCTCCGGGGATAGTATCCCCCCACATGGCCAGGTGCGGCAGCCGCTACCTGATCCTGACTCTGGGGGTGGTATTATGAGGGAGGATCATGTGGGTGGGGATAACTACTGGGAGGAGGTGGTGACTCCATTAGAAGACATTAAGTATTCCCCCCTTGGCACCTAAAGTACTAATGGCATATTGCCATTATGAGTAGACTAACATTCACACCTCAAATACATATAATTCACATTTAACATCTTGTTATTCTGATGTTTTTGTTCTTGACAGCAATCCTATGGACTACAACTCCCACAATGACTCAAGCACTGAGACGAGGAAGAAGGTGTTCTTAAAAATGTAAAGAAACTTCAAGTCAATCAAGCAGGCTAGTTGGTGTAGTGGAGATCCGCTGTGCAGGACATTAAAAATGGTCTGCACTTTTAGCGTCAGCATCAGAGAGAAAAGCAGCAGAGCAGGCGAAGCAGGAGGCAAAACCGTGAGTGCAGACGCACGGGAAAGAACCACACAGCAGAAGGCAGAGGCAATGCTGTCCAGAGAGCTGTTGTGCTGGAAAACAACAGCTTCACCGACAAGTGCATGCAAAGCTGGTGGGGAAGCAGAAACAAGGTCTGCAAAGCGAGAGACCCTATTCCTTAGTGAGCTTCAGCGGCGTGCCACGGTTTGGGAAACACCAATGAGTTGGCCCAATGATAGTGTACCGAGAGGCACAGAAACAATTGAAAGCTCATTTTGAATACCGTCCAAGAAAAGCAGAAAGATTGAATTTGCCCAAATCCTAATGCATGAAATGTCAAGATGGGAAAGTTGGAGCAAAGGTTATTACAAGTAGATGAATGTTAATGAAGAAGTTAAAAGTCTGAATTTGTACAAGTCTCCATATCTGAGATTCCAATGTGGGGAAAATTGGACCAAGCCGTATCTAAAGCCAATAAAGTATAGACACTGCAGGAGTACAACTGTGCTATACTGAACGATTAAGAGAACATTAAAAGAAGTACTGCTAAACTAAGCACATTAGGTAATGAGTCTTTGGAGAAGAGATACCTGGCAGGACAGTATACCAGGGGATCTGCAAGACCCAGAGGGGGATTCCTGGCAGGGGAGTACACCAGGTCATCCTTTTCAAGTATAAGACATTGGGCCTCATTATAAGTATGGCCCGTAAGGTAACAACGGCGCCGGTATCGCTACCGGCACCGTTGCTACTGTACCGCCATACTACAAGTTGTGCTCGCAGGTCTCACTCTGCCTGCCAGGTCTGACCTGGTGTGCAGTGCGGCATCCGCGAGCACAACTCGTGGATGCTCCGGTGCCGGTGCATCCGAGCTCCCCATTCCCATTCAGCCCTATGGGGGCCGAATGGTGATGGGGAGTCCCTTATTGCCGGCACCTGGCACCCGTGAATGGGCAATTACCAAGTCTGCCAAACTCGCCATGACCCGGTTCATTGCCCATTCGCGTGTGCCGGTAAAATCACAGGTCCGGCAGCAGCCGTGCCTTTGTTAGAGGCACGGCTACCGCCAAACCTGTAATGAGGGCCAATGTGAAGGATTGCTGGCAGGGAGTACAGCACAAAATCATTATAAAAGATTAATGTTTGCCAACCTTGAAAACGTGTTATATAAAAGACACTTTTTGCCATTCTCGAAGTGCTAAAAGTATGAAAGATATACATTTGACAGCCTTGAGAAGTTTTGGTATGGAAAAGACATTCCTACCATCCTTAAGGGAACATTTTTTGGAAAAGACACATTTTGTCATCCTTGCTGAATTAATCGAGGGGAAGCTAACCATCCCCTAGCTCCAAGTACGACTCCTTGGAAGAAGCCCTTTTTTTGTTGGATGTAGTTATTTGTTTTATATTTGAACACTTTTTGGCTAAACCTAGATCAGAGACTATTTACCTTACACTTATTCATTGATTCATTTGTAGTGTGGGGGTCAGTTATTTTTTGGACACAAGGAAAGTTTACTTAATTTTTGACAAGACAATGGGCCTCATTATAAGTTTGGCGGTAGCCATGCTGGTAAAACCGGCAGGGTGCCGCCAAACTTCCGGAAATTTCCAGCACCCGTGAATGGGCAATTACCGGGGCATTCCGGCCCTGCCGGACCCGGTAATTGCCCATTTGCGGGCTCCAGAAAAAAAGATGCTCCCCATACCCATTCGGCCCCATAGGGCCGAAAGGGAATGGGGAGGTCGGATGCACCGGCACCATTTATAACGGTGCCGGTGCATCCGACATGCTGTGCTTGCGGGTGCAGCTCTGCCCGCCAGGTGCAACCTGGCAGGCAGAAAGCCACCCGTGAGCACAACTCGTAGTTTGCCAGTCCGGGAACTACAGTACTGGCAAGCTTACCAGTACCATAGTTCCTGGACCGGCAAACTTATAATGAAGCCCATGCCCATAGACGGATCTTTGGTTATAGTTTCCTAGGTAGGGAAACTCTCTTTAGGATAGGGACAGAGAGAGGCCTTTATCTCATCCTTTTCTTTTAAAAAAGATGTCTGATGTTGCGAACATTACCACTTTGTGTCCGCCTCTCATTTCTGGCCCCTCACAGCACGCTGTTCTCTGTTCTTGGCCATCTTGAATCTGAGGTCAAGAAAATAATACACTATGCCATGGGAAGGAGTTTGGGGATCGTTCTTCCATCCTTGCCGCACCAGACTTAGGGGACCCCTAACAGGATGGCCAAAAATAAGATCAAAGGGACTGAACCTTACTCAGTTCTGCAGCACCCCCCAATTGGCAATCAGAAGGCATAGCAGGAGAATATCCCACTTTCTCCTGAGATGCTTTTCCAAGCTACCTATCATGACTTTCAGGATCTTGCTGAAATACTCAACAAGCCCATTGGCCTGTGGGTGAAAAGTTGTGGAGAACTTGTAGGTCACACCACTTTCATCCTACATGGCCTTCATCCAACATAGTCTTCATATACGTGTATATGAAGTTGAATCCTCTGTCAGAAACTACTTCTTTAGGGAACCCTGCATGAAAGAATATCCCTATCAAAACCTTCACCAATGAGGCTTTGATGCTTCCCAAGCGTACTGCCTGTTGAGGTGGTCTGAGGATCCAAAGGACCTACTATGTCCATGCCTATTCTCTCGCAAGTCCAACTGTCAAAGAAACCAAGTGCACACATGAAAATAAGGTGGCAGTAAATAGAGGTCATTTATTCATTGGTTTGCAAGTCAAGGAAATCGGTATCCTGCCTCTATCCAGGACCCACCTAAATGACCTGACCTACCCTTCAGACCCTTTACCTTTATAGGACACTTATCCCCTAACCAGTGGATATTTGAGAACACTACAGCTAGGCTATTCTGAGAAAACCGTTCCTGCCTCCCGCCAAAACAATACGCTCATTTATTAGACCCAATGGTCCATTTTTATTGTTCATGGTCGGAAGTGATATAGAGTGACACTTTTTGGGTTAAGCGGGCATGGATGAGATGCGTAAACCTTTTCCGCCAGAAACACTTCCAGTCTCACATTCTGAGCCAAGGCTGGCCTTGAGTCAGTTCGAAGTGGGGCTCTGTGCGGTACCAAGACGGCATTCAAGCAATGCACTTTGGAGGGCTCATCAGGGTCTGTTTGAAGTTCGAGCTGTTTCGAGATGTTGGTAACCGATGGGTCACGTTGATGAATGATGCTATACTTCCAGTAATTTGAGTTGGGATCTGGGCAGTTTGAAACTGTGATCCTGATGGTCCGATGCAATGTTCAAAGAGGAGGTGGTCGAAGTCATCTGCAGCTGCAAGCAGGTGTTTGAGCCGACCAGGAGACGTGCTCTCCTTGAATTATGTGGTATCAAGCTGGTTTGATGAATGACTCAACAACGGTTCAAAGAATTCCCAAAAGCAGCACCACAGGTGCTGGTGGTTCAAAGGCATTCGAACACGGTTTATTCATTTGCAAGGACGGTTGGAAGCTATAGAATGCGGGAGCCCATCTGCTTGGCTTCCTTTGGTGCTGTGAGTCTCAATCCAGGGGCCTGGTGACAAGCTTGGTCCTTTTCAGTGCTGTCTGGCCCACTGGGACACCGGGGCTCTCCCTGGTAGGCCTCAGGGGCATAGGGCCTCTGTTCTTGCTTGGGGGAAGGATACATAATTGAAATGAACATCATACATGATCCAGGCCAGCCTGATCCAGCCGGTGTGGTTCGTTTTTCACTGGCTGCTGCATTTCTGCTTGCCCGGGCCATCCTGGCCCGTGGATCGTGCCTGCGCTGCAGTTGCCAGGGCCGCTTATTATATGCGACTTTGCTTTTCTTTTTTGTCCAAAGTCGCTCATAATTTTTGCAGGTCTCTAGTTGCTGTTTTTGTCCGCTTATTAGCCCTATTAACCACTTTTTGTTGCGCTTGTTCAGTTCAATGATAGGGCTAATAAGAAGACAAAAACTGCTCCAAGCAGAATCACTTCACTGCCAATGAAGGAGTTAACTTCCCGCTGCAGCAGGGGTCACTGTTGGCGCCACAGCAGTGAAGAGAAAAATCCAACAATAAGCCATGGGGAAGTTAACTCCTATTTCAATCATGTTCTAGGAGTTAACTTCCCATCGGTTTACTGTTGAAGGTTCCAACATTTATATCTTACCAAGGTTATGGAGGCAAAAAGACTTCTGCCTCATATATATATATATATATATATAAATCATCAAAGCTGTTCTCTGCAAAACTAATAGTCGTGCATGAGAAGTGTTTCATAGTCATTGAGGCTAGTGGGGTGGTGTACTGTGTAAAATTCAGGGATAGCAACCATCAGAGGAATTCACGCTGGAAAAGTCATAGATTGATTGCTGCATGCCCAAATTCTCATTTCTGCTTGCGTCCACCTTTGGTAGAGAGCACATTTTACCTTAAAGCTAGTAATCAGCACTACAGTGCTCTTCACTTCACCGCTGCAGCGCCGACCCAAGCTGCTAAGTATATATATATAAGTGCTATATAAGCGCCTTATAAATATAATACACATTTAAACAAAATACTGCATGCATATTCTATTGCACACAGCGCAATGGGGCAACTGCTGCATTTTCTGGACACAGTAGAGTTTTGTTTTTCGAGATGGGAAGAACACCTTTTGCAGTGATGGTTTTGAAAATTTCGATTTGATACTATTTTGACAATGCCAGGCTACGAATCACTAGGTGGGACAGTCTTGCTTTAAAGGAAGAAAAGGAAAGCGTACTGAGGAAATTGCAGAAAAAGTGCTATTAAACATGCTTATACATTTATGATTCTGGGCATCTATTAGTGCCTAGCAAATGCCTTATGCGTGTACACAAGCCAGAAACTATTGGCTTTGCCAATGCTTTTTTTTTAACAGGACTTCTCTGAAAGACACGCATAGTACTTATAAATAGATTGGCTGAAGGCAGATCTGGAAAAGACCTTTTTACTACACCAGTAGAATTTACAACTCAGATTAAGTCAACTCTCAGAAGGCTGCTTTAAAAAAACACTGGCACAGACTTCGAGGGCACATTTTTATGTTAAGGCTTGATTAAAGAGAGTTCAATGAGTTCCCATGAGAAGGAGTTTTGTGCAGGAGGGGCAGGAACTTGGTGGAAATGGCCATAGGGACAATGGCAATGGCATGACAATGGGAGGTCAATGGATGGGCTATTAACCAAACAACACCTACAAGCTGTGACCCCGCATATGCCATTTCTCCCTATGATATATGTCATTTATAACGAACCTGTACACAAGTGTTTCTAGGCGTGACAAGACATGGGAGAGAAGACAAAGGGAAGATGAAACAATCTTATGTGTCATTTAGATCATGCAAGTGCGATGCGCAAAGTGCAAGGTGGGGTTAGAGTGGGGAAGTTCCAGGGAGAGGGAAGGGAAGTGCAGTCAGGGCAGCATTGGTCTGAGTAAGTGCCGCCAGGGCAGAGCAACACTGGGTAAGTGCAAGGGGGCAAGGGACTGTAGGGTGAAAGTTACAGCCCCTAAGTGCACGGTTGGACCGAGGCAGTACATTATCGACTGGACGTGGAGGAGTTTGGTACCCAGTGAGACTCTGAGGGTAGGCAGGCCACCTGTCAGTGCAGCAGACAGGTAAGTCAGCAGGGAAGAGAGAGAGAGAAAGCATATGGGAAAAGGAAGGTCTTGAGCTGCTTCCGGAACTTCAGGTGGTCCAGGCCAATTTTGAGAGGGGCAGGGAGGACATTCCAGGGGCGGGCCCCTGCAGAGGAGAGAGATCTACCCCTCACTCTCTGCCTGGAGAAGCATCTGACCCTCAGAAAGTTAGAAGTAGCTGAGCGAAGGGCTGGAGAAGGAAGGTGTTTTGGAAGAGATAGTTGGAAGAAGTGTGGGCCCTGGCCTCAGAAAGCCTTCTGAGCGATGCAGAGGGTCTTGAACTTGATCCATGCAGCCCCCGGGAGCCAGTGGAGAGATTTCAAGGCTGGAGAGATACGGTCCCTGTGCTTGAGGCCAAGGACAAGTCTTGCAGTCCTGTTCTGGATTAGTTGCAGACGGTGGGGAGTAGAGGAAGGCAGATTGAGAAAGAGGCTGTTGCAGTAGTCCAACCTAGAGCAAATCAGGGCTCTGGAGACAGTGAGCCTCCGGAGGAAGGTGAGAAAAGGAAGAATACCCCTGAGGAGGTGCAGTTGTAGTGGGCCTTCTTGGCAACGTCTGTGATGTGAGGAGAGAAGTAGAGAGTGGATTTGAAGATGACACCAAGGTTTTTTGTCTCACAGGAAGGCAAAGGAAGAGGGCTTATCTGTACTCTAATGCAAGTTTTGGCATACAATAATCTAAACAAAAAAGAACAGTCCCCTTTTAAGCAGAGGAGGCTAAAGGGCAGCTGGGGGAGGGGGTACTGATTTACATAGTCATATGAGCGATATAGCTACATTATGACAGTACCTAGGCATATGAAGCTTTCACTGCCATGTGAACCAGTCCCAGGCACTTATGGCAAAGCCTGAGTGTGTGACACGTTAACAGAGGACATGGAAGTAGTACCTTTGCTCACTTATGTAACCATGGGCTATACTTGACATTTGATGGGAACATATGACCTTATTTCGCCCCAAAAAAAATAATTTATGATTACATCAAAATGTAAGGAGTGATGGACTAGAGGAACAACTCATGAGGGAACCAGTGACCATAAGGTGATGGGCCATATGGACCAAGGACCAGAGGAGAGTGATCAACCAGGTTGCCCAAGACCTGAAGTGCAACTGGGTAGAGGAGAGTGATTTTATTTGACAGTGCACAGCGCGTGTTTTGACATCCTTTGCCAAAATCATGTAGGTGAATCACAATTGTTGCTAAATTTTATGGCACTCCCGGGTGACCAAGCGCCATTTTCTTCATTACCCCCTCAATTATGATTGTGTCCTTTGGTATACTAATACCAAGTTAATTTCACTTTGCAGGGTTCGAGTGAGCCCCACACATTATTTTTCCAATCGACTTTAAGTCATCACCCCTTTGCTAAATGTCTTTTAGTGCATTATGCCCTATATATTTTTTCCACCTCATTTTCTATTCAACTACATTTATAGTAACCTTATTGCAAGAGGTAATTCCAATGGTGCCGACTCAACACTCATGGTATCTAGGTGGAATCTCCTCACGCAAGATGGCGGCCTCATTTGAGCCACAATTGTTTTGTACATGACCAGGTCTAGAGGTGACTCCAACCGGAAGCCTGGTTTGTTTTTTAATGCCTCTCTTAGCTCGCGTATGACCGCGCACTGACATTTTGTTGCTATTCCTTCATGCCTTAGGTAAGACAATTTTTTATGGCCCCCAGGCTCTTTTGATACGCTTGTATTTTTCGCCGCATGATGGCACCCGCACGCCTTCCTTAATGTGATTCGGTTACTTTGGATATTGGCTCATGTACATATAACTCTCAGTGTGCGGACGCGAATATCTAATAGTATGCTTATTATCTGTTCAAGTATTCATAACTATATTGATCCCTTGAATTGTTCTCTTCACAACTAAGTATTCATACACTAGGTATATTTGATCCAACCTTAGTAAGTTTCACAATATCTTTTCTTACCTTAGATCTTACCGCAATTGCGAAGCATTTGAGGTATGTGTAAACATTATATTTTGTTACAAACACCAATTTGCAACCTTGATTTTTGGTCACAATATTAATACTTCAAGTCCTGATTTCAGTTGAACTATTACCTGGCAACCTCCTTGCCTTCCATAATTTTGGATAATTTGAATTCTCAACTCAAGGTAAATCTACTACTTTATGCTTCTTCACCATACACATCTTTTTGGCAAAATTGTCCATGATCGCGTCGGCCTAACCTCACTGACACTAATGTTGTGTTTTTGTCTCTCTCCCTCTCTCCACCCTTACACCATTATCATTATGTTCATGTGTTTGCAAAAATGGGCATCATTAATGACATACGAAATGTGGTCTTTATTTTTCTCATTGATTACATTTGCCTTGCCTAGGCAATCTGTCCCCTGTGTGATCCACCATGTTACCAGTATTTCATTTTAAAATTTAATGTGGAAAAATTGTACATTTATTATTTTGATGTGACACAACAGCCTCAGATGAAGCGCTAGTAAAGCTCGAAACACGTGTCAGGCTATCACACCACCCAAAATAAATACCAGACTACAATCTCAACTTTCGGCTTTCTTTGGTGTGGTGTGACTGGGACCCTATGGTTTAACTGTGTCTTTACAGTGGTAGTATACTGGCAGTATACCCACACCTCCCAGACACCTGCAGCCCTGTGCTATACTATCATTGTTTTGTACAAGCGCTGTGGATAATACTGACTTGTTCTGCCTAATGTTGTTCGTGAAGAGTTATCACCCCAAGTACAAATCAGAAAGGAACTTTTGTTTATTATTTTGAGCCCCTCAGGCCCTCAGAAGCAAGAAACTTAACTACCAAAGTTCCTGATATTGCTAAGAACTTTTTGTGGATCTGAGCCTGGAAGAGGGGTATTCAGCGGTGAAGGTAATTCCCCAAGGTACATGTGGAAAAGAAACTTTTTGTTCATTAGTTTGCATACATCAGGTCCTTGGAGGCAAGAGACCTTTTGCAGAAAAGAGACTTAACCACCGAAGGCCCTGATAGCTGAGAGTGGAACTGTTGGCTTGTGCTGGGAAAGCTCGAGCGTGTGCTGTGCTCCGGGATCCCACCTTGTCTTGGATTCAAAACGTGGGGAAGGGAGACCCCGACTACTGCATCCTCACTTATTATTTGTGAACACTTCTTTCTTTCTTGTGAACATTATCCCACACTCTTTTTGCATTTAGCGTATGGATTTGCTATAGGTTTTTCTTAGTATATGCCATTTTATTTGACAAGACACCACTAGGACTGCCTTATTAATATTTGATGGTATTAGCTTGCTCCCATCTTAGATTGAGGTTTACATTAGCCATTTTTTTCAACCTTCCTATGCAGTTTAATAAACACCCTTGAACTGTAATCACTTGGACCGATAAGTGGTGACCTCCCTTTTGAATGGAGCTCTGTGGTTGCAGGTCTCCTAGTGGCCCTAAATTACACATTTGAAGCAAGTCCAACCCTTTTCCTATGGGAAGATTTGGAAATACCAAACAAAAGAGGCCCAGGCTGCAGATGCCTGCCGGGAAATCTCCAGAGTCCCTTTAGGCCAGTCCATCCCTGGCGGTGGTCCTGGGCAATGTCACCTGACCAGACTTCAGGCTCCCTCCTGCCATCCTGGCATGGCTCTACTTCGTTTTGTTTTTAATCAAAATGGCCACACCCAAACTGAGCAAATACCTCTCTGCCACTAAATAAGCTTAAAATGCAAACCTATGAAAAGGTCTGTGACGATAGAGAAGCGCCCTGCTTTCCTGTATGTCTTCTGCTGTATGGTCAGTCTCTCCTTTTTGGGAGAAGATGCATTCCTGCTATTTCCATAGTTGGTGTGCAGACAGGGAAATACATCAATATATAGTAGATCAGTGTTATGGAGTCAGCATAGTGCCTATAAAATAGTCAGCCCTGATCGACCGCATCCAAGCTGGTATCTGTGTCATGGAGCTCTGGAGATAGAAACTAATAGGACATGGTTGATTGGCTGTTGCAAAGATCTTTTTGTTTAACATGCAGATGTCAGGATGTTGTTTACCAGTTGCTGAGATCTTGGTGATTACCACATCCAGTGGCGTGTCCAGACTCTTTTGACAGGGGTGGCTCAAATGTGGCACTGACGTGTGCAGGCAGGGCCGTCACAAGGGGGGTGCAGGGGGGGCAAACTGCCCCGGGCCTCGCACTTGCAGGGGGCCTCGCGTCCCCCTCTCCTAAGTGGAAGGCAGCACAGTCTCCCGTGTCCATTATTCACACGGGGGACTGTGCTGTCTGCTCTCTGCCCCTGCAATGATTTTGCTTTTTGTTGCGAAGCCGTTTGGCTCCGCAACAAACAGCAAAATAATGGGAGACAGCAGGGCTCAGAAGTGGGCTCTGCTGTCTCCGTCATGACAACGTGGACATGCTGAATGACAAGAGAGGACACCTCTCCTGTCAGTCAGTGTGTTCACGTTGCTCAGCATGAACACGCTGACTGATAGGAGAGTTCTCTCTTGTCAGTGAGTGTGTTCATGTTGTCAGCGTAATCACGCTGACTGATGGGAGAGGAGTTCTCTCTTCTCAGTCAGTGTGTTCACGTTGCTCAGCATGACCACGCTGAGTGATAGGAGAGGACTCCTCTCCTGTCAGTCAGTGTGTTCATGTTGTCAGCGTGATCACGCTGACTGATGGGAGAGGAGTTCTCTCTTGTCAATCAGTGTGTTCACGTTGCTCAGCGTGACCACGCTGACTGATGGGAGAGGAGTTCTCTCTTGTCAATCAGTGTGTTCATGTTGTCAGCGTTGTCACGCTGACTGATGGGAGAGGAGTTCTCTCTTGTCAGTCAGTGTGTTCACGTTGCTCAGCGTGACCACGGTGACTGACAGGAGAGGACTCCTCTCCTGTCAGTCAGTGTGTTCATGTTGTCAGCGTGATCACGCTGAAGGATGGGAGAGGAGTTCTCTCTTGTCAATCAGTGTGTTCATGTTGTCGGCGTGGTCACGCTGACTGATGGGAGAGGAGTTCTCTCATGTCAGTCAGTGTGTTCATATTGCTCAGCATGACCACGCTGACTGATGGGAGAGGAGTTCTCTCGTCAGTCAGTGTGGTCACGTTGCTCAGTGTGACCACGCTGACAGATGGGAGAGGAGTTCTCTCTTGTCAGTCAGTGTGTTTACGTTGCTCAGCAGGAACACGCTGATTGGCAGGAGAGGAGTTCTCTCTTGTCAGTCAGTGTGTTCATGTTGTCAGTGTGATCACTCTAACTGATGGGAGAGGAGTTCTCTCTTGTCAGTGTGTTAACGTTGCTCAGCGTGACCATGCTGACTGATGGGAGAGGAGTTCTCTCTTGTCAGTCATTGTGTTCACGTTGCTCAGCATGACCACGCTGACTGACAGGAGAGGAGTTCTCTCTTGTCAGTCAGTGTGTTCATGTTGTCAGCGTGATCACGCTGACTGATGGGAGAGGAGTCCTCTCTTGTCAGTGTGTTCACGTTGCTCAGCGTTACCACGCTAACTGATAGGAGAGGAGTTCTCTCCTGTCAGTCAGTGTGTTCATGTTGTCAGCGTAATCACGCTGACTGATGGGAGAGGAGTTCTCTCTTATCAATCAGTATGTTCACTTTGCTCAGCATGACCACGCTGACTGATAGGAGAGGACTCCTCTCCTGTCAGTCAGTGTGTTCATGTTGTCAGCGTGATCACGCTAACTGATGGGAGAGGAGTTCTCTCTTGTCAGTCAGTGTGTTCATGTTGTCAGCGTGATCACGCTGACTGATGGGAGAGGAGTTCTCTCTTGTCAGTCAGTGTGTTCAAGTTGCTCAACATGACCACACTGACTGACAGGAGAGGAGTTCTCTCTTTCAATCAGTGTGTTCTTGTCAGCGTGATCACGCTGACTGATGGGAGAGGAGTTCTCTCTTGTCAATCAGTGTGTTCACGTTGCTCAGCGTGACCACGCTGACTGATGGGAGAGGAGTTCTCTCCTGTCAGTCAGTGTGTTCATGTTGTCAGCGTGATCACGCTGAAGGATGGGAGAGGAGTTCTCTCTTGTCAATCAGTGTGTTCATGTTGTCAGCGTGGTCACGCTGACTGATGGGAGAGGAGTTCTCTCATGTCAGTCAGTGTGTTCATGTTGCTCAGCGTGACCACGCTGACTGACAGGAGAGGAGTTCTCTCTTGTCAGTCATTGTGTACATGTTGTCAGCGTGATCACGCTGACTGATGGGAGAGTTCTCTCGTCAGTCAGTGTGGTCACGTTGCTCAGTGTGACCACGCTGACAGATGGGAGAGGAGTTCTCTCTTGTCAGTCAGTGTGTTCACGTTGCTCAGCAGGACCATGCTGATTGGCAGGAGAGGAGTTCTCTCTTGTCAGTCAGTGTGTTCATGTTGTCAGTGTGATCACTCTAACTGATGGGAGAGGAGTTCTCTCTTGTCAGTGTGTTAACGTTGCTCAGAATGACCATGCTGACTGATGGGAGAGGAGTTCTCTCTTGTCAGTCATTGTGTTCACGTTGCTCAGCATGACCACGCTGACTGACAGGAGAGGAGTTCTCTCTTGTCAGTCAGTGTGTTCATGTTGTCAGCGTGATCACGCTGACTGATGGGAGAGGAGTCCTCTCTTGTCAGTGTGTTCACGTTGCTCAGCGTTACCACGCTAACTGATGGGAGAGTAGTTCTCTCTTGTCAGTCAGTGTGTTCACGTTGCTCAACATGACCACACTGACTGACAGGAGAGGAGTTCTCTCTTGTCAATCAGTGTGTTCTTTTCAGCGTGATCACGCTGACTGATGGGAGAGGAGTTCTCTCTTGTCAATCAGTGTGTTCACGTTGCTCAGCGTGACCACGCTGACTGATGGGAGAGGAGTTCTCTCTTGTCAGTCAGTGTGTTCACATTGCTCAACATGACCACACTGACTGACAGGAGAGGAGTTCTCTCTTGCAAATCAGTGTGTTCATGTTGTCAGCGTGGTCACGCTGACTGATGGGAGAGGAGTTCTCTCTTGTCAGTCAGTGTGTTCACGTTGCTCAGCGTGACCACGCTAACTGATGGGAGAGGAGTTCTCTCTTGTCAGTCAGTGTGTTCACGTTTCTCAGCATGATCACGCTAACTGATGGGAGAGGAGTTCTCTCTTGTCAGTCAGTGTGTTCACGTTTCTCAGCATGATCACGCTGACTGACAGGAGAGGAGTTCTCTCTTGTCTGTCAGTGTGTTCATGTTGTCAGCGTAATCACGCTGACTGATGGGAGAGGAGTCCTCTCTTGTCAGTCAGTGTGTTCACGTTGCTCAGCGTGACCACGCTAACTGACGGGAGAGGAGTTCTCGCTTGCCAATCAGTGTGTTCACGTTGCTCAGCGTGACCACGCTGACTGATGGGAGAGGAGTTCTCTCTTGTCAGGCAGTGTGTTCACGCTGCTCAGCATGACCACGCTGACTGATAGGAGAGGACTCCTCTCCTGTCAACCAGTGCGTTCATGTTGTCAGCGTGATCACGCTGAACGATGGGAGAGGAGTTCTCTCTTGTCAATCAGTGTGTTCACGTTGCTCAGCGTGACCACGCTGACTGATGGGAGAGGAGTTCTCTCTTCGGGCAGTGTGTTCGCGTTGCTCAGCATGACCACGCTGACTGATAGGAGAGGACTCCTCTCCTGTCAGCCAGTGTGTTGTTTATGTTGTCAGCGTGATCACACTGAACGATGGGAGAGGAGTTCTCTCTTGTCAGGCAGCATGTCTATGTGTCGGCTCCGTGGATGCTTTGTACGGGTGCATGGAGGTAAGGTAAGTGTTTTTATTTTAAATTAAAAGTGCATATGCGTATTTAAATTAAATTAGTATGTATGTGTGTATGTATGAATGCATGCGTGCGTGTTGGTGTTTCTGTCAATGCTGTGTTTGGTTTTTTGTATACATGCATGCATGGAGTTGTGTAAGTGGTGGATGAATGCATGGGTCAAAGCGTTTTTTGTGAGTGTGTGTTCAGCACCATGCCTAAATGTAGCCGCCCTGGGGGCAACTTCATTAAGGGGTGGGTCCATGGTATCAGAGGTACACCTAGGCTAAAATGTCAGGGGGGAAAGGGGACTAACACTTCAAATGTTGGGAGAGGCGCTGACGTCAGAGGCTGTGAGGAAGGGGCAACCTTCCTTGTGTGGGGGCGCCTAACATTTTTCCACATTTTGAATGAGACTATTCTGGTGAAGCTTCAATGTTACAAGCAGCTACCTCTTGCCTTCATTTCTGAAACGTCACACTTAGGACTGCTGTGAGAGTGAGATGTCTCATGTCACCACTTCCCTTCTAATTACTCCCCTAGCATGCAAGTGCTAACCCCACATCACGATTTCAATTACCTAAAAATGTATGGATATGAATGCAGGTGCTAACAGTGAAATGACTTCTCATGGCCGTGCAATTCCCTATGGCAATTCTCACCCAGTTCCTGCCCTCCCCACTCAAAACACCTCCTCACTGGAACTCTTTGAGCTAGCTTTAAACATGCCTTGCCATCAAACTTTGCCCTCAATGTGCCTGCAAGTGTTCCTCAAAGGAGTCTTCTGAGAGTTCATGACTTCATTGGAGTTGTAAACACGCAACTGGTGTAATAAAAATGTCTTAATCAGGTCTGCCTTTGGCCACTCAATTTAAAAACACCCTGCGTGTCTTTCGCTGAAGTTCTTTTAAAAAAAAGCATTGGCAAAGCCAACAGTTTTGGCTTGTGTATAAGTATTAGGCATTTACCAGGCACTGCTATTAGCTGCTCAGGTACTCAAACCATTTTGCACTGGCACTATCAATGGCCATCTAATACCAATACAGAAGTGCCTTTCCCATGCCTACATGAACGCCCAAACTGTTAGCATTGCCAGTGCTCTTTTTGCTTTACCCTTGATGCACAGGACTATGCATCAAGGTTAAAGCAAACATACTACTTGGCTAAATTGGCCCGCATTGAATGAAGGCCAATCTAGCCAGTAATAAAACTTATGGTGCACAGTCAGCCTGGATATACTTTCTGTGGCATGGCATTTTTACTGGCTGGTATTCCATACATGGTAATAATGGCATGATGCAGCCTGCATCGACATAATTAGAACAACCAGCATGAATATATTTTTATACTAGCATATCTGGCGTGGAAAGGCGGCATGAAATGTATTGGAAAATGTTCCTATGCACAATGTGTGATTTGCAACTATTGGGGTTTTCCATGTGCTTCCATACAAAACCAATTGCAAATTGTATGAATTTCTACCCAATTTTGCAAAGAAAGTGCTCTAAAATGCATACTTTTAACCCAATGTTTCAAACGTTTTCTTGGGAATGAGAAGCCCCCTCAAGCAACCCTTGTTTGGTTTGGGCTCCCTCACTGTGCTCTGTTGATCCTGCCTAATTGGCACAAACATTTAAGCCTCTTAAGTTCAGAAATGTACCAGCCTCCACTCTACATCATTTGTCACTGTGTATGATGTGTGTTTTAATGCACACACGGGGCGGGGTGCTCATTAATGATATGATATGGCATTTATAACGTGCCCGTACACAAGTGTTTGAAGGCGCGACAAGGCAAGGAGGGAGAAACAAAAGAGTAGGACAAAACACAGATCTTACTAGGCCTTGTGTCATTCAGATCGCGCAAGAACAGTGAAGGGGGGAGGGGAGAAGTGCCGACGGTGGGGCAGGATGCAGAAGTGCAGTAACAAAGGAGAAATAAGAGTGCGGCCAACGGGTGGCAAGTGTGGGTACTCATAAGTGCAGTCAACGGGTGGAGAATAAGAGCAAGAGCGGGGACTGTAGGGTTACAGATACAGACCACAAGTGCAGGGGAGCCAAGAGACAGTGTGGGATTGCAACAGGACAGGCAGGGACCTGGGCCCGAATTCAGAGCTTGACCAGATGACCAGTGCATGGATCAGGCAGGTGATCAGCAAGGGAGAGGAAGAGAGAAGGCAGAAGCAAAGAGACAGGTCTTGAGGTGCTTCCGGAACCAGAGATGGCTCTCCTCAAGTTTCAGCGAGGCTGGGAGGCTATTTGCAGGGGGAGGCCCCAGCCAAAGAAAGAGATCTGCCCTCAACTCTTTGCTTGGAAAAGTGAGTGACCCTCAGAGAATTGGAGGTGGCGCAGTGGAGAGCTCATGCCTTCTTATATATATTTATTCATATGATAAAAAAGTTAGTCTGGCATGAACCTTCCTTCAGTAGAGAAATCTAACTTTGCTGTAGTTGATTTGGAGTTGTAGTAATAAACCATATTTGGGATCCTGCACACAAACTCAAGAGTAGATTTCTCGAGTCTCCTGTTTGCGGATGTGTCGCCGCTGCCGAGTGCAAAAAAATTCTAAGGGGGCCTCACCAAATGTTTTGCCCCGGGCCTCACCACATCTTCTGACAGCCCTGTGTGCAGGGTTGGCATGAAGCACCAGTGCACAAACACACATAATTATCATAGTTGAGGATAATGGGGTGGCACCTGGGGTGGTCAATCAGATTCCGGGGGAGGAACCTGCCACCCCAGGCCACTCCCTGGACACGCCACTGACCACATCCATTTTTCACAAAGACTTAAATCCTCAGAATAATTTGTTTCCATTCCAAGTACAGTAGGTGTTCAATGTTAGCTGCATATGGCAGGATCCTCACCACGTTAGCCTTAAGTATTTTTTTTATTATGTGTGTGATTTAGTGGGTGTGTCCCTAAGTTCCAGCTGGTTTTTAATGATGGTTGGTGCATCCATTTGGGTTTGGGAGATTTGGGGATTGACATTTTTAGATGATGGTGCTCATTTCAGGGAGACAAGTCAGCAGCCAACAGCTGCTTTTCTGGGAACATTTTTGTCCTGCATGCTTTTCTCTAGCATAGACATGGGTGTGCTGATGTATACGGAACTCTGGAGATTTCCTGGTAGTCACTCTGGTCATATTTTATGTTTCATTTTCAAATTCTCTAATAGGACAACGGTTGGGCTTGCTGAAAAGCTGTAATAAGGGGTGACTTTTGAACATTATTTCAAGGAACCTTTTGGTTCACATACCAGACATGGTCCATTTCATCTTCATTCCCACACAGGGGAAGCCATCTGGCATCTGCAAGTGTCGTTCACATCCAGTGAGGAGCCTGTGTCCTGTGGCATATGGCATAGAGTGCAGGTGCTGATCCAACAGCAGGTCACTCCTCCTCTTGTAGATGGCTTTCTATCTTGCATCATATTCAAAGTGCATTGCTCTGCAGGAAGTGTTGGAGACAGGAAGGAAAGAGAAGCTCACAGATAACCAAGATGGAGGAACCCTTCCTCCATCCCTTACGCTCTGTCTGACTGTCCTTACCCCACCCCTTTCCTAATGCTGCCGCTTCAAAGCCCCTTTAGTATGCAACTCTCTGGTTGGAGACAGGCCCTTTTGTTGGAGGTGTGCTCTTTGAAGCTCAGTTTTCCAGGGAGTTTCCTGGGCTGGAGAGGTATTACAAACCTCCTTAGGGATCCAGTCTTCCTGCCCATTGTCTTCCTGCCTGAGCAGAAACAGGATAGCCTGTCCATTGCTTGGCTGACCTAGGCTCACAGTGATGACATGTCGATGATACAAATCAGATATGGTTGTGATACTTTTATGAGCGTCCAGGCATCATACTCAAGCCCAGGTATGCCTTTTTATTATAGATTACCCTGCCACCATACCAATAATTCATCATAATTGTTATATTTTGGATCAGAGTGGCAGGTTTAAATGCAACCTATGTTTGCAGTGGCCTTGCTTGGACAGTAGTAGCTGTCAAACAGAGCACCTGCTGCATTTGAATCTGATCTGTGCCATTGGAGAGCAGGGACTGCAGATCAGGAGACTGATGCACTATAGGACAATCATACACATTGTTTTTGGCACAGAGATGTTCCAAATGGGGGTCTGTTTGGCAGATCATCCTTTCTGACATATATTATCATCATCATGTTATTATTAATAAAAGCCAGGACTCCTGTACCATTCCCAGATGGCAATCCTTCACACTAACCTGTACAAGCGCCGGACGTCTACATTTTACATCTATCCTCACCTAGTCATTAGGAGGGGGAGATGTGATGAAGTCCCATGCAAGAGTCCAGAAGATGATGACCAGGGAAACCTGGAGGCTGGAGACTACCAGTAACTCGGTAATGCTGACCCGGAGGGTGGATTACAGAGTATTCCCCGGAATCCCCATGCCATTCCTAGCCACCTGTAGGACAAGTCGTAGTAGTATGAGAACCCTATTGTTGCCTGTGAAACGCAGTGATCAGGGTGAAAAATAAAGACAATTTGAAGGAGAAATGAGCATCTAACATACTCGCTGCCCCGCCACCCTCTTACCCCCACGCCCTTCCCCATGGGCATCTGCGAGATGTGGCGTTCCCCCGGGTGAAGCCTGCTTGTTGGAAAGCTAGAAGTCCATGGTCCACCCACATGGAGAAAGCCACAGGTAGATTTCACATGAGCTTACAAGGTCCCAATACGGGTCAAATAAAGTTGGAAAAGTCACCCCATAGAGCCAGCAGCATGGTGAAATTTGCAGGAGGGTGGGCTACTGGCAGAGTGATTCCAAGATGGCAGACACATGCTCTGTATTGGCTAGTGAAACTGCAGGGAGCCAGCTAGCCAACACATATCAACTGAACAATAATCAGTACTTTGCGAAAGTCGTACCCTTTTTAAACAGAACGCAGCAGAGAGGTAGTGTGCAAGTCAGCATGCAGAGCTGAAGGTGCAGAGTAGAGCATGCCGAGCTGAAGGTGCAGAGTAGAGCATGCAGAGCTGAAGGTGCAGAGTAGAGCATGCAGAGCGGTTGGGAGTTGTCTAGAGAACGAGGAACAGAAAGGGGGGTAAGGAAAGGAGGAGAGAGGGATTGGAAGATGGACGAGGAGGTAAACAGAAAACAGAAAGAGAGAAGAGGAGAGAAGGTGAAGGGGAGTTTGAAACTGCAGAGAGGATGTGAATAAAATAAATAAATAGAATGGAGGAGGGAAGAGGAAGAGAGCACTCAGAAGAGGAGACGAGGAAGAGAGAAAGTGGAGGAGAGGAGAGAGGGGAGGAGGAGGAAAGAAATACAAAAAGGATGACGCAATATGGAAGTAGGAAAGGTTCCACCTTGGGGTACTGCCAGGGCAATGTCACCCATAATTCTCACGCACTGCAGCCCACTTATTTTCTTGAAACTGAAAGGTTGCAGATGTACTTCATTGAAATGAATTCTCTTACAGCCAATTCAATATAATAGCGTTTTATCAAGTTATAGTCTAATAAATTAAGCAGATTTTGCTCACTGATTTCAATTTCTTCCAGGTGAAGTTTTGACTTCCTCAATTTGGTTTTAGGCGCAAGATCCGTTCCGAAGTTGGAGTATTACCGGGGGAAGTATTTACTTACAGTATTTGATTACTTCTCGGTCAAGGTCTTGTGTCTTGACTCTTGTCAAATCACTTCTGAATCTATTTTCATAGCTCTGCTTGAAGGAAGTGTAAGTTCGGTGTTTTCATTGAGTTCGGTGTGAGCCAAAAGTCTTAGGCCATTTTGCCATTTCTTCCTGGAGCCCTATCATTGTGACTCTGCTGTGACCCAGGATAGCTGATGGCAGCAATCTTTTATTTCGCTCATGGATGCTGCTTGTGATTGCATTAAGGTTATCTTGTAATGGCGTCCAGCCTGCTAGGTCTTTGTGAAAAGGCAAGCTTCTGGGGTGGACTTGTTTTGACCATGTTTCCATCCACTGCTTTCAATGAAAGTCCCATGTGAGTTTTCTGCTTCTTGCTTTTTCTGTGATCGGAGATGGTGGATTGACAGTATTGCTTGGCGTGCCTTGGGTGTAATAGTTCCCATACCCCTTCTCAGAACGCCAATGTGTAGTGGACAGACAAGATCTCAAAGGGGAGATCTGATGAAGATATACTGTAGTGCTGACCATGGAAAATCACTCATCTCATAGCACTATTCTGGAGTTGTAAGTCTATTTTGTGAATTTAAGATTTTAAAAGTTATGCTTCTACAAGTATCCAGAGAAGGCAGAATCTAATCAAGCCTTTTCACGTTCTGTGTCAAAGCAGTGAGTTTGCAAGTGTAGTCTAATTTCAGAGTCAGAAGTTGAATCATTAGTTGGCTGGGAGAGTGCAGCCGCAAAGGAGTTGTGGGGATGGTACTGTGGAAAATCACACAAATAATGCCTGTCGGGTGCTAATGTGTCCGGCAGTAGAGCCACATACCCAAGAGTACCTGGAATTTGTGTGTTGATGTCCGCACATGAGTGGCAAGGCTCCACATTCTCTTCTGCCAGTCATTCCAATCTAGCACTGATTGAGCACTCAGAATGATCCAATGATTGCCTCTTTCATTAGATCCTTTCCAACTCAGAGCCTGAAACCTTTCTTTAGACTTCCCCAGATGGAGTTGTACTATGGAATCCTTCTCAATGCCTTGCTGTTTACCTATGATCTCCTTTTTTCCTGCTACCCTGGAGCGTATACTCTGCAGGTTTTGTTTAGTTGTGGCGATGACTACCATCAGCTGGCTCACTGATCCCTCCGCACATCGACAAATACAGAAATCAGTGTTTTAGGGACACATTTCAGCCCTTGGCAGACTAATGGCTGCAATTCGAGTTCCCTTATGATCTGAAAAACATCCCATGACAATATCAGTTTTTAGAAAAATACATCCCTCTCTCGCCTCTGTGGACTGTCTTGTTTACTGTGATAATATCTGCTTGGTTTACTGTGATTCTATTGCTGAAATAACAGTGCCGTAAATTACAAAGTGCAATAAAGATTGCAAGAAAAAAAATCGACATGCCTTTTACATTGGCCATTGTAAAAGGTGTCACAGATAAAGGCAATAGGCTTAAACCATGAGTGTTAATGTTTCTCAGCTTCTGATCTAAATTGAGTGTGTAGAACCTTACCCCACTTTTGGATCTGACCAGACATCTAGATGTGGTCATGGATGATCGCATGTCTCCATCTGTATCACAGATAAACGCTACAGTTAAAGAAATGAGTCCTGGCAATTAACAACTACCTTCCTTGCTGCAAATTACTCCACTCAAACTCGAGAAACCTGTGGTTGGGTCAGTTGGTAGTTGAAGGCTGGCCTAAATGTATTCTCTTCACAGCTTCAAAAATGCCTGATGGAGCCTCGCAATGTCGTGTAAACGCCAAAGAGATTTCAAATTAGTGAACGACAGCCTCATAGTACAATCCAGTTTAGGGCCTACCACTGCAGCCAAGGGGGAATTGTTGTTAAAAGTCCAAAACCAAGGCATTCTTATCCATAAATTGTCTGCTGACAGAAAGGAAATATTTGCAATTCCAGACAGGTCTGAAACCTCTGTAACAAAAGGGTCCCACTAGTGCAGTGAAACTATGGGATATACACCCGTGTGTATGATCGGAGCACTGCATCTGTTTAAAAAATGAGGACATAGCAGTGTTTTTCCTTCACTCTAAGCTTACTTTTTTAATTCACTTTGCGCAACGCTTATTCTTTTATAGTGGAGTAAACAGTAGTAATACATTCTTCCTGCACTATAACAACTAGGTAACACGTCATTCAGGTGATGTCATGTGTATTACTAATAGAAAGCCAAGATTGTTTCGACTCTATCTAATCTCAGGAGCATTCATCAGAACACCGTTCAGTAGGAGGCAGGCATTGAGATATGAAATGCCTGTGTCCATTGGTTGCTTTTAGGAGCAGACTCACCATACTTTACTCACGAGTCAATGTTAAGGTGATCCAGACCCCCAAAGAAGACCATACTTTGCCAGATCCAAGAAGTGAAGCCTAATCAAGGGGTGACATCACTGACAGGAATGCCCCAGGAAACAGAGATGAGATGAATGGCAGCGTGTTCAAGGACCTACGCGAAATAGAGCAAGAGGAGGTGATTGGAAGGCCCAGATGGTGTGGGGCGTATTCAGCGGTTAGTGGGCTGTGAAGGCCAGGGCTGTCAGAAGATGTGGTGAGGCCCGGGGCAAAACATTTGGTGAGGCCCCCTTAGAATTTTTTTGCACTCGGCAGCGGCGACACATCCGCAAACAGGAGACTCGAGAAATCTACTCTTGAGTTTGTGTGCAGGATCCCAAATATGGTTTATTACTACAACTCCAAATCAACTACAGCAAATTTAGATTTCTCTACTGAAGGAAGGTTCATGCCAGACTAACTTTTTTATCATATGAATAAATATATATAAGAAGGCATGAGCTCTCCACTGCGCCACCTCCAATTCTCTGAGGGTCACTCACTTTTCCAAGCAAAGAGTTGAGGGCAGATCTCTTTCTTTGGCTGGGGCCTCCCCCTGCAAATAGCCTCCCAGCCTCGCTGAAACTTGAGGAGAGCCATCTCTGGTTCCGGAAGCACCTCAAGACCTGTCTCTTTGCTTCTGCCTTCTCTCTTCCTCTCCCTTGCTGATCACCTGCCTGATCCATGCACTGGTCATCTGGTCAAGCTCTGAATTCGGGCCCAGGTCCCTGCCTGTCCTGTTGCAATCCCACACTGTCTCTTGGCTCCCCTGCACTTGTGGTCTGTATCTGTAACCCTACAGTCCCCGCTCTTGCTCTTATTCTCCACCCGTTGACTGCACTTATGAGTACCCACACTTGCCACCCGTTGGCCGCACTCTTATTTCTCCTTTGTTACTGCACTTCTGCATCCTGCCCCACCGTCGGCACTTCTCCCCTCCCCCCTTCACTGTTCTTGCGCGATCTGAATGACACAAGGCCTAGTAAGATCTGTGTTTTGTCCTACTCTTTTGTTTCTCCCTCCTTGCCTTGTCGCGCCTTCAAACACTTGTGTACGGGCACGTTATAAATGCCATATCATATCATTAATGAGCACCCCGCCCCGTGTGTGCATTAAAACACACATCATACACAGTGACAAATGATGTAGAGTGGAGGCTGGTACATTTCTGAACTTAAGAGGCTTAAATGTTTGTGCCAATTAGGCAGGATCAACAGAGCACAGTGAGGGAGCCCAAACCAAACAAGGGTTGCTTGAGGGGGCTTCTCATTCCCAAGAAAACGTTTGAAACATTGGGTTAAAAGTATGCATTTTAGAGCACTTTCTTTGCAAAATTGGGTAGAAATTCATACAATTTGCAATTGGTTTTGTATGGAAGCACATGGAAAACCCCAATAGTTGCAAATCACACATTGTGCATAGGAACATTTTCCAATACATTTCATGCCGCCTTTCCACGCCAGATATGCTAGTATAAAAATATATTCATGCTGGTTGTTCTAATTATGTCGATGCAGGCTGCATCATGCCATTATTACCATGTATGGAATACCAGCCAGTAAAAATGCCATGCCACAGAAAGTATATCCAGGCTGACTGTGCACCATAAGTTTTATTACTGGCTAGATTGGCCTTCATTCAATGCGGGCCAATTTAGCCAAGTAGTATGTTTGCTTTAACCTTGATGCATAGTCCTGTGCATCAAGGGTAAAGCAAAAAGAGCACTGGCAATGCTAACAGTTTGGGCGTTCATGTAGGCATGGGAAAGGCACTTCTGTATTGGTATTAGATGGCCATTGATAGTGCCAGTGCAAAATGGTTTGAGTACCTGAGCAGCTAATAGCAGTGCCTGGTAAATGCCTAATACTTATACACAAGCCAAAACTGTTGGCTTTGCCAATGCTTTTTTTTAAAAGAACTTCAGCGAAAGACACGCAGGGTGTTTTTAAATTGAGTGGCCAAAGGCAGACCTGATTAAGACATTTTTATTACACCAGTTGCGTGTTTACAACTCCAATGAAGTCATGAACTCTCAGAAGACTCCTTTGAGGAACACTTGCAGGCACATTGAGGGCAAAGTTTGATGGCAAGGCATGTTTAAAGCTAGCTCAAAGAGTTCCAGTGAGGAGGTGTTTTGAGTGGGGAGGGCAGGAACTGGGTGAGAATTGCCATAGGGAATTGCACGGCCATGAGAAGTCATTTCACTGTTAGCACCTGCATTCATATCCATACATTTTTAGGTAATTGAAATCGTGATGTGGGGTTAGCACTTGCATGCTAGGGGAGTAATTAGAAGGGAAGTGGTGACATGAGACATCTCACTCTCACAGCAGTCCTAAGTGTGACGTTTCAGAAATGAAGGCAAGAGGTAGCTGCTTGTAACATTGAAGCTTCACCAGAATAGTCTCATTCAAAATGTGGAAAAATGTTAGGCGCCCCCACACAAGGAAGGTTGCCCCTTCCTCACAGCCTCTGACGTCAGCGCCTCTCCCAACATTTGAAGTGTTAGTCCCCTTTCCCCCCTGACATTTTAGCCTAGGTGTACCTCTGATACCATGGACCCACCCCTTAATGAAGTTGCCCCCAGGGCGGCTACATTTAGGCATGGTGCTGAACACACACTCACAAAAAACGCTTTGACCCATGCATTCATCCACCACTTACACAACTCCATGCATGCATGTATACAAAAAACCAAACACAGCATTGACAGAAACACCAACACGCACGCATGCATTCATACATACACACATACATACTAATTTAATTTAAATACGCATATACACTTTTAATTTAAAATAAAAACACTTACCTTACCTCCATGCACCCGTACAAAGCATCCACGGAGCCGACACATAGACATGCTGCCTGACAAGAGAGAACTCCTCTCCCATCGTTCAGTGTGATCACGCTGACAACATAAACAACACACTGGCTGACAGGAGAGGAGTCCTCTCCTATCAGTCAGCGTGGTCATGCTGAGCAACGCGAACACACTGCCTGAAGAGAGAACTCCTCTCCCATCAGTCAGCGTGGTCACGCTGAGCAACGTGAACACACTGATTGACAAGAGAGAACTCCTCTCCCATCGTTCAGCGTGATCACGCTGACAACATGAACGCACTGGTTGACAGGAGAGGAGTCCTCTCCTATCAGTCAGCGTGGTCATGCTGAGCAGCGTGAACACACTGCCTGACAAGAGAGAACTCCTCTCCCATCAGTCAGCGTGGTCACGCTGAGCAACGTGAACACACTGATTGGCAAGCGAGAACTCCTCTCCCGTCAGTTAGCGTGGTCACGCTGAGCAACGTGAACACACTGACTGACAAGAGAGGACTCCTCTCCCATCAGTCAGCGTGATTACGCTGACAACATGAACACACTGACAGACAAGAGAGAACTCCTCTCCTGTCAGTCAGCGTGATCATGCTGAGAAACGTGAACACACTGACTGACAAGAGAGAACTCCTCTCCCATCAGTTAGCGTGATCATGCTGAGAAACGTGAACACACTGACTGACAAGAGAGAACTCCTCTCCCATCAGTTAGCGTGGTCACGCTGAGCAACGTGAACACACTGACTGACAAGAGAGAACTCCTCTCCCATCAGTCAGCGTGACCACGCTGACAACATGAACACACTGATTTGCAAGAGAGAACTCCTCTCCTGTCAGTCAGTGTGGTCATGTTGAGCAATGTGAACACACTGACTGACAAGAGAGAACTCCTCTCCCATCAGTCAGCGTGGTCACGCTGAGCAACGTGAACACACTGATTGACAAGAGAGAACTCCTCTCCCATCAGTCAGCGTGATCACGCTGAAAAGAACACACTGATTGACAAGAGAGAACTCCTCTCCTGTCAGTCAGTGTGGTCATGTTGAGCAACGTGAACACACTGACTGACAAGAGAGAACTACTCTCCCATCAGTTAGCGTGGTAACGCTGAGCAACGTGAACACACTGACAAGAGAGGACTCCTCTCCCATCAGTCAGCGTGATCACGCTGACAACATGAACACACTGACTGACAAGAGAGAACTCCTCTCCTGTCAGTCAGCGTGGTCATGCTGAGCAACGTGAACACAATGACTGACAAGAGAGAACTCCTCTCCCATCAGTCAGCATGGTCATTCTGAGCAACGTTAACACACTGACAAGAGAGAACTCCTCTCCCATCAGTTAGAGTGATCACACTGACAACATGAACACACTGACTGACAAGAGAGAACTCCTCTCCTGCCAATCAGCATGGTCCTGCTGAGCAACGTGAACACACTGACTGACAAGAGAGAACTCCTCTCCCATCTGTCAGCGTGGTCACACTGAGCAACGTGACCACACTGACTGACGAGAGAACTCTCCCATCAGTCAGCGTGATCACGCTGACAACATGTACACAATGACTGACAAGAGAGAACTCCTCTCCTGTCAGTCAGCGTGGTCACGCTGAGCAACATGAACACACTGACTGACATGAGAGAACTCCTCTCCCATCAGTCAGCGTGACCACGCTGACAACATGAACACACTGATTGACAAGAGAGAACTCCTCTCCCATCCTTCAGCGTGATCACGCTGACAACATGAACACACTGACTGACAGGAGAGAACTCCTCTCCCATCAGTCAGCGTGGTCACGCTGAGCAACGTGAACACACTGATTGACAAGAGAGAACTCCTCTCCCATCAGTCAGCGTGATCACGCTGACAAGAACACACTGATTGAAAGAGAGAACTCCTCTCCTGTCAGTCAGTGTGGTCATGTTGAGCAACTTGAACACACTGACTGACAAGAGAGAACTCCTCTCCCATCAGTCAGCGTGATCACGCTGACAACATGAACACACTGACTGACAAGAGAGAACTCCTCTCCCATCAGTTAGCGTGATCACGCTGACAACATGAACACACTGACTGACAGGAGAGGAGTCCTCTCCTATCAGTCAGCGTGGTCATGCTGAGCAAAGTGAACATACTGATTGATAAGAGAGAACTCCTCTCCCATCAGTCAGCGTGATTACGCTGACAACATGAACACACTGACTGACAGGAGAGAACTCCTCTCCTATCAGTTAGCGTGGTAACGCTGAGCAACGTGAACACACTGACAAGAGAGGACTCCTCTCCCATCAGTCAGCGTGATCACGCTGACAACATGAACACACTGACTGACAAGAGAGAACTCCTCTCCTGTCAGTCAGCGTGGTCATGCTGAGCAACGTGAACACAATGACTGACAAGAGAGAACTCCTCTCCCATCAGTCAGCATGGTCACGCTGAGCAACGTTAACACACTGACAAGAGAGAACTCCTCTCCCATCAGTTAGAGTGATCACACTGACAACATGAACACACTGACTGACAAGAGAGAACTCCTCTCCTGCCAATCAGCGTGTTCCTGCTGAGCAACGTAAACACACTGACTGACAAGAGAGAACTCCTCTCCCATCTGTCAGCGTGGTCACACTGAGCAACGTGACCACACTGACTGACGAGAGAACTCCTCTCCCATCAGTCAGCGTGGTCATGCTGAGCAATATGAACACACTGACTGACATGAGAGAACTCCTCTCCCATCAGTCAGCGTGACCACGCCGACAACATGAACACACTGATTGACAAGAGAGAACTCCTCTCCCATCCTTCAGCGTGATCACGCTGACAACATGAACACACTGACTGACAGGAGAGGAGTCCTCTCCTGTCAGTCACCGTGGTCACGCTGAGCAACGTGAACACACTGACTGACAAGAGAGAACTCCTCTCCCATCAGTCAGCGTGACAACGCTGACAACATGAACACACTGATTGACAAGAGAGAACTCCTCTCCCATCAGTCAGCGTGATCACGCTGACAACATGAACACACTGACTGACAGGAGAGGAGTCCTCTCCTATCACTCAGCGTGGTCATGCTGAGCAACGTGAACACACTGACTGAGAAGAGAGAACTCCTCTCCCATCAGTCAGCGTGATTACGCTGACAACATGAACACACTGACTGACAAGAGAGAACTCTCCTATCAGTCAGCGTGTTCATGCTGAGCAACGTGAACACACTGACTGACAGGAGAGGTGTCCTCTCTTGTCATTCAGCATGTCCACGTTGTCATGACGGAGACAGCAGAGCCCACTTCTGAGCCCTGCTGTCTCCCATTATTTTGCTGTTTGTTGCGGAGCCAAACGGCTTCGCAACAAAAAGCAAAATCATTGCAGGGGCAGAGAGCAGACAGCACAGTCCCCCGTGTGAATAATGGACACGGGAGACTGTGCTGCCTTCCACTTAGGAGAGGGGGACGCGAGGCCCCCTGCAAGTGCGAGGCCCGGGGCAGTTTGCCCCCCCTGCACCCCCCTTGTGACGGCCCTGGTGAAGGCAAGGAACTATCATTAGCAATGCACCCTACGCTATGGATTAGTCCCTCCTCACTGTCTAGCCCCTGGGTAAACACTACACTCTACCACTAATGGAAAAAGGAGCACGCTTCTAGACTGACAGGTTCTTTGGTCATACAATTAAGTTCTCCTACAATGGCAGAGTAAATGGAAACAGAAAGGCAACCATTGGGCTTGAACATGTAGGCACACGCAGAAGATAATAGCAGAGGTAAGTGCTGTCCCTGCTGTGTGCACGCACACATCGCCATTCACACAGGTACCTGAACTGCAGAGGCTTCAGTGCAAACCTGATAGAGTTGAGAAGAAGGCAGTTCCTACAGGGGCTGTATATGCCTGAAGCCATGGCTAACAGGCAGCATATGAGCTGGGGAGGCAGGAGAACACTGTTGTGTTGGCCTGTGCACGGCCCAGGTGTCAGTGCGGCCTTCAAGGCAGAAGGAGAGCAGGAGACACAGTCGGGTTGCATGGCGCGTCCCTGCTCCGATCTGATTGCGGAAGCCCAGGTCACGCACAGCCTGTGAATGGTGATTGTTGCATGTCACCCCTGCAGGAGGACATGGTATCTCCCAGTGTGTGTTGTGGTCACATGGTTCCCCAAAAGGTACGAGCTGCTTGCCTGCTTCTGGCTCGTTAGTCTGACCGTCACGTCGTTCTTGGTGCACCATGCTGGTGCTACACCGCATGCGCTGGGCCCAAGGATGGGGCCCAGCTCGAGGACGGTGCCCCTGCTGGGCAGCGCGTCCCAGGGTGATCCCGAGGCCATGTGTTCATGGCTCCTGTCGCGACCCCGGCCTGGGTGCCCCCAGAGCCGGGGCCGTGGTGTGCTGGGTGCCCCCGGCCACGTGTGCGCCTACAGTGATCTGGGGGCGAGTGGGGTGACCCCCACTCCATTTGTCTGTGGCGTGATCGCCACCCAACGGTCCACGTCGGGTGCTCCCGACATGTGCATGGGGCCTGCCCAGTGACCTGGAGCAGGCCCTGCAACAGTGAAGACATGTCTGTGGAGTGCCTTGGGGAGGGTAAAACCTGGGACATAACAAACACATCATGACGCAGGCCACATATGCCATTAGCGGCCACCAACAAGAAATTATCTGGAGTGGTTAGCACAGATCGGAAAATGATGGCTATGTACGTCATGAACAGCCACTATAGCAGCAAGGATAAGGGCAAGAGAAGAAAAAAAATGTCAGTGGCATATGCCAGAAGCTGCTGTTAGCAATGAAGGAGCGACAGGTGAAAAAGGAACAGTATCCACAGCTGTGGAAGCCAGGAGGAGCGCTAAAGGCAGAAAGGGGGAGTGGGAACAATGGCAGCACGATAGCACTGGGCGACGGAAGTGGGAACATTGCAAGAAGACACACACACGCTAGTTCTCATGGGCCCTAAAGGGGTGCATGTGGCGTTCATTAGTGTATCATTGACCGCGGAGTGGCACACATGCCTGAGTGCCGGGCCAGTGTGACAGATTGGCCTCTGTTGTGATGTCAGCACGTAGCCCAACTCCCTGTCCAGAGAGTGTTTGTGTGTGCTGCAGCGCTGCATGCGCCATGGCCCTAGAAAAGCCGCCCTCACTCCCAGGGCACCTCTGCACGGTGGGGCCAGACTGGCCAGACCCCATAACAGCTGGCGACTAAAGTTGGCGACCCATGCGCTGCAGGGTGAACTCCATTCTGGAGGTAGTATGGTTACTGTGTGGTGGGGCTCACATCCGGGTACGCGGACGTTTCCACCTGGGGAGAAGGTACATGGCGTGGCTTCACAGCTGCAACATTGATTTGAATATCTCCCACCGGGAGGCATGCACAGGAGGTGAGACCTGGGCCGCATCAATTTGATTGAACTCCCACTTGGGGGAGTGAGACTGCAACAGGGTCTCTGCTGCTGTTGCAGGAAACGAGGCTTCTCCCTTTTGAGGGGAGAGCTGCCGGAGTGTGCCAATGCCCTGCTCCCACTGGAGGGGGCGCAATCGTGGCGTGGCTTCCGCCGCATTGATGTGGATATCTTCCGTCTGGGAGAGAGAGCACACAGCGAGGCCCAAATGACCGCTGCTGCCTTCTATTTCTGCCTGGGGTGCAGAAAGGAAGCACGACTTGTGCCTCAGTGTGAACTGGTATTACTCCTGCCTGGGAGAGAGAGAGAAGAGCGGCATATGTCACTGTGCTCAGCGGCATACATCACTGTGCTAACTTAAACACTCCTGTCTGGAGCATAGTAGGTATATGCTGTGGTGTTAGCTTAAAAACTCCTGTCTGGGAGAGAAAATGATCGGAGTGGTCTATGCTGCTGCAGCAGTAGTTTGAGACAATTCTGCCTGGGGAGACACACCTTCCTCGGCCAACACTCCTGAATGGGGGAGGTTGAAGTGGCGCGGCTTGGAATGAAGACTGCAGATCTTCCTCCACCATGCTGCTGGTTTGTTACCCATAGCCCCCACTCTCAGGTCCAACCTGGGTCCTTGCTTTCCTCTATCTCACTCTCTACCTGTGGTGTTCCCCCTGGGGTCTAACCTCTCTCCCTGGCTGGTCAACCAATACCTGACACCTCTCACCCACTGCATTGCTGCTCTCTGCTCCAACTTGCAGTGCTATATGAATGACACTCAGCTTGTTGTCAGACTCCCCACTGCCACCTCTTCTCCTTCTCTCATCTGACTGTCTGTCTGCCATCCAGGAGTGGTGTGCCACCAACAATCTCTGCCTTAATGCCAGTAAGACGGAGATTCTCCTCATCAGCACAACTGCACCCTCCTTTCCTGTCACTCTCTGGCGGGTTCCCTTGGCCCTGTTCCTGCTCCCACCTGTGAGGCTAACATCTTTGCTCCCTCCTTTTCTCCTCACATCTAAGAAGTCAAACTACCAACTGCACCTCCTCAGACGTATTCTTCAATTCCTCTCCTTCCCCCAGAGGCTCACTGTCTCTAGAGCTCTGGTTCTCTCTAGGCTGGACTACTGCTACAGCCTCTTTCTAAATATGCCTGCTTCTACTCTCCGCCCTCTGCAACTCATCCAGAACAGGACTGCAAGACTTGTCCTTGGCCTCAAGACCAGGGATCGTATCTCTCCAGCACTGAAATCTCTGCATTGGCTCCTAGCGTCTGCAAGGATGAAGTTCAAGACGCTCTGCATTGTCCACAAGGCCTTCTGGGGCCTGGGTCCTCAATACCTCCAACTCTCTCTTTGTAAATACCTTCCTTCTCGAGCTCTTCGCTCTTCCACCTCCAACTCCCTCTGGGTTAGTCGTTTCTCCAAGCAACAAGTTGGTGGTAGATCTTTTTCTTCTGCTGGAGCCTCCCTCCGGAAACAGCCTCCCTGCCTCTCTGAAACTTGAGGATAACCATCTCCGGTTCCGGAAGCACCTGAAGACCTTCTTTGCTTCTGCCTTCTCTCTTCCGCTCCCCTGATGATTTCCTGTCTGATACTGCACTGGTCACCTGGCTACCCTCTGAATCCAGGACCAGGTCCCTGCCCACCCAGTTGGACAACCGCACTCCCTCCCGGCAACCCTTGCATTTGGGTCTGTATCTGTAACACTGCAGTCCCCCTAACTCGACTTTTGGACACCTGCTGTCTGCACTTACCCTTGCACCTGCCGTCTGTTGGCCGCACTTCTTGTTATTGTTTTGATCTCATGTACAGCACTGCCCCCCTCTTTCTCCTGGCACTCCCCCCTGCACTTGCGCCATCTCAATGTCATTTGGCCTAGTAAGATCGTTGTCTCTGTTCTCCCTCTGTTCTCCCTTCCTTGCCTCATCGCACCTTAAAACACTTGTGATAAGGTGCGTTACAAATATCATATCATATCATATATCATACCCTCCACCAAGAGGAAGGTGACTCATGCCTGGGTGAGACCCCCAAGGCTTGCCACCTCGCTGCCGCAGGGATGTAACTCCTGCCTGGGGGAGCCTTGTTGCTGTTTTGGGCTACTTCAACTAAGCCGGCCCAGGCTCATGCCGGTGCTGACTTAGCCAAGTATCTCCACTGGGAGGGTCATCGTGTGGCTGGGCCTAGAAGGGGGTAAGTAACACTCTGCCTGACACCCCAATTCCCAGCCAACGTCCAGAGGCACTCTCACCTGTGGGAGAGTCTGAAAGTGGCGCGGCTCGTGAGCCGCCGCCTGAAGCCTTGCCCTATCAAGGGGCCCAGACCTACTGGCCTGGAGATAGCGCAATGCCCTGCTGTCACTCTGGGGTCACACCCCAAGGTGTTCCCACCTGGGGGAGCCTCAACGTGGCACGCCCTGTTTGCTGCCTGCAGTCGCTCCACTAGCGGTGCTTCTAGTTTGCCGCTGCGGGACTATGACAGAGCGGCGCTTTGAAGCCGTGGCCCCGCACCTCAAGTGTGCTTAAAATGGACACTGCAAGAAGACATGTCGTCAGTGCCCGTTACACTAGATTAGAACAATGTATAAATGTATATATGCCATTATGCTCCCAGAGGTAACAATGAACATCGTTGGTCCAGTGGCTACCCTACATGGCCTCATGCTGAAAGTGGGCCCAGTACAAAACACTTGCCGTCCATGCTCCATCGTCTCGGCCATCACTCCAGAGCCAAGTGTATAAATGTAAATTGTTGATGTTATATATATTTTTTTTTTATTGTCACATATAGTTTATTACAAACTTTTATTACAATTTTCCTCTCGTTTCATTATCCGATTTACTCTAAAAACAGCATATCACATTTCAGGACTGCTACTTTCTCGGCCCATTTTTCCCATTTTGTTCCAATTTGTCCATGTTATCAGCCAAATCTTTCCATTTTATTTTAAATCAGGATTTTATCCATAAAGTTTATGACTGAACATGTTAGGTGCACAGAGCTCCCACTTAGTATATGAAACCACCAATCGTCCATATTCATGTTCAATGGTGCAAATTTACCAAGATGCAGGGTTCTCAGATCATTAAGCAAAGGACATTCTGTTATTAAGTGTTTTCTAGATTCTGTTTTAGCCGCACAGTATCTACAGGCATCGTCCTTGGTGTCCTGATCATATCTCAACAGCAGCATATCTTTGGATATAATGGCGTTCAATCGTAATCGCAGACATCCATCACAATGATATTGCGACGGAAATTGTGGTAGATACATAGGCATTTTGTTCAGTTTGTTCATTTTAGGCCCGTGCTCTGGAGCTGTTTCTAATCCTTCAAACTTGGCCAAGTTTTGAATCCACAGCCATTGTTTTAGCTTTCTTTTTGCAATTTGCAGTTGCGCCACCAACGTGTCGATCTGTATATCAGCAGCTTGCATGATCACCTTTAACCCTTGGACCCATAACAAGAGTATGCCAGCATACGGCCGTGTGTTGCTTGGAGCAAGTATTTCGTACGCTGGTTCAGGATTTGGGATTATCATCTTTCTTAAAAGTGCCATAGATTTCCATATCACAATTACATATAATTCGTCTAATGCCAGCTCGTGTCTAATGATGGTCATTGATATGTATTTTGGCAGCCTTAATACTCGTTTCCAAAATATCCCTTCCAATTTAGCCCAAATTCTATGGTCTAAATTCCACCCTGCTTCAGAGCCAAAAGTGATAGCGGGTATAACCTTTTGCAAGTAAAAGGTCCGTACTGGTGTTAGGGTGAATTTTCCGTATAGGCTGTGTATTCGGGCGCCTTGCAAAGCCAAAGTTTTCATGCGCCGAACGATGTCTTGCACCCAGCTCCATTCTCGTATTGATTTATTAATCATGACCCCCAGGTATCGGATTTCAACAATTTCTTCAATTACAGTATTGTTGATCCTCCAACGAAAATTATTGTTGTAAAAGACTTTCCAGGCAGACTCAGTTTTTTAATTTCTGCCACAGCATCTCGCGGTTGATTGTGTCAAATGCTTGGTGCATATCGATGAAAGCTAGAAAAAGATTTGACCTTTTTTCTAAAGCTTTCAATTTTAACATATTGACCAGTGTCAGGTTGATTTCGGTCCCGACGCCTTTTGTGAATCCAGTTTGACGACAGACAGTGATTAATTTCTTGGTTGCCCAGGCTATTAATTTCTGCTTCAAGAAGTTTGCAAATATCTTGCCAATTGTATCAAGTAGGGCAATCGGGCGATAGTTGGCTGGATCAGCCCGATTGCCCTTCTTAAAAATCGGGACTATTATCGCCGTTGTCCATGAAGAGGGTATTATTCCAACCTCTGGGATTCTAGAAAACAATTTTGCAATAAAGATGGACCACTCATGTTTATTTGCTTTAACCATGACGTTAGTTATGCCGTCCGGCCCAGCCGCTCTCGAGTTTTTTAGCTTTGCATTTACGGCACATAAATCTTTGGCGATCTCGTTACAGTCGCACTTTGCAGCAACTTCCTCCAGTGGTGGCGACTTTGTTACATTGATCTTTGAAAACACTTTATTGTAGTGTTTTTTTCCAGTCGCTTTCAACCACCCCACTAGCCATCATGTCTGCTTGATTTCTAGCGCCTATGTTCAAGATGTGCCAAATCTCTCTAGAGTTGTTCGATTTTATTAGAGCCAGCATCACCTCGCCTTTTTCTTGGTCACGCAAAAAAGCGAATGCTTTTACCCAGTTGTGATATTTTTGCTTCCGTTGTTTAATCATTGCGTGAGCACCCTGGCCCCTTGCAGTTTTAGTTTGCGTATTTCTTTGTGAGCTTTCTTTTTTTCCTCTTTTACCTTCATACTTCATTCGTGAGTATGTATTTTGGTTGTTTGTATTTTTAGTGAAGAGCTCGCCTTTTGGCGAGGTAGAAGTGCAATGTAGTTTACCAAATCTCCGGCAAATTTATCCAACTTTTGGAAATTGTTGGTCAATAGGGTTATTTGTTTATCATTTATTCTAAGCCTATTTTGCCCATTATTTACCTCCATGTTTTGGACCAAGATCGATATTTCCAATTTTCGAGGTAAGTTCATGGCCATTACCAGTGCGTCGTGGTCGCTGTTTGTTGTCGATGTTATTCTCAAGCTCTCAATTTTGTGCCAGAAATTTTTTGATATCCAGATATAATCCAGTGTCTTATCATAGCCCATGTTATGCCAGGTGAAATTTGGCAGTGTGTCGCCATTTACCTGTCCATTGGCCATGTCGCAGTCACGTGCCTCCATTTCGGTTTCCCATTTTGCTCTTCTTGAGTGATAATTTTGCGCTTCCTTCCTGATCTCAATGATAGGGTCTCTGTTTGCGTCAAACCATGTAATGTTCATGTCACCACATACAATTATGTAAAGGTCATGATAAGTTGTTTGATGTTTATCGATAATCCCCATTACAGCTGATACAAACTTTTCTAAAGTTATCTGAACTGGGTTGCAGTACACATTAATTAGCAGCAACTGCTGCAATTTAGAAGTTTTATCGGTAGAATGTTGCATCAGAGTACTTTGAATAAAGATGTTTGGATTTTCGGATTCAATCACTTCCCAGTTTGTTCCAATCTTTATCATCTTTATTAGGCCAGGGAATGGACGGCCTTGGGAATTTTTCCCTGCGGGATTTAACAAAGTCACATAGCCATCTTTCACTGGAGGGCTTCTCAGCCATGTTTCCTGGAGGCATATTGCAAAGTTATTGCTCAAGTCCACTGGAAAGTCGTCATATAGATGTCGGAAACCTTGTGTGTTCCAGGATATCAATGTAGAACACGATTCCACGGAGCACTGGTTTAGCTAATGGTTTCTCACGCCAGTCTTACTTTTGCCAGATGATTGTTGTGAGTTTGGCACAAGAGTCAGGTGTTGCCTTAATTTGTCTCTGCGCTGCTCATTGGTGACCCCATTCGAGCGATTATTGTTGTTTCTGGGTTGTTTTGTTTGTGCATCAAACATATCTTCCGAAATCTCAAAACCCAGAAACAGCAATTCTTCTTTTGCAGCAAATATGGTCTTACGTACGGCCTGAGATTTTAAATGCAAAAAGACTCTGTCAGCACAATCTTCTGCAGTGTATTCAACGATAGAAATGTCTAAAGAAGACACTGTCCTTAGAGCCGGTACTGAGTGCAGAAGTCGAATTACGTTTCCTCTGTTTAAGTTGACATCATTGTCATCTTCAAATACATTCACAACACACATTTTCAAAGTCAGTGGCTTGGGATCCACCGGTTTTTGTTGTTCGGCTTGACTTAGTTCTTTCTGTCTTTGTGCTGCCATTAATTTTGGATTCAATTTCACTGGCATCTTTAATTTCTGTTCTTGAGCAACCAATCGTTGGCTTTTCACAGCTCTTCCTTGATTGTGTGCGGGAAATGAGTTGTCTTGTCTGGCTCCAGATCTTCTTTGTCTGACTCCCAGTGCTCCCTCACGTTCAGATTCTGCACCATTTTCAGTTTTTGCAATCCAAGGGTTTGAGGTTGGCTCCTCGGCCATTTTATTCTGCATGTCCATACCATTGAGGCAAGGTGGACTCACCTCATGACACTCAGCGCTGTTCCACTCCTCTTATTTTTCGGAGTAAGTCGAAAGATTATATAGATCTTCAGATGACGTCACTGACTGGATTGACTGTGCATCAGAGTCTAATCTCTGTCTTTTTTTGGATTTGCTGAGAGCACTTTCGTCGTTGTGTCCTCTACCGTTCTCGTCCCATCCATTTGTCTTGATTTAGCGATCTCCCCAATTTTTTCTCGTACAAATAGACTTGGTTTAGCAGCTGTTGATAGATTTCTTATAAACTTTCTTGAGTTGCTAGTCACTTTATTCGGCGCACAATTTTTCTTTTTTTCCTTTTTTTTTTTAGTTGGGCCAGGTCCCACCTCTTGCAATTTCTGCTTAACATGGGCCGTTTTTAAAGTTTTTGCAGCCCCACTAAATATTCCAAACGACATTTTTGTTGTTGAACAATGTGCAACGACGGGGGACTTTTGCATGGGATCTTTGTCAGGAGTCTCTGTATTTAAATTTTCAACGGGCTCGTCAGGCATCAAGGGCGCTTTGGTTACACGCTCATTTGTGTGGGCTTTACTAGCGCCTAAAGAGTTTGAGCTCGCACTCTGAGCGGATGGTTTCCTGTTTGGTATGTTGAGTGGCCGTGTGGTATCTGCTTCAAGGGTTTCGCTCGTTCATCCTCCTGAGGCGCTTGCAGACGGAACATCACTATTCTGCATATTCATATTGAAAGTCATGGGTGGTGCCTCAGCTAGCATGTTTACCTGTGTTGCAGCGTTTGAGACTCTGTAGCTCTTTTCCGAGACCGTGATTGACTTGTTCTTTGAAGTGTCGATTATTTGTTTCATGCACCCGATCATGGCGTCCATCAACGTTTTTTTTCAAGAATGTCTTTCCACAATACTGACGTTGCTGCCTCGTTATCCAAATGACCTTGCAGCATTGTGGTTAGCATTTCCATTTTTGTTAACTTTTCATTCAAGTGACCCAGCATTGCCCCATTATTATGCACTTCTTCATTTAAATTTTCATAGAGCTTGGTGAAGGGCGCGGCCAATACATTATTATGAACCTGTATGGATTAAAGGTAGCCGACTCTTGATCAACATTGATATGTTTCTTTTCTTTATTCGTACTGGTCGGCTCAATACCGCCTTGGACTCCAAGTCACACAATTCCCAGCGACAGCTGGCCAGGATCGTTCCTTTCGGCGTGGAGCAGTGAGACGAATGCCTTGACGGTAAGCTTTTGTCCTTGATATGTTGGGAAGGCTTGTTGTCACGATTGTTCTGTACTTTACCATTTTGTCCTTGAAAGAGGTGTCGGGTGGACACTGGTTCCACGCATAGAATCAAGTCTTCATGTTGCACTTGTGCTGCATTGTTTGTTTGTGGGGTTTGTAGAAAACTTTCTGCTTCTGTCGGCTGAAATTGCTCTGGGTCCTTTTTTTGCTATGTTTGGCCATGCACTCAGACAATCGATCTTTCATTATTTCAAAGTCTGCTTTAAGGCGCTCTGTTAGTCTGGCTTCCCGCCCGGCAAGGTCAACCCCAACGAAGTGTATACTTGATTCTCTTGACGGAACTGGTACCGTTTTTGTGAAGGGCTGTGGGATAACATTAGTGGTCTTGCTCGGCGCTTCAGCGCCGTTTTTCTCCAGTGGGGCTTTCATGCCTCTATCGGGAAGCATGGTATTTGTTTATTTGCTGTTCCTTTGCGTCTCCATTTTAGACAGCTTCCCTGCAACGTGTGGCTCTGTGGCAGCGATGTTTGCGCTGCCTGCCTTTGTTTTCTCCGGGAAGTGAATTTGAGAAGTTTTATGTCCGTGAGGGTCGGGGGCACTTCCATCTCCAGCAGCTCGATGTCAGTTACATCGAATGGAGATTGGAAGGCAGTAATATTAACTTCAATTACATTCAATCTTGCATCCGCGTTTTTGTCTGTGTTCGTATCCATGTTAGCATCTGCCTTTATGTTAGCTTCACCGCCAGCCTCTGCCACCTCGATAGCCGAGAACTCCGCCTCTGCCAATGGGGTGGTTGCAGCGGCGTTAGTAAATACGTCCTCAACATTAACAGCTACTGCCGCATCAAGTTTCTTTGCCATACTTGCTGGCCTCGTTCGCTGTTTTAAGGCGTTCAAACTCTCCTTAGCAATTTGCGCAAGGGATTGAATGAGTGCTTTTTGGGGTTCAAAGCTTTGGGAGCTTTGGATTTTTGGCAACAAGACCTTGCGCTCCTCAGGCTGCCCCCTTGACCAATTGTACCCCCCCAAAACACATGTTATTTCTAACTCATCACCTTGTGGGCGCAACATGTTTTCATTTAAAGACCTGTTCCGCAATTGTAAAGATTGCTTTAACTTTGAGCGAGCCTGTGGCCCAATTTCGGCCATATGTTGGTGCGTACCTCTGCTTTCAGCTGCGGACTGCTGCAGACTGAACTCTGCGCCCGAACTCTGTGCGCGCTCCACGCTTGCCAGGAGTATTTGAAGGCAGTAGAGGTTGTTTTCCTTAAAGGCACACAGGCCCATAAGACACAGAAAAGCAAAGTTCAAAATCCAGTAGCCCAGTAGCTGCAGCTCCTCTCAGCAACACCACTGCTGCAGACTGAACTCTGCACCCAAACTCCGAACAATAGTTTTCATCAAAGAAACCGGCAGCCTCCCTCCAAAATAGAAAGGGGAGTCATGCACGTGTTAACACCGGTTTATCGCGACCTTCTTTCACACAGATCCCCAAGGATGTTATTGTGTACGGTGGGCTTTATTGCAGATTATGCCATGTTTTTAGCCCGTTGTTTGTCTTTACCCTTGGCATGGGAATTTGTGATGTCATCACAAAGCTGCATGGCTGGAGCTGAGTCACATGTGAAGTGATCACTTATGCTTGTTAATAAAAGGGGTGAGCGGTTTCCCGTTCGCCAGTTGAAACCCAACTACCGGTCTAGAGAGTGTTTGTGTGTGCAGTGGGGCTGTGTGTACGACATGGCCTTAGACAGGCAGCTCTGCCGCCCAGGGCACCTTACCACGTTGAGGGGCTGATTGGCCGGTCCCCATAACAGCATCCAGACTTGTACAATTCTAGAATGCTAAATGGGGCATCTTTGTTTCTTAAGGAGCAAGCTGCAAAATTACTACTTATTCATACTTGCGAACATTCTGTGGCCAAAAAAGATGTAGGATTTTTCAAGTTTCAAAAATAATACTTCGCATAACAATTACATCACAGGAAAATACAAAACATACATTGTTGGCACCAATTGAGCATTCTAAAATACACAACCCATCAAACAGCACAACATGGCAAGATGTTCAAATGTTTAAAATGTATAATTCTGAATAGTGAGTTAACACCAAATTCAATTACCTAACTTCACAGAAGGTAATCATGCAGAGCTTGTAGGCAACGTTTGCCACTGCTCTGTAGCAGCAGCCTGGGCAATACATATTTATTCCTGTAGTGCAAGATGAATAACTGAATAACATGGAGACTGATACCCTCCTCAGTCTGATATGCAGATGCTGTGGGATGGTGGCACGCTCTGCCACTTGCCTTCACTGGTGGTTCACCTAAGGCATGTCCCGGCCAGAGTGCAGGGCAGAGTCATGTAGGTGTCAGGTCACTGGATTGTCTGAGCCCTCACTCAAAGTAATCACTTACCCACCGACCGCACAGACAAACTAATGTGTTGCATGCTTTTTCCTGGGCCACTCTCAAGCAGCCTGCCTTAGAATCACATAAATTACCTGCCCCTGTAAAAAGCAGTAGGATCTGTCACCCAAATCTGTAGGCGGTAGGACTGCTTAACCCCTTAAGTGCCAAGGGCGCGGTATCTCGTCCTTGGGATTACCTCCCTGTTGCCAAGGACGAGATACCTCGTCCTTGGCACTTAAGGGGGTAATGAAACAGAAAGCGTTAGAAGGCATTGAATGGCGAAATACCAAAATCACCAAAAAAGCCCTTGGCTCAGGTATTCATTATGTTGTCCTTATTTTTGTTGGTGTTTCAGGCACACATCAGTGCTAGGTGCCGAGCATATTAGCAACCATATCAGCAACCAGCAAGACTGCAGGTTGCCGTTGTTGCTATCGTCATAATTTTATATCCCATGTATCCCACAGAGCTCTATATATATTGTCTCCATTCATTGTCAGATTGCAACATATACAAGAGGGTTCAAGAAAGGTAAGGTTTCAGCTATAAATGCAATGATGGACTAGTTGACAATGTGCTATCAGATATCATTTTGCTTAAGATTAACCGCGATGAAGTTTGATGCTAGTCTTCCCTACTTTAGTTCTTGTAGACTATACTGTCATACTTTACAAAGTAAGTCACTTGAACACCCATTGCACTGAGATAAACCTTACGAGCGCTTCTACCCAGGTTTTATGTATTGCTTTGACAACTTTGTCCACTGTTTCAGTGCAACACACAGTAGCACATGTATAATTCTGGTGTACCTTGGCACTGGCGCTTTAATCTCACTGCCTCCTATCTCTGCACGGGGCGATATGCGGGGCACACACAGCACGTAGCTCAATGGCCGACCTAGTGCTCCATTTTAGAAAAAACATCTAGCGGGTGTTGGGCCCTTATGGTACCCTGAAGAACAGACACAGGAGCCGTCTCACTTTATCAACCTTCCTTTATGACACCTCTTAACAACTGCCTCCTTCCTTCTCTTACCCCTCCTCTTCCTCCCTCTCCCTGCATCCCTCCCAGAGTCCCCAGTCCCTCCTTCTTAAAGGTATCCTTCTCCATTTCTGCACTGCAACACCTCCCCCTTGCTTATCATGAAAGTCCAGTGTGCACATTTGCTTGATCAGGCGTAGGCGTCTCTTTGTGGTTCGCTCGGGCTGCCAGTGTGATTCCTGGGTCTCCTCTGATTTTTCTACATCTGGGGTTTCGTTTGCTCCTTTGCTCCTTTGTTCTTCCTCTTCTGTGGTTATCTACTCCATCGGTTCAGGCTCGCCAAGATATAGTTTGTGGAAGAAAGAAGCATTCTGGGTTATTTCACCTATGTCTCCTGTTGCGGTCAACATGGGTCCTTTTACTTCTGTCACTATGAGCAGTTTCAGATGGTATCTTGGGTCAGTCTTCCTTTGTTGCCTTTGTATCACCAGTACGGTCTCTCCTGTTGGGAATTGGGGCTCCTTTGCTCTCCTCCTTTGCTCTGCCCATTCCTTAGCCTTCCTTTTCCTTGCTACGTTCCGCTCTCGGATTTCTGCATCCTGTTCCGGCGTGTAGCCTCTATTTGTGGGAGGCGAGTTTGCGGTTTGTACTTTATCATTGGTTACAGTGGTGTTCATCCTGTTGCTTCATGTGGTTTGTTTCTGTAGCTCCTCAGCATTTGGCATATTGATTGGGGTAGCGATTATTGATCGGCGGTGGCTTTTTGTCAGGTTCGTTTGATGTTGGACATGAACCGTACCATCATCCCATAGGCCCGGGGCCACAATAGCGTGATTTTCTGAGATGATGGAATCCTAGATGGGTGACGAGTTTCTGGAACTCTTGTCCTTGAAATGGTGGTCCATTGTCAGTCTTTACAGTGTTCGGGATTCCCCACTCACTAAATAGTTAATCAATCACCCCTGCTACATGATGGCATGCTGTTGATTGTATATGTTTTATGAGTGGGAAGGTGGAGTAATCGTCTACTGTTACAAGCAAAGGGCATCCTTCCTCAAGTGGGCCATAACTACATTTTGCCAAGATCCTTCTGGTAGTAGTACTATCTGTAGTGGGCATGGGGGGCTGTTCATTGCTGTCTTCTGGCAGGGTATGCAGTGAGTCAACGTCTCTTCTAGGATTGCCTCCATGTACGGGAACCACACTTGATTTTGCAATATCTTCTTTGTGTTTGCAACCCCTCTGTGTCCCTCATGCGCTATGGTCACAAGTCCATTCCTCAGGCCCTTGGGGGCCACTACGCGGTTGCCTCATAGCAGTATCCCTTGTTCTGTTGTGGAAAGTTCTGATTGTATTTTGCCCATCCTTTCCAGTTCTTTCTTGTCCACCTCCCCTTCCACAAACTTTTGCGTGCTGAGGTGTTTCCACTTGTTGGCAATGGTGAGGCATTGTGCCACTTGTATGGTTGGGTCTGCTCTGCTTTTGGCGGCAAATGCTTCTGACAAGAAAAGATATGCAGCTGGAGGCTTAAGCAGGGTTACTGCCCTGTGTAAAGGCTGAATGAAACCCAGAATCAGTTATACCAGAAGACTTATTTGTTCCTATTGCAGGAAGAGGACAGGGAGCAAGAGGAGCACTGCAGGACTGCATTTCCCAGAAGGTCCATGTGAGCACGAGCCTTCCAGTACATCTGGAGACACTCCCTTGCATACAGCTTTTCAGCTGATCAGAAGTGTACCAGAGGAGCTCCAGCAGGCAAGTATCGCACAGCCATGTCCTGCCTGTAATCCCTGCAGGCCCTCTCCCATTCACAGATAAATGAACGTTTCCTTGATTACGCGCTGTAGTGCTCCATTTCAGCAATATCACACGAATACACGTTTGGCAACCAAACTCTGAGGAAGGCATTTTGCTGCATTGGGGAAGGCATTTAGGTCACGCTTGAACCAGGGAGACTTGACAGCCAAACAATAGGCTACTGGTGACCTCATACTGGGACGATTTGCTGGCCACATAAGAAATTAGGAATCAAACTGCCTCCGGTCTAGCGGTTGACAGAAAGAACGAGTGACAAAAGACATCTCTGCTTGCCTAATGTTTATGGACCGCTTCTGCGGCACACTCTCATTGATGCATTTGTTTTCTAGCAGAATTACTCACGCTGGAGATGGACACTCTGAAGGTAGCGGGCAGTGAAGAAAACAACTCGCAGCTAACTTGTGTAATATTGATGATGCAAACCTGAACACAAACTCAGCATTAGAAGCAGCATGAGGAAATGCTGAATAGTTGATACTTGTGCACTCCCTGGGGAGGCAGGGGTTTGTGCTGTCTCCGCGCAAGGCTGGGCAAGGATCTGACAGTTCTGCAGTGATGGCGGGGGGGGCGGGGGGTTGTGTGAAAGGTATGAAATTTAGTTTTCTGCCTCCATTGTCATGGAGTTCTCTGTTTTCCCTTCCGGGTGTTGGGATAGATAGTCTGCCAGGTTCGCATCCCCCCCGGGCTTGTGGATTACGTGATAGTCATACTCTTGTAGCCTGATGCCCCATCTTTCGATGAAGGGTGGTATTTTGGTTTTGGGATTGCCAAACAAAGAGATCAACGTCTGGTGATCAGTGATGAAGGTGAATCTTCTGCCGATGATGAAATGATGAAACTTTTCGCAGGCCCATACTGCTGCTAGGCTCTCTCGCTCTGCATGGGAGTATGCCTGTTCGGTGGGCGACAGGGCTTTTCTGGCGCATGCAACTATTTTGCGCTTGTGGTGTCCATTGGGGGTCCGTTTGGGCAAGTATTGCTCCAAGGCCTACAGGACTGACATAAATCATGAGCTCCGTTTTCCTCTCCGGGTTAAAGTAGGCAAGTCTACGGTTGTTGGCAAGTTCACCCTTTGTGGTCTGGAATGCTTCTTGGCACCGCTCATCCCACACGAATTGAGAGTCTTTCTTGAAGAGGTGTCAGAGTGTGTACGTGAGGGTGGCATAGTTTGGTAGGTAGTGTGTGCAGTAGCCTGCCATGCCTAGGAATGATCGTAGTTCCGCAACTCTCACGGGGGATGCCAGGCCGACGATAGCGCTGATTTTCTCAGGGTCAGCTGTAATGTCCTGGTCTGAGAAGATGTGGCCAAACAATAGTGGGCTGTGTTTGTTGATGGCACACTTTGGTCCATTGAGGGAGAGTCTGGCTTTGTGTAGAATGTTGCATACTGCTTCCAGTGCTCGTGTTGGTCTTGGGTGGTGCCAAAGATGAGAATGTTGTCACTGTAGTTGAGGGAGTGCAGCACTGGACCCATTGGTCTGTGAACCTTCTCTTGGAATATCTCTGCAACGGAGGATATCCCGAAGTTGAGCCGTTTGTAGCAGAACAGCCCTTTGTGCATTGCGAATGTTGTGATCGCTATGGAGGCATGGTCAGTGACCAGCTGGTGGTACCCTTGATTGAGGTCCAGTTTGGAGAAATGAACGGCCTGGTTCAGCCTCACAAGCATGTCCTTGATATTGGTCCCAGGTGTCTTTCTCTTTGAATTGCAGTGTTCGGTATGCGCATGTCATCGCACAGGCGCAGGTGGCAGTTGTCCTTTGGACAATGACTAGTGGGGACTCGCACGGTGTGGGCCTGTCGACTCTCTCGATGATGTTATTGTCGAGGAGTAGTTGCAGCGCATGTGTTACTTGGGCTTGTATGTGAAATCCGACCCTGCACGGGTGCTGGGATACTGGGTTGACCTTCGGGTCAATGTGGAGGGATTGGACAGTGTCCTTTAGCATGCCCACTCCCTCGAGTAACTTCTGGAATATGGATTTGAGTTCTTCAATGTTAATTTCTTGACAGGCTATCAAGCACACTGTCTGTCCCCCTGGTGGAAGGCCCTGGACAACTTCAGATTGGTCGTACTGGATGTCAATCAAGGCTAGGGCTTTTGCGGTCCGGTAGCTGAGAAGACATTGTCCTGTTGTAGGCCTGCGGATGAAGTGTATGATGGTGGGAACTTTTTGTCCTTTGTGGACCAGGTCACATTGGAATTGTCCTTTTGATGAAGTGGGTGGGCTGCACCCCACTGAAATAGGCGAGCTTTGGATGGGCATAGCGGGTAGGCTTCTGCAATGGCTTTGTAGAGGCACTCATTCATGACGTTGACTGTTGCTCCAGTGTTCACGATGAATTGGTTCCTTAGGCCTCCTATTTGGAAGGCAACTTTCAGAGCTGTGCTATCATCCAAGGTGTCGCTGATGAGTCTGACGTATTCTCTGCTATACATGACGTGAGTGTAATATGGCTCATTTGTTTGTCCTCTAAGTCCATCCGGTGCTGGGTTCTCAAATGGGTCCGGGCCGTTGTATGGTGCTGCGTGTGTATTTATGTCCGGACCCTGGCTATGTCCTTGGTCGAGGGCGTATCCTGCTGGTGGGTTGGGCGAGAAGTCATATGTGTTAGAGTAGTGCATTGGCGAGTCCATGTTGAGGTCTTCCATTGCGTTTATTACTCCTGTTTGTGTCTGGAATGTTGTTGTGCTTTGCTCTGGGTTTGCTCTTGTGAAGTCTCAGTCATGATATGTTCTGGTACCGGGCGGTGTTGGCTTGTCAAGTCTCCTGACCGGGCCTGACAGTGAGGTGGGTGTGTAGGCAGCAAGCGTTGGGGATTGCTCTCTGCACATCGCCTGAAAGTCGTTCTCCTGGCTGCATCTCATGCACATTTGGCCTATGGCCAGGCACTGTGCCCTGTCAGGGAATTCAAATCCGCACCTATAGCATTGCTTGTCTCCTTGGTGCCGTTGGCGTGGGCTCCGGGGGTCTTCTCTGCTTGACATGCCTGTGTTGCGTGCGTTCCCGTGTGGTCCTGTGAATACTGCTGCAATGGTGTCGCCCTTCTTTGGGTTTTCCATGGCCGTCTCATGTACGTCCACACATCCGTAAACTCGGGCTAGGTCGATGATCTCTTGTAGTAAGAGGGGCTTTTTTAGTAAGTGCTTCCTGAAGAGTGACGAGGTGTATCACTCGATTATCCTAAGTCTGATCGCTTTGTTGTCGTTGAAGTTGGCAAGATCGCAGCAGGTGATTTTCCTCGGAAGCCTGATGACGAATTCCCCCACGGTCTTGTGTGGTAGTTGTACACATTGGGCATCATTCCAAGTCCCGCGGTAACCATGCTGGAAAAACCGGCAGGTTGCCGGCGGACCCGGAATGAATTACTCGCTCCGGACTTGCCAGAATTACCGGGGCATTACAGCCCTGGTGATCCAGTAATTCCAGAACCGGCATTTCGTTGCTCCCCTTTCCCATGGAGTCCGATAGGACTCCATGGGAATGGGGGCAATGGAAACACAGGGTAATGGTGCGGTAATGGTGCCGGTGTTTTCATGTCCGTCTGTGGTCAATGGCATTACGCCGCCAGGTCAGACCTGGTGAGTGTAACACCACCGGCTGCCGTAGTTAGCCAGTCCGGAAACGGTGCCAGTACGGTTTTACCGGCACCATTAAATCCGGACCGGCTAACTTGTAATGAGGCCCATTGAGTGAAAGCAAATCTCTCGCAGTCTCTGTTAGGGAGTATTACTAGTTTCCTGTTGATGGCAGACGTCATGCATGCGTAGGTAGTTTTATCTTGCGTCAGGATTGTCTTTAGGATCACCTTGATCTCCTTCCCGGCAAGGTTGGCAAACATTTCTATTTTGTTGGGACAGTCTTGGTCACCTATGGCCCTCATAAAGTCCTCAAACTCCACCATCCATTCTTCCCACCTCTGACCCTGGTCATGATGTGGATGTGTCGCTGTAGGAATGTTGCTCTGGATGCAGGTCCTGCCCTGATGGCAACCTGGGCGTCTGCTCCCACACCCTACGGCAGCTCGTACTTCTGACATTTTGGCAGGTTATGGGTGGGCTTGTTAGCCCTTGTTTGTGGGCTTCCGTTGGCGTTCCTCGCCCCGCTTGCGTTTCTTGTCGCGCTTGCCCCTTGTGGTTTGCTGCGTGGCGATCTGTAGTGTCCTTGGTTGGTTCCCTCCTTAGTGTTGCAGTATAGTGGGCATGTGCATTGCTGCTCTTGAGTTGGGGTGGTTGTCCCTTTCTCCTTGCTTCGGGGCTGGGTTTCCTATCACTTTTTGCGCTGCTCGTTTGGTGTAGTCACGTGTTTTCTACTAGCTTGTTTCTTTCCCAGGTTTTTTAGTATGCGCGTGCTCATCCCCTTGATTCTTCTGCTGTGTGGTGCCTTGCTCACCAGTTCCTTTATTTATTTTTTATTTTTTAAACTTTATTTAACTTGCACAGGATGTAATATTACACAACCATACATTTGCATAAATTGAATGGACCGGAGAGGTAACAAATACAACCATTTTTGAACTCACTGTCTCATATACATTATTTTTATAAACAATCACATCATTATTTTCCTCCGTGCTCTTATTCTCCAAGTATTGTCGGAAGCCACCCCATATGTCTCTTGGCCGATTGGCTTGCATGACCAAGTTAGCATATACTACCTCTTTATCATTCGCCAAGGTCATATCATCAAGCCAATTCTCAATTGTGAGGGCCATTTTGCTCTTTCATCTCATCTGGATAGCCCTCTTAGCCAATAGTAGCCCAATATTTACCAACTTGCACTTCAAAGAGTTCAGTTTGTACACTCAGCCCAATAAGTATGTTGAATGCTCCCATGTCATGGATTGGTCCACCATCTCTTCAAGCCTTTTAAACACCATGTCCCAATATTCCGATAATGTCCGACAGGACCACAACATATGCATTATGACAGCGTCGTCCGCTCCACATCGAGGGCATCTCCTACCTAGGCTGGGGAATATCCTCCTGAGATGGGCTGGCGTAAAGTGCACTCTATTTAAAATCTCAAATTGTATTAGCCTGTTTCTAGAGTTTAACGATATTTGTCTTGTGAGTCTACAGATCTGCATCCAGTGTGTGTCAGTGAAATTGACTCTCAGGTCTTTCTCCCAATCCCCTTAATATCCGAAGTTTGTACCCCTCTGGCCGCGTGTGAGAGCTTGTATAGTGCTGAAGCAGCCTTCTTTGCTGCATCTTGGGATAGTGTGTAGTTAAGACAAGGGTGGGATACCGGTTCCCGGGGGAACTCGGGCCATGCTGCTGCAGCTGCTGAACGAAGGCGACAACACTGTAACTTCTGAAGAGGTGCGTCCCCCAGGTGTGCTTTAATAGTATTCCAAGTTACAAATACCCCGTCATGGAATAGGTCACCCAGGTTCTGCACGCCCCCCTATGCCAGTGTGCCGCCAGCTCCCCGTTCTCGACGGCCCCAGGAAGGAAGCATCCCAAACACGCCTCGACTGTACAATATTGTTTTCTTGGGTTGTTTAACCTATCTGGTCCAAGCCTCCTGATTGACTAAAACCGGGTCCAGTTGATTGACATTGTCCCATGTGCCTACCTCATGCTTATGTAACAAAGCTGCTGTTGCTTTCCTCTGCCCTTCTAGCCCAACATGCAGTGCACGCAGTCTTTCCCCGACCCAATGCACCGCATAATATGCCTTGGCGGCAAGGTAATACAGCTCGAAGTCCGGGGATGCCAATCCTCCCAAGTTCGCACAGCAGTGTAAGGCGCTTCCAACTGATCCTTACCTGCCCCTTTCACACAAATGATGCACACGCTCCTGTGATTTTAGAGAAAAAGGCTATTCCTGGCCATAGCGGGATATTGCTAAACAGATAAAAGAGCTTGCGCAATATAATCATCTTCACCAGTGCTACCCGACCGATCAGGGAAATAGGGAGCTGGCTCCAATGTTCCAACTTGACACACATCCCCACAACCAGAGGATCATAACTGAGAGACTTGACGAGGGCTGCCGACCTAGCAATCACAATCCTGAGATATTTTATATGGTGATATGACAATCTCAGACCGAACAAGTTCCTTGGTTCAGGCGTGTTGTCAGTTAGTGGGAACACCTCAGAATTGCTACTATTCAGGTGCAGTCCACAATATTTCCCAAACTCTTGAACCGCAGCCACTACCCTCTGTAGATTCTTCCCAGGGTCCTTGATGTACATCATGATATCGTCTGTATACAGGATTATGAGTTCTACCTGCCCAGAAATGTTAATACCAGTGCAGACATGTGGAGCCCTCATAAGATCTGCCAGGGGCTCGATTCCCAGTGCAAATAGCAGCGGCGACAGCAGGCATTCCTGCCTAGTGCCACCCACTAATGCCAATATTTATGAAAGCACTCCATTCACGCACACTCTGGCATATGGCTGCCTGTATAAGATTTGCACCCATTTTACAAAATTTGGTCCGAACCCATAGTTGTGTAGAACCCTAAATAAAATAGGCCAGTATACTGTGTCGAATGATTTCTGTATGTCTGAGGACACAGCTACGCCTTCAAGATCTTGTGGCATCCTAGCCATAATATTATACATCTGGCCAACATTGGACGCCGTCGATCTCCCCAACACAAACCCAACACAAACCCCGCCTGATCTTCATGCACCATGTAGGGCATTAGCGGATTGAGTCTAGTAGCCAAGATTTTTGCAAAGATTTTTGCATCAGTATTTATCAGGGACATTGGTTGGCACGATCCGCAATCTTCTGCAGGCTTGCCCTGGTTTAAGTAGTAGAGTGATAACCGAATCACGCATCGACTCCGGGATCTACAGCGCCTCCGCCCACACCTTTAACAGATATGGAGATAACACATCTACGAATTCTTTGTAGAACTCCGCTCCTAGGCCATCGGAGCCCGGGGCTTTCCCTCCTGCAAATCCTTAATCGCAACCTGAATCTCGCTCAGTGTTATAGGTTCCTCCAGTGCGGCATGAGCATCTGCCGACAGGAGGGTTGTGGGTATTTTGGCTAAATATTCATCCATTTCTTTGCCCGTGCCCACACTTTGGGGAGAGTACAGGTTCTTATAGAAATCGTAAAACACCTCGCTCACCACTTCTATTTTATTGACCACCATTCCGTCCTGGCAATGCACGGGATGTTAGTGCTACCTCTCTCACAGCGGACCGTCTGCACTAGCAGTTTCCCGGGTCTCTCTGGCTCCCTATATCAGCGTGCTGCTGCTGGTTGATCAAAGTACCATAGTTGTCTGTCCGTAGCATCCCGATATTTATCTAAATATTCCTTGATGTCTTTGCTGATCTGCAGTGTGGGGCTCCTAGCATAGTCCGTTTGCAGCTGTGCTAATGTCTCTTGGCATCTTTTTAATACTCAGTGGACATTGCGACTCCCCTCATATACACTTTAAATGCCTGCCAAAGAATAGCTTGCGAAGTTACTGACCCTTCGTTGTTCTCAAAATAATTATCTATATGTTGCACCATGCTGGACCGAAAGACAGGGTCCACTAGGGATGCAGCCTTGAATCGCCACTGTGGACACTGAGCCATCCAACCTGGAATGCTCAATTAGAGCGACACTGGGGAATGATAGGACAGGGTTCTGGGCAGCACGCAGCATCCGGTCACCCAATTAACTAACCCTTGGGATGCCAGCTAATAGTCAATATGTGAATGCATATCATGCACAGATGAGTACAAATTAAAAGTGCTTTGCGTGCCAAGAAGCGTGCGCCACACATCTTTCAATCCCTGATCCTGTGTATAACACGTGCTGCATTTGTTAGAGGTCTGGGGGTAGAGGACATGCAATTCAGGTGTACATTAAGTATCGTATTGAAGTCTCAAACGCAGATCATTGAAGCGGTGGGGTATTTGGCACATATGCGGAATAAGGTATCATAGAACTCAGGGCCATCCGCATTTGAGCCATATACGTTCATCAGTAGTACTTCAGCACTGCCCAATTTCCCATGACAATGACATACCTGCCGCATTTGTCGCATTCTGTTGCATAATGTAAAAATGGGAGCGAACGGTGCGTCATGATCATGGCCACCTGTGCTCTTGTGGATATGATGTGAAGTATTGTTGATCCCCCAACCAGGGGCGACCTTACGAGCCTGATGCTCAAGCAGATGTGTTTCTTGTAAAAACAGAAGCTTGGCCCTGTGTCTATTGATGTATGCCATAACTTTATGCATCTTCATAGGGATACCCAAGCATCGCATGTTCCAACTCAATAACTTAACATTAGCTGGATCGTTACCCACCTTTTTCGCTCATGTTTCCCTGAACTCTCTGCATAATCTTGCACCAGATCCTGCCCATCCCATAACATGCAATGTCAACCTGTGCATTTTTCAAATGTTTACCACAACACTCCCCCCGTTCTCCCTCCCCCTCCCTCATGGTGCCCCAAACTTTGACTATGCTCGTCCCCCTCTAGCCCCCCCCACCCTTTCCTGCCCATCAAAAATGGGCACTCGCATTGGGGGCAACTGCTACTGTGGTGATTAGAGACCCCTGCTCATGTGACATTTTTATCTTGGCTAGGCTCGAACCATAATTGAAAATTCAAAACAGACGTTACCATGAACACATCATAATAGGTATAGTGACAGGTGCGTAAACATTACGCAAATAAAATATCTACATGCGGCTATCTCTCCGGTAGGGGAATATTAGCCTCCACAAATGATGCAGCCTCCTCAGGGAACATAAAGAAGTAAGTCTTGTTCTTAAATTGTAATCACAACCTTGCAGGGTACAACATAGCATAGGGTATACTGCGCTCTCTTAAAAGCTTTTTAACCCCCACAAACGTGTTTCTGTCATGCTGCACCGCAGGTGTGTAATCTGGAATTATGCAGACCACGCTGGAGCCCATCTTCAGGTCTTGCTTCTCCCTGGAGGTCTTCAGAGCCAGATCTCTGTCTCTGTAGTTCATGAGGTATGCAATTATTGGCTGGGGGAACCCACCCAGTTTAGGTTCGCCATCAGCACCCCGTGCACGTGCTCCACTATGAACATTTGTGACCAACCAGGATACCCCACCACATCTTTCAGTAACTCTTCTACCGCTGTCTCAATAGGGCCCTTTTGGGCATCCTCAGGCACCCCTATGATGCGAACATTGTTCCGTCTTCTTATCGCCTCTTTCAAACTTTTGCCATGGATGTCACTGTTCCTTGTAGCGCTGTTATGGCGTCCTCAGCTGTGCCGATCGGCGTCTCTGTGATTCGTTGCGTGGCTTTTTCCAACTGAGCCCGGATCGTGGTAACATTGATGGTAATCCTGTCCAGCTTGTCATTGATTGAGGCAAATCTCTGCTGCATGATGGTCATGACTCCCTGGAGATCAACGGGAAGTGGCTGCGGGACTGCTGTTGACGATTCTTGGATGTGTTCCCCTTCGCATACTGTTTCTACCATCGTAGAGGTAGGTTTAGCAAATGTGCCATTTGGGCCACTCTTCTTTGGGCCAGCCCCCTTAGGCATAGTGTTGTACCCTTTAGCACCCCTTTACCACATGCACCTCGATAGACAATTAGTTCCAGGGTCTGGCAGGCTGTAGTACACTCAGCCAGAGCGGCTGCCAACTATGCCACAGGGCTAAAGTCTGATTACTCAATCAGGTTACCCCAAATAAGTACCAATCCTGCTGGCCTCTCCTCCCAACAGGCCGAGAGACACCGCTCACACACACTGCCCCATAGCTGCCCCCCACTCCACGGCATACACTGCAATCACCAGTCCCTGTGTCTATTTGGACAAGTATCACACTGAACATAGCCAGTCAAAGAGACACCCATTGGGGGGAAAGGGGAGGGAGGGAGGAAAAAGAGGCGGTGGGTAGGCAGATGATTCCACAAGTTGCGCTGCCCCCCACAGTCCAGACCACCAGTTTGGAGACAGGAGGCCCCCACCATTCATGTTGAATAGAGAGCGTTACCTGCAGAAGCAGGGAGTTCAGCAGTCCATATACAGGCCCCAATACAATGATTCTCCTTTTCAGCAGACACTTGAAGTTGGCACTTGCCCCAGATGTGCTAATGATGGTGCCCCTCTAGGCTGTTGGAACACACCCTCTTCCGCCAGGCAGCACCAATTCACACCTCCTCAGCTCTCATAGCCAGGACCCAAAAGCCAGGACACGCTTGCCGTGTGGGGAGATGTATCAGCAGCAAGAGCAGTGAGGTGGGAGGGGACACAGCTACATGACAATGTTTTAAAATGTTAGAGAGCAGAACTCGACTACCCCACCCTCACTGCACCCAGCAAGTGTACCCAGAGGGAGAGTGCTCCGGTGCTCCTCAGAAGCCGGGGTCTGTGCTGGTGAAAGCCTTCTCATGAGGAGACATGGAAGCCACCCCCTCTCTCAAGTAGTGGTTGAAGCCAGGGTACCCCGGTAGTCCACGCGCCTGACACCGCGACGCTCTGGGCTCAAGTGAGGACGACTTCTGCTTGGCCCCCTCCCGCACTCACTGGCGGATGAAGCCCACGGCGGGCACTGTTACAGCCTGATGCAGATAGCGGGAACTCAGGTAACGGGCTGGCAGGAATCCCTACTTTTCACATGCTCGCACACCTCTCCTAGTCACTGCAGTCGCGGGGCTCCTCTCTAATTACGGGTGCTGCGTACCCCTAGCTGAAGGGTCCTCATGGGAAACAACGGCTCAGTTCAGACAATACGCCCGACCTGGGCCCACCGCTCCTCTTAGTTGATATCTCAGCTGGCACAGAAATAAACGGTCCACCATTGATACAAGTTGTGCTCGCTCCCTACATACTGGTTCGCCGAAATTTTGACTCCAAGGCCATTACATTTCTAGCTAATATTGAGCCATAGATCACGATTCCGAATGGAGCTCACACAATGACTGCCATTCCGCTGATTGCGCAACAGCGTCCCCACCGGTTGTATTATGATACGTGTGCTGCGTGTGTCCTTTCTTGTTGTCTTTATTTGAATTATGTTTTATTGTTAGTTTTTTTGTCTATGTACGCGTGTCCCTCTGGCGTCCTCTGCCGATGTGCGCTGCATCTTCTGCTGCCTTCTCTGCAATACGCGCATTGCTCATGTCCCTCTGCTCCCTGCTCTTGTGGCACACAGCTTACTGGTGTCTGGGGGTTTTATTCACCCCACCTCACCCCCGTGCTCTGACTCCTGCTGGCCTCCTATGCTCCGGTCGGCTGTCTGCATGTGCTGGGTCTTCCTCCTTTGTTTCCTGGGCTGTCTCCACTCGGGCCAGCAGTCTCCTTCACCGGTCCCTCTGAGATGCTCTCCGTGCTCACACCTCTGCGATCTTGGCACTCATGGCATGTGCTGGGACTTTCTCACTGGTTCCTGGGGCAATCTCCACTCGGGCCGGCTGTCTCCTCTGCTGGACCCTCGGCGATGCCCTCCTTGCTTGCACCTCCATGAAGTTGGCTCTCCTTGCTGTGCCTGACGTGTTGTGGAGTACTCCTCACCTGCAGTTGGATGTACCTCTTCACAATACAGTATCACTGCAACGCTGTCCTGCAACATGGGGACGTAGCGCTTCGTCGTCAGTCATTCGGTGACTATGGTACCCTCAAGAACGGACACGGGAGCCATCTCACTTTATCAACCTTCCTTTACCACCTCTTAACAACTGCCTCCTTCCTTCCCTTCCCCATCCTCTTCCTCCCTCTTCCCACATCCCTCCCTGGGTCCCCATTCCTTCCTTCTTAATGGAGTCCTTCTCCATATCTCCAATGCAACAGCAGGCTCTGCTGCCCTATGATGTCGGTGCAAAATGGTTGAGGTTTTCGATTTTCCTATTTATTTATTGAGATCCATTTCCCACATACAGGCCATGTCTCTGGCTTTGTACAGCCCTCTATTGCTTGTCAGCTGGATGTGCGCACATAAACCCTTATAACCTCACATATACATTTATATTGATCTGTACGGGGCCACACGTCACCTTATGGAAACTTGCAAGCTCTTTTGTTCAGTAAAATCATTGAAATACATTTACAGATTGAGGCAGTGATTATTTTATAGCCAAATGATATGATCACAAGTTGAGCAGTGTCACTGTTTATTGCATGGTAACACCCAAGTCAGGGAGCGCCTTCCCCCACAATGAATGTGTCGCACAAGAAAGTGCTTTGGATTTTCTATTAGGTTGTTCTTTTGATAAGGCCTCCAACCCCTCTCGCTCACAACTCCACCAAATTCCTGGTGCCACAATGGACTAGCAACCAGGCCGGTGTGTATTAAAATTATTTATTAATTAATTTATTTAGCCAAATCACCAATAGATTACATCAGCCACCAATGTTGTTGCAACACAAAACAAAATAAATTCTGTAAAGTACAACATAGAGATACAGTGTCACAATTAATTCCTTTTAAATCACAAGACAGATGAAGAACACTTCAACACACAGCAATAGAAAATGGGTTAAGCGTTCCCCCAGCAACCCTCACCCCCTCAAACATCAGTTCCCCCAGCTACCCTCATACCCCCCAAACATCAGTTAGGCTTGACTGTTTTGAATAGAAGGCTGTGACAGGGAGTGGGAACACAGTGGGGAAACTGGATTTGAGGTCTAGCTCACAGAAACAATATGGGAGACAGAAATGTAATGGGAACATTTGTTTGCAGAGCACAACAGTAAAATCGGTTTTATTTATTGAGCACAACTGTTATGGGACAGAATAGAAAGAAATGGGGAATTTGTTTTTTTTGTATACCTGACAAGAACAAATAGGGCTTCAGTATTATGGTAAGAACAGAATGGGAATTGGGATGCTTAGGACAATTGCTATGGGAGAAAGAAAATGCAGATGGGAATTTGTTTTTGGCTCACAAAGGACACAGGGACAATTTCGTTTTGCAGATCACAATGGACAAAGGGATAATTTTGTTTGGAAGATCCCAATGGACACAGGGACAATTTTGTTTAGCATCTTACAATGGCAACACACACGGAAACATGGATTTTTGGGATTAACTCTTTTGGGCAACTCTTTATGACTATAGCGGCTCAGAACACACTGGAAAAAGATTGTTGGTTTCGAATGCCAACAATACTGATCCCATCAAGGCAATAGGGGAATTCATATATTCACTTTGAGAAATATGCTAAGGATATACACAGGCAAACGGGGGATGTTTCAATGGGGAAATAACTAAAACAATGCTGAAAGAATACAAGGCATACACAATCTATGGCTTGGGTATTTCTGCTTAAAGGAGAGGTCTGCACTGGGCATCAGAGAGCATCAGGACACACTGCTGGGACAGTCTAAGGTCTCCTCTCCTAGCTCCAATGGTCGCAATCAGTCTCTAGGTCTCCTGGCTCCACTGCAAGATTAGGCCTCTCTCTGCTGGGATGGTCATGCCAGATTTTGGCAGCAGGACACCTCATGGAATTAGTGGGAGAACTCCTGCTCTGAGGCCAGTTGGCTTAGTTATAGGGCAGATGACATCAATAATGTGTCATGATTCCCATGGACATGATTGGTTAATGTTCCCTACGCCACTTCTACCTGTGTGCTGATAGGACAAGGGGATGGAGGAGTGTTTTTGGACAACTGGGGGAGGAGAGAGCTCCATCATCTCACTTCAACAGGTGGGATCGGTCTACATGAGGATTTGAAAATCTCGCCCCATGATAAGTACTGTTAATCTCCACATTTCGACATATATGAACACATTTCTGAAAACTACATTTGATAGCGAAAAAAAGGGGACTAGCCAGGGGTCTGTACATCCTTCCTGTGCATAGATACAGTTTTTTGTCATTTTCCAGGAGCCATATTAGTAAAAGATATGCCAATTTTACATGATTACTAGCATTATTTTACAAATTTTCACATCTCTGAGAATCATGAGAAGGCTCAAATCACATTTTCATTTATAACTTCAGTTGTGTTTATCTCACCAAAATCGTTTTGATATGGTGAGACGTGGTTAACTTTTAACTTTAATAAAAGCATAGAATGACTATTTTGCAATGTACACTGTCCAGTTTACAAAAGAAAATGCATTTCTCCCCTTTTAAACAATGGCAGCTCCACCACTCTCAGGCCTCCCACCTTTTTTTAAGTTTCACTTCTGCTCTGTTTGGGCATGACGTCAGTAGAAGGATCTTTGTTTACATTAGCTCAGCCCTTCAAGAGCTAATGACCAAGCAAATGCACTTTTTATGTGAATTGTTACCTGGAGGTCCCCAGTGCGGCAGAACAGACCCAATCTTATCTGGTTGGCCCTGCCTTTCCCATCTAAAAGTATATTATTTCTTGCATTAGGCTTGTATTTTCAAGACATAGTGCTGATTGATGATGACACTGAGGCCTGTCTTCAGGACAGCAAAGGGGAAAAGAATGCTGGGGTCAATTTCATTACTGAAGAAACTGAACCTTCATACACCCAGCCACAAATTGTTTTTACTCTTACATTTTACTTTTGAATAAGCTCTTAGAAGGCACACAGTTTCAGTATATATAGTGTCACTGCTCAGTTATCCCTGGCATCCAGCTGTTAGATAAGAACATCATATTCACATTCTTGGTGGTTTTAGTGAACATTTTGGTTTGCAGGTTGTCACTTTGGAGGGGAGGAAAAACGAAAATACATTTGATTGATTTTACACCTAAAATTAATTCCCTTTCACTGCAGCGCTTGGGCACACAATTCTGGTATTTCTTTTAAGATACTGTGCGCTGTGGTTTCATGGAATATCTGTACAGCTCTTCATGGATTAGTCAAAATATCCTTGCCATGTGTCTTTCGCTTCCTTTGTGAAAGGCAGTTCACATATTTAGATTTGTTAACACATTTTGTCCACGTGCGTTTTAGTTCCTTCATGAAAGGCAGTTCACGTATTTAGATTCTGGATGTTTTTAGGCCCTGTTTCTCTCCTTTTTGCTTTGGTTCCATAGGCCTTATGTCGGATCTCATTTCTGAGCAGGCCTGGTATTTAGGAGCCTGCACACCAATGACTAGGCCTCTTTATTTCTCGGATCCAGGGGCTATTTTACCCCACAGCAGGCAGCCACATATTTACAGAGAGTCTGGGGTTTTCCTGATGGAATCACGTGTCTAAAGCCATTAAAACATATTGGGGCTTATTTTCGTCCTGACGTACTTTGAATTGAAAACGTAAAAGTCCTGTAGACTTTTACGCTTTCAATTCACGGTGCTCCCTTATTTTCATTAATTTGTCTGGCGCTTCTGTCACCTCCCTTCCTCTATGCAATAAAAATGCCTCAGCATTTGTGGCAGCATGCATTTTCATGCCGGCGCAAATGGTGGGGATCCCTTTGGAGCCAGCCGGCTTTATGCGCTAAGAACTCCATAGGGATTGATTGTAAATGCTGCCTGCCATGGTAGCGTTTACAAATATGCGCTGCGTACCATGCATGTATGGTAGGCAACATTTACACTTTTTGCATGGCAGAGTGCAAATGTGAAGGGCAAAAGGTGGCGGGGCACGCGTGTATGCTGCCTTTTCCCCTGCACATTTGCACTCTGCAATGCAAATGACCAAAATGTGGCAGTGGGCACTGCCTACGTGAATTACTACATGCAACATCTTCCTGCTGTCAGATTACTCTTTGGAACAAAATGAGCTCCATTTTGAACTCTTTCCTCAAACGGAGGTAGTTTGTTTTCCATTAAGCGCTTGGATGTAGCCGAGGATTTCCATACTTTTCATTGACGTGACACCATTGCCCTTTATCAACTTATTCATCTGTATCATAGAAGCCTTGCTCCACTTTCAATATTGCTAAACTGGTAGCAGTTTGTGGTTGACTATTCTTTTGTAGACAAGTTCCTCCTCGGTCAAGCTCTTTGCATATTACCTACTACTGCAGCTACGGCAGTTGCATCACTGGTGGCCCTGCACAACTTCTCTGCATTATTCAAATGCAGAATCCCATTTTTTTAAGGCTTTTTTTGAGGCTCTAATTTAAATAGTGTTTGTGGAGATCCGCACAACAATGGCATAGAAACACAAAATGCAGTAAAGTTTCCTGTCAAACTACGCGGTCCTCAGAACTGTCCTTATACCAACCATGTGTTACCATTGCTGTTGGTAAAATAGCCAGCCTACACCTAATCATTAAGCTCCCAGCACATTGTCTCAACTGTATCCCAATATCTCTCATAAGCCAGGGTCTCCTTAAGCTCTAGCTGTGCTACCGTCTCCCTACGTCTCGAGCTTAGCAGAGTACTTTCTTTGAGAATAATTGAATCTATGTATGGCTGAACTGCTTTGGGCCACAATAAGGTTGCAGATGAGCACTGTGCTGTATGAAGCGGTTCTGCATATGCACTGGCACTTAATTGGGAAGCCTGAGCAGCATTGCATAGCTGATTCATTGACTTGTGCTGCTGGTTGGGGTGCGTTGGCACCCGATCCTCCTTTGGCGGCTGTTGTGGGATGTTTTCTCTCTGTCCTCAACTGGGGCTACTGGTATTGGTAGTAATTTCAAATAAACAAAGATAACCTGGCCAGCTCCTTGTAATAGAGATATGGGGTGATTAAGAGTGGTACTATTTCAATCGCAAGGATACATAAAGAAGAGACAGCGACTGGGACCCTCCCATCTGGCACCTTCGCCATCTGGGGTAAGACTGGCTCAAGCTTCCACCCTGGTAGGCCTCCACCCCAGGCTGAGAGGGTTCCTCGTTGCCTTGTTGCCTTTTGCCAGGGGCCAGGCCACGGACCCTGTCAGAGTACCCAATGATTAGAAGCTGCATAGTGCATTGCTTTGTCTTAGATCCATTAATCACAAGCCTCCTCTCAACAGCATTTTCTTCAGGCAAGGTTTTATGTATAAATTCTGGGCTGGTTACATTTTCCCATATTTCCCGCCTCACAGTGGCCGTTTTCCTATTGTACAGTGCAGTTCTATGATTGGGCAATACATTTTTACCCACTAACTAGAAGGCATGAAACCGTGATAGAGCACAAGAAAGGTGATGTGTTCATAACAGAAATTTGGTAGAGGAACCTAGTTGTCTGTGTGGTTGATATAATTTAACCACATTAGATATGCATGAGGGGGCCAGTTCATGCCCACATTTGAAGATAATGCATTGATAATTAAATTTAAACCTTAGGTGAAAAGGCAACCACCAAAGGCGTGCTAAATAAGGGTAATGTGCCTGAATAACCTAATTTAAAGAGAATCCAAACTGTAGAGCCTAACATTGTCTGTAGGGGAAGAATAGAATATTCAGGAAGTCCAGCATAAACAAAACAGCAATAATTTAGTCAGGAAACACTAAGGACTGAAGTAGTAACTTGGTGGATGAAAATGTCAGTAAGTGAAGAATCTTACAGATGTTGAAGAATTAAACTCTACAAGTGCAAATGACTAATAAGATTTCTTCCTGAAAAAAAAAAGCAGAATCAAAGATAAAACCTACATTTCTAGCTGGGGAGCTGGAACAAGACCCAAGGTAGGAATTGAATAAAATGGGGAAAAGCAACCAAAGATGATGTTGGAAAAAACAGGATTCCGTTTTCTTGGGATTTGATTGTAAGTGATAGGATGTCATCATGATGTAATGGCTATTTGACATTTTGAAAGATGATGGTGTAATGAAAGAAAGAAATCAGAAAAAGCAAAAAAAGATAGAACCTCACCAGAAATAGCAAGTGAAGATAAAGAAGAGATAAATGCAGGATGATCCATGGTATCAAATGCTGCAGATAGATTGAATAACACAAGAATAGAAGACGTTTTGTAATGACGTGCATGAAGAATGGAATTAGAAACTTCCAAAATGGCAGTTTCTGTTGAATGACCTCAGCGAAAGCCTGATTGAAAAAGAGAAGGATGATTATGCAATTTAATATATTGTGGGGTGCACTTAAAGGCCCCAAACCGAAGTCCCTTTCACATGAATAGCAAGATTTTAAACACTGAAGAAAAAATGGGCAGGCTTTTGTTTTTGTTTTTCAAGTAAAGTTAAAGAGCCATGTGGAAAGGGGCCTACCTGTCATTCCCAATGGACAAGCAGCATTTTAATTTACACAAGAAGGAGGAATCAAAGATATCTGTCACATGGAAAACCGGATTTTAAAATATAGAAAACAAAAATGGCCTGCACATGTGTGTGCAAATAAAAACGGCTTTAAAAAAGCAAAAGTGGAAAAAAATATCTGTGCTCACAGAAAAAAAAACATGATGTTTGGGTTGACAAAAGCAATGTATATTATGTTTCACCTGCAAAACTCCAGTGACATTTGAAGAGCCACTTTGTCTTCATGGAAAATGCAGCCCAATGCAGACCCTTTTTCTGGCTGTGGGCAAAACTTCACAAAGGAAAACTCCCACTTCCAGCCTGGATGTCACATTTCCCATCTAATGACCACCCACAATAGAATTTCCTGCTCAAGATGTCGAAAGCCCAGTGTTCTCCAGACCTGCTGGCTCTGAAAGCAGGGACTTCAAGGAAAGTCATCCTTGGCTGGAGCATGACTAAGATGTGTGAATACTGGGGGCTGCAACTTCAAAGAGCAAACTACCAACTTCAGAGAGACTCATAAAAAACCTTTGGTCACAGGCTGACCCAGGGAAAACAAATGGCCGGAAGCATAAACTGCAGTTTGTCCTACAGGAACATTCACAATTAATTTACAAGGACTATTATCATTAAGGCCTTTTTCTCAGCAACCATAATGTGGATCGATTTCATTTTTTGTAACATTTTTTATGTAATTTCCAGGCGATTTGGGGGATATAAAATGCCTCTACCTGTGACTCTGGGAACTGTAATGGCCAGTTAGACTAGGTTTCTGGCTGATCTGAACATGTTCCAAATGTGAAAGTTGGTGAGCGGGTGGAAAATTAAATTAGGCATATGCTTAATAACTTACATCTTCATTACTGTTCTGCTTTTTATGAAAACAGAAATGTGCCACATTGCCATGCAACATTGTATGAATTTGGCTGTCAGCTTATCTAATTCTCCATGATCAGCTAAAACAGAAAATATGTTTAGTATGGCAGTTGCTAGTAAAATTATGAAGTTGTGATACATTACTAGTTTTTGCCAAAAAGTTGAAAGGAGAATAAAGGAACGATTACAAATAGGAATTGCCATATGGTGCTCCAGGCCCCTAAACCAATCCTGACTTGGAGGCGGGGTTGGGACGAGAGAGTAGATAACTGTCCAATCCTAGTGGCAGGGATTATTGCAGGGTACTTCCCCAAGATTGTAAAATTGGTGATTTCATTGCTGCTATATAAGGGGGACTGCACTAAGACAGGAGCACACAGAAACCGGACAGACAGAAAAAGGAGAAAGACAGGAGGACAGAGAGAAGAGACAGAGCATCTGGAAGGCTGCTGAAACTTACTATCTGACAGCTGAAAGGAGACACCAGAGGATATTGCTGAGAGTGCCTCTGGATGGAGCTGTCTATTTTTAGGAAGGCCTCAAAGCTGACTGGGTCCTGTGGTGGAGAGCGGGAGGCCATCTTTGAGAGTGGAGTGACCAGACCCCTGCCCTATCTTTCCAGAGTGTCCTGAGATGCAGCTGGCTTTCCTAAACGTTAACCAGAATCTTGCTATGTAAGTAGAACTAAGCCCTGGAAATCCAAAAGGTGGGGAGTCTGCTTGACTTGAATCCTTTTCCTTTATAGTGGGTGGGGGGGGCAAGAATGTGTAGATCCTTAGCCTATGTAACAAAAAATATTAATGTAATTAATTTCCCATTTAGCAGAACACTACGGGGTGAATTTTGTTAAAATTCAAAATGAACAAAGCTCACTTCCCATTGTGCGTTGAAAACTATAGCCTATAATTTAATTGGGTAATCCTTGTTGTACAGCTAACCCCGGTTTCCTTAAGGAAGAGGGGTGTCTTTTCTCTTAAATCAGTCGAACCTTTTTATCCAGCTTTCCCAACACAGGCCTTTCATTAAGGGGGTCTGAAATCCAAAATTCACCAAAGCATTCCACTTTTTCTGTCTGACTTCCCACCCAGCATAGACCCAAGCAAGGGGGAAAGGCGAGTCATATCCTAATGATGTACAGTGTATTTGAGAAATGCTAATAAAAACATTTTAAAATAAATAGCAAGGGGGTAAGGGATCTGAAAAACAAAGCGATATCACCCTGTGTTTATTTTAAACCAAACGTTTGGGCGAAATTATACTATTGATCAATGTAATTATTTTGTGAGGTGAAATTTGCATAAAGTGTACAACTGTGATTGTGTTCTTTTCAACTCACGTTTGTGATTTATTTTTGCTGATAGAAGTTGATAGTGTAGTGCCACGGATAACGTGGTGTTTTTGATATTTTCATGCTAATTTCTATTACTGTTAATTTAAATAAATACCAATATATTTTCTGTACACCGGCCTGGTTCTTGTCTCATTGTTAGCTCGGGGGAGAAGGATCCAAGGGGCATCATATGTGTCTGAGATAGGGCTAAAAAATAATCTTTTAAACAGTTTGTTGAATAACCACTTGAGTGGGGAGGGAAGGAACTCCCCATGTTGAGGGTGGCTTCTCAATAAACTGTTACATGAACTCAATGGGGAATGTACCATTCTTTCTAGTACTTTAGAAAGAAAAGGCAACATAGATATTGGACAATAGAGTGATTTGATGTATCTAAATTTGATTTATTTAATAAAAGGTAAGACAATAGCCTGTTTAAAGCAAGATGTAAATGTACATGTTGGGAGTAAAAAGTAGATTTTATAGGAAGGGCAGGGAGAGGATCTGAGGAGGTCAGGTAGGAATGGCCAGAGCTAGAACTTGTTCAATGTCAAGTTCCAAAACAGAAGTGAAATCAAAGAAAGACATTTCTTGAGGTTGTGGAGATACATTTGTAAAACCATGAGATTTTAAATGGCTAAGAGAAGAACAAATATTTGTGATTGTATACACAAAATGCGATAACAAGTCATTTGCAGACAGTGTAGAGGATAGAGACGGATCTGGGGAAGGTGAAACTAACAATTTGTTTAGAGTGGAAGAAAGTTGACGAGGTAAAGAGGCATATGTTGGGATAAGAAATTGACAGTATTGAGATTTTGCTTTGGTTGAATAAGAGGTTTAAAGTAAAGTTTAAGAAATGTTCAGTAGTTTTGTGTTTACGCCAATTTCATTCTATAGTTTTCATTGAGCTAAATATCTATGAACGGGGAGAAGTGCATTTATGGGTGAAATACATATGTGTGGAAAGTTTACCTAGTACAGTTTGAATAGTAGAGTTAAAAGATTCCATTAAGAGATCGCAGTCAGAATCTTTAAGGTTATCTTTAAAGTTATCTGCAACCTGGTGTTGGAAGCGGCTGCTTGACTGTTTGTGAAACAGTGCGGTTTGACACGTCTCTCTGCATGTTTGTATGTCCTTTCCTCAAACTCCTCAAGTCTTCCTACTTGCCATTTACTGCTGTCGCCGCCGCTGTCCGAGAAAGAGCTCCGTGACTCCTACGAGCCAGGCAAGGCTAGCAAGGACCGAGGAGTGTGGAGAGAGGCTGGCGGCTGTGGCGGCTGGCGGCGGCATGCCACAAAGCTCCCTTGAGGTCTGGGGCCCAGGTAAGGTTATCTACAATAGGAAGGTTAGAAGTAATAGTGTCATCAAGTATTGCTGGAGACATTTGTCAACAGTTACGACAACTAGATATAGTAATAGACTTAGCTGAAGGAGTAAGACAATTTGAAAAAATAAGAACTTATGAAAAGACTAAGAAATGATCTGCAGGAGGAGTACAAATAGTTTGCAATTAATTGGTACATATGATGTCTGTGGAAGCAAAAATAATAGAGAGCCTTTCTCTTGACAGGTGAAGGAGGTGAAGGAAAGAGAACACTATTATAAAAGGCTCTCAAGCAAAAGTGGATGGTATGTAGATTTATGAATGTTGTTAAAGGGGATGTGAAAGTTGCCTGTGACAAAGTAAGGCACAGAATGCTAGGAGATAAAAGAGATCATTAAATCTAAGTTATCATAAAAAGAGGAAATAGGACCTGCTGGTCAATAGATGACTAGAATAGCAAGAGGAATAGGAGTAGAGAAAAGAGAACAAAAAACATGGAATTCACAAGATGATACTTCTGGTGGTGTGGAGGAGATAAAAGATGCAACCCAATGAGGTTGGAAATATAAACCCATTCCACCACCTTTTCCTGAAGATCTGAGTGAAAGAGAGAATGAAGAAACAGCTGAAGAAAGTGCAGCTTTACTGTGAGTATCATGTGGCAGTAGAGTCACGCCCCGAGCCACGCCCCCACTTCCGTACAGTAATCGGCAGCCCAGTTCATCAGCGAAGGGATCCTGGAGGCTCTACCTGTGGTGTTGTTGTCGACACAGTGGTACCAGTCGCCTTCGTGCCCCAGCATTCACACCGCGCCATCAACGGCCCTTGCAAATTGTGCCGCCATCTTGTGGCTAACACGCATGCGTAGCAAGGAAGTGTCTTTACATTTATGCTTGCGCACCAGGAAGTGTCAAGGCATTGTTTGGCAATCGGCGGAAGGCACCACACAGCTCCCTGGGGCTATATAACTGCCCTTGAGACCTCGCTCCTCACTTCTCAACTTCTTTGTTGTGTCTTGCTCCTAATCACTTTGTTTTCTTCATATCACTTTGTTTTCTTCATCTCCATGCTGGAGTTCAATTTGGTACCTGCCTCTTCTGCTCCTGTTTTGCTCTGCTCCGCTCCATTATTATCTTTGTACTGCTCACCTCAGCTTATACTTGTCCTACCTCTACCTGCTCTCCAGTTCTGGTATCTATTTGTGGCATTCTAGCTACCCTACCATGAAGTGCCCCGGACTCAGTGCTTCACACTGTCCTTGCACCACTCTGATATGATATGATATTTTATTAGTATCGTGCTTGTACACAAGTGTTTCAGAGCGTGACTAGGCAAGGGAGGGGAACAAGGGAGAACACGGCACAACATAAAAATGATCTTACTAGGCCCAGTGACATTGAGAACGCGCAAGTGCATGGGAAAGGGAAAAGGGAAGAAGTGCATGGAAGGGGGAGAGTGGAAAGTGCAGAAGCCGAGGAGCGCAGATAAATAAAATAAATAGAAATTGAGGCAAACTGGGTAGTGCACTATCTTCCAGGGTATCCTCTGAGCTGTGCAGGGAGACTAGCACTGGACTCCCACCATGTATCATTCATGATAGGGAAGCCCAGGATGTTTTTCCTGGGCTGCTTAGCCTTTGGTCTCTTGTTTACATGAAATCCTGGCACAGCATTCAACTTGTTTGGACCGGATATCAGGTACGAAAAGTCACCGTCCGGAAGCGCTTGATACATATCCACGTTTCAGTGATGTAGAGAAATTAAAGATGTAATGAGATGAAAAGATCAAGAGTTATGTCAGATGTGTTCTCAATTGGTCTGGGATTCCACAGCCCGAGATTAATACTCGGTGGCAATTGATGGCATGTGTTTGGATAAATTAAATTTGACAAGTTAACTATATTACTATTTTGTTTTGTTTTATGCCTGGTCATTTGGATCGGTATATTCATATGCAATAATGAATATATAACAGCCAGGATGTACCAAGTTCTGCTTGACAATAAAGACTTAATGATAACAGTATATCAGTTACATAGAAACAGTAGTTATATATAAAGTCGGTAGACAAAGTTGTAAACGGGTTTGGTAGGAAGCACTTGAACTGTCCGCCCTTCAAGTGGACAGCCAGGGCTAGAACGCCCTACTATGAGTTGCTTACAACAGTTGGCATTTGACCCGCCATACTGAGGCAGAGGTGGACGAGATAATGAGTGATGGGCATTGCCCAAGGCTGTGTGGCAGCCCAGCAGGGATGCTGCTTCACCCTGCACATAACTGTGCAATGCTAGTAATGGGATAGATGGTGTCCTGTGAAGTCTGCTATGTTGAGGACTCCTGTGGTCTTCAATCATGTGACCTAGTCCCCTGGTCATGTGACCCACCATATCCAGGAGGTGGTGGCTGAGATGTGAGTGGTGGGTATGGCCCGAGGCCATGCGCAGCCCAGCAGGGATGCTACTTCTTCCTTGCACACAACAGGGCGTGCCAGTAATACTATCCCAAGTTGATGAGGGTACCCTCCACCACAATCCTGCCGCATTGTCTGCTGCATCTAAATTATTTTTAAGCATGGAGCTTGGTACTTGTCTCCCTCAGTAACTGTTTGCAAGAGCTGTGTCTTTAGGAGTTCTGGGACCAAGTCTAATTGCTGTGAGATCTTGTCCCACTTGTGGCAATTATAACTGGACAGTAGTGTAGTGTTGATGGGTACCCTCACTTGGTAGGCAGCTGAGGAATCCACTTTCCTGCCTAAAATGTTAATCCTTTTGCTCTCCTTGTCAGGAGGGGCTTCGGCAGACGCTAAGGGTGTGCTCGCTCTCTTCTTTGTGGTAGTCACCACTAGAGAGTCAGGCTTTAACTCCCCCCTAATGTACAATTGGTTAGGTAGGATCCAATCCAGGCAAGGGCTTGATTGCGAATCCCAAGAAGAGTATTATGGAAATCAGAGTGATCTGCAGTGTCAAAGGCCACTGACAGGTCAAGGGTAATTAGGATAGAGGATAGGTTGGAGTGCTTAGCTGAGGTGTTGAAGGTAGACACATTTATGAGAGCAGTTTTCGTGAAGTGACAGGAGCATAAACCTGCTTGTAGGGGATCTTGAAGGTTGTGGATGTCTAAAATTGGTAAGACAGTTGAACACAACCCTTTCGAGCATTTAAGAGTAGTACGAAAGGAGAAACACAGGGTGAAAGTTAGCCAGTAGGTCTGGGTCAGACCCTTGCTTTTTTAGGAGAGGGATGACCATGGTTGTTTTGAAAACCGAGGGAAAACAATCAGAGTCAAAGGACAGGTAGAGTTTAGCGAGATGAAAGGCCACTAAAGGGGGCAAAAGGATTGACTAGCTGAGGAGCAAGATGGTCTGATGGGTCAAAAGAGGGGTTAGCCTTCATCAGTAGGGATAGGACTTCATCAGGTATTAGTGAGCCCAAAGTGGGAGATAGAGGGAGAGGATGATGGTAGAGGAGACAGAGTGTAGAATGTAGGAGAAGGGAGATTGAGGAAGGTCAGGAGAGAGTTTGTAATCTTGGAAATGTTTGCAGCAAGGTATTCAGCTCGGTCATTAGCTTTCATAGTGGCGTTGATAATCATAGACTTAGAGCAGTGAGTAGTGAGTTTATGGTGCCCTGTAGCCAGCATGGATGGTTGGAGAGGCAATGAGGGCTAACTAAAATTCCATTTGCTTTCTATCAAGAGTGGACTTGAAAGAGTTCAGGGCAGAGGGAGATGCAGGTTCTCCTGGGAGTGGGTGCGCCTCCATTTGCGCAGCAGCCAACACATGTCTGTGCAGAGAGAGCATATTAATGAGGTGGCTCCTAGTTGAGGATGCTGCCACTTAGGGGTGAAAGTAAGCAGTGGGAATGAGAGGAGAGAATGAGTCATATAGTGGGGATTGGAAGCTGGGGAAGGCAGTGTTGGTGGAAGAGGCATCGGGCCTGAAGGAGGAGAGTGAGAACTGTAGGTCAGAAAGAAAGTGGGGAATGGCAGAATGATTACATTTCCTTTTAGTAATAGGGAAGCAAGTGATGAGGAAAGGTCAGAGTGTAGAAAGGAGATGGTGCTGGAAACAATCAGATACGAGTGGTGTGACAGTAATATTAGTGGCTGAAAGAGAGGTGGAAATTAATAAGAGATCCAAAGAGTTACCCCATGTGTGAGTAGGTAGGTTATGGATAGAGTGGACAATGTGGCCACTAAGAAAAGACTGAAGTTCAGATTTCTGAGAAGTGGTTGGAGAGGGAATGTTAAAGTAATCTAAGAGAATGAGGTGATACTTAGTGGAGTTGCCCAGGATCATCAAAAAATGGTCCAGTGGGGCCAGGAGGGTGATAGATGGAGATGATGTGAACGGAGTGAGGCAGAGCAATAATAGAGATGGTTAATTCAAAAGAGGTATTAGAGGACATGGCATTGGAGATGTGTGAGGCACTGAGGCATGAAGAGAGTAGGTGTCTGATGCCTCCACCTCTGGTAGTCTGTCAAGGATAGTGGATGAAGGGTAGTTTGGAGTCATGTAGGGCCTCCAGATTGGCAATGCGAGATGGAGAAATCCAGGAGTCAGTGATAGCAAGAGGGTCTAGGGGAGGAGAGCTGGAGTGAAAGTAGTCAGTAATAAAGGATGTTTTATTGCATACAGACTGAGCATTCCAGAGTGTAATGTTCAATTTATGAGGTAAGGAAGAATAGGGAAGTTGAGTCTCAGAGTAAGAGAGGCGATGTGGTTAGGGGTTAGAGAAAGTATGATTAAATTGTTGGCTTTGTTTGTTGGAAGGGGGTGGAAGAGAGATGGAGCAGTGGGAGTTTTAAGTTGTGAGTTTTATAATAGGGATAGAAAAGCAGGAAATGGTAGCACGATTGGAGAAAACGTAGGGAGAGGTGAGTAGGAGGAGCAGTACCAGATTAGTTTCTACAACACACCCCTCCCCTTTCCTCTTGGCCTCCCCTTCAATTTTCTTGGGTAGATTGACTTTAATAGACCATATCACCTTGTTCTTTCCCTCCTGAATGCTCCACCTCTAAAACATAAAGTTATAAAGAAAGGAACCATTGCATCATTCTGGTGTTGATATTTATTTATTGGATATTTGTAAGGCGCCTACAGAACAAATTGTGCTTCAATTTGCAACAAGTCAAAAAAGGGGGACAAGGGAGAAATATAACAATAACGGTCCTACTAGGCCTTGTGACATTCAGATCGTGCAAGTGCAGTACCAAGAAGTGTAAGGCAGAGGGACGGGGGAGAGTGCCGGTCTGCATGAAATGTGAAGTGCTTGGGTGTGAAGAGGAAGTGAAGGTTTATAGAGGAAAGTGAAAGGGGGAAAGGAGGAGGGGGTAAGAGAGCCACCTGGGCTAGGCCAGTGCTAATGGGAGGACAGGAGGGCAAGTGCCAGGGATTGCAAGGGGTGCACGCAGTGGGTACCGCATGCTAAGTGCAAGGGGGTGGACTGTGTGGCAGGCCTGGTGCCCTGTAGAACTCAGAGTGAACCAGGCAGCCAGTGACCTTGGCAGACAGTGGTGTTAGCAGGGGAGGGGAGAAGGAAGGATGATGATAAAAGGAGAGTCTTGAGAAGATTCCAGCACTTAAGGAGATCCGGCTCAAGCCTATGGAGGAGAGAGAGCTATCCCCCACTTTCTGCTTCGAGAAGCATCTGATCTGCAGAGTTGGAGCTAGGAGAATGAAGGGCTCTAGCAGGGAGGTATTTAGCGAGAGAGAGTTGGATCTAGTGGGGTCCCAGGCCCCAGAAAGCATTGTGGATGATGCAGAGGGTCTTAAACTTGATCCTAGCAGCAACCCAGAGCTAGTGGAGATATTTTAGGGCTGGAGAGATGTGTTCCCTGGGCTTGAGGCCAAGGATACGTCTTGCAGTCGTGTTCTGGATTAGTTGAAGGGGCGAAGGGAGGAGAAAGGAAGATTGAGGAAGAGGCTGCTGCAGTAGTCCAGCATAGAGAGAACCAGAGCTCTGGAGACATTGAGTTTCTGGGGGTAGATGAGGAAATGGAGAATGCCTCTGAGGAGGTGTAGCTGATTGTGGGCCTTCTTGGCAAGATCTGCGATGTGAGGAGAGAAGGAGAGAGAGGAGTCACAGATTAAACCAAGGTTTTTTTCCTCACAAGTGGGTGAGGGGAGGGGACCCATAGAGGGAGGGAAGGCGGGAGCTGGGATACCAATGATCAGGATCAAAGTCTTACTAGCATTAAGGAAGAGATCATTGGCAGCACACCATGCCTGAATAGCAGTCAGACAATCAGGGATGAGAGAGGAGGAGGAGGAAGTAGAAGGAAGCTTGAAGGAGAGCTGTGTGTCATCTGCATATCACTGGAAGTGAGGAGAGAAGGAGGAGATCACGTGGGCCAGAGGGACACGGTAGATTTTGAAGAGCCTGGGTCAGAGGATAGAGCCTTGAGGGACCCCGCAGGTGAAGAGTGTGATGGAGGAGAGAAAAGGTCCCAATTAAACGTTGGATGGTCGGTCAAATGGGAACGAGGCCAACCAGTCAACTGCTAGGCCTGTGATGCTAAAGGTGTCACAGAGCCAATTTGTTAGGGTGGCATGATTGACTGTGTCGCAGGCGGTGGAAATATCCAGAAGGATAAGAATGGATGGAGAGTTGGAATTGAGATTTGATAGAAAGTCTTCATGGGTGTTCAGTAGAGCAGTTTCCGTGCCTCTCACTGCTCTGAAGCCCGACTGGTGGTTGTGGAGACAACCAACAGAGTCAGTGTGTTGGATCAGTTGGGAGATGACCAGCTTCTCCAGGAGTTTGCCCAGGAAGGGGGGTGATGGAGATAGGGCAGTAGTTAGCCAGGCAGGAGGAGTCGGCAGAGGGCTTTTTGAGGCAAGGATGCTCAAGGGAGAGCATGAGGGGTAGAGGGAAGTTGTTAGAGGCAAAAGAGTAAATACAGAAATTGGCCAAGGCTGTCGCAAGGGAGGCCCTGTTGTCCTTGATAGTTCTGGAGGAACAGAGACGCACCAGTTTGGAAGAGACTTTCATAGAGAGGACTTGTCTAGAGACCTCATCCAGTGCTATGGGCGCGAAAGATGAGAGTGGAAGGGGAGGGTAGAGGGGTTCAATGGAATTCTGAGAGCTGGGGAAGTACTAGAGAGGGGAGTAGAGGAGAGTGAGGACAGGATGTTGTGTGTTTTGGTTAATAGGTGGGATGCCAGTGAAGCACAGAGGGTCAGGGATGGCAGGGGTGAAGTGGAGACTGCAGTAGGATTGGTAAGTTCCTTGCAGATTTTAAACAGTTTGCCTGTTTTTTTAGTGGCCCCAGAGATATGGGCCCTTTTCTTTGATCGGATGGAGAGTCTGTATTGCCTTTGCAGCGGGCGGCAGGCCAGTTTGTCAGAGGGTGTGCCTGATGCCTGCCACTTTTGCTCAGCAACTCTGCCCTTGCGTTTCAGAGAGGCTAGGTCAGAGTCAAACTAGGTGTTGCCCTTGGAGACAGGCTTCATGCGGATCCTCATGACATGGGCAAGGATGTCCAGGGTGTTGGTGATAAGAAGGTGGAGATTAGCAAGGGCAGGGTCAGTGTGGGGGTCCGTGGCAGGATTGGGAGGGGAGGGAGAATGAAAGTGGTGCCAAAAGCAGCAATTGACACTAGCTTAATCAGTTGAAAGACAGTGAAGGAGAGTGGCAGCGCAGGCAGATGCTTAGCTGGGGGACCTAAGTGATCCATGTGAGAGGATAGCATGGTAAAACCAGGAGAGAGGTGTAGTGAGAGGGTTGAAGATGGGGATGTCTGTTGAGATGACAGCATCCAAGGTATATCTGGCTGAGTGGGTCGGACCAGAGGTATGAATGGTGGGGGAAAGAAAGTCACAGAGGCAGTGGAAAAGTCCAATGGCCGAATCAGGAGAGTCATGGTGATTATTGAAGACTCCGAGGAGGAGAAGCTTGGAGATGGAGCCAAGAAGAAAAGAGGCGAGGTCAGAACACTCAAAGAGAAAGTGGGAGAAACAGACTTGGGGTCCTGTAGATGGTGGAGAGAGTAAACGCGAAGGTTGGCGGGACACCAAGCCTGCAGATGACGCATTCAAAGGAAGAATTGAACTCAGTGGTATTGAAAGTAAAAGGGACACATTCAGGGAAGATTAAGGCCACACCGCCTCCAGTCCGGTTAGGCCTGGGCTTAGAGAGGACCTTCTAGCCCTCAGGGAGGAGTGTGTCAAAAGCAGTGACAGAGCTGGCAGTGAACCACGTCTCAGTAAGAACGTCAAGGTCAAAGTCTTCAAGAAGGAGACAAATATAAGAGGAGTGTTTAACAGCAGAGCGAGAGTTGAGGGTAGCTAGGTAAAACTGGTTGCACCTTTGAAGGTCTTCCTGGGGGGGATACAGGAATGTGGTACACCCATCGGTGTTGTAGAAGGGGCCAGAGAGGTGGGAGACATAGGAGTGGCAGGAAAAGGGAGGATGAGAGACAGAAGACGCCTATCAACAAGGAGGAGGTTGGGCTGACAACCCTGGGCCATGACAGTGCTATGCTGAGAGGCATTAATGATGCATCTAGAGGATGACAAGCATGCCAAGAGTACTCCCCATCTGGTTCCACCATTAATGGGCAACAAAAAGAAAGGGGAGAGGACAGAGACCATGTGGAAAGTCCATAAGTCCGGAGAGGGTGCAACAAAGAGGATGTCTGTGACAGTCTGCCTGGAAGAAGCATTGACATAGGTGTCAGCGATGGGCATTTCTGGATTGGAGACCAGGAGATATTTTTGGGACTTTTTCATTCCAGGCTTCGAGAGAGAGGTAGGGTAAGTGATGGAGAGCACCATGGAGGGAGTTAGCAGAGAGATGCAAGGAGAAACTACAAATGCATGACAAACCCATCAGGCGACATAGCAGCAAGATGGTTGCAGACAAGTCAGGTGCACAAGACATCCACAGAGGAGGAGGGAAGGTGACTCAGGTGGGATGAGCTCTTTTCCCGAATACAGGGAAAGTGAGAGCAATCCTTCTTGGCGAAACTCCTAACCTCAGGGTGCTCTGGTGCTCTTGATGCATGAATTGCATTGTGATCTGGGGAAGGGTCCATGAGTGCTGGGGAGCTTCTGGTGCAGTGTTCCTGGCAGGGATCCCCAGCTCGTGGTAGTCGTGTAGCAGCTCCCAACACAATTAAGTGAGGTTTTGTAGCAGAACTCTCACTCCACGGACTCCTCATCCTTGCTCATCTGCAGCTGGAAGGACTCCTCCTCCTCTTCCTTCTCGCCATAGTCCCTCCTGATCAGAGTGAAGCCATGCCAGCTCCGAGGCTGGGGAGTCTGTCTTTAGAGCGCACTGCCTGACTCAGGGTTCCTCTGGCTGAACATAAGAAGGAAGCAACCATGCAGGAAAAAAAGGAATCTCTGTGAATCTTTGTGTTGCGCTAACCATTCCAATGGGGCAAAATCCATAATGAGAGTGACCTTTCTACTCTCTAAATAATATTGCAAGGTTTCAAGTGCCCATTTGATGGCCATGGCCTTTAATTCTATGGAGGCATCATTTCTCTCATGGAGAAAGAGCTTGTGACTGGTGTAAAGTATTGGATGTTCTTTACTACCATGAATCTGTGATTATATCACCCCTAAAATGTCCTTAGCTGCAGTAGTCTGTAACAGAACGGGTGTAGAAAGTCAGGCATTAGCAGCAGTGTCGAGTTACAAAGAAATGTTTTCAGTTTCTCAAATGCCTCTTGGTCTTCTTTCCCTGATGTCAATTGTTTAGTCAATGTTTTATGCATTTTTCGGTCAAACGGTATAGTTAAACTATAGTACAATGCCAGTATAAATCTGCTATAGCACCCAAACAGACTCAGTAAAGATTTAAGATCCCTTTTGGTTTTTGCTGGAAGTGTATTCTGTACTGCTTCTATCCTCTTCTCTTGGGGTTGGGTTTAATCTATTTACTATAAAGAATACAACATTTGTCATGGCATTTTGTGCCAGATGAAATATTGATTGAATTGCTGTCAATCCAGCTGCCCTACATGCTCTGGAGACAACATACAAATGATGAATCTGTTCTGTCCAGGTGTTAGATAAATCATATCGTTATCTAAATAAGCACCTAAAAAAGAGTGATACAGTGTGAATGGAAAATCCATCAATCTTTGGAATGTGTCAGGAGACCTGTGAAGTCCAAATGGAAGGACCTTGAACTGAAACAAACTATCTGGTCTTGAAAAGATTGTCTTTTCTTTGTCTTCAGGAGTTAATGGCACCTGACAATACTCTTTCATTAAGTCAAGAGTGGAATTAAATTTGGTGGTACCCAGTCTCTCGATTAACTTATCGATGCATAGCATTGGATATGCTTCAAAAGTGATTATTGAGTTACATTTTCTAAACTTAGTACAGAACCACCAAGTTCTGTCAGGTTTTCCTAGTATGACAACAGATTATGATTACTGACTGTTGGGGGTTCAACGTTTGATCAGTTTCCTCTCTAATAATCTGCCACCAGGCATCAGTTATTCAGTAAGGTCTTAGGCAAAATGGTGACCCAGAGGGTTGTGAATGTGGTGGAAAAAGTCCTCAACTTCTCCAGGATTCAGAGAGAAAACATCCGGGAACTGGTCTATTAAATCCTGGAGATCTTGTGTTTTCACAGAGTCAAGCTTCTCAGAAATATGTTTTGGTGAACTTACATAGGCTATAAGTATAGCCACAGAGCAATATCAGGTACTGTTTCTTTCGATTTTTATTAACAAATTAACATGATATATTTGGCCATTGTGCCTTTTATCCAGATGTGCGATGTTTATTTTATTTATTGTATATGGTTTTGAAAAAAACCTTTACAACACAATACATAAGATCACATCATAATCTTCTTCATAAAACCGTCCCATTAGTCAGAATCCATAAAATTCATAAAGATATACAATATCAAATGTTATGAAAAAGCCTCTACAAATATAATAAATAGGTTTAGTATCACAATAAATCCATAGATTTCACAAATGCTGCCACTGCTAAGCCGTCTGGAGCATTCTGAACATTCACACACCTCCTCTATAAAGAGTCCTCATCACACCAACTAATTGAGTACAATAATTTGTGCATATACTTCATTCTTTTAACATTGATCGAGTCAGAGTGTAATAGCAGATGTTTCATTTTGTTCAATTTGATCCAATTCCTGGCAAAATCTACAATTACTCTCATCTGATGGTATAACTCTTCTCCTGAATAAAACTTCTTTAGTCAAAAAGAGATTCCAGTGCAGTTTCAGCAGAATTGACCGATTAAATCGATTAGGAAATTGCATTAAAATACAAGAAATGGTGCCTCGCCTTTTGTGTTAGTGCAACAGATGTTTCATAGATGGGTAAGAATGGAACTTATCAGTAGTAGCTATCCAATCCTGATCCAACACAGCCCTTTTGACTTTATCAGGATTCCCAATCAAAGTATCTCTATCCAACACTAGATCGGATAATATGGACATTTCTGCCCGATTAATACCACAAATTGGGCAAAATTAGGAGTTAATTCTCTATTATCAATTAAATTACCCATATCCTGATACATGGAAGTACTAATTGTGATGTAATAATTTAACTGGCTCACTACTTTGATCATTTCATACGACCTTCAACATTTTGTGAGAATCTGGTTATCAAAGCTGGGAAGTAAAACTAGAACTTTGCTATCAACTTTAAAGTTGAGAAGCAGGTCCTTCTGATTATATAAGGTATTTTGTTCCTCTTGGGCAGAGGTGCGATGGCTGTTAACTAGTTTTGGGATGAAGGTCCTATATGTCCAATTATCTTGAGTAAAGTGAGCTTGATTTTCTGATGGATCATTTTGGTTTGTACATCTCTCATTCAGCATGTTTAACCCATACCTTGGCTCTCTTCCATAAATTAAGTAAAAAAGGTGAGACCCCGTGAGAACCCGTGAGAACTTTGGGGGGTTTTACGCATAGTGAATAAAGCTCACAGCAGCCAGATTTCCCAATTCTTGTCATCTTCCCTGATGAGCTTCTTTAGTAGGGTTTTGAATGCATTATTAAACCCTTTTACTAAGCTGTGAGTGGGGGTATGATATACTAATGTTCTTAGTGTTTTGATTTGGAGGAGTTCTTTTACGTCACCTATTAGATTTGGGTAATCCAACACAGGAAAAGAAGGTAACCAAGTATTTAGAATGTGTTGGGCAATATTATTTCTCAAGTAGAAAGCTTCTGTGTATTGTGTGATGTGATCAATATTCACTAATATACATTTATTCCCCTATTTTCAGAAGATGGGTGCACAATATCCTTAGCTATCCTCTTCTATGGGCAAGAGTTGCAGGGGCACCCTTGGTACAGGATCAGTTGTAGTTTTTTGGGGGGGATATAGGGTATGATATGATGTACCTCTATATACAATTGTATATTCCTGGCCAATAATATCTGGACAGACATAATCCCAGGTTTCTGTAATATCATGGTGTGCTGAGGTGAGATGCTATTGGGCCATTTATATAACTTCTTTTTGAAAATGACTGGGGACCAACAGCAGAACCTTGGTTTCTCCTCTCAACATTATTCTCTGCCTGGTACAATTAGCCATTTTGCTCAATGGAATAAGACCTTGTTTGTCTGCCCTTTCTGCTTCAGAGATTACTTGTCGGAAGGCATCCGACAATTGAGGTTCATTCCACTGGTTGCTTGCAAACCAAAAGTGGGTGTAGGGGGGGTGGTTCATAGAGATTTAAATCAGGTGCTAACAGAGGACGGTCAGATGTAATAGATCTATACTTTTGTGATATTTGAGATGGATCCAAACCCCCCTTCTTCTCAGAGGTGCTTCTTAAGAGGCAACTTCTATTGCCTAAGGCCAAAGAATTCATTCAGAACTTAATTATGCAGGGGTGTCCCCAATTTTGATAAGTTGATCATCATATTAATTGTTAGCCAAAATAACCCGTAAGTCCCAGCCTTCTGAGAGGTTCAGGACTAGGCTGGATGTTCTTTTTTCAAGGAGGGTGAAGCAAACAGAACTATTAATGGGTTTCGATCTGTTATCTCTGAGGGTCATGTAATAATGAAGCGTGAACTGGTGGGCGAGCACCTCCTCATCAAAAAAGCATTTGAATCCATATGCAACACAATTCCACCAATGGACAAGAGTTCTATGCTTTAAGTGTCAATGTTTGATTTCATTTTTTTCAATGCTGGCTTGACAATGACGATCTGACTTTACAGCAACTGTCTGCTAAGTGAACAATGTTGTGCCTTGTTTCGATTAGGTGTGTTTCTGATGTTAAAGCTTTGGATGTGAATAAAAAAGCCTATTCTCCTGATGGTGTAGGGACATATGCCCACTTCAGTTTCTTATGCTTCTTTCCCAGGGGGTCAGAAACTGTGTGTGCTACATTGTTAGCAATGCTATGATAAGAAGGCTAAGGCCCTTTGAGCATCTTCCATCTCTCAATTACTCTTTTCCATTATACAGCCCCTACAATCCTGTCTCTCCCCAAACACTCTGGGGGCACTTGGTGATGAAAGGCAGGGATCTACCTTTCTTTGTTTGAGGCCCATTCTACCAGAGGCATGATGGCGTAAATATTGTCCTTTTGGAAGGGAATTTGAAAGAAATTCTTCACACAATTGATTGATCAATGAAGTCGACATTTAAGACTTTTACGTGCGTGTTTTGAACAGATAGTTAATTCTGTATTGCAAGAATTTTGAACTTGCAGAATAATAAAACTCTGGCCTCGACATATAATCTATGATCCCCTTCACTAGGGTGAGTGGGTGTTTACATTCTATTAAGATACACAGAGATGAGTATTAGACCACCCATCCTTGTTTCTCTTTCGTTCTGCATTCATCCGAAAAGGGGAGCATTTAGTTGAGGTGCAATATCCTTGCATTCCCAGGTTGGATGGGTCGCCATTTTAGTTTGAGGACTTATTTTGTTATCTGAACACTCTCAAAGCAATAGAAGAGGATAAAGGACTAACTCTGCACTGGTTTATGCTGGGGGTCTGGTGTTGATTAGTTGGTTAAGGGACATGACCTGATGCACCATGTTGGATTGGGATAATATGATGTTTCTGTTCCTTTCAAACAAATCGCTCTTCATGTCAAAACATTTTCTTTCATGCTGGTTGTGAGTAGAGTAGTGTTAATCTCCTCTCTTCTGCTGGGCATGGGCAAGTATGAACAATTGCAAAGTGCCTCCGCAAACAGTTGTTCCAGGGCCTCACAAAGTCGTGCGAGAGCCCTGCCTATGGACAAGGGGCGGCACAGCCGGAAGCGTGAGACATGACGTCACAGTATACCAGCTGCCTCTGGCCCCTAGTTTTCTTTCAGGGACATTGATGATGGGGGGAGAGAGGAGGGGTGTTCAAAAGAAATACGTGTGTGGAAACTGGTTCACAGACATATATATGTAGCTAGCATATACACAATAAAGGGCACATCTTGTGCTGGCAGAAATAACAAATATTGAGGTGAAGTCCAGTAGTTCTAAAAAGCAAACAATACATGAATTAAAAGTGAATTACTGCATACACTTATTGCAGTGCCCATAAACACTGGTGCATAATGTGCATGACATGTGCACTCTGTTTGGGGCTCGGTTTTGGGCTGAAGCATGTTGGGTGTGTCACCCCTCCGGGAAGCATGGTATCTCCCAGGGCCATGTTACATGTCAGTGACCATGTGACCGGATCAATAAAAGGGATGAGCGGTCAACGTCTACGAGGCGATCATCAGACCAACCCTGATGTATGCCTCCCCAGCAGGGGAGCCGATTTATGAATTTACGGGGGGGGGTCCAAATACAGGAAGTGACATCACTGGCAGTTATATGACTGCAAATGTGCATGTAGTCGCCAACTTGGTGCAACGGCGCGCAGCGTAGAACAGTGGAAACATTGGCTAGCATGCGCTGTATATACTAAAGTCAAGAAAGAAGGAGATTTAAGTCTTCGAGTTGCAGAGTTGCATTCCAGTAAGACATCACTGCCCCTACTCCACCGCTCTATAATCGTCCAGCAACACAACTAGGATGGGAGAATGAAATTCTTGCTTAACAGAAGGTACAGCTGCACGGAGGAGTACCACCACCACCACAAAAAAAAAAGTTCCCAATTCAAGGGAAACGAGAAGTAAAGACGTTTCCTGATTAAAAACTACCAAGCAAGACGTGTGTGGTGCCATAGTTCAGTAAAACATCAACAATTCAAACTTACAATAGTGCTGCTGTAGATTGGCCAGCCACAAGTGAAATTTGCTAAGATGTTACCTCTGGGTAACCAGATAGAGTTAGGGATGTAGCTTAATCTTAAACCTTTCAGTGGACAGATCAGATGTGCTGCTGAAGTATAATGCAATCCTGGCTGAAGTATAATGCATTCCTGGCTGAAGTATAATGCAATCAAGTGTGGTTTCAGACTTGGGGGGAAGAGTGTTAACTGCTTTTAACATTGTAGTTTACCAGAAATTCTGGTAAAGTAGTGTACAATGTTAAAAAGCAGTTACCCAGGCTCACCCTGCACCCAGGTGATGTTTGGGACTGATGGAAGCACTCACGTCTAAACGTTGTAGCATGGTTGTCTCCATGTTTTAAAAACTCCCACTTTCCGGGTTTTCAACATTCATTTGAAACAACCCTTATTCAAAAAATGAAGAAGTCAGTAAAAAAGGCAATGCTGAAAAGCCTATTTCGCACAAGTAGTAAGACCCAAAGGGTAAGAGCGACTGTATAGCAGACCATGCCAATGTAGGATACTCCAGGCTTACCTTCAGTCAAAATTCACGCACTGCAATGTTCCTAAATTCAGATTGCAGAGTAGTGTCCGACTGAACCTCAATCAGCTCTTCCTGGGCATCAAATGGATGATGCACCACCTCCTCTGCCAGAAAAGTCTGCATCACCCAGTCATTAATGCCAGCATTTACTTCAGGGAAGTATTCATCAAAGCTGGACCTTAATGTTGCTAGGTGGCTTGCCCAGCTCCAACTGTTCTTTTGCAAAGGTCTAGCTTCCTCTTGAAGGCAAATACTTTTTTATTCATTCTTTCCTCTGTGTTCTCATTTCCACAGGAATGCCCCCAAAGGTGGGAGTGGGAGTTTCTGGGGTGGTGAGTTCTAGTGGTCTTAGTTTCCTTTATAAAATACACAAATCACATAGTATGTCAACCAGACAATGTATCATTGTGTACATCTTAAAGGGGGCCACCTGGCCCAAAGCAGCACACTAGGAGATGTATTTTGGAACAATCAACATTGTAAACACACCACTAGTTTAGATTGTAAAGAGTGCTTGTGCTGCAATTACAAGCACCCAGTTAATAAAGTCCAGACTTAAAACACTTGATCAGCATTCAGTGAGTAAATTAACCTTATAAATATAAAATGCAGTTTCACATAAAATTACAGAGAATTTTGGGATTATCAGGCACTGGCAAGCGGGATCTGCTGTTGCTGTGGGAGAAGTGAGACTTGCAATGGCGACAAATTTAAGGTTAACAGCTGCCGTTTATCCCAAGATGGCAGGCCAGCATAGATCTTAACCACTGAATGCCCACTGAACAGCTATAAACCCTTCTATGTCAGCAAGAGGCTGTTGTAGAGCAACCAGTGATAGAAAACAATGAGGTAATTATACTGTACCATATCCCGTGGGAGGTGATGCCCCCCCAAGACTCAGTGAAGGCCCCTCGTGTCAAAAGGTTGAAAAGTCCTGCCGTCTCAGTCCCCACAGTTCTAACTTCTCCCCGCTTAGAGTGGAAGCAGTCTGCGGCACACAGCTTGTAATGCAAATCGCACATTTTAAGCGTCAGGACAAAAAACAGAGAACTCAATACATTGCTGAGGTAAATGAGTTCTGGCTGGCAACACTGGTAATACCGTATAGAGCCACATTATTGCACCGCCCAACTATGTGTTTGAGGGCAAAGGTGGAGGAAAATCCTCCAGCAAGAAGCTGGAGGTATTTCCTCCACCATACCGCCCAAAATAGAACAATTTGTCTGTCTCCACAGGTGACTCAGACCCCCACCATTCCATCCTACATAAACTTGATGCCCCCAGGCTGTTCTTCTAGTCTACTTTTATTCTACCCATGTAGATCCAGGAACGTCATACTCCTGTTACTTTCATGGATTATTTTACTTCTTGTTCCTTAAAGCCAGGGGTCTTAAACATGTGGCTCTCCAGATGTTTTGGACTACGACTCCTATGATCCATCACCATTGACTATGCTGGCTGGGGCTGATGAGCATTGTAGTCCAACACATCTGCAGAGCTAAAGGTTGCAGAACACGGCGTCCAAGCAGAGGCCTGGAACTCCATACTGCCACAAGCACCTTATCATTTGACTCTGGCTCTGAAATAGAGACTTTATGCTGGCCCTTTACCCACAAACACTGGTTGTTAATATTAAACCTTGGAGCTGCACCCGTTAATAGCACTAGTGCAAGAAATGTTCAGGACGGGAGGTAAAAAGACTTCTGTGGGTCTTATGCGGAGTATGAGTTCACAGGGTTTGGTTGACCAGGGAATAGCACACGAGGCATGGAGTTGGACAGGATGGCAGGTTAGCTGCTGGCAACCTTTCAGGTGGCAACCGTAAACTCATGAAGAGGGAGTGGAGATGTGCAGTGCTTCTTTGCCCCCCTGATTCTCTGATTTGTCAGAGCTACATTTTCAAAGCCTCTCTCTGAATGGAGCATGAGTGCATTCATCTCTCAGTTGACTCATACAGTTATTGTTCTGTTTGCGTCTTTCATTTGTTATAAAACAGCACCCAAGGTTGGTGGCTCTCAGGGGGTAGGGAGCCTGGGACGCTCCAAGGATAATGAACTGGCAGCCAGGGGTTTTAGCAATGCGCTACTTTTGCAAACAAAATGAACCCCCAAAAAATCTTTTTTTTTGTGACTGCACCAGTAAATCATCAAGAATCGATGACTGGGAGAGAGGCTGCAGGAGAGCGATTCCCCCTAATTTGTATGGTACAGTAGCACAGATAGGAGAAAGAGGTTGGTTGGCTCTCGACTTACATCTACCAGTTCAGTAGCACACCTGGGAGTGGGTAGTTGAATTGTCTTTGGGGTCCCTGTTTCTCTGTGATAGAATACTCTTGAGGGCATACTTTTTTAATGAACACTTAATTGCAACTGCATGTGTATACCAAGTGCTTAATTTGTAAAACAGTAGGTGTCTGTGCCCAAATATGTTTTAGCACTTCTGTGACACTTGGGCAGTTCCACACCACTGCTGCCACCCAGGGTCGGACTGGGACAAGAAATAGGCCCGGTCACCCAAAAAAAGTGGCCCACCCCTCGCCTCAAAAAAGTGCCCCCCCTTGCCTCACGACACTTGACCTCTGATGATATCACCGGAAGTGATGTAATTTGACCCCACACCAAAGTGATATCCCGGGAAGCGATGAAACACAACCTTTCACCCCTTGACAAAATAGGAAGTGGCATCAAATAGCATTGTTCCTAAGTAAACTACACTACGAAAAATATGGTTATGATTTCACTAAGGTGATATACATTTCATATAAGAATGGATCACCATACGTATCATTAATATCGGTGTGTATAGATCCATATTGTCAAAATACTGTGACTCCAAGCAGACGTCCAAGGCCACATGATAATATGGTATTATATAGCACTTACCCTGAAGCTCTTTTTTATAGAACAAATATGCATACAATATCACCCAACCTGTGTTGGTACTTATATCGACCCAAGAAGGATGAAAGGTTTTTGAAGAATAAAAAAATGAAAAACTAAATTTGAAAAAAATGAATTTTTCAGATTTTTTTTTTCAAACCGGCCCAAGCATGGCCTGAAACCGACCCTTACTCCCCAGGGACGATTTCGGCCCGGCCAGGGGCCAATCCGACCCTGCTGCCACCACCCATAGTGTTACAGGGGCCGGGCCTTTGTGGGGCCTCAGGCTCCATTAGGAGCCTATTCATGAAGACAAAAAAAAGCACACACATTCTTTTGCCGTGATTACCATCATCAAGGCAAAAGAAGGTGTGCGCTTTTTCTTTTGTCTTCATTAATAGGCTCCTAATGGAGCCTGAGACCTCACAAAGGCCCGGCCCCTGTCGCACTAAGCATGTGTGGCAGGGGCCATGGATTGGGCTGCTGCTTGTTAAGGAAGCAACAGCCCGACCCTTTGGTCATTTAACCTTTTTTCTTTTCAAACTGTGGAGGCGCGCCCCCCCCCCCCCCCCGGGCATGAAGCTGCGGCCCACCAGAGGGGCGCGCCCCACAGTTTGAATACCACTGCCCTAAGCCCTCCCCTCCAGGACCATACACCAATATGAGTCCTAGAGGGGAGGGCTTAATCGCACATTTTCGCGATTATACCCGACCGGAGAGAAGTGATGCAGTATCGATGGAAAGGGCCATCGATGCTGCATACTTCTCTCCGACCGGGGGGGGGGGGGCTCCGCCCGACTTGATTTTGCTGGGGTGGCTCAGGCCCCGGAGCCCCCCCATACTTGGCACCCCTGCTCCCCAGCATGGTTGACCTGCCATGAGCGACACGGAAGACTCTTCAGATAGTCCAGAACAAGGCCCTGCGGATAGCCTCTCGAGCTCCACTCTTCACAAGGACAGCTGACATTCACACAGAACTGGACATCAAGATGCTGGATGAACATCTAGTGAAGCTGAGCAAGAATTTCTGCCCAGGACTGGAACAGAACCTGAACCCTCTGATCAGAAGACTCACTGCCACCACTGCAAACCCTTTCAAACGCTACCCGCGGCCCATCACTGCGAAGACCCTGTGATACCAGCCTTACTGTGACAAGTCCACACAGACCATGAAGAAACCCAACCCATGACTCCATACTCAACCCGAGCAGATGGAGTAATGAGGCTCAAGCCTCGGTGTCCAAGCCGCTCATCAGTCCAGACCAACTGAGTCCTGCCTGCTGTGTTGTTATTTGCAGCCCTCCAACAGGACAGTGCCCCTGCTGAGCAACGCTGTCCCCTATACTCCCCACGTCTAGCAGAGCCCATGCTGGGCAACTCTGCAGCGGTGTGTCGGTGCCCCCTGCTGGGCAACTCTGCAGCGATGCGCCGGTGCCCCCTGCCGGGCAACTCCGGCTGGGGTGGTCCATTCGTGTGACCATGACTAAGGTGTACATTCGTGTGACCACCCAGGACAGGGTGAACCCTGTCCCTTAATGTCGGCTGGGTGCCCCCAGCAAGTCCTTCGGCTGGCCTGTGAGCCTGCGACCCAGCCCGTAACTGTTCAGGCCAAAGTGTGTGCTTGGTGCCCCTAGAGATGGTCGGACTGGCCTGTGTGACCGCAGGTACAGTCACAGCAACATACTTAATGCACATGGCATTCAAGGCGGGATTACAAGCTGTAAACTGGAGTGCAATTCCAGAGGCATCAAACGCTCCGGGGAAGACGATGGCGAGCACGATGAGGAAAGCCTTCTCCTGTTCTCATCCTGCAGACAGCGCTCAGCGTAATCGACGGCGTGCTTGCTCGGCTGGTCTATCAACCTTCCCGTCCTCACCCTCTCTCATAATATCGCATATTCGCCCTGCGCAGAGAACATTGATTTGTAGGAAGCCAAAGGCCGTGCTTTATCAGCGCTCTGCACTGGCGCCGCTGACTTGGCCTCCGGCTCCCAGAGGCTGGCACGGCTTCCCCGTGGCGGCGGGTTTCCATTCTCAGCTGTTCAGTCAGCCATGGCTTTGCGCTGCTTGTGTGTGGCCTCGGGTGGCAATACTAAGCGGCAGGTTAGGTCACTAACAATTGGGGAACACCAGGGGGCGCCATATTCACTCTGCGCACCAGCACTGGCCGCATTTCACGGTAGCAAGCGGGTTTAAAACGGCACTTCAGTAGATGACGCACATAATGCTGTTTCTTTTGTTGACGTTTTGCTTACCATCTGTACACGCTATTTTTCGATGATAGAAGTCAGCATGGATGCAATCACTGCTGTGTAAGTCGAATGCCATACAAACATGCCTTATTGGCTTGACTAATAGCACAAAGATTGCCAAAGCGGGATTATATTATACATATCGTACACATGTTCTTATATACCTATATAGGCCTGTTGGGTATCGACTCATAAATGAATCTGGTTTGCATGTAGTCCCTAAGAGACCCCCCACTTTGCTATCCCCCTATAGAAACGAGTTGACATTAAATCCTCAACAGAGAGTAGAATAGGCGACTTCGGGTACTCCACACATACCACACGGTAGTGCGTCGCTATGGGGAGGCCTGGGGGGCCGCCTCCCGTGATACCCTGTGCCCCCCTTTGTGCCCCCCACCTAAGACGAGCAGTGACCATGTTCTCCCCCTACTTTTGTCTGTGCCACCCTACTTTTGTCTTTGGCCCCCTCTGTGCCCCTCCTAAATTTGATTCCTGGCGACGCCACTGATTAATGCATTGTGGTTATGCAAATGAGCAAGTCTGCTGAGCAGACGCTTTCTTTTAGCAATACCTCTCACAGCCTCCATCTAATCTCCATAAAGCAGTCGACAGACCTGAAAAATAGTTCCAACAGACCCTCACATAACCCTTTACTGATCTTCAGTATATCTCATCCATAACCCACCCTGAAAGCACCTTAGTATCGATGATACCACCCTAACAATACCAACCCATGATAATAATGTGTTCTAAAGCTCCCTCGTGCTTGTACCCTCATCAATTTGAAGTGGCCATTGAGCGGACATAAGCACTATGCAAACCCCCTTTAAAGTAACATAAAATAACATAGCCCCCAACAGACCCTGCATAGGTCTCAAAAGTCATCAAAGAATCGACAGGTTATGTTATTATGCCTTTCTAAATGGCTGAATCACTTCCATGGCAGTTTCAAAGCGCTGAATCCTTGTCTGTGGCTTATGGTGCCCCTGGTAGGCATATCCAGCACTTAGGGCCCGATTCATTGAATTTTTTGCGTGCTGAAAAGTGACTGGGCACTTTTCAGCGCGTAAAACTCCTTTCAGCGATTCATGGATCAGACTTTACGTGTATTTTCGGAACTTTGCGCGGGTCCGTCACGACTTTGCGTGCAATCCAGCGCTGTGCGCGACACTTTTGTCTGCTGGGAAGAAGAGCATGAGCAAGGGTGAAGTAAGAGGAAAGGAAACTGGAGAGGGGTTTGCAGATGCAGGGATGGAACCAGGCTTGGCAAGCTTCCTGCGTAAAATGGCTGCTGTTCGTCCATTATATGTGGACCATTTTCTAGGGAGAGATGAGATAGAACTGTACACATTGTATTAATATACGCACTGGCATTCCAAGGCAGTTGTAGAGTTTCAGGAGAGCATGATGGAATGGAGAGCGTGCTCAGGCCGTCCTTGTAGATGTCTAATTATGGTACCGCAGAAACATTCCCAAATAATGCTTCTAGGACTGCCAAGCCAACACCAGAAAGTGGCCTAGTCTAAGAGTAGGACGTGTGATAGAGATCAATGTAGTTGGTAACACAAAGCAAAGGATTGGGATAGACATAATTAGCACAGTAAATGTGCAATGCCTGGCTCATAGATGTAAAGTACACAATATGCGTGATCTTGTTCTAAGGTTGACTTATGAGGTAATGCAAAATGTCAAGGCGCGTAACTTGATGTGCGTGGGCTAACCTGAGGAGGATGGAGGAGAGTGGCCTATCGTCTTGGTATTTATTTTTAAAGCAGGTAAACAAAGGCTATGATTACAATGATATGAAAAAGGGAAGTCCTGTGGGTGGGGAGCGGGGCCATAACCCATGTGGGCCCTAGTCCTCTTAAATCCAGACTTGCCCCATGCTTTCTGCTGAAAGGGCTGATCTTTGCAAACGTACTGCTTCTCTGCTGCACTCTTTCCACTTGCAAAGCTCAATTTCTGAGGAAAGTAATGTAAGGGAGGCCGCTCCATGTTGACCGCCCTAGTCCGTCACTGACCCTATGAAGGTGCTGACCAGGGACTAGACTCGGGGAAAGGGAGAAATGGTGAACATCTGGCGTGTAGTGGGACCTATGAGCTGTGCTGCGGAGGGCTAGTGAGTAGCAACATCTGTTCCACCTGGGGAAAAAGTACCCCTGCATAGACCCGCTGGGAGCTCTGAGCTGAAATGCCCGCTTAGAGAGGCAGAAAGGGTGAGCCGGCATCCACCCAAGTACATGCACATGGTGAGCCGGCATCCACCCAAGTACATGCACATGGTGAGCCGGCATCCACCCAAGTACATGCACATGGTGAGCCGGCATCCACCCAAGTACATGCACATGGTGAGCCGGCATCCACCCAAGTACATGCACATGGTGAGCCGGCATCCACCCAAGTACATGCACATGGTGAGCCGGCATCCACCCAAGTACATACACATGGTGAGCCGGCATCCACCCAAGTACATGCACATGGTGAGCCGGCATCCACCCAAGTACATGCACATGGTTGTATGCCACATTAGACAATGCTAGAAGGGGAGCAAAGGAACTAGTGGCACTCTAGATGCATCCAAAAATGAGGGCGTAGGAGGGTGGGGAGGGTAAAGGGCAGGGTTTGGGGAAGGGTAGGGGCAGGGTTTGGGGCGGGTAATGGTGGGGAAGGAGCGAGCTTGATATTTGGTTTGCAATCTTCATTGGCTCTTGTTGCATTGTGGCTAGACTAGGCATTAGCTGGAATAATAGTAAATAGCACTAGATACATCCCCAAGAGAAATATCAAACCGATATATCAATAAATCAAAATCTTTGATCCAACCGTGCATGCAGATTAAACAAGATACTATTTGACACACACGTCTCTTCAGAACATGCTTATTAGTGTTATCTTTGAGTCATCATTTATACTAAAACATACAATTACAAACATAGCTTAAACATATTGTGAATGCATAAAACTAGAACGGCCTAGGGCTCGAATTTACTGTCAGCTGGTAACAAAATAAATGTCCTACACTACTAGAACAGGAAGTCAGTCTAGCTTCAAAAGTAAACCCTTTAATGTTCATCTCAAAGTATTACTGCATCTTTTTCTCTTAATAAATAGTATTAGGTATACATGACATCAATTGAGTAAAATACACATTCAATACTTTGGCCAAGCCTATACCTATACCTTAAACTCATTACATATTTTAGTTGTCAGTTATCATCTGGCTGCAGCCACTTCAATATTGTCTAGGCATGGGATAGGCATTTGCCAGGCACTGCAATAATGATACTATCTGGTCATAAAAAGGAACAGCTGGTAAATGGTGCGATTACCTATGTATATGATAGGGGTGCCTGGCATTAGCCTATCAGATAACTATACACAAGCCAAAACTGTTCATTTTGTCAATGTTTGCTTAAACAGGACCTCAGTGCAAGGAACAGGTATAAATCAAGTGGCTGAAGGCACATATAGTTAAAACATTTTTATTACACAAGTAGTGCAATTACAGCTGAAATTAAGCCATTAACTATCAGTAGGCTACTTAGAAATAAGACTGACAGACCAAGGTTTGATGTTACTCCTTGTTAGAGCTAGGTCAAAGAGATCCCAGGAGGATGTGTTTTGGGTAGAGAGGGGCAGACACCCTCAAGCTATGTGTCCTCTCTTCACATGTCATATCCCTCCTAGCTGTCCCCCCAGTGCAATAGTTTTGGCTAAAACCCCACACCAAAAATGGAACGAAGTAAAATAAGGGGAAAAAAGCTCTCTAGTCAGATGTCTGTCTGGTCTTTGGCTGCTCTGGTCTGTCGGATTTTGATCCTTGGATTCTCCAGCGAGCCACTCTCCTCTGGTCCTTGACTCCTTTTTAAGTTTCCCCTGGTCCATCTATCTTCTGGTCATTGGCTCTCTGGTAAGGCTTCGGCAAAGGCACACAGAGGCAAGACGTTTACTTTTTCTGTGTGCTGTTGCTGTCTAAAGTGCACTATGAAAGCCCCAAATTACCATGTTGTCTCCATGCAATCAAATTCAACACTGACTGGAGAAACATATGGTAACAGTAACCACTTAAACTTAAAAATCATTCTACCTCCCACCCTAACTCACAATACCTTGTGACACACAAGCCTCCACAGAAAAAACCACCGGTTTACACAATGGAAAGCACACCAACCAAAGGCACATTCCAGCACTAACTTTCCCTAAACATCAAACTAAACCCCCATAGATACACCAAGACAACGTCCATAACTCCTTAAGCGCCACTCTGAGAGACAGACAGACAACAGCACACTTACTTTAGCAACCAACTTCCAAAACTCCTTAAGTGCCACTCTGAGAGACAGACAGACAACAGCACACTTACTTTAGCAACCTGGAGCACACTCTAACCACTGCCAGAGACAGCTCACAAAATATCTGAAACGTAAACGCACAGAGAGCCCTATCTTTTCAGATCTGCACACATCAACTTTGCAACAGAGCAACCTTGCCCAGCTCCTGCATTCGTCCTCTTCCCTATCTCTTGCAGCCCCTAAAGCTCCTAGAAATGGTAAAAATGCTATACGGCATGATATAAAAGATCCAATAACACGGCATAACAGGGCATACAAAAGGGTTCCACTCATCCTCCTGTGGGGCTGTACGGTGGATGGCCAAAGCAAATTCTGTGACTATCAGCAACAGAGGAGGAAGTTAATGTTGATTCTGCCAGAGTTTGGGCCCAAAGTCACTTTGAAGTGCAAAAATACACTTTGCACTGCGCTAAATGTTCCATGAACTAGGCCCTATTTCTGCTACACTGGAATCTCTGGTGCACTGACTGGGACTGGTGGTGAGGCTGTATATCTGCTTGTCAAATAAGTGATGTGGGACTGAGGGAGGCCCAGTACAACATTAATGTCATTTCAGGCGATGGCCTTGGAGGCCACTAACAAAGGAGCAAGAGGGTTCACCATTTGGTCGAAAGAAAATGCATCCATGATGCTTTTTGTGAGCCTTTAATCTAAAGGTACAAAAACTAAAAATAAAAGTTAACCACCACTGGGATCCGGAGGTGGGAGGGAGGGAGACTAGGGGAGTAAAAACAGGCAGGGTGGATTTCGTGATTAGCATTCTGAGGAGCTGCACTGCAGGCGGCCCAGTCAGGATTTGTTTACATGCTCTGGACCATGATCTATGCCCCACAGCCATGAAAGCAGAAATGACCAGGGGTACAGAGGGCCATTCACACCTCTGAGTATGGTAGCACACTTGCTCAAGCAGTCAGCCTACAATTGTCTAGCAAGATCCTGCATTGCTTTTTTAACTGCACTTTTAATCTTAATTAAATTTCAAATCTCTCATTTATAATGTAGCTATTGTTTCCATACTATCAAGTTGATTTCTGTAATTTAATGTATGTTTTTATGTGTGGGAATATAACTGTTGTTCCAATCATGCCTATTAAGATGGTTCACTGTAGAAAACAATAAATAGCAGGTTATGATGCTTGCACCCAGATTTCTACACCAGGTGCATAAACAGCTGAGGACCCTGACAAATTACATTCACTTGAACACAAGCCACCACAAGCATTGTCATGCCTTGTGGTCCAGCGGTTTGGGCAGGGCTGCTCACACTAGTGGCAGGGAGGCCAAGGCTTATTTTCAAATGGTATTGAAGCCTGACCAAGGCAATGCCAGTGGTTATGATAGATTCAGAGACTTACATCCATCAGACTGAGGGCCTTTACAAATTACATTCAAAGTGTATATTCTGCTGCATGAACTACTTGAATATAAGTGAAACAATCTGGTTGTAAGAACAATGTAATTCTGGAGGGAAGCGCATAGTAAAAACAAAGTGATTTCATGTGAGGCTTTGAAGTAGGCTATTGTGTAAGCCAGAACAGTTGCATTGGAGCACAGACGGGATGGAGAAAGGATGTTGGAAGGGATACACATTCAATGGACACGTTTGGTTGTTTGCCCATCCATTGCCATGTGGCTGCACTGGCCCTCCCAGTGAGGCCCTATCTTTTTAACATGTCTCAAATGCAGATTTTTGAAAATAGGAAGTAATTAGTGATAGGAAAAGGTACTTATTTTCTTTAAATTCTATACGTTTTTAATAAGCTGTTTAAGTGTGATTGTTGGGTGATTAGAAATGATGGGGTACAGAACAAGCTGTGTGAAACAATTACTTTGTTATGCATATCATTTCACTTTGTGTTTGTATGTAATTTCTTCTAAGTTCTCATTAATTAGCATTCTGGAGCTTGTATGCTTCCAATCATGACGGGGAAAATAAAGCTACAATCAAATCATTTTACCACCACTTTTTTCCACTCCATAGGGTTTGGAAAATTACCACCTATGATTGCAGCTTTATTGGTAAAAGCAAGCAGATTCCAAATCATTAATTGTGGGAGAGATTTACACTTTTCCAAACGCATAGTGTAAAAGTGAAGGGAAAAGGGGATGTTGTCTATGTTTTGCTATTTACTTTTCCAGTATGTTGTGGAAACAATTGAAATTGCCTGTAGGGGGCCTTTTGCAAAGAAGTGCAAACAGGAGCATTCCACTATACGCAATTTAGGATTCAAAACAAAATTTCCCCAATACTCTTTTTCACCAACCCGATTCTACAATGAGAACACATTGTCTGTTGGTTTATCATGTGACTGTGCATTTGTAAAGTAATCTGTATAAAAATAAGTATTATTTTTTATTGTTTATGGTTAATTACAAACATTTACAAAAGAAGTTATCAAATTAAGAAAAAGAAACTAAATAAATGGAAAAAGAAAAGAGAAAAATCGAATACAGAAACTTATAATAATAAACAACATTTCATTTTCATGGCTTACAATAATTGGTATAAAAATATGCAATTCATAACAATAATAAACGTTTTCCTATAAATCATCCCAATCACTTAAAGTTTCTTTTATATACAGAGTAACGGCTATGGTAAGCAGGGTATAAGTACCACTTCAAAATCGGTACAAAAAGTGAATTGTGTGCAGACTCCGAATTGTAATATTTTAGGTATTTAAAACCAAACTTCAATGCATACTTGTACCAACTGGAGCTGAGATGATGTGTGGTCAAGTGCCTATATTTCAGGCTACGCTCAAAGTTTGTATCCTGGGCAAATCTTTTAATTTCCTGCCCAAATTAGGAGCCCCTAGAGCCCCTAGGGAATTCAGTTTTCAGTTTGGTTTTTATAGATGGGCAGCGCAGGGGTCAGTGCCCGCCAAAGAGACATACACACATCTTTCTTTGGAAAATATAAGGCCTTATTTATTGATCGAAATTGTGACATTCACTAGCAAAGTAAACATGTCAAATAATAAGTAATCTTGGACAATTGCATATTATAAACAGTGAGTAAAGAATATGTACCAGACAATGATGTATAGGGGGTGGCAGGGGAGCGGTGGCCCCTCCTCCCTGCCACATTCAACCGGGAGTGATACCGGGAGGCCGGAAACCCATCAACCTGCACTGTCTACCTCCTGATCCCACTCTCACCTGTATGCTAGCACTCCCACACACCCTCAATTCAATTAAAATTAGCTGCAAAATTGCAACAAAAATACAATGTTGTGCTTTAAAATTTAATTTGTAAGAAACAAAATATCCTATTCATTGCTTCAATATTTATCGAGGAGGAGCGGGGCTGTCTTTCACAACATAATGGCAGGACCACAAGCACGTCCTCCTGGGAGTAGCCACAGTATTCAGGGAGGTATTGTTTGGCACACACTATCTTAGATGGAATAAGGACTGGGGTCCTTGTTGCTCAGCCCCTGCAGAGGAGGAGGTGGCATCATCTTCGATTCTCCCCATCCAGGCCAAGAAGACATGGTTGGGGAAGGGTGGGGTAGGTGGGAGTGATTGCAAAAGAGCATGGTAGTCAGGGGGAGCTGATTGAAGGTGACAGGGAGTGATATTGCCACACTATTTTTCTGCTTCTCGTTTGCTCTGTACTGTTTCTTTATATCTCAATTGTAGGATTATGTTGAAAAAATGTACAAAACATTTGTTTTATGGCATGAATAATTGGGATTAATCTCTCAGACTCTTGTTAAGGGTTCTGCAGTACACAGCTTTAATTTTTCATTCATTGGCAATAGTTTTCCTTACGGAGATGGGGAGCGTGGGAGGTGAAGTGAGTAGCCAATGGAAGCTCAAAATAGTGAGGGAGGTTATAGATGGAAACAAAGGAGCAAATGGAAGATGAGAGAGGAAAACTGTGGAAGGGGAGCCTGCGATTTTGTAAGGATGAGCAGGTGGAAGACAAGAGCAGATTTCCCATTTGAACAAATTAAGTGAATCTGGGCAAATCACCTAATGTCAGCAAAACCTGGTGAGGTGAACAGGCTGTTTCCAACCAGTCACACCCCTTAACCTACAGCTCCAAATAGTAGAAAACGACAACTTAAAAAACATGTAACATTTATTGCACTCGTGACGGCGATTAATTACTGCCAGAATAAACTCCACACCTATGCCCCACTTACCCGGAACCATCTGTCAGCCTTCCCCAATAATCCATTTGCTTTAAATCTGCCAAGGAGTGCAATCCCAACAAGCATCTTTATCAGACATTCAAATAGTCTTGTGGGTAAATGTGTTAACCCATTTCCTAACAACCTGGGTTTGAATGCATGCTTCTGCACCTTATAAAGCAGTCTAACAGACTAAACTAAATTAAGGGCAAATAGATTTTTCAGATCCAGGAAGACTTGTTTTGCCGGATCACGGATCCGAGAAATGTTGGGCACCCTGATCACAAACCTGGCCCACACAGATAAACGTTCCTGGAGCCAGGCCTGCATCAAGTGCAGGCAAGCAGAGGCTCAGGGGCTCTCATCCTGACTGGCTGGAGTTATCTGGTGAGGTAGGTGGTGAGCTGCCTATCTACGGTGAGGGGACAGAGATAGAGACTCACTCCCCTTGAGCTACTGCTAGAAGTCGTAGACAAAAGGGTTCTGGGAAAGAATGCTTTTTTAAAATAAAAAATCTGTAGTAAAAAACAAAAAAGTTAAACCAGATTATGAGTAGAAACAGAAGGAAATGGGCCTCATTACGAGCTTGGCTACAGGCACGGCTACCGCCAAACTCGTTACCGGCACCGCCACCCGCGAATGGGCAATTACCGGCCCATTACGAGTTTAATGGGCCAGTAATTGCCCATTCGCGGGTGGCGGTATTGCCGGCCCCCCCCTTGTGTCTCATAGGGCAGAATGGGGGTGGGGAGCATGGATGCACCGGCACTGTTGATAACGGTGCTGGTGCAATTACGAGTTATGCTCGCGGGTGCAGCACAGCCCACCAGGTCAGACCTGGCGGGCTGTCAGGCACCCGCGAGCAGAACTCGTAATTCGATGGTACGGTATGGCCGGTGCCTTACCGGCACCGTTCACACCGTACCGCCAACATTATAATGAGGCCCAGTGTCTTTAATGCCACTTTTTTTACCTTAAAAATGAGTTTGAAAATATATGCATCATTATGTCAGGGGTGATCAATTGGTGAATGGACATCCCATTTAAAATATGGTCAACCGGTTTCAGTGTATTGTGTACATTGTTCCACTTTCCACTTTATTCAGGTCCCTTAAGGTGAAAAATATCAACTGACCACCTACATCTAAGGTAGGTTTACCACTGCAGGGACAGTTAGCTTTTGATTGGTGGGTCAGAAGAGCTATTTGATAGTGGCTTTTTGAATTATATAAATACGATAGCCCTGTAATTTTTTTTTAATACATTTTTTATTGACATTTGTTATTGAACATACATTTTAGATTGTAAAGCAGTCATATCAAAGTTGAGTTCAAGCAGCTGTGGTATTAGATCTCAGATAACATTTAAACAGTAAACAATAAATAAACAAACAACAACGACTGTCTGCGGCTGCCGAGGTGGGTTCTTAGTAGTTGCTGCTCAATTGAAGTGGTGGTGTTGACACTGTTGTGGTGAGCATGGAGGTTCTTCGGCCAGGCTGTCCGTTAGTGTTCACTGTATGCTGTTTTCAATTTGTGTGATGGTTTTGTGCTTTTTCAAGGGGGTTTGTCGTCTCCTGTGAGGGACAGGTCTCTGACTAGGGCCTTGCAAGCTTCCAGGGTGGGGCTTGTATCTCTGTCTGGTCCATTGTTTCCTTCAGTCCAGGCGTTGGTCTCTGCCATTGTCCATCTTTCCATTTCGCTGGTCCATAGTGTGTATCGAGGGCCTCCGGGGCTTTTCCATGCCATGGCGATTGTCCTTTTTGCCAGTGCGCATGCCAGATCCATAAGTTTCACTTCATGTTTATGTTTGCTCACTCGTGGGTATGTGCCCAGTAGGCATTCCTGCGGAGTCCAGTCGTATCTGCACGCTCCTGCTGTTCTGCATGCTTGCCTGATCTTGGCCCAGAATCCTTGTATTTTGGGGCAGTTCCAGAACATGTGCATTAAGTCTGCCTGTCCATTTCCGCACCAGGGGCAGTTTGGCGAGGCTTGTTTGTTGAAGCTTGCAACTCTAAGGGGTGTCATATATGTCCTGTGTAGAATGTTCAGTTGTATTAGTCTGAATCTGGCATTTCTAGACACCTCCTTTGTGTGCGCTAGTGCCCTTTCCCACTCTTTTTCTGACATTATGTCGCCTAGATCCTTCTCCCATTTTTTCCTTTAGGTCGCTACTGCGCGGGTTGGGCCTGTCTGCTAGTTGGTGGTATAGTCTAGACCCTGGTCTCCAGCCATCGCTCAAGTTGTGCATCTCTGTGAGTATGGGGTTTTGTGTTGGTTCTTATGGCCAGACGTCCCATTTTTCTTTTTTGCTGTGTGCTTGACCTGCTGATACCAGAGAAATTGTTCTTTAGCCAACCCCACCTGTTCGTGCAGCTCTTCAAACTGTCTAAAAAAAACCATTCTCAAACATGTCCCCCCATGCGTAGAGTCCAACCTATTCCCATTTCCTCATTGCTGGTACATCTGTGGGCACTTTGCAGACGTCTGCCAGCATTGGGACGTCCAGCGCATAGGGCTGCTGCATGCGGGTTATTGCCTTGGTTCTGTTCCATATCTGTCTGCCCAGGGGTAACGATCATCGGCGGGTGTGTTATCCGCGTTGGAGGGTTCTACAGTATTTCTTCGATGTATGTCAGGGCTATCAGGTGCTGCAGGAGGCCAGTCTGCAGGGTTGCTTCATCTGATAGCCATCTTGCTACGTGGCTGAGCTGTGCTGCCAGGTAATATTTTTCTAGGTCAGGGAGTTGTATTCCTCCCTCTTTGTATGGTAGTGTAAGTGTGTTTAGCGATATTTTGTGTCTGGATGGGCCCCATAGAACGCCTTTAATCAGTGCTTCTAGTTTCTTGAAGAAGGGTGGTCAAATGTAGTGGCATATGTTTTGAAAATGATATAGGAACCTCGAGAGTATTATCATTTTAGTGATTGCTGCTCTTCCCATCATGGACAGTGGCAATTTGGACCAGAATCTCATGGATATGTGTAGGGCGTTTTTCACTGCTACTGTATTGTTTTCGTGTGTGAGTTCTGGTGTGTGTCTGATGTTTACCCCTAAGTATCTGAATCCCTCTGTCTTCCATCCGACTCCCACCTCGGGTAAGTCCTTGGGGTTTACTCCTCTCAATTTTGTCAATGGGTATGCGCATGATTTATGCTTGCTGAACTGTATCCCGGTGTAGCGCGGGTAGTTGTCTAGTATCTCTAATATCGTTGGGGCGTTTATTTGTGGGTCCCTAAAATTTAGCAGCACATCATCGGCATATAGGGATATTATATTGTGTGTGCTGCCGATCTTTATACCCGCATCAAAATGCTGGTTTCTTAGGTAGATGGCTATCGGTTCCAGCCTGAGTATGTATAACATGGGGGATAGTGGACAGCCTTGTCTGGTACCTCTCTGTATTTCCCACAACCTGGACACCGTGTTCCCAGTCTTCACTCTGGCCCGGGGGTTGTTATAAATCACTTTGACCCATCTCACGAATCCCTCTCCGAAGCCAAAGTCCCTCAGCGCCTCCACTATCCACTCCCAATATATAGAGTCAAATGCTTTGATTGCGTCTAGCGACAATACTGCCAGTCTTTCCTCACTTCCCACTGTCTGTGCTATTATGTGTTGTAGCCTTCGAAGATTGGCCGTGGTGTTGCGACCTGGCACGAACCCATTTTGATCTTCGTGTATCAGTGATCCCACCACCCTTGCTAGCCTTTTGGCCAATATAGAGGTCAGTATTTTACTGTCGTAATTCAACATCGCCAATGGGCGGTATGAGTCACAGGCTTCGGGAAGTTTGTTTGGTTTAAGTATCGGGACAATCAGTGTTTCTCTCATGGTTTCCAGCAGGGTCCCTGACTCGAACACCTCCATGAAGACCTCATGGAGCACAGGTGCCAGGGTTGGCTCGTATGCTTTGTAAAACTCTGACGGCAGACCGTCGCTGCCGGGAGTCTTACATGTGGCTAAGGATCTAATGGCCTCCGAGACGTCCTCTACAGTAATGCTTTCATCTAGGAGCTCTCTCTGTTTGCTGCTTAGTTTGGGTAGGCCTATTTCTTCCTGTGTTTGTTTGATGTCAGCTATCGGTACTTTGTTGTCATGGGCGCAGAGTTTGGAGTAGAATGTGGCAAATGCTTTGTTTATTGATTGTTGTGTCATGTGTGTTGTGCCGTTGTCATCTATTATTTTCTGGGGCATGTGTTTCGGGTGTTCTCGCTTGCACAGCCAGGCTAATAGGCGGCTTGTTTGGCTGCCTCTTTGTGTGCCTTTACTGTGCGCATGACATAATCAAACTTGGAGAGTCTTGCCCAAGCTTCTTGGCATCTCATTGTGATCTCTTTTAGCTTTAGCTCATCTGCCTCGTTGGGTTGGGCATTCTACTCTAGTTGCTTTATTTCCTCTTCCTTGGCCTCTAGTTCAAGCTTCAACTGTCTCTGAACCCCCAGCTCCCGCTATTACCTCCCCCCTTGTCACAACTTTCAACGTTTCCCCTAGCGTGGCCGTTTTGTTTACACTATCCTTGTTTATTTGCATAAACTCCTCTAGTTTGTCCCCAAGCTCCTCCTTAAATGCTGGGTCTGTGAGTGCCATGGCTGGTATCCGCCACATCGGTATAAGGGGCCTGGGTCCCTTAGTTGTCCATTGTATGGTGAGGGGGGAGTGATCTGATATAGTTCTGCCCAAGTATTGCGCATTCTCTACCTGTGTCATTTGGTTTCTATCAATGAACAGATAGTCTATCCTGGTGTGTAAGTTGTGGGGCGAAGAGTAGTGGGAATATCCCCGATCTGTGGGGTGTAGTTCTCTCCATGCGTCTACTAGGTCTAATTGTTCTACCATTGAGTTTAATGCCTGTGGGAATGTGTTGGCCCTCTGCTTTGTGGAATCCGATCTGTCCAGGGCTGTGTTTTTGATGCAGTTAAAGTCCCCACCGCATATGAAGAGGCCGTCCCTGTGGTGTGTCATTTTAGCGCATATTTGTTGGAGGTGTGCGGGTATGCCATGGTTTGGAAAATAAGAATTCACTATGCATACCTTAGTTTGTTCAACCATTCCCCAGATCGCCAGGTATCTGCCTTCCTTGTCGCCTTCATATCCCAGCATTTGTAATGGGGTGTCCGGACTCACCCACGTAAATACACCTCTAGCGTATTTTGAGTAGGACGCTCCTTGTCCTTGGCCGCCCCATCGCTCTTTCAGTCTATTTGCGACTTCTGCCGTTAGGTGTGTTTCCTGGAGTAGGGCTATCAAGATCTTTTTCCGTTGTAAGTAGGATTACATAGGGTTTCGTCTCATGTAGGATTTCATTCCCCTCACATTACAGGTCATTATTTTGAGTTGGGTGGCCATGGTCTTGTCCTGGTTTCTCCTTTCTCCCCGCTCTTTCCATTTATTGCTGAGTTCAGCCTGTTTCTCGTGGGTATTTCCTCCAGTCCTAGGTCGGGCACCTCCTCGTTTCCATTAGTGTGGGCTCTGTTGGCCCCTTTTCCACCTATTGTTTGCGGCAAGCCGACAGTGTAACAACAATAACATGTAACATAAACAGAACTGGTGCACTTAGCAGCTGCATGGGTTGCGTAGTGCTCAAGTGTCTCACGCTTTCTATTCCCATTTAGGGGTTTGGGCGCGAGCGGTTTCGTGCCAACAATAGGCCCACACTGTTAAGTTCGGGGTTGGGGCTTTGTGCTTGGTTGGGGAAGCCAAGCTCGTCTAGTGGCCGTTTTGGCATGGTCTCGGTGCTTCGGTGCTTTTGTCGTTTATTTGTACTGTTCCTCATGCCCGTGTGTCTTTTTCTTTGTCGTCTGCCAGGTTGTTATGCTCCAACCACATGTTGGCCGCCGCCGGAGTTTCCAGAAATATTGCTCGTCCTTTGTGGATTACCTTCAGCCGGGATGGGTATAGGAGCATGTACTTGAGGTTGTGTTGGCTGAGCCTTGCCTTGATCGGTATAAAAGAGTTCCTCGCCTTCGGTACTGCCAGAGTGTAGTCAGGATATATGGTGATTTTGGAGTTGTGCCTTTCTATTATTCCTCCTTCCCTGGAGTATTTGAGGATGGACTCTCTGTCTTGAAAGTTAAGAATCTTTGCGATTATTGATCGTGGGTGGGAGCCCGGTGGTGTTTTTTTTGTAGCGATCTGTGGGCCCTCTCAACCGCGAAGCCCTGTGTTAGTTGGCCCGTTCCAATCTCTTGTTGTAGTAGAGTTTCGACATAGCCCGTTGGGTTTGAGCCTTCGGTTCCCTCGGGCACTCCAAGTATCCTTATATTGCTTCATCTTGCCCGCCCTTCGGCGTCTTCGGACCTTGCTTCCAATGTGGCCACCTTCTTTTTCAGTTCTAATAGTCTGATCTTAAGGTCTGCAGTGTTTTCTGTCTCCTCTTGGAGAACTTTTTCGGCGTTGGTTACTCTCTCTATCAGATTTTGTGCGTCTTGTCTCATTAACTGCATATCCATCTTTACTTCTTCTATTTTTGTATCAATGACGGTTTTTAGCGCTGCTATAGCCTCTAATACCCGGCTGTCCTTGTTGGTGTCTTCCGGATCTTTTTGGGGCTCATTTGTGGGTTCCCCTTTTTGTGGTGGCTGGTGTGGTTTGGTGGCAGCGAACGAGGCCATGATGGTAGCCTTTCCCTTATTTCTTGAGGATGGCATTGTGTCCAGGTGCGGCGGCCGCGTTGTTGCCTTGTTTTCTGGGGTCTCCCCTTCACTTTTTTCAGTTGCACCGCTGTCTTGGTGCGACGTTTGTTTGGGTTAGAGGGCAGTACTGCTCCTGTGTGTTATAGTTGGCTTGTGGGTTAGTAAGCTCTGACTATGGGCTTGTGTCCTCTGTACCACAATATGGCTTGTGGTCGGGTTGTTCAAGGCTTGCGTGTTGTTTTTTTTTTCCCCTGTTGGCTATAGCTCCTGTTGTCTTCCCAGGGCAGCTCTGTGGCCAGCTTGGATTGTTGCTTCTTGGCGCTGTTATATGTTCCGTGCACGCCTGGGGATCAGAGGTGTTCTTGTGGTGCTTTGTTTATCCCCCCCCCTCGTGTGCATTTGGATCTTGTCTTTGGGGGAGAGTTCTCGTGGTTTGCGCGTTCGTGCCCCAGCTGGTGGGCGTGCTTGGTCGTGGTCGGTTGCTCACGGGCCGGGAGCGACGGATGCCGTGGTCCCGCCGGGCTGCTTGATTACTTCTGGTGGCATGGGCGAGTGTGTTTCCTGCCGCTGATCACTGCTGTTCCCCAGGTTGCGGTCTCACCTTGTGTGCTCTCCAGCGCGTTCTCCCTGTGCAGCGCTCCCCACTTCACCTTGCTGCGGCCATCTTGCACGCTCCTCTCCAGGTGTCCCGGGCTCACCGTCTCCTGCACACCGCTTCTGGTCCTGGTCAGATTTGCCTCGGGCGTACGGCTGTTCAGCTCCTGTTCCTGTTGCAGCTGCGCTCCCGCTTCGCGTCCACGCCGGCCCCCGAGCCTGGGGTTTCGGTGTCTCCGCTGGCACCTGTCAGTGTTCAGACGCCCTCTGCCCACAGCCCGCTGTGGTGTGTCTCCGCTGAGGCGTGTCCGGGCTGTCGCAGCTTTCAGCTGGGGTAGAGCTTCGGGTCCCTCCTCCTCAGTTACAGCGTCCTCGAGGAGCGTCTGCCATTTTGGATGTTGCTGGGGGGGGGACCGTTTCAGGAGAGCTCCGACTGCTCTTGCCATTCCGATTCTTCACTATGTTGGTGGCGCTTTGTTGGAAAGCGCTTCTGCTTTCGTGGGGTGCCTTTTTTTGGGCGTTTTAGGGTCCTTTTGGCACTGTCGCAGGATCGTTTTGTGGGTGCTTGGACAGAGCTCTGCGGTGTTGCTTCCTCACTCCATTGGCGCCAAGCCACGTATAGCCCTGTAATTTATATGTGTGAAAACATTTGGGATTATATACAGAGTTTAGATACCCACCATGGTCTTTTTGTGTGTTTCTTGCTATCTGAGGAGGGCCTTCAGAGTGTCCCTCAGTATAGAATTCCTCAGTTCCCAAAATAGACAGGTATTCTCAAACAAATCTTCAGTATTTATCTAATTTTGGGTGGCTGACCTTCCTAGAGCATGATAGGGCAGAGGGCTAAGAAGTCGGCACAGCATCTAAAGTACCCAGAGATAGGGTGAGGCTGTCTGAGTTTATCACCTGAACAAGGTGTGAGCTGTCCAGAGGGAGGGGCAGGGGGTGTCCTGGAGTCAGGAAGGATCCGCCTCATCCATAAACAGCTACTTTAACTACAGACAGGAGAGAAAAGGGGAACTGCCAAACGGCTAAACTGGATTAAGAATTGCTCAAGGCTTGTGGAAAAGTAGTTTACAAACTAATTTCTACACAATGTTTACAGCGTTGTATGATTTGGAATGATTTTCAGGATGAGCATCAAAACTGTGTGCATGTAGTTTTGGAGCTAGCTTCAAAATTAAGCAAATGGCATGTTTTGGCCATGTGAGCCCATTTCCCTTGCGTGGTCATTTGTCAAATAATTTTAAAAGTGCCATCAAATCGTGAGTTTTTTTTAGGAAGATCTCTGAAAATGTAACCCATGTCTGTTACCCTCACTGTAATGTCCCCTTTCTATACCCATCTGTCTCAGGACAGAAGGACAGGCACTTTACCTGTCCCCTTTTTACTCCTGTTGTGGGTTGCAGTCCACCACGCAAAGCTAGAGGCGGGATTACCGGCTAACGACAGTTCAGAGTCAGATATTAAAGAAGGTTGACACGTATTCCTGGCTCCTGCATTTTATCTGACACGCCGTTTCATTTCTGCATACTTAAATGCATCCGCTGATGCGGATTCAATATTGGCAATGAGGCTGAACCCGCGTGCGTCCCATGCTGGGAAGAACCATATTGCTAGCTGAGACCGTTTCAACGGTCTCCACCTTCCACGGCCGTGACGGAAGCCCAGGATGCCGCAGAGGCAAACTGCACCTGCACCGTGAGTGCCCTTTCCCCGCCTCAATCGAGAACCGGTGCCTCAGCTCCACACGGCATGGTGTGCTCAGGAAGAACACCTGCAGCACGTCAGCAGGCAGGCATGGACGGCACTGCATGTCCATCTGGATTATTTCGCACGACGGTGCATGCATGCAGCTATAAGAGGCCCTGACCTACACTGGAGCCCGATCTCATCAACACGTGCAGCGTCCCCAACGTTTGTGTTTCATACTTAACTGCATTGCCACGCAGGAAATTGTATTCATTTTCAAACACAGCTTGTGTTCCAAATTTCATTGCATCACTATGGAGGAAATTAGGACATTAAAGTTATCAGCACAGTCAAAAGGAAGAGAGCACGTGACCCAGAAGACCCTGTGCTCACTGGCCCATGCAAACAGTGATGCCTGCAGGAACACTCACGTGTGGCCCACGAAATATCAACAAAAGACTAAAAGCTAGCAGGCACCCCTCTCTAGGAAGTACATGGCATGATAACCTGTTCTGTGTTTTTTTCTCACTTTGAGAGTCCGCAGCCATCGCTCTTTGCTCACTGTACTTTTTACAAAGGAGGAATATCCATTTGCAGTAGCATTAGTAGTAGTATAACTTTATTCGGAGGACAAGCCACCATCAAAGTGCAATTTACAATACAAAGGATAACAACACAATATTACATTGATTCATGCATTGATCTCTTTAAATAAGAACAATGTGAGTAAAATAAGCATACAATGATAAGACCAGTAAGCCATCGTGAGAACCACAAGTACAGACATCCCCGCCATCTACTGCTTTCCCATTTTTTCACTCGTAGTACACCCCAACAGTCTCTTCTTGAGTGTGGCTCTTAAGAATTTTGAGATCAATAACACATGTTCAGGGAGGGTGCAGCATTTCAGGCCTTGTACGGATAGGGGGGTTGGAAAGTGCGCTAGATGATTCCAAACCGGGGCAAGCCAACGCCTCCTTGCCAAGGCGTGGGCTTTACAAAAAAAGAAGAGATGCGCCTTGTCCTAACGCCCTCCTTGGCATAGCGGACATGAGGGTGAGGAAGAAGGCCCACTCTTCCACTTAGAGGACTCATGGGCCAGCGGGAGTATGCTTAATCGAAACTTGGCGAACCCAGATTTTAATTTTGTTGACATCTGGAGGTCCAGATATACCTCCGACCCTAAGGCGTCCTTAAGTGACAGATAAGTCATCGCTTTTTTCCCCTTTAGGCAGTTATCAAGCTTCTTAGGCCAAGCCCATTCTCTGAAGTTATTCTTAAGTGCCGCCTTGTAGGAAAAACGGAATTTTGTTGGGTCAGTCCAAAGATCCCTCAATCCTATATTAGAGAGCATAGTTCTTACATGCTTAAAACCAGGTGAGATTCCCACCGCCTGGCATCGCGCAAACCTCCTCCAAACCCTCCCTACATAAAGCCAGAGCTTCATTATTCCAGATGCGTAGCCAGTAAAACACTGGCTGCATCATGATGGCTTATTGGATCTCAATAAGGCCAAAATCACATGCCACTGGGGTGGATGGCTCATTGCAGGGTAGGCCCAGCAATGCCTTCAAACATTTTTTTCTGCTGTCTGAATTGTGGTACAGTCATTTGCTCCCCATAAAACAGTGCCATATGTTATCCATGCGATGGTCTGGGACTGATAAAACGTCAGGGGCACCGAAAGAGCCTCGCCCTCCAGTATTATCACCAGGTTTTTGATAAGGCCCCAATGACGCAGATGCAAAAGTGAAGACTTGCTATCTGGTCCTGCCATTTCAAGTTGTTATCGGTGAGGTGGAGCTATGCCTCCAGAGCACAGTGTGCAAGGGGTTCACGTCTGGGTTCACCCAAGTAACCTAGGGTGACAAACCCCAGGTTCCTTGCAAAAATACAAAAAAAGGTATCAAGCTCCCCTCTCTTTTTCTATTTTTAAGGAACTTAGGCTTGGTTACCCTAAGTTACCTACGATTATCAAGACGTGGACCCTTTGCTCACTGTGCTTAGAGAGGCACAGCTCCACCTCACTGATGAGGCCACGCAGAGGCCGAAACATGTGTCTGGGGTTGCTGTTCATACTCTTGTTCAAAGGAGGATTGCCTAGGATTTTGGTGCTGGGCTGCCCAAGTGGGCAGGACAAAGACTTATATGCAAATGGATATTTCTCCTTTGTGAAAGGTACAGTGAGCTAAAATGTGGCTGCGGGCTCTCGAGTGGGCACCTTCCCATAGAACAGGTCATCAACCCATGTTCTTTCTCGCAGAGGGGCGCCCGTACCTCTTTTTCAACAAAAGGGAGCTTCAAGGTGAGCTTTTGCTTAATCTTCTGCAGTAGAACCCTGTCATTATGTTAGACAATGACGCTGTCAGCAGCTCACAGAGCCCACCAGCAAGCTCCTCCCCTCACAACCCAGTGCCCAGGGAGGAGGGAGGGCATGAGTCCCTACAACTTCAGGCCATACAACCATGTGATATCTCAGATACAAGCAGTTTGACACCAAGGTGGAGCAGGTGGCTCAAGGAACGTAATATATACATTGATGCAACAGGCGTCAAGGAAGAACGCCGCCTCAAGGGCATACGTCTGGACTCGTTAGACCCATCATGAGAGATATTGTATTTGAAATGCTGGAAAACTCGACTGACACTTTCAAAGGCATCATTGACTCCTTGAATAATTATTTTGCCCCGCTAAAGAACGTAGATTACAAACGCCACATTTTACAAACATCTACACAAGACAAAGGGTAAAGCATGGCCAATTTCGTCATGAGATTACGGAAAAAGGCAAGATATTGCGACTTTGACTGCTATTCAACAGCGGAAGCCTAAAGGTCACACGCTATTAAAGACTGTGAATCGCCCGTCTTTAGAAAGAAATTACTGCAGAAGAGAAGGACCCTTGAAGAGATCCAACAACTCGCTAGAGAAGACACCACATTATCCCTGCAGACTGAATCTTTAAGCAACATTAAAATCATGAAGAGTGCTTCGACAGCACCCCTATGTCCTGTGTGCATGTTGGAATGCAGTCAAGAACAGAAGAAATGTTATAGTTGTGGCTACAATTTCCCACACATCGACACATGCCCAGCTGTAGGCCACAACTGTGACAAATGCAGATGTGAAACATTAAGTTCTTCCAGAAGGCCGAGAATCACAGAGAAACCAGAAGACGGGGAAAGTCATCGCCCGAGGCGGAAAAGCCCTCGCCCAAGAACATGGCGGTCTCCAGCACCCCGTAGATACAGTTCGCATAGCAGAAGTAGGTAATCGTCTCACAGGGACAGACGGTATGAAGACAGAAGAGGAGACGCCGGGCTGTCACGGCACAAAAGTGAATTGCACTGAAGGAGAGCGACACGACAGAAGATAAGATATTTAGAGGCCTCGCCGAGGCGTCGCAACGAGTCAGATTTATCATCAGTGAGTGGTAACCGGAAATGAGGCTACATACATGCCACAGGAAATGCCACAGCAACTCAATACAGCCCGACCCTGCTGTTATCAATAAATGGACATAGTCAAGAATTTCTCACAGGTCCCGCAGCCACAGTCAATGTAATCAGTTAAGGGACCTACAAGTCCCTCAACAATAAGAAAGAATTAAAACAGGCAGACATTGACGTATATTAGAACACACAATATGGCACAAGCACACTGCTCAACTGCAAGGGAATATTCAAGGCTACTTGTACATACAAAGACAAGAGCATGAGGGTCATGATATACGGAGTCAAAGGTGAAGTTCCAGGAGGAAGCATTCTTAGCTTCCGATCGACCATCCAGATGGGCCTGGTGTATGTGATGTATTAGATTATGTCTGCATACACGACCAGCCCAAAAGAGATGATGAAAAAATGTTCCAGTCGCTATTCAAAGGTCTAGGAAAGTTAAAAGGGAAGCAAATTAAGTTTCACATTAACACTAACGTCAAATCAATAGCACAACACTACCGGGGAATACCCCTCAACATTCAAAAGCACATGGAGGAAAAGATTCAGTCTCTACTAGACCAGGACATCATCGAATAAGCTTCGGGACCCACCCCCTGGGTGTCGCTCATAGTGCCAGTACCAAAAAAGAAAAACAATAAAAGCATTTGCAACTGCGTGGACATGAGACACGCGTGGACATGACAACTTCTAATCTCCTCCCTTATCTTCTCTTGCCTCTTCTACTGCTCCTCCTTACTCTTTGGACTACCTAATTCCCATCTCGCCCCCCTCAAATCTATCTATCATTCTGCTGTCCGTACCCTCTGTCTCCTCACCTCCTGTGACTCCATCTCTGCTTCCGATTCCTCCCTTGGCTGGCTCCCCTTTCACTCCCATCTTAAATTTAATTTCCTCTGCTTAGTCTTTAAATCTCTCCATGGTCTTGCTCCCCCTTATCTCTCCTCCCTCCTCTCTTTCTACACTCCCTCCCGCTCCCTTCGTTCTGCAGACCACTTCCTTCTCACCTTTCCTCCATCCCCTTGTGCCCCCTCCCACTTCCGTTCCTTCCAGCTCTTTGCCCCCCTTCACTGGAACTCCTTACCGCTCTCTATCCGCTCCATTCCTTCCTTCTCCTCTTTCCGCACATCCCTTAAATCTCTCCTTCTCCATTCACCGCCATGAAACCCCTTCCCCCTCCTTGCTCCCCTCCTTCCTTCCACTTTTCCCCTGATCATCTCCTTCCCCTCTCCCTCCTCCCCACTCTCACCCTTTCCCCTTCCCTTCGCTCCCCCTTCTCCTCCTCACCCCTCCCTCTCCCTCTCAGTTCTACTACTCATCTCTCCCACTTCCCTCCAGTATAATTGCCCTTCTCACTGATTTGTTGGACTGATTCATTATTGTAATTTGCTTCTACTGTTATTGTTTTATGTATCATGTTGTTATAATGTTCAGAGCTTTGGTCTAAGGCTCTATATAAACAAAATAAATACAAATACAAATACACGAGAGCACCCAATGTTGCGATTGAAAGAGAGTGGCACGTGGCGCCCCGAATTACCGATATGATGCACCTTTTGCATGGGGCAAAAGTCTTTTCCAAGTTATATTTAAATGAAGGATATCATCAGCTTGAACTACATTCGGACTCCACACACTTAGGGCTCTTCAGATATAAATGTCTGAGTTGTGGGGTGTCCTCCACTGCAGAGATCTTTCAGAATGAGATACACCAGGTCATCAAACACATTCCCCATTACCTGAACTATAGCGATACTATTCTGATCTTCGGAACCAGACAAGAAGCCCATGATGACACGCTGAGGTTGGTCTGCATGGCACTCGAAGATGCAAACCTGACCTTAAACGCCTACAAGTGTGAGCTAAGCAAATCAAAGCTCAAATTATTTGGGCAAATCATTTCGCACAGAGGTCTGCAACCAGATTCGGACAAGGTGCAAGCGCTAGTAGAAGCTCCCACACCAACATCAGTGTCTGCAATCAGATAATTCTTGGGCATGGCAAGTTATTGCACCAGGTGCATTGAAGATTTTGCCTCAGTCAGCACGCCCCTCTGTTTACTCACTGGCAAGGGGCAAGAATTTGCCTGGTCGGCCGACTGTGAAGAAGCGTTCCAAGAGATTAAAAGACGTATCATCTCTTCCTCTTGCATGGCCTACTATGACCCAGAACTGGAAACTGAACAACAGTTGATGCCTGAGCTTTTGGCCTCGGGGCAATTCTAGCGCAAATAAAGCTAGGTGCGTCACCATCCTCGGCAAGACGCGTAGTGGCCTATGCGAGTCGCAGCCTATCTCCAACCGAGGGCGCATATTCGCAACCAGAGAAAGAGCCTCGCTGTTGTATTGGCATGTGAGCATTACCAGTTGTTACTATAAGATCCACCATTCACCATCGTAACAGACCACCAAGCCCTCACGACCATATACGGCAAGCCAACAGCCAAGATGCCGCCTCGGCTCGCAAGATTGGGGCTCCGTTTACAAGAATATTCGTTCACTATCATACATCGACCGGGTAAAGACAGCAATCCTGCTGATTTTCTATCCAGATAAGCCTTACCCGCCAAAGATGAGAGACAGTCTATCAAGGCAAATCAATTTTTAAATTACATTGTGAGCAATGCACTGCCAAAATCACTCACGCTACCGCAAATTCTGGAAGGCACAAAGAAAGACCAGTTGCTCACAACAGTAAGAGACTGTGTAACAATCCGGCAAGTGGCATCAGAAAAATAACCACGAGAAGACCAAGTCGGCAGCAGAGGAGAGACAACTCCTGACATTCCGCCTCATAAGGCACACCTTGTATGTCTCCCCGGAAGGACTACTATTAAATGAGAACAGAATTGTTATCCCTGTAAGTCTGCAGGATCAAGTGATCAACCTGGCACACACAGGACACTGTGGCATCAGTGGCGTAACACAAAATGTGGGGGCCCCCCTGCGAGCCATGATGAGGGCCCCCCCCCAACTCGGCAACAAATCAAGAGTTGTCGTACACTCTGGGCCGGCCTAGATTATCACGCTTGCACAATACATATGAACATGCTGCTGAAGGGGTATGCCGCACACTGTACTAGGAGAAAGAATTAAATGTGTTTTAATGCATTATACAGCACACTTTCTGAGAAGAATTGGCTAAAAAGCCAGAGTGTTTTCAGTTGTTTTGTAGGGTAACACCAATCCAATACATGCAAGTCACCAACAGTGCACAGGAACAATAAAGCTTTGCTATTAAAAATGCCATGCCACATTGAAAAACCTGTCCCACTGGCTGCACAATGTAGACCAGTGTAGACACGTAATAACATTACAGTAAAGCATGCCAGGCCACATTTAGACATACCTAGACTGGTTGCACAAAAATGCCAGTCGAAGCAATAACACTCATCAAGAAGAGAGCCCACATTGAAGCTTGGGTCTCGGCGTCCTCTAAAAACACGGAAAAACTCTTTAAAATCTGCACGGAACTGGTAAATCCTGTTGCAGTCTCCACCTCTCCTGTTCCTTCCCAGGCCCTCTGTATGGCTCTGGCCTCTCACTTTCTGCTAAAACTCAGGACATCCTGTCCACTATCTCCTCTTCTCCCCCCTCTTCCTCTCTCGGCCCCCCTTTGGCCAGCTCTACCTCTCCTCCTCCTTTCTCCTCTTTCTCTCGGACAACACCTGACAAGGTTTCTAGACAAGTCCGATCCATGAAAGTGTTGCCCTAACAGGTGCTCCCCTGCTCCTCCAGAACCATCAAGGACCATATTGACACCCTCGCTGCAGCCTTGGCCGATTTCTGTAATCACTCTTTCACCACTGGAATGTTCCCCTCTCCCCTTAAGCACTCCCTTGTGCACCCACTCCTCAAGAAGCCGTCTGCCGATCCTACCTGTCCAGCAAACTATTGCCCAATCTCCATCACCCCTTTCCTGGGCAAACTCTTGGAAAAAAGCTGGCCATCTCCCAGCTTACTCTCCACATTGAATCTCTTGGTTGTCTCCATGACCATCAGTCTGGCTTCATATTTCCTCTACTTTCGACACAGTCAACCACGCCATCTTGATCAATCGACTACGTGAGAACCTGGGCATCACGGATCAGCCCTGGAGTGGCTGACCTCCTTCATCTTGGACTGCCCTTCCCAGGTCCAACTTGGTCCCTTTCTCTCTGCCACCTCTCTCTCTACCTGTGGCATTACCCAGGGCTCTATCCTCTCACCCTGGTTTTTCAACCTCTTCTTGGCCCCTTTGGCCCACCTGATCTTTACCTTCTACTCTAATTTTCAGTGTTATGCAGATGGCACTCAGCTTTCCTTGAGGCTCCTCTCATCTCTCGCTCATTCCTGAATGTCTATCCGTGATTCAGGATTGGTGCGCCTCCAACAATCTCTGCCTTAATGCCATCAAGATGGAGATCCGTCTGATTGGGACCCCTGCCCCTGCTTTCCCTCTCTCACTCTGGCCGCCCACCTTGGGCCCTCTTCCTTCGCCTTCCTGCGAGGCAAAAAACCTTTTGCTTCATCTTCGACACCACTCTCTCTTTCTCTCCTCACATCTTGGACATCGCCAAGAAGTCCCACTACCTACTAGCTGCTCCTCCTCAAAGGGACTCTTCCCTTTCTCACTTTCCCCCAGAGGCTCACTGTCTCCAGAGCCCTGTTTCTCTCTACGCTGGACTACTGAAACAGCTTGTTTCTAAAGCTGCCTTCCTCTACTCTCCACCCTCTGCAACTAATCCAGAACAGGACTGCGAGACTTATCCTTGGCCACAAGCCCAGGGATCATATCTCGCCAGCCCTAAAATCACTCCACTGGCTCCCAGTGGTTGCAAGAATCAAGTTCAAGACCCTTTGCATTGTCCACAAGGCTTTCTGGGGTCAGCCCCACACTACATCCAATGTTCTCTTCCAAAATACCTTCTTTCTCGAACCCTTCCCCCATCTACATCCAACTCTCTAAGGGCTAGATGCTTCTCCAGGCAGAGATTGGGGGGTAGATCTCTCTCCTCTACAGATGCCTCCGTCTGGAATGGCCTCCCCCCCTCAAACTTTAGCGGACCACCTGATGTTCCAGAAACAGCTCAAAACTTTCCTCTTCTCCTCTGCTTTCGCTCTCTCTCCCTGACCTACCTGACCTACCTGTCTGCTGTACTGACTGGTTGCTTGGCTACCCTTAGAGTCTCACTGAGTCCAGGCTCTTTCTTGATCAGTCACCCTCCACTGCCTCCGGCCTACCAGGCACTTAGGGACTGTAACTGTAACCCTACAGTCCCTTGTTCTCCTTGCAGTACCCAGAAACACACTGCCCTGGCTGCACTTACTCAGAGCATTACTGCCCTGTTTTCTCCTCCCCCTCTTCCTTGCACTTCCCCCCTCCCTTTCCCCTTGCATTTCTCATTCTCGCATTTGCACGATCTGAATGACACAAGGCCTAGTAAGATCATTTGTCTTGTCCTCCCTCTATCTAACCTCCCTTGCTTGTTGCGCCTAGAAACACTTGTGTACAGACGTGTTAAAATAAAGTTATATCATATCATTTTATCACAGATGCCCAAAATAATATTCAATGCCGCAGTAAGAAACAGCTAGACTGGCAGCACCAAATGCCAGTCTAGCCAGGTAATTACACTTAGCAGGACTGCTTTATCAGAAATGCGCAGTTAAAAAAAAGTCATAACAAATTGAGGAATAACTAGACTGGCTGCACCAAAATGCCCCTCTAGCCACTAATACCACATATCATGCCTGCTTAGCCTGGACATGGACAACTATTATGATTTAATGCACAATCTCGCCCCCCACACATCCCCTCTCCCTCCCATGCACTACCCCAACCTCCAAAATCAGCTCCTTGACCCAGAATTACCTTCACGTCCCTCTTCCTTGTCCCAGAGCTTACGTTTGAGACTCCATGCCTCATAGGTAAGCACTCGGATGAGGAAGAGTGGGATTAGGAGTAATGAAGATACAGGTAGCTAAGTCAGGCATTACCCCCATGTACCTCTATCTCATCCAAGTACTTGTGTATGAGGCATATTGCCTCATACACAAGTACTGCCACATACACAAGTACTGGGACAAGGAAGAATAGGGCTAAGAGTAATGACAATTACCAATAATTAATTAAGGCATTAAACACAAGTAGGGGCTTAACAATATTTAGTTGACTGGGCTGCAGCACTCACCCCCAGAAATGTTGGGCTATGTTGGCTCAACCTGGCTGACCTTCAGAGCAGTTGCCGGACAGAACAGGACACAGATGTAAAACGGCACCTGGGTTTCGCTGTTAACAAGGGCCCAGCAATTACTATCGTAAAGCATTTCACTGTCAGTACCTGCATTCAAATGCCAATTTTTTTAAAGCAATTTAAATTTTGATGTGGGTTTAGTACTTTCATGCCAGGGAAGTGATTGGAGGGTAGAAAGGGAACAGGAGACCGTTCATTTTCACAGCAGTTCATAAGTGGGTGCTTTCACACTTAAAGGAGAGAGTTAACTGCTTGTAACATTGAAGCTGCACTAGAATAGTCTCATTAAAATGCGTAAAGAAGTTGGATGCACCCACACAAATAAGTTTGCCCCTCCCCCACCGCCTATGAAGTTAGCGCCTCTCCCAACATTTGAAGGATCAGCCCCTGAAATGTAGGTTTTGTTGCAGCCCTGAACACAAGCACACACACCATTCACCATATACACGCACACCCAGCCATCCATACATTTAAGTGTGCACTCTTTCACCATACAGGCATACACACCCAGGAAGCCACCTATACATTTAAGTGTGCACCCTTTCACCATGCAGGCACACCCAGGCAGCCACCCATACATTTAAGTGTGCACCCTTTCACCATACAGGCATACACACCCAGGAAGCCACCTATACATTTAAGTGTGCACCCTTTCACCATGCAGGCACACCCAGGCAGCCACCCATACATTTAAATGTGACCCTTTCATCGTACACGCACACACACACCCAGTCACCCATACATTTGTGTGCACCCTTTCACCTTATACTCACACAGGCAGCCACCTACACATTTAAGTGTACATCCTTTTCACAATACACTCACACGTCATGGGGTTGAGAGGAACCCTATTACTGCAAAAAGACATTGGGCCTCATTACGACCCTGGCGGAGTGGGTTTACGCCAGCGGTATTCGCGGCGGACCCGTCCGCCCTACTACGAGTTCCCGTAGCGCCATGGAGCGTTTTCCGCCTGGTTTTTCCGGGCGGAGAAATCCATGGCGCTACGGGACCTTGTTGTTAATTACGCCACCGTATTTTACGGTGGCGTAATTAACGCCTTCCCCACTCCCATTATACCCTATGGGGCAAAAATGGGAATGGGGAAGGGTAAAATGGGGGATGGGGATTTACCGCCCCGCCAAGGTCGGAATGGGGCGGAAAATCCGCCAACCCCCATGGCGCTATCGGCAGCTTTCCGCCGTGCTCCATGGTGCATTTTGCACCACGATTTCCGCCAGGGTCGTAATGAGGGCCATTGTTTCTTTTTGAAATCACTTTGACTTCAAAAGAAATTATTTCAGTTAAGGACAAAACCATAACGGAAAAAAATTCTTTATGAAGGCAGAGTGACTTCAAAAATAAACTATTTCTTATTGAAGTCCTAGTGCTCCCCGACCCCATGACATGGAGGCCCCCAGCCTGGGGTCTTCCATGTCATGGGGTGGGAGGGAGCCCTAGGACTTCAATAAGAAAGTTTCTTTTTGTAGTCACTCTGCCTTCATAAAGACATTATTTTCTTCATGAAGGCAGAGTGATTTCAAAAAGAAAGAAAAAAATGTTTAAAAAAGATTTTGAAAAAAGATTTTTTTTTTCTTTTTTCCCCCAAGTGGGGCCCCCTCCCAGGGCATGTGCAAGCGGGGCCCCCTCCGCACCACGGGGGTTGCAGGGGCCTCTGTTACACCAGTGCGTGGCATCGTATTTACAAAGAGGCACCTCAGGACAAAGCTATGGTTCCCACAGATGGATGCCAAAATTGAACAGAGACTGGGGAAATACATAGCGTGCAAAGCGGTTGCCACACGCACTTTCCCTGAAACACTCAAAATGACAACGATGCGCCAGCAAGTGTGAGACAAGGTTGCAGTCGACATGTTTGGTCCGCTCTCCAATGGCAAATACGTATTAGTAGTCATGGACAAGATGTCCAGGTTTCTGGAAATGCACCTGATTCATTCCACAAGCGCTCAGTCGGTCATCCCAGCGCTGGACAAAACTTTTGCTGACTACGGAATCCCCACCATTGTGAAGTTGGATAATGGACCCCCATTCAGCGGGCATGATTTTGCAATGTTCGCAGAACATCTAGGATTCCAGCAATGCAAAATCACACCACTCTGGCCCCAATCGAACAGACCAGTAGAGAGGTTCATGGCCAATCTAAAACGTGCTCTCCAAATCTGTTAGTTCACAAAGGGATCGTTCATGTAGGCAATATTTACACTACTCCGGGACTACAGGAACACACTGCACAGCTTCACAGGGGTATGCCCATCGGCACTAATGTTTGGTTGCGTGGTGAGAACCACCCTCCCACACAATCCCAACAGTGAGACATCTGAAAACAGTGAAGCCAAGTCCAGAGCAAAGGATCGGGAAAGCAAATGCAAGATGACAGAATACGCTGATCACAGAAGGAAGGCAAGGAGCAGTGACTTTCAGATAGGAGATTAAGTGTTAATGCATCAAGCTCAAGACTCCAAGGAAACACATGCGTTCAAACCAGAGCCCATGACACTGACCCACATCCTTGGAACTATGGTAACAGCTGCCAGTCCCACCGGCACTGTCACAAGAAACTCCTCAGTCTTCTGATCATTTGATGGAGATTTGACTCATGAGAAAGAAGACTCAACAAACTGTGAGGACTTGTGTGATGCAGACTCTGAGTTCATGGACAGCGATGTGACACAGTTGACAGTAGGAGTGATCGCAACAACAGAAGCATTCCGACCATGTGAAATCCACCCAGAAGGGTGATTCACAAATCATTGCGATGTATTGAAGAAATGGGTTGGTGTCCCAAGTTGTTTGTTAAGAATGGGGGAGATGTAATGTCCCCTTTACATGCCCATCTGTCTCAGTTTACTCCTATTGTGGGTTGCAGCCCAACACGCAAGGCTAGAGGAGGGGTTACCGCCTAATGGTAGTTCAGGGTTAGATATTAAAGTAGGTTGACACATATTCCTGGCTCCTGCGTTTTATTTCATACGTCGTTTCATTTCTGCTTACTTAATTGCATCCGCTGCTGCGGATGCAATTCTCACCTTGATTTGGCACGGTGGCACGTGCAGAAAAGTGCATCCCCTTGAGTTTTCGACCAGCAGTTGGCATTTTGGGAACCCCCATATCACATGCACACATGCCACCTCCATTTCAGAGGAGCACCATGTTGCGGGGTCTGACTCTTTAAGACAGCCATCCTGCGAGAGTGTCACGGGAGGACGTGACGTGGGGGAAAAAGGGAAGTTGAAGGAAGGAGCAGGCGGGTGGTCTTCAGTTTCCTGATGTTCGAATAAAGGGTTAGATGTTAAATCCTAACCTGGTGTGCCTCTGTTATTTCCACAGGCCTAACGGTGTAACAACTGGTGACCAGGCGTTTACGGCGCACCAGGGTCCTCCTGCTCCACACGCTAGCCGTCCTGCAGTGCGTTTCTCCAATTGCACCAGTGATCCCACTGGGTGCCTACCGCAGGGCCGTGCGGCCGCGCTCCCCACGCGAGTAATCCAGTCGCCTGCTCGTCCTCCTACATCAAGTGCTGAAGACGGAGGACGTGCTCCCCCACGCCAGCGATTCCCGCTGCGTGTTTCCTTTCCTGCGCTGGTGATCCCACCCAGCGACTGGTGCTGGACAAGACGGTCGCGCCCATCCAGTCCTCCTGCAAACCTACAACGGCGGCCCATCCAGCCTTCCAGCACTCCTGATTACGTCGGCCCGATGCACGCGACCAGCTCATGGCCTCTCTAAAGTGCATCATCCGGGTGATTCTACTATGCACCTGAATTGGAGGTCCCAAACAAATACAGAGCCACGCCTCCACTGCTTCAAGCACTTGCCAAAAGACACTGAGACACAGCCATCACAGTAAAGGGGACCTACGCAGCTATCAACAACACCAGGTGGGTGTTCTTTTTCTTCAAGGGACCCATCCCTAGTCCTCACCACGCCAAGCACAGGGTGAGGTCCACAGCCACCGCGCATACCCCAAGACCGTGCCTCAACAACTTGAATAGGCACCAACGCAGTAAGTGCACAATAGCAGGTGGTGAAAAGACCCTGACCCAGTCCAAGGACTCACACATACATACCGCCTCAGTACTACTTTTGCCTTAACCACCATGAGCACGTCCCCAGATCGTGCTGGGCAAGCCCCACAGCCTCCTGCCCCGGAAACACAGTTGACGGCAACGGCATGGTGCATGCCCCCACCTTTTTCCATGACTCCATAGGAAGACAAAGGCCCGCGGTGGGTTGAATGGCTCGAGGACTTCAACAACTTGATAGCAGCTGCAGGCGAAGAAACCTCCCCATGTCTACGCAGCATGTTTATCAACACGGCTGGCACCAAAATAAACACATTAATCAAAACCATCCCGCCAGCAGAACACACTGGGCCTCATTACAAATCAGGTGGTCCGGAAATAATGGTGGCGGTAAACCTGCCGCCACCGTTGATTCCGGACCGCCTGATCCCGAATCCTGCAGGCGGGAGGTGATGTTCCCGCCAGGTCTGACCTGGCGGGTTTAACACCGCCCGCCTCCAGGCGGACGAGGAAACACTGGCAGCATTACGAGATGCTGCCGGTGTTTCCATGATCCCCATTCCCATTGAGTCCCACAGGACTCAATGGGAATGGGGATTAACACCATTCCGCCTCCATGATTCCCGGAAAACCGGGGTTGTAATGCCCCGGTAATTCCGGGAATCACGAAGGCGGAAAGGTAATACGAGTCCGGCGGTAACCAGGCGGTTTTACCGCCTCGGTTACCGCCGGACTCGTAATGAGGCCCACTGACTTTGCAGCCTTAATAACAGCCCTTAACAAAAGACTGGTCATAGAACCCAACAGGTACTATGAAAGGTATATGTTTAATCAATGCACCCAACGATCAAAGGAGCACACTGCCAATTTCACGCATTTTCCCTAGAGGAAGCCATTCGTCTAAGGGTAATAGAAGGGTGCCTCTCACCCACATTAAAAAAAAGCAGCTTTTGAAGAAGCCCCTCACCATTGAAGAACTTAGCGAAATGACTAGAATCCTCGAAACAGTCAATAAGCAAGCTACGCAGATGACCACCACGACAACACTCAAGCAAGAGAAAAGTGAGGTGATAGCAGCCGTCTACACGAGTAGCACCAGAGTGGGCGAAAGGCCCAGTGGATCAAACTACACATCGACCCCACATATGCAAAGGCAGTGCTACAGGTGTGGGATGGCCTATCCCCATGTCGGATCATGTCCTGCACTCACCAGAACTGCAGAAACTGCGGCAGGGAAGGCCACTTCCAGTCGGTCTGCAGAGAAGGCAAACCTTTTCCGACACCACAAACAACCTTGTCACCGCAGTACAGATCGTTCCAAAGGACACCTCCAAATCAATCGTACCAGACACGCCCATACCAACAAGGGCCAAGGAGGTATGTGAGAGTGGTATAAGAACTCTATCCGGAGGATGATCCCCAAGAATATGAGCCACCAGAGCCAAGCCCACGGATTTGTGATGAATATGACAATCCACCTCCACTGCGACCAAGCTACCACACCATGGCGCAAGTTAGCCAAGACTACGAGAGTGATCACTATGAGCTGTAATCACAGGACGAATTTGTGAACCTCATCATGGAGGAGGAGGAGGCACGAGAAGCACCACGGATACCGGTAGACATCTGCGGCAAATGGTTCTGTTTCCTTATCGACTCAGGGGCCACAGTAAACATTATGGGGGAAAAGGAGTTTCAACAACTTCAGAACAAACCCCTACTAACACTGACACCCTCCAGAATATTCCAATGGGGTGCCGACAGCCCTCAACACAGTGTTGGGTCATTCAAGAGACAGCTCTTCCATGGGGGCAAGTCAACTACCACCATAATACATGTGATAAGGAGCCCGACCAAAAGGCGATGCCTGCTGAGCTACAAAACAGCTTCCTGTTTAGGTCTCATCGACATACTTGTACAGGAAGGTGACACCATCAGCTCCACAGCACCTAGATGTGAAACCCAAGGACACATCTACAACATGGACCATGCGCCACCCATGAGCCCAACCATCACGAAGGATGACATCCTGAAAGAATTTCCATTTCTATGCCAAGGCCTGGGCAAAATGAAAGGTCCACTGGTCAAGCTACACATTGACCCGGCAGTCTGCCTGGTCCCACAACACCCGCGCACAGTGGGGTTCCACCTCCAAGAGGTGGTCTCAAATTAACTTAATCAACTTCTACGGGATGACATCATTGAACCGACCATGGGACCAACACCATGGGTCTCTCCACTCGTGCTTGTCCCAAAGGAAGGAGGTCGCCTGCGACTGTGTGTCGACATGGGGGTGGCCAACACAGCCATCCAAAAGGAACGCCACCCAGGACCCAAGATCAAGGACACTTGAAACACTTGTGTATAGGCGCATTATAAATGTCATATCATATCATATCATGATCGTTCAACTGAACAAAGCTGTCCTTTTTTCAAAACTGGATCTGAACCAAGGATACCACCAGCTGGTACTCCATCCCGAGTCGCGACCAATAACCACTTTTGCATCCCATGATGGATTGTTTCATTATAAACGATTGAACTTTGGTATATCGTCAGCCGCTGAAATCTTTCATGAAACCATCAGGCAAATCTTGGGACCTGTAAAAGGGACCTTGAATTACAGCGATGACATCCTTGTATTTGGGAAGACTTGCAAAGAACATGACAAAGCACTTTGCGCCACTTGCACAGCTGTACAGGATGCTGGACTGACCCTAAACCTGGAAAAGTGTTGATTTAGTAAGTCCAAGCTCAAATTCTTTGGCAATATTTTCTTGGCTGATGGGATTACCCCCGATCCAGATAAAGTCTCCACAATCTTCCACCTGCAGAAACCGGAACAAGTGGCCGACGTAAGATCATTCCTGGGGATGGCCGGATACTGCACTTGTTACGTACCCCACTTTGCCACCATCACTGAACCCATAAGGCGCCTGCTACAAAAAGAAATTCCATTTGCATGGACTCATGAATTCCAAAGTGCATTTGACACGATTAAACAAGCCCTTGCCGAAGCCGGCAAACTCGCCTACTTTGATCCCGGCTGGCACACTGAAATTGTTGTAGATGCCAGCCCGGTGGGTCTAGGGGCCATCCTTGCACAAACCAGCGGCCCGGATACCTATCCGAGGCATGTAGTAGCCTACGCCAGCAGGGTGTTGGCTCCCCCTGAATCGGCATACTCCCAGGCCGAGAAAGAAAGCTTGGCAGCCATGTGGCCCTGTGAACACTTTCATAACTTCGTTATCGGAAAAAGATTCACAGTTATCACTGATCATCAGGTGCTGCTATCCCTCTTTGGGAATCCTAGAACGAAAATGCCCCCCAGAATCGAACGATGGGGCATTCGCCTACAAGAATATTTTATCGAGATCATTCACTGATCAGGGGGTGAGAACAACCCCGTGGACTATCTGTCCAGGCACCCAACTGGCAAACCAGTCCCTAGGCCTGGTGACACCAAATACGTAAGCTACATACAGCCAACACACTACCCCAAGCCATTTACATTGAAACCATTGCCACGGCCTCGGCAGCAGATCCTTCCATGGCCTTAGCCATAAGCCTGACAGAGAACAATAAGTGGAAAGACTTTCGCCGAGCAGTTCAGAGACACCCTGGCGCATGCAGAGATGAGCTTGAAAGGCTTGCCAAGATTCACAGGGAAATGGCTGTCCAGGACAAAAACCATCTTACTGAGGGGATGCCGGCTTGTAATACCAGCGATGCTCAAGTCTGATATCAGCAAGACGGCCCATGAAGGCCACAGGGGTGCTGACAACACCAAAAGACAACTCAGGTGCCACTCTGGTGCCACGTCTGGTTCCCCTTCAAGGATGACATGGTCGACCTGTGGGTGAAGAACTGTGCAGCCCGTCAGTGCACTGCAAAAGCAAAACCCCCCAGTGCCGCTCAGAGTTATCACAATTCCAGATCACCCCTGGGAATGTGTTGCAGTAGGTTTCTATGACCCACTCCAAACGGGCAAGTACCTGCTGCTCTTCATCGACGAACACTCCAGGTTCCCCATTGTAGCCGCCACTTTCGACGAAGTCCTAGTGAGTGGGGGATCCCGAACACAATAAAGTCGGACAATGGCCCGCCTTTCAGTGGACACGAGTTCGGAATATTTGCAAGGCATATGCCGTTTATTCATCAAAAGATCACGCCACGCTGGCCCCAAGCCAACGGGATGGCAGAAAGGTTCATGGCCTCGATCAAAAAGACGATGCAAAGAGCATGAATTGAAGGTTCAGACACTCACCAAGCGCTGTGCAGAATGCTGAGAGACTATCGGAACACACCCCAAGCAGCCACCAATAAAACCCCAGCTGAACTCATGATGAAATTCCAAGTTAGAACCATATTTGTCAACAACCCAATAACCCGGCCTGAACCTGATCGAGAAGTCATCCAAAGGGACGCCGAACAAAGAGAGAAAACCAGAATTCAGACAGACAGCAGAAGGAGAGCTCAGACAAAGGAGTTTCAAGTAAGAGATGAAGTATGGGTCCAACAAAACATAAACAAGAAAACAGACTCACAGTTTGCACCAGAGCCACTACAAGTAATCGCTGTTAAAGAGACAGTGATAACAGCAGCCTATGATTCAAAGGGGGTGACCAGGAACAGTTCTTTGTTGAAGCACGTCATGAGGGGAGAGGAAGCGAGTACTCCGCCTGTTGACCCAGACCCGTAACACTATGACGCACATGACGAAGAATGGGTCCCCCTCGAACCACAGGTTCAGGTTCTACGTCAGTCGGAGCCGAATGACAATACTGACGTGGCTCAAGCCAAGAGTCACGAGGACGACCTCAAAGGGTCATCAAGAGACCCCCGAGACTAGTAGAAGAGTGTTAAGCCACAGTTAAAGAAGTTAACGTTGAATCCCTTGCAAGGACATTTGTCCGGGGGTGTTGCTGCGGGGTCTGTCTCTTTAAGACAGCCATGCTGCGAGAGTGATGTGGGGGAAAAAGGGAAGTTGAAGGGAGGAGCAATCGGGGGTCCTCAGTTTCCTGATGTTCGAATAAAGGGTTAAATGTTAAATCTTAACCTGATGTGCCTCCGTTATTTCCACAGGCCTACCCGTCTAACAGACCAGTTATGCCCTTTCCCTCCGAGCGGAATGGGTGCGGTTATTATTCTTTGCATTTTCGGACTGGCCCCATATCCCCTCCTATTGATGTACGAGTGCAGGATCAGGAAATGAAATGAAATGGACACAGCGATTGACCCGTCCACCAATAACAGGGCAGACTGATTCTAGTGATAAAGCATTCCACGCAATATCCAGCATCGCTGCAGCCGCACTGCAGATCCCGTACGTAAGCTCATAAAATACACTCGTGGGAGAAGGTGCTCGAGCCAAGTGCAGCGTGTGCTTTAAGTCGGAAAAGAAGCTTGATGGGCTATAGAGTGGATGCGTTTTCTAGACGTTGCTGCCCCCTTGTGGTTTTCGACTGACACTTCATCACTCCTCGGTTAATCATTCTTAAACCGCACAATAAACGTGCGCGCAGACTGCTGGGTGGATGGACGCTATCATCCACTAAAATGTGGGATATTTTCCACCAAGGAATTCGGCGCGTACCTCCGAAAACGAGCCCGAAGCTCCGTTTTTTTTAAACACTCAAGAAACCCTCGTATCCCCTGAGTCTCCATATCAATTCTCCTCAGTCAAACCTGGCCGGGCAATGCATACTTTGTTCCCTGTTAGTATTGCCCTCCTGCCCTTTGTTTCGTTTAGCCCCCCCCCCCCTATTTTAAAGGTGAATTATGCATACCTAGCTCTCTTGCCGTCTGGACAGCTCCCTCATGGCCTTCATTACACCCAGCACAGCGGCTCATTTTGAGCGAACCCCTGCCCCTCCTGTTCCCCCTCTTTCCTGCTGTTTTGTTGTGCGAGTGTGGAGCAGCGGGACTGATGCAGGTCTAGGATGACCAGGCGTCCCGTTTTTGCCGCCACTGTCCGGGGGCCAGGCCCTCTGCCCCCCTGTGCCGAAGGTTTGTTTCATTCTTTTTTTTAAAGAAAATGTTTATTCAGATAAATCCATCAAACATACAATACAAACTTTCAATTTAGAACTAAAATACAGTCAAACTAGATCAAATCCATACATGTCAGTTAAGTACATGCTTTTTAAAACGAAGAAGCCACATCAATTCACAGGACCTTTTTGAGTAAGGATTTACTCACATACAGGGCCTTCTTTAAAAAACATCAGCAGGGCCCAAGCCACACATGCCGGGTCAGCTGATAAAACAAAGCCGGGCGACATTGTCTAAAATGCAACTGCCCAAGCACAGGAAACTTTGTTACTTGTCTAATATGTCCGTAGGCCGGCAAAACATCACTAGATGCAACACGCCCTCAGAGACATACCCGATCAAAGCCTTTCCAGCTGACAGTATTAGCTCTTAACATCAGGCAATTAAAGCGAGCTCGAGACATCAGCCAGCGGTCAGATGTTCCATGACACCAGGTGAGCCGAGACTCTCTCTGCTCTTTCACTGCATAACCAAACAAGCTCTTATAATAGTTTTTTGTGTTGTGGGGAGTAAAGCACGGGGGGGGGGGGAAGCGGAGGGGGCGGGGGGAGTTTAATGCTGGTGCATTTAACTGAGAAAGTTGTTTTCTTATAATGCTTAGCCCGGGTATTTCCCCCGCTAGTAAAGCATTAATAATACACTGGGTTAAGACCGCATTGGCGTTGGACCATATACGGAGCCAATGAGGAATTGAAGCCAAATTCCAGTCGTCCTCCAAAAAGCCAAAACCCAGTTCAGTGTGAACGGAAAACTGGCTGCTGAACTTGGAAGACCCAGTTACCTTTAAAAAAAATGTGTTTTCCAGGATGAGCAGGTCCGGTGAATTTGTGCGGCCCCACAATGAAGCCCCGTGCAATGTTGCTGCCTTGGTCTGAACCTCATAAACTTTCATAATCATGGCACGTAGCCACAAAACCTGAGAGCCCCACCAAGGATTGACTTATCTTAATTTGATGGTTATGAATATGTGCCAAACCGTGTACCACAGAGGAAAAGCAAATACCAAGGCAAACCCATTCTTGGACCCTCGGAATGATTGCCCCATTACAGCTCATCAGGTGCCTTCTAATCTCCCTTCTTCCCACGTGCCAGCAGTGCAGCGTTTGCAGTATTACATTTAAAGTCCAAAGCGCTCATAAAGTCTGCAGAAACCTGAACCAACTTTAGGAGTGCGTTAGGCGCACGGGCTATAAGGACTGCATCGTTGGCATAAGCCAGATCAGAAAAGCTCTATCGCCGATTCTAGGGTAATCAAAATGGGAGTCCACCAGGGCACCATGCCGACTGTTAATATACAAGGTGAAAAGCACCAGTGCCAAAACACAACCCTGGCGAACCCCCTTACATCGAAAAACCTTGTTACATTGTCCGGCCTCCCCATAACGAAGGCAGGCCTGGTTCCCCCTATGCCTGTGGCGCACACAAAACCTCTCCTCTGGCAATTCATGGACCCAAGCCGGGCCCACAGTTTTGCCCAATTCACTTTGTCAAAAGCCGTGCTCAGGTCCATGAGTGCCAGGAAGATCATTTGTTTACTTTAAAACCCCATCCGAGGTTTTGTGGAGAGGGCTGTGATTCTCGTTCAAATTATTATAAACGTTATGATTTGGTAAACTTGAATTAACACTTATGTTACATTTACATTAAGCCTTATGGCAAACAGAACCTCTGATGGAAATACTGTATCAACGAGGGAGCAAATGCTGACAGTTTACAGAGACACTACCAATTTACAGTTTATACCGAGGCCAGGCGAATGTCTGGAATGTACTGTGCCCCGCACCTCCAATTTCCCCACCTCCCCACTAATACTGTTGTCACCTTTGTAGAAGCACAATCAGCCCAGCTAGATTGCATCATTGTCATGTATGCTGACCCATTGGCAGACAAGGCCGGGAGGATAGCTCAGGGGCAATGCATTTGTCTTGGAAGCAAGACAACGCAGAGTAACACAGGTTCAAATCTCGGTACAAAAAAGGTTACAGTGGAGTAACCTTACAAAACCGTTAGTCAGTTTGCCTCGTAGGCCATGGAATGTGGGGATTACTCACAGGTAATTTTTGTTACTCCTAGTCCTACTCTTCCTCGTTACAGTATTTATGTGCAAGGGTTCTGACCGCCCCAGGAATCCTTTCTTTATTTCCAAACTCCTTAGGTGTCGCCCTCGCTGGCGGATACTGACCAGCCTCAGTAAGCAATACCCAAGCACAGCCCCATTCCGCCAAGTTAGTAGGATGAGGCGGCACTAACAAGGAAGAGGAGGACTAGGAGTAATGAAGATTACCGGTAAGTAATCCCCACATTACCTACACATCCTCTTCCTCATTCCAGTACTTACGGGTTAGGTATAACAAAGGCAGCAAGCTGAATGGGCAAGAACCGGACACACCAGCAAAATGGGATGCAAATACCACTTTATTCAGAGCTACACATGTGACTCAGAAGGTACTGACCCCAATAACACCAGAACCAAAAGCCCCTGCACCCACTCTATTCAAATTCAACCGATAGTGCTGGATAAAGGTATTAGGAGTGGCCCATGTGGCCGCCTGACAAATCTCCTCAAGCGAGTCCCCTTGTGACTCCGATCCAAGAGGCTGTTGTGGAACCACCCATTGGTATGCCACAAGAATAGCCTCCTAGTCCCAACGAGTAAAGTTCAGAACCAAGGCCTTCGTCCCAGGCCTAGTGCCCCCAAAAGTGATTAAGAGACTGTCCACTTTCCGTAGAGGCCTGAAACTTGCCAAGTACACCAACACGCCCTACGGACATCCAAAGGACTCCAACCCCATTCGTCAGAATAGCCCAGATTCTGAAATAAGGCAGGAAACACCACGTACTGAGACCAGTGAAACTTGGAGGTCACCTTCGGCAGAAAAGAGGGATCACACCAGAGAAGAGAGCCTCCTCGCTGAAACACCAAAAAAAGTGGCCCACACAAAAGAGCGCAAAGTTCACCCAACATCCGAGCTGACGTGATGGCCACAAGAAAAGCAATCTGATGTTGAGAATCTTCAAAGGAACATCATCCAGTGGCTCAAAAGCAGACACCTGACGCACTTTGAGCACCAGGGGAAGATCCCAGGGAGGCAGGCCCAAAACCACCACAAGCCGACGTAAGGAAAACCCGTTCAAGAGTTGAGTAACCAGAGCGCAGGCCTCGGCCCCCCAACCAGAGGAGCCACGAAAGGCCCTGAGAGCAGCCCATTGGGACCTCAAGGAGGACACAGCCAGACCCGGGTCAATCCCATCAAGCAAGAACTGCAGCAACTCTGCAAGAAAACAGGTAGACTCACTGAAACCATGCCTTGTGCACCAGCCGTGAAACACATCCCAGTGCCTAGAGTAGGACTTCATCGTGGAAGGGCGCCTGTCCCCCTGGATAGAGTTCACCACACCTATGCAGAGGCCTCTGGCCCGCAGCCTGGCCCTTTCAACTTCCAAGCCCCCCAAGTGAACCCAGTCCCCTGAGCAGGAAGCAACAGGAATCCGTGGCAGGGAAAGACCCGGTCCCACCACCAACTCCAACAAAAATGGAAACCAGCTCCTGCGCGGCAAATTGAGGGCGAACAGAATCATCACCACAGCCGAGTCACTGATCTTCATAAAGACCCTGGAGATCAGAGGTAGCAGGGGGAAAGCATAAAGGAGACCCAGAGGCCACAGAAGAACAATGCACCCACCTCTCAAACTCCTGGACAAGGAAATTAGGAGCAGAACTGGGCCGTCAGGGGAAGCAAATAGATCCAACTATGGGACTCCCCACTTCATGCAGAGACACTGGAAGACTGGGTCTCCAGTGATATCATTGCTGGAAATAACATTGAGGGTGACTCGATATTTTTTTTGTCACTATCCAACACTTTCCCCCCCAAATGGTCTAGGACTGGAGTTTGTTTATATAATTGCACCAGTCTTAAAATATGTTGGTGAGGTTGTTTGGTGCCTTTAAAAACAATATCGAGTCAGCCGCAATGTAACGGAAGACTATCTTACGCAACACCCACTCCATGAATTGGAATATCCTGCTGAGTCTGTTCGCAACATTGTTGTGCAGACCCCTGTTGTGTACCGCCTTGATCAACAAGAGATGCCTCTCTGCCCAGAACCTCAGGAGCTTTGCCAGAGCCCCGAGTGACCGGAACAGGCAACCCCCCTCTCAGCTGATATAGGACACAGTTGTGGCATTGTCTGTCTGCACCACCACAGTCGCCTCCTAAAAGAAGGCCAAAAAGCACTGTGGGCCTTAAAGACCATTGCCATCTCCCGTTAATTGGACGAGCGAGAGGCCTGCCAGCTCCTCCATTATTCCTGGCATGAGAGGCCTCCCAGAACTGCCTCAAGCTCCTCGTGCTGGCGTCAGTGGTAAGGAAGATCCCTGTCCACAACCATCACCTCAGGGCCCTCTGCAAGGAGGGGAGCACCTGAAGATAGGGGTCGAAATCCTACTCCGTCTCTCTCCAGTACTGGTGAAGATGATCCAAGCGAGGATGCAGATGAAAACGAAGACAAGCTCAAGGCACCAGGAAGACGCAGGACTCAATGTGACCCAAGGACTGGAGAAACGCCCTTGCTGGCACCTCTGACCTGTCCAACAGAGTCCTGAGAGTCCTCAGCAGGTTGACAGCCCTGTCCTCTGGGATCAGAACCCTGCCCTCTCCATCCAAACCCAGGCACCAATAAACTGGAAACCTGGGATGGCGACAGATTAGACTTATGCCAGTTGACCAAAAAACCCTAGTCCTAGAGAACCCATGTCCGATGGAGGTGTATGTGTAGGCAGGAGAAACGAGGAGGCTGTCATCAGCTAGTTGTCCAGGTATGAGAAGACTTAGACACTGTGAAGATGCAGGATGTCCAAGACGGGCCCCAAGATCTTTGGTAAAATCCTGGGCACAAACTTCAACCCAAAAAGGAAGGGCCTGGAACTGATACTGCAACCTCCTCATCGAGAAGCATAGGAAGCACTGGTGAGGTCCCCAGATGGGAACGTGGAAATAGGCATCCTGGAGATCGAGAGGTGCCAAGTTCCCCCTGTGGACCAGGTGGCTAACCAGTTGCAAGTATTCTATCTGGAAGTGGAGAGTTACCATGTGATGATTCAGGCTCTTCAGGTCGATGATCAAGCAAATCTTCACGCCTTGCTTGGGGGACCAGGAAGACAATAACATCTGAGCCCTGGCCCTTCTCTTGGCAAGGGACCAGTTTTATCACCTTCTTCCTGAGGAGATCCAAAATAGCCAGCCGCATGGCTGATCTCTTCTCCAAACTCTGCGGCTGCAGTGTCTTGACAACACTTGAGGGTTCAGGGGAGGAGCTAAACTCCAGGTCGCAGCCCATTCGCACAGTCCGGTTTGCCCAAGGATCTCTGGACATCTGAGTCCAAACCCTCCAGAACCCCTGAAGAGGCCCCCTACCAGCCTGGTGTCAATACTTTGATTGCTTGCTGCTAGGGGACAGGCACCCGGGGTTTCAAATTGCCAGCTCGTTGCAAGGTAGGCTTCCAATCAGGCTTCTTACATAACTTCTTTGCATGCTTATCTGCCCTAAACACTTTGTGCACCTTATCTTCCAAGGAGTCCCCAAAAGAGTATGCCCCTCAAAATGAATCTTTAGGTTGACTGTCTTCTGGTATGAGTCTGCCTATCAGTCTAGGAGATGTAAATGCCGGCGACCTGCAACAACGGAACCCATCATTATGGCCGCAGCCATGACCCCATCATAAGCTACATCTAACAAGAATTCCAGCTGTGAGTGGACCATCTGGATGTGGGGCCTAGGGTGAGACCCTTTGAGATGACCGCAGGCCATCAAGAGCCATCTCAGAAGTATAAGAGGAATACGTAGCGGAGTGCAATGACAAGTGAGCCCCCACATAGGACTTCCGCAAGGATCCCTCAACATTCCTGTTGGTCCAATCCATAATGGCCCCATCTGAGGCCATGGAAGAGCGATCCACTAGGATTGGGAGACTGTCATAAACCTGCACCATCTGAGGTAGGAGCTTCTCCTCACCCTGAGGAGGGTACAGTTTGGTCAGAAAAAGCTGAACGAAAATTCGGTCAGGCTCCTTCCAAGACCTTCAGTGCCTTCTTAAAGTGCAGTGGAAGAACCTTGTGAGCCCTACCCACAGGCTCATGAGGCAGATCCGACGACACAAAGCCAATATAATGTGCCATTTGAATAAGCACAGATGCCACTGCCTCCTTATCAAATACCTCTCCCACAGCTCCCCATCCTTGGATGTAGGGGAGCCAGAAGAGTCAGTCTGCGAGGAGGAAGAAGGACTGGACACAGGAGGCCATACCAGGGCTGCTCCCCTGTTGCCCCGAAACACTTGCAATAGCCACTTCTTAGACAATTGTGCCCTCCTCAGATGACGGGCACAAAGAAGAGGAGCAGGATGTCACCAGGTGCTTCCTTTTTTCTGTGTGCTTCCCCATGGCAGGTAACACCACAACAACCCACTCTCCCGTCACAGGGACACTGAATACAAAAAATGCTGGGGAGCCGAGAAGGCACCATAGAGACTGCTGCCTCCTTAACCTCAATGGTAGGTCAAAGGTGCACCTATAGAAGCCAGTAGCAGAAGGGGACCCCTTTTTGCACAAGTCAAAATTTTGATAGGTGGTCACGCCCCCTGCTTCCGGTCTTAGTCCCGCCCCCTTTTGATGTGCTTTGATGTAAACTTAATAAACATGTGATATAAAAATGATATAAAAAATTATATCGAATTTATATCAAATGTATATTGGATATAAAGTGTTTTCTAATTTATGTCAGTTTTGACATAAAATGAATATACATTTGATATAAAATCTATATATAGATAGGAGCGGCTGGGAGCGGTGCTCGCCGATGTTGCTCGATCAAGCGCTGAGGGCGAAGTGAGCTCTGAAGACAGGGAATGTGAATCTATGGTTTCGCAGAGTGATGTGATGCAGTGATGACGTCACAGAAGGGCTACGCCCGCTGCGATAGGAAACACATATACATTTGATATCAAATTGTAAAGCTACCAAAAGTTTTTTTGAACACCAATACTATTTATATACATTTTATATATATTAATAATCTGAAGAATGTTTGATATACATTTTGAAGGGACGGCGCTAAGGCTATGATGGCATGTGGGTGGGGCTTACAACCAGAGTATACACAGCCTCATTCCAAGTCTGGCAGTCTGGAAACAAGGGTGCCAGTAAGCTTACCGGCACCCTTGTTTACGGACCGCCACACTATGAGTCGGCCTGCACTGGACCTTTGTAAAAAATGGGGGGCCAAGTACCCTGGCCATCGGACGGCCTGTTATCCGGTGGGTATATTTTAAAGTGAGCATTTGTATTTTGTAGGGCGTAAGATCTAATTATAGTTAAAACCATGAGTCTCTGTTTTGTTTACAGCCTCTAACCGATAAAGTGGACAGCGTTGAGTAGAGCGAAGCTGTAGCAGACACTATCAATATTTATTGTGTTTGCTGCTCAAACCAAATTCAAAACCTGCAGGATTGTGATAATAGCCCGTGTAAGGTTTGTGTTTTGCTATGGAGACCGGCAGCATTAAAGATGACACGGTCATATCGACTGTGACCTGGATTGATAGTCTGTCCATACAAGGTTTTACGGCCATAGCGGTGAAAACATATTTTAAAAAAACACTTTCACAGGTGTGCTCAGGACATAAAATTGATGACCCCCCGTCAGAATGCTCATGAGTGTTTGGAAATATCCTATACAGATAATTTGTTCCGTAAAGTATGTCACATGTTGAGCTCTAAACACCTTGTAGAAATGATGCGAGTGACACAACTAAGGGTTGGCGTAGGGACTAAACGATGCGTATCTAAAACATTATTGGCTATACAATCAGTGCATAACCCCCTTTTGAAAATGGAGCAGTTTAGACAAGGGTGGCCGATGTTTGTTAGAAGCATTGTTGAGAAAACTGTTTGCAAGTGAGGGATAAAGTATATCGAAGACAGTATGGTACAGCAACGTGCATGGAGCTCCGTAAACTGACCTACGAGTATTGAGACTGTAGTTGTTTTTATATGTATTTGCGCTTATTTGCTAGAAATAAAAAATGAACACCTGTTGGAAAGTGATCAATTTAATGTGAAACCCACCGTTGGATGTGTACAACGATTATTGCTGAATTTAGTTAAGGAGCATTTGAGTACTTTGTGTCTAAGGCTACTGTGTTATCTGGAAGCACCAACTGAGATATACAGAAGGGAATGTAACAATCCTTTGTTTAAACATAGCTTGATTAGGCTATTAAACCATGAAACCAACAACACATCACAAAATATATATACAATAATAGAACAATAATTAATTCATCAGTATCACATATAATAAGGTCCAGGCCCAGCATGAACGCTTACAAATTGGAAAAACATAATGATAAAAAATATTAAGGCTACAATCTAAAAATACTTAATCTTCTTAGCCAAGCTGTAAAAACATATTTTGATATAAAATAAACTGCATTCAAATCATTTGTGGTTTTACAGAAGGATACAGCTGCAGCAGTCAATCTAACATCCCTCAGCCTAAAAAGTGGCAGCAAATAACATTCCCTCAGATCCTTATATCCTGTGAAGAACAGTAAAAAATGTAATAGCGATTCCTAGGGGGATCCACAAACCTTACATTGAGAATCATTAAGACGTGACCAATTAGCTGTGACTGTAGCCAACCCAAGTGTGTATTTACACAGCTGAATATATAGAGCTCAAGCGGTATGCAATCTTTCCATTGAAATCATTTCAGTCAAATCATTATCCATGGGAATTCATTAATTGAAATGCTTTTCCATCGAAAAGCATATTCATTGAATCATTTTTCATTGAATTTCCCACTCAAAAATACATTTAAAATAGATGAATGGATGTTTGGGTTTGAAATTCAGTGGGTCGAGGAAACGGTTACATTTTGAAAATGGGGGTTGAGTGGGTTTGGGGGGTTCACTGGGGGTTGGGAGAGGTTGGGGGACCCCCTCATTAAACAATATATACCACAAGTTAGAGGGAGCTGTCCAGTGCTGAAATACATTATAGATTTCAGCACTGGACACTGGTTACATTTTGAAAATGGGCGGTGGGGGAAGTTTGGGAGGGACCCCTGGGGTTTGGGGTGGGGTTTGGGGGGACCCCTCAATAAACACCACAAGTTGGAGGGAGCTGTCCAGTGCTGAAATACATTTTAGATTTCAGCACTGGACAGCTCCCTCTGACTTGTGTAATATGCACTTTCATTTTATTTTCTAGGACTGGATAACTTTATGTTATTGTGGGGGGTTGGGTGACCCCTCATTAAAAAATAAAATAAAAGTGCACACTACACAAGTTAGAGGGAGCAGTCCAGTGCTGAAATACATTACAACTGTATTGAATAGATTTCAACACTGGACAGCTCCCTGTAACGTTATAACGCTATGCATGTTTCATCGAATTTCCTGCAAAAAATGTAAAGTGTTTATATAACGAAAGCCTATTCGATGAAAGGCTTTCGATGCATAAACACTTTGCACTTTATGTATGGCAATTCGAAGAAACATCTTTCAATGAAAAAGATTCGATGGAATGAACCCTCGATGGAAAAACTTAGATGGAAAGACTAGTAACCGCTCAAGCATATCCTAGACCAACACAACACAGGTAAGGCTTAAAGTCCTCTGCCGGTTTTAATTCAAATAAGAGGAACCAGTAGTCAGTTTAATACAACCCTTTTCATATTGCTAACAGTTACTTTGTGACACAGTTTTTTCACCAGCTTCTTTGCACCAGGTGTCAAACGTGCAGGGTTGACAAGAGTTTACCCATATCCAAACCTGCTAGAACGTTACGGATAGACCTCAGCCAGGGCAAACAACCTGATCCCAGTATATTTAACAAGCTAGTGATCGCTATTCTATATTTACCCAATTCAAGTGCACACCATATTCTAGTTCAATGTAACAATGTTTTATTCACCAATATCGCAGATATTGACTTAAGATCACATTCCCAGTGCAGACTAGCCATAAGCGCTCCTTTAAGTTGCATGAGCAATGTTCTTAAAAAATGATTGTCAACTACATTTAAAGGGGCATTTGAACAGTGCCCTCATATTTCGGCCCCATACAGAGTTGCCACCCACCCTTGTGATGTATACAGTTGGATGGCAGGTGAAACTTCAATCCTGCAATGATTGTAATAAAAATGAAAGACTGCTCTGCTATATTTCTCTAGGGTCGGCACAGCCTTTGCATGATGAGCCTCCCAGGTGAGATCCTCCGAGAACCTAATCCCCAGATAATCATATGAGCTCACCTGTTCAAGAAAACAACCTTAATTTACAATCTTCAATTTCATTTTTTTGCTGGACAATTCACCAAATACCATAACTTCGGTCTTTTCTGAGTTAAGCACCATGGAAAGTTCCTTGCTTTGCCCAACAAAAGATTGCATGTTCTGTCTCAAATCTCATGGGTGTAGTTGAAAATAACACTGCATCATCTGCGTAGAATAACGCGGGGAGCCTGTACTTCCCCAGTTTTGGTGAGTCGAGACTACAGACTAACAGGTCCTCAATAATTACGTTGATATTTATACAGAATAGGAGGGGGGTCAGCACGCATCTCTGGCAAACCCCCTCTCTACTACAAAAGGTTCTGTTGTCTCCCCCCAGTCCCCACCTTACTTTTACCCTATTACCAGTGTATAAGGACTCGACATTAGCCAAAAGATAGCATGGGACGCCCTTGTGTCTTAAAACTGACCATAGTTTGTTACATGAAGCACAGTCGAACACAGTGCGTAGATCCACAAATATTGCATATATTCTGCAATGCTGTAAGGGTACATACTTAACCAGGATCACGCTTAACCTAAAGCACTGATCCACAGTGCTGATCCTAGACTTAAACCAAGCTTGGACTCCTCCCTCAGAGGCCCAGTTTTGTAAACAGGCCAGCAGTACTTTGGCGTAAACCTTGCCAACAGTGTCCAAAAGAGATATAGGTCTGCAGTTCCCCAGGTGCTTCTTGTCTCCCTTCTTGAATATAGGCAAAATGATTGCTTCCCTCCAGGATTGAGGGACATTTCCAGACCTAGCAACATAATCAAAAAATAATGGGGCCCATATGCAAAGCTCATCCTTGACCTGGTCAATAGGGACTCCATCAGGACCCAGCGCCTTTCCACTTCCCAACTCTTTCATAGCACCTACCCCTCAGCAATTGAAAATGGGAGATAATCCTCACCTGGATACAGATTGCTAGAGCACTGAGGCACTACACCTGCCTCCTCCTGGCCCCCTTTATACAAGTTACAAAAATGTTGGAACCATTCAGTAGGGGATATATGATTAGTAACTGTCCCCGTCATATTGAGATCTCTTCCCCCTATGATCTTCCAGAAACTCATCTGGTCGCCACTTACACAACAGGACAGCATTTCTTCCCATTTATTTTTAGCATATACTGCTTTCTTTTTGACTAGCACTGCCTTATAAAAGCATGCAAGTTCCTCAGATGGAGTTTAACAATCACATCTGTTTTTTTAAGATTGGATAAAGATCTTGCTTTAACCTCTGACATTCTTCATCGAACCAATCCCTGTTTCCCAGGGTAATTTTTCTAGTTTTTCCCACCGTCTTGCTGAAAAAAGGGTACAAGACTTTCATCACGTCATTACATAAGACCCCCAATACTGGGAATAGGGCCATCAGTCAAACATATACCTGCAATATGTTGATCTATCCCTACATAGATACCAGGATCACAAACCTGCCCCATACATTTGCCTAGCAACCTCTATGGCACAAGGTTCAGCCTACCTGGTTTGGCTGATTCTAATGGTGGTATCATGTATGCTACAACCTGGTCATCCCACAGACCACTTAACACTTCTGTTGGTTCAAACTGCACATTTATATCCCCCCGTTTCAAGATTATGGGGTAGCATTGTTGACGGGTTTAAAATACTTAATTATGCGATTCATTATTTAAAGACTTTCTAATGGTGCAGCCCCACCACGACTGTTATAGATGTTAAAAATCAGAATGTGCTTCCCATTAGTAGGGATTGCTTCTGGACATGATATATCATCACGTTCTGTGGGGATCATTTTAACACTGAGATTTGCGGCAGGGCTGATCAAAGTTTCCAACCCTCCTTTGGGTCTTCCTCTTATGCACTTTGTTGCTTTCTTAGAAAAGGAGCTACAGCACTCCAGTTCAATGTCCTCTACTGCCCAGGTTGCCATACATCGAACCCATTCTGAATCCGTCAACAATCTTTTAACCCCGGCCACATTCCAAGGCAACGGCCCTCATTACAAGTCAGGCGTTAAGGGTTTAACGGCGCCGTCGGCGCCGTGCTTTTTGCAGGCGTTAAAGTCCAAGGCGCTAAGCGACCTTGGTGCTAATTACGGCACCATAATTTACAGTGCCGTAATTAGCGCCTTCACCATCCCCATTATGCCCTATGGGGCAAAAATGGGAATGGGGAAGGGCAAATGGTGAATGGGGAATTACCGCCCCACTCACCTTGGAATGGGGCGGTAATTCCGCCATCCACCATGCCGGACTCCGGCATGGACCATGGTGCTAATAGCACCATGGTCCAGCGCCGGACTTGTAATGAGGGCCAACGTCTTAAAATCAACTTTTGCAATGTTTCTAACTCGCCCCCGCGACTCTTGGTGGGTAGAAATGAGGTGCACAACCTTTGCCTTGGATAGTCAGTATACCCCTTCCAGGACCTCCTCCCTCCCCCCATTCAACCCAGACATAATTCTCATCCCATTCCTCTGACTGGGTATGTTGCGATAAGATGAAGGGGCATTTGGGCAAATAGAAATTTGTGTGCATGCTGGGGGATATGTTTGCGATTCACTTGACAGAAGTCCCTCTACTAATATAGTATTTGCCAAGGAGATCTGTATGTATTCTCGGTCACCCACGGGCATCCTACCTCTCTCACAGCTTATAATATCCTCCCGCATCACCGACCTACAGCCCCTAACATGGCACAACCAGTAAATACTTTTATTCACCAACGATGACTGGTTTTCAAAACAACCAGGACCGAGCCTGGGAACATCAAACATATACACACTCCTTGCACCCTTTCTTGAGGCGTTTCCCCTCTGAGCTGTTTGATTGTTTCCATTAGCTTGTCCACAGTTATAAGGCCTCAAGCCGTTCCAAGGTCTACTACAGTTTGGACCTGCTACAGTTGACCTAAAGACACAGTCATTAGGGATAGCTGACATAGGCTTTAAAACCCCTTCATCACAACCAATGTTACTAGGACTAGAGACACCACCATTGGCAGATCGGTTACCTTGGGCAGTCGTCCAAATTGGGGTCCCACCTTCTCGGACCTGACCATTTGGTCTCATTACGAGCATGGCGGTAACAGTGCCTGTATGGCAGGCACCGCTACCGCCATGCTCGCTACCGGCACCGCCCCCCCGCGATTGGGCAATAACCGGCCCATTACGAGTTGAATGAGCCAGTAATTGCCCATTCGCGGGTGGCAGTATTGCCGGGCAGAATGGGGGTGGGGTGCATGGATGTGCCGGCACTGTTGATAATGGTGCCAGCAAAATTACGAGTTATGCTTGCGGGTGCCGCACAGCCCGCCAGGTAAAACCTGGCAGGCTGTCAGGCACCCGCGAGCATAACTCGTAATTCGGCAGGATTGTATGAATGGTGCCGGTGCCTTACCGGCACCGCTCATACCGTCACTGCCAGGGTCGTAATGCGGCCCATTGTCTAAGCAATTTGTTCATGAGCTATCCCAATGGACCCTACTGCCCCTCATAAGAGGGGTACTACCACCTGTTAATTAGCCAGGCTTAGCATACCCTGATCGTTGCTAGATGTATCAGCATGGGGTTGCCCAGACACAGAGGCTTTAACCCGTTTCACAACTTCCTGCTTCAAACTGGAAACCTCTTCAGTAATACTGCGTAATGCAGTTGATATATTCAAAACAACAGGCTCCGCTAGAGCAAGCTGCACTCCTATAGAACAGGGGGCCATACATTTGACCACTCTATGCTCAGCCTTCCTTCCCCCCTTCTTTTTTACTTCCCCCTCCCACCCAATAGCCTCAGCTTGTATTTCCACCGCTTCCCCCAGTGCTTCAAACCAATTACACAAAGGAATATCTGTCATAAGAGACTCTATAGCCCTATTCAGCATGGGTTGGCCCGCTGGATTTGGCAGGGCTGATCGGTGGGAATTAATTTAACTGGTTAATATCCAATTGATGGGATAGATCTAATAATGGAGAAACACAGCTTGACTACTAACAGCTAACAAATTTGGACAGTAGATATTCAGTGGATATTGAGCTCAGTATAGGGTTTAGACACATCTATAGTAATACTCTCTCAACTCCTTGCCATTCCCTCTCCCTTAGTCACACCCACAAACACTAGCTTGTCCATGGCTATTTTATGTCTTCCCATAACGGGAGATACCACTGTGTTACGCTCACCTGGTATCCACAGGGACGCCACCCAGCCGGGTTACTCGCTGGTATGCTTCTCAGCTTTGCCCTGATGTGGTCTGCGGGGAAGGTTCTGCCTGAAAATACAGGAGGACTGTGTTCAAGACTGACCGACTGGGGTAAGTATCCTCCCTCCACCCCCATATGATTTCAGTCCCTCTGGTGCCCTCTCCTCACCTTGTGGTAGAATTAGGCGTGCTCTCCGTCCTGCCTTCTTTGCAGGGGCGCGTTGTCTTTCATGGGCGAGTGCGGTCCAGTTACTTCACTGACGCCGGCCCGTTTGATATTGTTCAGCTAGGTCTTATTGCTGTTCTTTAGTTTTGTTGCTATCCTGCATGCCTTTCTTTGTTTAAAATGTCTCTTTTTCTCCCTTAGGTATGCAGAGCTTCAGCGCGGCGAACTGGCTTGGTTGAGCCCCGCTGGTAAATGTTGGCGCATTAAGAGCGCTATGATGCCGTAAGTAAGCGCTATGCGCAGCGCTGCAAAGTCTTGCCTTTGCTAACCTGTGTTTTCCTTCCTTGTAGGTCGTGGTGTTCTTCAGCACGAGTGGAATGTCCAGAGTGGTGCCAGCCGAGAGGCGATCAGCCAGGTAAGCCTTTTGAGCAGTTCGTAATTTGTAAATGTCTCTACTGCTTTCTTTAATGTTGCCTTTCAGGTCGTTCTGTCCGGGAGGCGTGCAGATTCGAGGAAGCCGTTCTCAGTAGCTGCAAGTGTTTAAAGATGAAGACTGCAGGTGAGATGCTGCTGCTAATGATGTTCCTTTTGTCTCCTTGCAGGTTCTGCTTCTCCGCGGTTCGAGGGACTAGCTAAACATGGTAAGCGTCACGTTGCAAGCTGCAAAGTAACGCGAAGCGTGTTGTCTTGCTCGTTTGTGGTTTAAATAGCCCCAATAAAATAGTCCAGGAAAAGTAGTCCCTAGGCTACCACACCCAAAACACTAGACCGCATAGTTTGGTTCTTAGGAACCAAGCTATGTGGATGCCTCCATGTTGGCTGACAGTAATAAAGTAGTTCCCAAGCACATTGTTCATTCATGGTGTAATAGCCTGGCGCCATAGGCACCAGGACTGGCCCCATGAGGGCTTTTGAAGAGGATGCCAGGCTCTAGAGGCCCAAGTCCTGACTCCACCTGGCCAATGGGTTTGTCAGAAGGGGTTTTGGGGGAGGGTCGTGACAGCACTCCCCCCTAAGGCCCCTCCCATAGTGTTACTTCTGTCTGGCCCAAGTTTGGTTGGGAAGTTCCGATGGAATTTCCTGATTAGACGTGGTGCGTGGATATTCTCACTGGGCTCCCAGGATCTATCTTGTGGTCCAAATCCTTTCCAATCGACGAGATAATATAGCTTGGTCCTAGAGTATTTAGAGACCAAGATATCTTTGACTTCGAATTCTGGTTCTCCGTCAACAAGTATGGGCTTAGGTGGTGTCCCAATCTGTGTGCAGGGTTGCATTGGTTTCAGGAGGGACACATGGAATACCGGGTGAATGTGTAGATTAGGTGGTAAATCCAGTTTCGCGGCTGCTGGGTTGATAATTGCCTTAATGCTATAGGGTCCTAAGAATCTGGGATGAAAGGACCAGGTTCCTTTGATGGGTACGAATTAAGCGGCTAACCAAACTTTGTCTCCTACTTGATAATCAGGGGCCTTGTTCCGGTGTTGGTCGGCAAATCTCTTTTGTTTTTCTTTGGCATGAATAAGGTGTTCCTTTGCCCTTTTGAAAGCCTGAGTAATGGTTGTGTGTAGAGTCTTGCAAATTAACAAGGGGGGTCCTGGGAGTCCCTCTGCCAGACATTAGTCCTGGTTACGAGAGACTTACCCAGAGTCTTTACGTAACTTTGGGTCTCACCCTAAGTTACTAGGGGAATCCAGACGTGGACCCCTTGCTCACTATTCTTAGAGAGGCACAGATCCACCCTACTGATGAGGTCCAACCAGACCGAAACACGTGTCTGGGGTTTCTGTTGGTACTCTTGTTCAGAGGAGAATTGCCTAGCATTTCGGTGCTGGACTGCCCAAGGGCAGGACAAAGACTGATATGTTTGGGATATTTCTTCTCTGTGAAAGATAGTGAGCTAAAGACTCTGGGTAAGTCTCTCGAAACCAGGACTAATGTCTGGCAGAGGGACTCCCAGGACCCCCCTTGTTAATTTGTGTGTAGAGTCTTTACCGCTGGCATTTCCAAGCTGGCTGGAAGGTCTAGGTCAGAGGTACGTGGATGTCTGCCATGAAGGGTATAAAAGGGCGTTTGTCCCGTGCTTGAATGCAAAGAATTGTTATATGCATATTTGTCTATCCATAGTAGGTCTTTCCAATTCCTTTGTTCGTGGTGCAGCATGCACCGTAAATATTGTTCGAGTGTCTGATTGGTTCTCTCGGTTTGGCCATCCGTTTGGGGATGGCAACTGGTAGATAGCCGACCGTCGATCTGCGCCATTGCACAACATTTTTTCCAGAAGTTTGAAACAAACTGGCTGCCTCGATCAGAGACCAGAACCGAAGGGAAGCCATGTACCTTAACCACGCCCTCCAGGAACACTTTTGCTAAAGTGGCTGCGTCTGGGAGGCCTTTAAGAGGAATAAAATGGGCCATCTTCGAGAATAAGTCCACAACTACAAGGATGGTGTTGAACCCTTGGCTTGGAGGTAGATCAGTGATGAAGTCAAGGGAAAGAGTGTGCCATGGAACTGGGGGAATATCCAATGGTTGTAGGAGACCAGATGGTTTTTGTTTCTGTGATTTATTTTGTGTGCAGACACCACAGGACTGAATATACTGAATGATGTCCTTACGCTAGGTAGGCCACCAAAAGTTCTCTTTCACCTTAGGTAGGGTTTTGGCAATCCCAGGATGCCCTTCGATCAGTGAATCATGATAGTTTGAAATAATATGCTGTTGTAATTCCTTCTTGGGTACATATAGGCGATCCCTAAAAAAAGGGTAGATGGTCTTTGATGGTATATTGTTCTCCTTGAGTTTGCCATGCGAGGTAGGCATCAGGATTCATTGTCCATTGGATTTCTTTTCATAGTTCTGCCTGTGTTAAGGCTGTCGTGATACCCAAGAGTTTGTCTTCAGGTATAATAGGTACTGGGTCTGGAGTTGTATATACTATTTCATCTATGCCCATGCGAGATAAGGCATCCGCCTTTCCGTTTCTGACTCCTGGTCGAAATGTGATTACATAATCATATTCGGCGAAGAAAAGGGCCCACCGTAATTGGCGCGAGGATTGGGCCTTGGCTGTTTTGAGATATTGCAGGTTTCGGTGGTCTGTGATTACTGTAATGGTGTGTCTGGCCCCCAGAAGGTAGTGCCTCCAGGCTTTAAAGGCAGATTTGATAGCCAGGAGTTCCTTGTCCGTGATGGCATAATTAATCTCTGGAGGTGAGAACTTTTTCGACCAGAAGGCAACAGGATGTAGCTGGCCGGTTTCCGGGTCTCTCTGTGAAAGGACAGCCCCCATTGCGAGACTGGACGCATCAGTTTCAACGACATAAGGGAGGTCGGGACGAGGATGTCGCAGGATTGGAGCGGAGGTAAACCTTTGTTTAAGTTCCTGAAAGACTTCTTCTGCTTCTTCGGTCCAAGCAAACTTTTTATTGTTTTTTTGTAATAGTACTGTGATTGGGTGTACAACCTGAGAGAAGTCTGGGATGAACCAGCGGTAGAAGTTCGCAAAGCCCAGCATGCTTTGTACCCCTTTCAGAGACGTCGGTGAAGGCCATTTCAGAATGGCATCTACCTTGTGCACGTCCATTCTGATGCCTCCTGGAGTAAGGATAAAACCAAGAAATTCTACTTCGGTGACGTGAAAAAAGCATTTTTCAAGCTTTGCAAACAAGCGATGTTGACGGAGCTTGGTGAGGACTGAACGAACGTGCCTGACATGATCTTGTTCCGAGGCTGAGTATACTAAGATGTGGTCTATGTACACTAAGGCGCACACATCAATTAACTCCCTTAAGACGTCATTCATGAAATACTGGAATGGCGCAGGAGCGTTGCATAATCCGAAGGGCATGACTTGATATTCAAACAAGCCGTACTTAGTACGGAAGGCGGTTTTCCATTCATCTCCTTTTCTAACTCGGACGAGGTGGTACGCTCCTCGAAGGTCCAATTTGGTATAAATCTGGGCATCTTTAACTTGGTCTAGCATCTCAGGGATAAGTGGCAAGGGATAGCGGTTCTTCACGGTGATCTGGTTCAATGCGCGGTAGTCAATACAGGTTCTCCAGTCTCCTTCCTTTTTCGGTACAAAGAACAAAGGACTGGCTGCGGGGGACTTCAAAGGACGGATAAATCCGTTTGCAAGGTACTGGTCTAAATAGGATTTCAAATGAAGGTTTTCTGGTTCTGTGAGAGCATAGATCCTGCCGCAAGGGATTTATGCACCAGGAACAAGGTCGATCTGACAGTCATAGGGCCTGTGCGGCGGCAATGTATTGGCTTGGTCCTTTCGGAAAACATCCTGGAAATCATGGTATTCACTTGGCAAGGTATTAGTTTCTCCCAGGGTTGATACTGTTGCTCCGGGAGTCATGGGGATACAGACGTCGGGTTTCTCCTCTTGGTAATAGCAGGCAGGGGAGCAGTCACCGGGGAAGGTTAATTTTCGTGCCCGCCACTCTATCAAAGGGGTGTGAGCAACCAACCATGGCATCCCTAGTATTAGCCTGAACTGAGATGCCTTGATGAGATCGAATGAAATAGACTCCCGATGTCTGTCCTGGCACAGCAAGGTCACCCTGGCTGTGCACTGGGTTAGTGGTCCGGAAGCGAATTCTGTCCAATCCACGGTGGTTACCTTGTCCATAGTTGGCTAAGAACACAAAGGAAGCTCCATCTCTGCTGCCAGTTCTTGATCAATATAATTTCCAACTGCTCCGCAATCGATGTATGCTTCAACGGCATGCATTCTTGATGACTATTGGTGGTTAATTAAGATAACTGGTATTGCAAAGTGCGAGGTCAGCAACTCTTTCTTCTCACTCGACAAACTGACCTCTACGTTTGTCGAGCTTGGTAGTTTTCCTATTCCTTAGCTTCCTCCTTCTCTGTGGCCACGACTGTTCTTCTTGGGGGTTTTACTTGACAGTCCTTCAGGAAATGTCCTGGTTTCCCACAATACAAACAAAGCTGTTGTTGTCTTCTTTTGTCCCGCTCTTGTTTTGTTAATGGAGGCTGTATCCCCCCAATCTGCATGGGTTCTACAGCATTTTCAGGTACATGGGGTGTGTTTTCCCTTGGTCAAACATACACGATCCCAGGGTCTGTCTTAGACCGGTCTGCCTTTCGGTCCTGCAACCGGTGGTCTAGCTGCACGACCAGATTTGTGAATTCTGCACAGTCTCTCGGTGGATCAACCACCTGTGCTAATACATCCTTTAATTCGCCTCGTAAGCCTCGATGGAATAACGTGGTTCTTTCTTTTTCTGGCCACCTAGCTTCGGCACCAGTCTGTTGAAGGTATCAATGTACGTTAACAAGTCCTGATTCCCCTGTCAGAGGGACAAGAGTTCATTGTGTACTGCTTGTTCCTGGGTATGGTGAGCAAAAAGTTTTTCCATTTCTCTCTGGAACCCCCCAAAGTCATGTAATAGAGGATCGTCAGGGGTTACCAACGGCACCAACCAATCTGCTGCACTACCACTCAGGTATGATAAGACAAAAGCTACCCGAGCTTGGTCGTTTGGAAATGCTCCAGGCCTACAAAGAAAATGAAGGCGGCACTGATTGATGAATGCCGCATACTTCCGTGGGTCGCCTGAGAACCTTTCTGGTGGTGCCAGGGGCACTGTTCCAGGTAACATGATCTGTACCGGAGTGGGTGGTATGGTGGGGTTTTGCATCGTTGGATTGCTTCCATGTAGGGGCGTCTGTCCTGCCTGTGATTGCAAGTATTGCCTGCTAATCTCTTCAGTGCGTTCTTTGGTCACTATTAGGTCTCTCCGGAGGGCATTAGTCTCTTGTCGGGCAGAATGAACCTCAGCTCGAAGCTCTCCTAGTAATTGGGCCAATTGGTCCATTTCTGATGTCTCCATGGCGCCCAAGTGGATTTGTTATGGGAGGCTTCGCGTTCTGTTACGCTCACCTGGTATCCACAGGGACGCCACCCAGCCGGGTTACTCGCTGGTATGCTTCTCAGCTTTGCCCTGATGTGGTCTGCGGGGAAGGTTCTGCCTGAAAATACAGGATACTGTGTTCAAGACTGACCGACTGGGGTAAGTATCCTCCCTCCACCCCCGTATGATTTCAGTCCCTCTGGCGCCCTCTCCTCACCTTGTGGTAGAATTAGATGTGCTCTCCATCCTGCCTTCTTTGCAGGGGCGCGTTGTCTTTCATGGGCGAGTGCGGTCCAGTTACTTCACTGACGCCGGCCCGTTCGATATTGTTCTGGTAGGTCTTATTGCTGTTCTTTAGTTTTGTTGCTATTCTGCATGCCTTTCTTTGTTTAAAATGTCTCTTTTTCTCCCTTAGGTATGCAGAGCTTCAGAGCGGCGAACTGGCTTGGTTGAGCCCCGCTGGTAAATGTTCGCGCATTAAGAGTGCTATGATGCCGTAAGTAAGCGCTATGCGCAGCGCTGCAAAGTCTTGCCTTTGCTAACCTGTGCTTTCCTTCCTTGTAGGTCGTGGTGCTCTTCAGCGCGAGTGGAATGTCCGCAGTGGTGCCAGCCGAGAGGCGACCAGCCAGGTAAGCCTTTTGAGCAGTTCGTAATCTGTAAATTTCTCTACTGCTTTCTTTAATGTTGCCTTTCAGGTCGTTCTGTCCGGGAGGCATACAGATTCGAGGAAACTGTTCTCAGTAGCTGCGAGTGTTTAAAGATGAAAACTGCAGGTGAGATGCTGCTGCTAATGATGTTCCTTTTGTCTCCTTGCAGGTTCTGCTTCTCCGAGGTTCGAGGGACTAGCTGGACACGGTGAGCGTCACGTTGCAAGCTGCAAAGTAACGCAAAGCCCCAATAAAATAGTCCAGGAAAAGTAGTCCCTAGGCTACCACACCCAAAACACTAGACCGCATAGCTTGGTTCTTAGGAACCAAGCTATGTGGATGCCTCCATGTTGGCTGACAATAATAAAGTAGTTCCCAAGCACATTGTTTCTTCATGGTGTATAAGCCTGGCGCCATAGGCGCAGGACTGGCCCCATGAGGGCTTTTGAAGAGGATGCCAGGCTCTAAAGGACCGAGTCCTGACTCCACCTGGCCAATGGGTTTGCCAGAGGGGTTTTGGGCAAGGGTCGTGACACACTGCCTCTTTTGTTGCATAAGCAGCCTTCTCACCGGGCAGTACTTCTCTCAAATCATAAACCAACTCAATAGAATCAGATGCAGTCAAAGGGAGGGGGTGACCTTCAATAGTTCCCCTTCCTGGACAAGTTTTGGATCCAGACACTGGGATTACATCATTCCTGCCTTCACATGGGGCAGCAAGATTGTCTACATGAAAGGCATCCAACGGATCAGATCCCTTTTTATCCTTGCCGCTGTAAGACCCAGTTGTTAAATTGGGAGACCGTTTCTCGAAGGGTTCGGAGCAAATATCAGACAAATTTAATACATTAGAATGTACACTTCCTATGTAGTGAGTGTTCACCTCTGATAACCACAGCTAGTGTACATTTCGTAGGGACTGCAAAGTCGATGGCTTCAATATCTCCTAGTAGGTCTTTGATCTCAGTTATAAGAACGTTATCATCTTCAATGGGTTTGAACTGTTTAAACAGCTTTTTATGTCCTTCCAACAGCGAAATGGGGCTACCAGCTTTCCTTTTCCCCATTTTAAAACTTGTCCAGGAATATGCCTTGGATGGCACTTGTGCAAATTATTCAGTTTTATGCAGTTCAGGCAAATTGTTGTGCAAGTTATACAAATTGTGCACATTGTGCAGTTCTGTGCAGTTCTATGCAGTTCAAGCAAATTGTACAAAAAGCAGGAAAGAGTGAATTTAGATGTTTCCAAAATAGAACACAGAGCTCAGAGCAGCTAACCTCTTTCCTAAGAGGTTACAGGTTGTGCAAGTTGTGCAAAATATGCAGTCATTTGCAAACAGTAAGTAAAATGATTAAACTAAAAACAACTCAAGCTGGGACTGGTGACTAATTAAAATAATAAAAACAATTAAGATCACAGCACTCCTTTGGGTGAGTTAGATTTCCCTTTTAAATTTTGAAGTTCTTCCTTCAATTCCGACAAGGGTGATCAACACGGAGAAGCAGCATAGAAATTGGCCATTATTACCAAAACAGTGTCAGTCAGTGCAGCTGATTCCCTTAACTTCCCTTATCCCCGGCACACAAAGCACATAAGACAAGGCAGGGTACAAAATGCAGTCTTGAATCAGTATAAACAAAGCAGGACTGGAGGGATCACACCACAGACACATATGTCATGCACCAGAGTCAGGCAATGAGAAGCAAAAGGCGACAGGAACGATGCATGCATGAGCAGAAGCTTACAGCAGAACCCTTTGATGCTGTATTCCAAAACAGGAGGAAAGTTCTGTTCTCACTGGAACACGGGAACGTTATCATCACCCTTGACGTGTGACCGTGTGAACGCGCTGGTTTTAGCACACAGCGTACAATCTCCTCACCACCTCCAGACAGCCAAAGACATTGGTACACTTACCGCAGCAGGCTTACACCGCAAGGGTAGCCCTGTTAGGGATATGAAGCCTCGTCCTCTTCCATCCTGTAAAGGGGGAGGGGGCGGGGCCAACACAAGCAGCACACTCCAGAGCCGGGGGAGACAAAGACAGCGACATCCTTACTGTGGCAGGCTAATGTCTGCTCCATGTCTTACCCTTGCTCCCTCCAGAAGTTATTCCAGCCTCTCCACTTGTATCTAGATCTGATGCCACAGGTGAGGCAGAACAATCTTTTATGTATCGCAAACATATGTGTCAACACCAGCCACCTGCTAATGGACAACTACTGGCAAAAGCACCACAAAGTTGTTTTTTTTTGCGATTTAAGGTCGCTGGTGTACCACTCGTTGTGATTGAAGGCGGCCAACCTGCAACAGATTTTTGGATGTTTCAAAGTACACTGGCTGTTTGACAGGGAACCTTTAATGAATTTGTGTCAACTGTTTCTCTATTATGTATATTTGCTTATCGACACAGTGAAAGACAGTGGGCCTCATTACTAGTGTGGCAGTCCAGAAACAAGGGTGTCGGTAAGCTTACCAGCAACCCTATTTCCGGACCGCCACTCTACAAGTGGAGCCCGGCAGGTTTGACCCTGCCGGGCGCAACTGCCCCGGTAGGCAGAGTTGTCAGGGAAGCACCGTCACAGTTAGTCCCCATTCCTGTGGAGTCCAGTGGAATGGGGACTTAACAAATCTGACGCCTGACTTCCCGCATAGCTGGGACTTGTAATGTCCCGGTGGCAACGGGAATTCAGACAACCTCGTAATGAGGCCCAGTTTGTAGCCGATAGGATCGTGATGCTGCATCTGATAACCCAAACTATTGTGAATAAAATCTGAATAAAAATCCCTGTTTTAAATGTTAATAAAAATGTGTTGTTTATAATACACAGTCACATCTTTATGTACAATGGTTATGAGGGCGAACATGCATGAAGTTGTTGGAAATATAATAAGACAAAGGGCCATTAAGAGCTTGTGGCAACATCTGTGAAAATAAAAAAGCCAGCATTTCGAACAACAACAGAGTTCTACTCTGTGTCTTAACTTACAAATGGTGATTAACATAGAAACGGTTTCTCTAAAAAATGGTTGCCCCGTCACAGCCCAGAGTTACACTTCTGAATAAAATAACATTTTTTCAAAACCAACTAGCGATGGGTGCTATTATGTAAAATAAAAAGGAACACGTAATAAAGAACCAGACCGTTTTATGATTTTGAAAACATATTTTATTTGTAAAAAGATATATTTAATACATAGGGCCTCGTTACGAGATTCACGGTAATGGAAAAATGATGCCGGTAAGGTAATACTGGCACCGCTTACCACTCCGGCCCATTACGAGTAGATATCCCGGTATGAGCACCACCGCTGAGACCGTGCTCCTCCGTACTGGCATGTGGGCGGGCACGCGCCACTTCAGGTTGGCAATACCGGGATGCCGCTAACAGGAGGACATCCCGTCACGCGGACATGCACCTACCGGCATCTCGAAGGCGGTAATTAGGGATACCGCGATGCCGGCATTACCGGCATCGCGGATCACCTGCTAATAGCAATATGCTGTGTTCCCAACTGCCACAGGTGCAAACAGTCAGCACAGGTGGAGGCAATGGAGTCTGACCCAGCACAAAAGGAGCACGCTCACACACCACACCCCTTCCCACACCAAAATGATCCCATTTGCAGTTGCGATATTGGGGCTGGAGGACATGCTTGCATTGCTACTCCATGAGCAACAACTACAATAGGCACTACAGAGGAGACGCAGGAGGAGAAGGAGGGTGAAACAGGCCCAGCAAGTCCCACCAGTGCAGCCAGTGGTACCACGCAGGCAGCCACCAATCCCTCGCATCAGAGCCAGTCCTGTCAACTTAACTCCTGTGGAGATCCACACCCTGTACCGCCTGGACCGGGACACCATCACCACCATTGTGGACATGATACACGACAACATTGTCAGCCTGATTGAAATCTGCACCGCCATCCCCACTCTACTGAAGGTAGTGTCTGTGCTCCACTTCCTGGCCACAGGCACCTACCAGCACACAGTGGGGCAGATGCATGGCATATCACAACCTTTTTTTCATGCATGCTGAACCAAGTGCTGGATGCCCTCCTGAAGCACGCAAGCGACTACATATCCCTACCACGGACTGCCCAGGAGATCTTTGACACTAAAATTGGCTTCCATGCACTGGCAGGCATGCCAAATTGTATCGGTGCCCTCGACTGCCCGCATGTGGAATTGGTGGTCCCACATGCCATGGAGGTGGCGTACCGCAATCGTAACCGGATCAACTCATGATTCAATGGTCCTGCGGAACTCCACGATACCACGCTACATGGAGCGACATGCTGGATGACGTGCCTGGCTGCTTGGTAAGTTGCATGACCGGCACATGGCAGTGTAATGGGGGGGAGGGATGCACTCACCACCTGGGTGAGATTGGGGTGGTGACTGGACAATGCCCATACTGCAAAACACTGTGCCCCAAAACATCCCAACCTGAACATGACACCTTATTGTCATAGAAATTATGGATGCTGCACACCAATGCCAATATGCCAGATTTGCAACCAGCCCACATCCCTCAACATGTCCACTACCCATCATCAGACCGTACCCTCTGTAACACAATGCAGCAACATGCTGTGAGTATGCACAATATACATGACTGCAGCAAAGCACAACACAGGACATGCATCCATCAGTGTGCACAAATCAATCCCACCAAGGGAATACACTGATTGTCACTGGCCCATCACCCCAGTAGCGCTGCATGTCACCATTGGAATAATAACCAATGAATGACAAATCATGATGAAACCTGTGCCAATGTGGCTAATAAAAATACATACAAATCACCCAATATCACCTATATGATTGCAAATACAGAGGTAGGCATCCACGGTACATGAGCACCAGCAAGGAAGTGGAAACCCTGCATCATCTGGACGATGCAACCCACACCTGTAGACCATGGAACAGCACACATTGTGGCAACTAAACATGTGTGCAGACATCCAGGGACATGTGCATGTGAACAACAAATATCAGCAGGCATGAGAGTGATAAGTACAGGTGTCATGGTAAAAATTGACTCATGTATACCTCATTTTGCTCCCATGCAGGTGATGCTGGCTATCCCTTGAAGCCGTGTCTCCTCACCCCTGTTCGGATCCCACAGAACAGGCATGAAAAGGACTATAATCGGCCCATACCCGTACCTGTGTGGTGATCAAGTAGACTTTTGGCCTGTTGAAGGCACAGTTTCGCTGCCTCAGCAGGTCGGGTGGGGCACTCCTGTTCGGGCATGAGAAGGTGGCCAAGATCATCATGGTATGTGCCATGCTGCACAACATGTGCATCCGACGGAACATGCCTCTGCCGCCTGACATTGACCAGCAACTACCAGATGAGGATGAAGATGATGAAGAAGAAGGGGTTGTACATCAGCCAGGTGGTGATGCACATGAGGGATGTGCTGTGCACCAGTCTGTGATAGGCCAATATTTCTAAGACACATGAATGCAGAGTGTGCCATGGATGTGGGACTCTGGGCACTGGGTGTGGGGGTACATGGACACTGTGCACTGTAAACCAATAAAGCACACATACACAATAAGCAATGTCCAGTTATGTGTTTTTTGTACACAATGGGTGTATTAAACAGGTGATATATACAAAGTGCATTGACCCTCCACCTCACACACACACCCTCCTCCCTCCTCCTCCCCCTCCCCCTGCCCCAACAACTCCCCCACACACCCCCTCCCCATCCCCCCACAGCACCCCCACACATGGTGTGCAATCATAGTCATGCTATGCAATATGAGTCAATATGAGTCCGCACATGCAGGCTGCCCCTGCTACTGGCAGCCTTTGTCGGCCTCTGGGGGCTGCATGTCAAAGTGCTGCGTGGTGCGTGAAAACCTACTCAGGGGGCTTGTTTGGGTAGAGCTGGTGGATGATGCCGCGCCCGCATGTTCCAATGTTGGGGCAGGACGCTGAGCCTCCAAGGCCTGGGCAATCCTGGCCAGGACCTGCGTCACTGCTGACAGCTCCTTACAAATCCGCCTGGTATTTGACTCCATGGCCCCTGTCATGGCCGCAGTGTTTTCACGTGCCTCCTGCCTTGTCAAGGCACCATCGGCAACATACTGCTTGACGAGCCTTATGAGCTCCTGCTGCCGCCCTCTCTTTGGGCCATGTGCCACTCTCCGTCCCGGATGCCTGTTGAGGTGGATGGGACATCTACCTAGGGGCCCAATGCAGGTGTGTCCTCTAGGGGGCTCCAGGCCTCTTGTATTGCCTCTCCCCCTGACTGGTCCAGTGGGGTGCTATCGGGGGTGCTCAGTGGGGTGTGCTGGGGGGTTTGCTCGGGGTTCGATGTGCGTACCACATCCATGGACAGGTTGTCGTCCTCAGGTAGACATTCCTCAGCCTGGCACTGTCCTTCATCTCCACTCTGGGGCGCTGTGGCAGTTGCCTCCACTATGGAGCTGTTTGCAGCTGACAGGGTCCCCTCTGCCACTGCCTCAGGATCAGTGGATTCCACCTGTTTTCCTTCTATTGGTTTTGCGGCAGTTCTTTGCCGCCCCTGTGCCTTAGCATCTTCTGTTGGTATTGGCTTGGGTGGCAGTTGTTGCTTGCCAGTGGCCTTTGATGTGGATGGCCTGGTGCCGTCATCCCTGGCCCTGGCCTTTTTGGATGGTGTCCTGGCCTATGCCGTTGTATCCTCACCATCGCTGTTGGAATCTGTGCCTGTGGAGGACCGAGAGAGGCACGGCATCAGTGATGGTTGTACATGCATCATGCATACATTGGTATTAGTGCAGTTGTACGCATGTGATGATTTGCTGTCTTGGAGTTTTGACATACAGGTTGCTTGCTACATGGGGGGGTTATTCAGGCATATGTCAGGTTCTCACATGTGTAAGGTGGTGTATGTTGTGTGACATGCCTTTGTGTTGTGGACTGTGTGCAGTGTGACACATGTTGTTTAGCTGTTTGTGGGATGTGTCTCAGGTATGGCATTGGCATGCTGCATGCATGTTGATGTAATGGTGCTGTGGACAGTATCTAGACAGGGATGTGTCCATGTGTGTGTGATGGCCCATGCATTGGCTTATGTCACTGTCACATTTGTGGCCCATCATCATGCTATGGATTCCAGTGGTTTGTGTTGACACTCACCTCCATCTGCCAATGACAGTACTCCACGCTCCATGTCTCCGACTCCCTCAATGGCCTCCATGCCGATCGTACTGGCACATGTGTCCTCCCATCTGGTGAACTTGATGGGGGAGTTGGCCCCACCACCTGTTGCCAGACCCTGGCTCCGATTGGCCGATAAAATGTTCCGCACACGGAGGCGTACATCATCCCACCTCTTTTTCACATCTTTGACAGTGCGGGGAGTGGTGCCGACCGCACTGACCTTTCTGGCCACTTCCTCCCATATCTCCTTTTTTTTTATCTGAGCAGGCCACCTGAGGTCTGCTGCGAAGACCACATCACCATTCTGGGCCAGAGTGCCTGCCAACATATTCAGTTCATCCTCCGAAAAGCGCACCTTGCGCTAACGGGAGGCACCTTTCTTGATGGCTTTAGGCATTGTGCTGGAGATGTAAGTGGTGGTTTTTGGATCCAGGTCCTATGTGTGGAGGATTGCAATGGATTGTGTTTTTCAAGATGGCAGCCGTTGCATTTCCCGTTCCGGCGCAATGACGTTACTTCTGGTTCCGGTATTGCTGGGCCTGGTATTGCCAGACCCATTATTGCCGGTGCCTGTTATTTAGGGGTCGACAAAGGCGGAGGAGGTGTCAGTGTTTTGCATGATGCCGCTAATGGGGTTTTTAGGGTCGTTAACAGCATGCCGGTACAGACGTTACTGGCATGCCACTACGCGCGTGCACGCATTCTCGTAATCGCCCGCTGTTAGCGGCGTCAGTGCTACCTGGACACGGTATTGCCTCTATGCCGGTAAGGTTTGGTTTTTACTGCAAATCTCATAATGGGGCCCAAAAAGAAAAAAAAAGTTATGCACACACAGTTCAATGCAGTGAGGAAAAAGGTTATGTATAAAAGCAATGTTAGAAATATATTATGACAAATGGGTATTGAGAGCTTGTAACATCACCTGTGAAAATAAGAGAAACAACATTTTTGAAAACAACATCACTGTTTTAGCTTGTGTCTTAATTTACACCATGGGATTAAAAACTGTTTCTCTAAAAATTGTTGACTCCACCACAATTTAGCATTATATGTATGAAGGAATAAAACAAACTTTAAAAATGAACAAGTGATCTGTGTTAAGATACATAATAAATTGGACGGCATAATAAAGAGCCAGACTGTTTTATGAATTGTAAAAATATTTGTTTATATAAAAAAAGACATATTTAATACAGAAAAAAAACATTTAATGTAAAAGAAAAAACAAACATGCAGATTCAAATACTCAACACTCAGACACTCAACTAGGACGGATGCATCACCTGTGTGGCATAGATGATTTAGAGCTCGAGAGATGTCAGGGGCGCTGTGGAATAGATTGGGCTGGGTAAGAGATTAACACCCAAAATATTTAATAGCCATATGAGTGCATCAATCTGCCCGGTCCCAGCCTTCTTCTATTAAACACAACACTGAGTGTCTTTTGTAGAGTGACAGTGCTAATTTCCCATCGTTTTTTATCGCGCACTACAACCGGATGTGTAACAATGACAGGCTGTGGGGTGTTACACACATCCTTCTGTATAAAGGATTGCAACAGATCTTTCAAACGGTCAAAATGTATTGCAACAGTGTTGTTAACGTTCAGCATTATACCTTTTACCTTCATACTGACGGCCCCACACGTGTGCGATTGGCATATGTTTTGGGACCTTTCGATATAAACTTCACAATGTATTCGCTTGGGAGCTAGCTCCGAAGTTAGATCCCCTATGTAAGTGATGGTGGGTAGGTTGACATCCCTGGGGCTGCTGGCAAAAATAACACTATCAGTATCGTGATACAGAACCTGTTCTTTCAATTGTTCCATCACAGCAAACAGTTTTAAGCGAGCGTGAGTGGTTGTAAACATGGCTATAAATACGTTTGTGTTGTCTGAAGTTGTTGGATATTCCACAGCGTAGCACCAGCACAGACAAGCCGCTTCATCGTCTATGAACATGCAGCTGCTCACGTCATATGAATTATCAAATAGAGAGGCGTGGAGCACATCAGGGTCTCTGATGATGGCTGTGTTGATATGATATGATATTTTATTTATATTGCGCTCATTCACAGCATGACGAGGCAAGAGAGGGGAACATGGGAGGACAAAACAACGATCTTACTAGGCCCAGTGATATTGAGAATGCACAAGTGTAGGGGAGTGCGAAGGGGGAAAGTGCAAGTAAGAGGGGAGAAATGGAAAGTGCTGAGTAAGAGATAACACCAACAACAACGGGTAGTGCAGCCAGCAGGTAAGAAGTGCAGGTTCAGAGCACAGACAAGGGGTGTCTGATAAGTGCAGGTAAGGGGACTGTAGGGTTACAGATACAGACCCAAGTGCAAGGGTTGCCAGGAGGCAGTGCAGGTGAATGACTGGGTGGGCAGGGACCTGGGAGCAAATCAGGGGTAAACCAGGTGCACAGTGCTGGGGCAGACAGATCAGCAGGGGAAAGGAAGAGCGAAGACAGAAGCAAAGAGGAAGGTCTTGAGGTGTTTCTGGAACTGGAGATGGTTCTCCTCAAGTTTCAGGGTGGCAGGGATGCTTTTCCAGAGGGAGGCCCCAGCTGGGGAAAGAGATCTACCACCAGCTCGATGCTTGGAATGAAGTGACTGACCCTGAGGGAGTTGGAGGTGGAGGAGTTAGGAGCTCGAGTGGGAAGGTATTTACGGAGGGAGAGTCGAAGGAATTTTAGACCCAGGCCCCAGATCCTTGTGGGCAATGCAAAAGGTCTTGAATTTAATCCTTGAAGTCACTGGGAGCCAATGAAGAGATTTCAGCACTGGAGAGATAGGATCCCAGGGCTTGAGGCCAAGGACATGTCTTGCAGGCCTGTTCTGGATGAGTTGCAGGGGGCCGAGAGTAGAAGGAGGAAGATATAGAAAGAGGATGTTGCAGTAGTCCAGCCTGGAGAGAACCAGAGCTCTAGAGACAGTAAGATTCTGGGGGAAGGAGAGGAAAGGAAGAATACCTCTGAGGAGGTGCAGTTGATAGTGTGACTTCTTAGAGATGTAAGAGATGTGAGGAGAAAGCTCCTGGTTTCCGAGCCTCACAGGTGGGAGTAGGAAGGCGGCCAAGGGAGGCTGGCTAGAGAGTGACAGGAAAGGAGGGTGCAGGTGTGCCAATGAGAAGAATCTCTGTCTTACTGGCATTAAGACAGAGGTCATTGGAGGCACACAACTCCTGGATAGCAGACAGACAGTTGAAGATGAGAGAAGAAGAGGTGGCGGAGGGAAGCCAGAAAACGAGCTGAGTGCCATCCGTATAGCACTGAAAGTTGGAGCAGAGAATGGCAATGCAGTGGGCAAGGGGTATTGGTTGAACAGCCAGGGAGAGAGGTTAGACCCATGGGAACCCCACACTTAGAGAGTGAGATAGAAGAAAGGAAGGACCCAAGTTGGACCTGGGAGGGTCAATCAGGGAGGACAGAGGTCAGCCAGGCCAGAGCCTGACCGGTGATACCCAGGTTATCTTGGAGACGGTTGAGCAGGGTGGCATGGTTGACCGTGTCAAAGGCAGAAGAGAGATCGAGTAGAATGAGGACAGAAGCATTCTCTTGTGCATCCTCCACTCAAGAAACCCACTGCCGACCCCTCATCCCCAGCTAACTATTGCACAATCTCATCACTCCTTTCCTGAGCAAACTCCTGGAAAAGCTGGCCATCTTCCAGCTTAATCTTCACACTGATTCTGATGGTTGTCTCCACAACCATCAGTCTGGCTTTAGAGCAGTCAGAAGCACTGAAACTGCTCTCCTGAACATCCGTGAAGACCTGCTCTTCAACAATGTTCAGGAGAGCAGGTTCCGTGCTTCTGGCTGCTCTAAAGCCAGACTGATGGTCGTGGAGACAATTATCTATGTAGGCCTGTTTAGAGTCATAGTCCACACAACCAACAGGAAAGCCAGAGGCTTGCTTTATCTGCTGTAGGAACATGCAGACATAATCACAGAAGAGATTGAGGATGATTGTTTTAAAATGCCATATTTCGTGTATGCGCCCCATTTCAAAACCATCTGTAGCTCGATCGTATACCAAGATCCTGCCGGCCTTTGCTCTTCATCCGTGTGTCCACACCCAGCCTTTTTTGTCTCAACACATGTACGGCAGAGTGGAAACATTAGTTTAACATTGCATCTATAGCGTAACACTGGTATGTAAAGACTTTGAGTGGGTAGACTTCGCACATGATTAGGCCAAATACTTGTCTATATTGCCAAAATTCCTACAGATAATCTCGGGGTGTCCCACAGGATAGGGTTTCTCATTATTCATAGAGGGGTATAGACTGGTAAAATCTAGGTAGTGTATTTGCTCAATCTCTGAGATGCAATGATGTAACTTTAAAGCATTTGTGCGGCTGTCGTATAGCGCATCTTTGGGTTTACGGAGTCAGGGAGATTCCTCTCCTTAAGAAACCAGCACACATCAAGATTGTTCTGCACCATCGCACGCCACTCGTGATCCCAGATACTGATGACGCGAACACCTCGGCACGTTAGGAAAGTCTCTTTCAACAGTCTGCGTCTATACAGCTGTTCATAAGTTGTGCCCATCAAATTATTGAAACCCTGGCGCGGCAACAATCGGGACAACCGTGATAAAAGCAGCAGTTGAATTTGTAGGCTGTTTCCACCCCCTCAAGCACTGCATAGCCATCCAACCAATATTGCCTGTAGCGTTTCTCACTGCTGTTGTATAGAGATGTTTTCGGTCTCTGAGATGTATAAGAGTCATTGCATTGATGCAGTGGAATAACGTTTCCGTCATCCATGGTATGAATCCTGGGGAAGCAGAGCGAATGTTTCAGGTTTTAGATATAGTTATCTGTAGACCTGCATACAGCAACTAGCCAACGTAGTGCTTTGAAAAGGATCGATGTATGACACCTTTGTCCCATCCTTTATAGGTGTTTCATGACGAGTCATCTGAATGATCCCATCCCTGAAAAAATTACAAGCTTCTCTTAAAATGTTGAAATCTTCTTGACAGTAGGCCTTTAACTCCAGGTGAAAGTCAAATTCTCTGTGTTCATTAACCTTGTACCATGCCTTGAACTGATCTTTCTCTCCAGGCATCATGTATTGAGCGCCGTACTGTTTCGGAGGTGGAACTGGGCCTATGTAGTTCAGGTTAACTGCTGTGTTGAAAAGATGGGGAAAGAAAACCTTTGAACCGGGGAAACTAAAAGCTCTTGGGAGTTTTCTGAGTTTCGTGTGTAAAAAGTGATCATGGAGTCAATAAAGCGTATCTGTAGCGGTACCACAAAGACAGCTATGAGCCTAGCACCCTGGGTGATAAGTTTGACTCTAATTGTTTCCCGAACCACAAAGTATCCATCATAGGATTTTGAATGATGTGCTAGAACGGTGTAGCCCATAAATCTGCTTGTTATTATTATTTTTTAAGTCTTTATTTGTTTTAGTTGTAAATCACAACTTTTCAAATATATTGTGTCACAAGGTACATTAAAACATAAATAGATAAAAGCATGAAGGAAAGTAAAAGTAAGATAAGACATTAGAGATAAAAAGCAAATAGCATGTAGCATTGGAGATAAGATACATATTTCATGAATGATAGAGATCGTAGTTTCATGAGATTATATTGTCTCCTTTGTTTTCCAGTGCATTGCTTTAAGAGAAGTGCTCATCACTTCCTAACTTTTAACTTTGTAAGAGACAGAGGGCCTCATTACGAATGTGGCGGTAAGGCAACAACGCCATTGGTAGTGCTACCTGAGCCGTTATTACCATACCGCCACATTACGAGTTCTGCTTGCGGGTGCCGGTCTGCACGCCTGGTCAGACCAGGCGTGCAGAGCGGTACCCACAAGCAGAACTCGTGATTGCAACGGCATCGTTATAAACTGTGCCGGTGCGAGCCCGGCCATATTGGCAACCGCGAATGGACAATTACTGGCCCATTCAACTCATAATGGGCTAGTAATGTCCAATTCGCAGGTGCCGGTAGCGAGTTTGGCGGTAGCGTGCCCTTGTTAAGGCCACAGCTACCGCCCAACTCGTAATGAGGCCCAGAATCTTAGATGTCTGCTTATGGAATTTATGTCATTTCTATGTGGAGGTGACAATAGACTAACTGTGTACAACCAACCAGAATCTACCTTTTCAATTGTGCACACAGAGTATTATTACCAAAAACATAGTACAGCAATTGTTATTGCACCATAGCAAGTGGTACATCACATATTGTTGGACATAAGTTGTCAGTGAGTAAGCATCTTCAATAGAAAAGATGATCTAAATGCAGTGTGGTGTAATCACTGTGAATACATTTGTAGTAGTTTCGTAACAACAAAGTATGTATTCTCTGCCTTTATAGCTCTAGTTTTAGCAGGTAATTAATTGTGCCTATGTTTAAGGAGATATGTTCTACATTCATAATCATGATCCACATTTGGTGGGCTGATGATGCACGATAATTGCTGAAGAATTTATTGAAATTTTCCTTTGGTGCCACCGTTAAATTAGTGCAATGTTCCATTAGATGTTCTAAAGTTTCTGGACGATTGCCTGACAGACAGAATCTACGCATAGGGACTCATTACAACTATGCCTGTCCGGAAACAACAGTGCCGGTAAGCTTACCAGCACCGTTGTGTTCGGACTGACATATTACAACTTTGCGGGCGGGTACCACCCCGCCCGGCAGGTCAGACCTGCCGAGCAGAACAGCACCCGGCCGCATAGTTTTCACAGAAGCACCAGCATCATTATCAATGGTGCCGGTGCTTCCGTGGTCCCCATTCCCATAGAGTCATATGGGAATGGTGACTTACAATTTGCCGGCGCCTGACTTCCCGGCCCGCCAGGGTTGTAATTCCCCGGTGTTACCGGGAAGCCATGTGCCTCCCGCCTGTTTTTTTAGAGCGGATATGATGAGTAGATTAACGGCCGTGCCTACACCCAAATCCAGATTGATGACTGTCCATCATATTTGTTGATTTCAGCAGTTTTGTCAGATCTTTGAGAAGTAATCTGGTGAAAACTTTGCCCGGTTGTCCAATAGTGCAAGAGGTCTATAATTGAGTGGAGAGGTCCTATTTCCCTTTTTAAATATTGGTGTTCGTATTGATTGCTTCCATGAGCCCGGAATTGTTTGTAAGACTTATGACCATTGCACAGGGTGAGCTTTTAGTATGGCATTTGGTAGTCCGTCGGGACCTGGGGCTCTAGATGCACTCAATTATTGTATTTGTAGTAGGATATCCATATGTTCAATCTTCAGAAGGCTTAGATTGTTTATGTCGCTAGTGGGGGAGCAGTCTGCAAAAAGGGTGTTGAAGTGGTCAACCCAGGTTTGTTCTCCAATTGCATTTAAAAGAAGTGACAGTGTTCCAGTGTTTGCACCATCTTTAAAGGCATGGTCTAGTAAAAAAATGTATTGTCCCTACGTGTCGGCCATGTTTTTTAAGCCTTAGTGGCTCGATTTTAGAAAACTTTCCTATGGACCTTACCCGAGTTTTCGTCCATTAAACACACGCGAAAACAAGCACCAGGGAGCCGCCATTTTCTGATAATCCTATCTTTTCCCCCATCGCCCTGGCTGACCTGCTTTTGCGGCACTAAATCAATTCCCCCGCCCCTGAGCCTGACATTATCAAAACATTCATATTCCCTGCCTCTCTCCGTGACGTTACTGTGCTGCGTAGGCAAACACGCCCAGTCGTCTTCTGCGCGACTCCACACAGAACCCGGAAACCAACACAGATCAACTCACAACACAGCGCCCCACAATCTGGAATATGAAACTGTACTTTAAAATGAAACAGCAACATTGTACATTTGGTAAAGGACATTTATTTGACATTAAATGTTTAGAGAATATTCAGCAATTGCCATATAAACTCCGAAAGCCATTTATTTTCTTTTATCTGTATCCGCAATAACTGTTCCGTTTCATCTTGAGTCACGCGCTGTTCCTTTATGGTACACAGGGTGTTCATTTTTGTAAAAAGAATCACTTTGGAAGCACGGTGAACCGCAAGGCTGTTCCATCAACTAGGCACTAGTCCAGCCTAAAGGTTGATATGTTGCTTCTAGCCACTAGTACAGCGTAAGGGCATGTGGGCCTTTGGCGATCGTCCCATAATATGGTGATCGTGCTCCAGTTGTTGACACGAAGCTGCAGGTGTCTGCTGAAGAATCCATCTGCCGGTGTCTCAAACAGATGGCAGTGGCAGAATGGGATCAAATACCTGTTATGAAAACAAAAAAATTATAATTAGTCTCGCTAGCCGAACTTCATTAATATTACTCATTTTATTTATTACGGCCGATCAGAAACTATTTGCTTGCAAGGATAGTTCAATGGAGTATGTTCGTCTCTAAAATCAATGCGAAAATTAACGAGATAAATCAAGCCAAACACACAATGATAAACGACAGTTAGTCTACATGCGTGAGGAATGATATGATATATGATATGGCATTTGTAACGCACCTATACTCAAGTGTTTCTAGGTGTGACGAGGCAGGTGGGGAACAAGGGCAGACAGACAACGATCCTACTAGGCCAGGTGTCTTTCTGATCGCGCATGGGGAAGGGCTGTACATGGTTAGTTGAATACAAATTAATTAAATAATAGGGCCAGCTGGTGGCAAGTGCAAGGTAAATACCGGGAGAAGGGGCTGAAGGATACAGAGACAGTCCCGTAGTGCAGGTAGGTAGTGCAGGGAAAAGTGGCTGGGCCAAGGACCGAGATCGGTGAGACCAGTGGACCTGCATGCCCATGTGCCCACTACGAACACGTTTTACTTGCTTTTCCTAGCTCTTCATTCATTCATTTATTCATGCATCCATTCATTAAATCTTCATTCCGGTATAAAAGCGTGTAAAGATTTACTTACATTATATTTGAAATTTCCATTGTGTCTCTTCGTAATGCAGTCTGTAAAACGGACCGTGCTCTTGACAACGATTTTTCGTATACTGAACTAAAATGAAACTCGGTCTAGTTTCTGAATTTTCTGGCTTATCGTCTCTTCCGTTATTGCACACTCCCTTCAAATGTAGTTCTTTCGGCATGGTCCCTGTCTCAAGGTCAAAAAACAATAGACCCTTATACTTCCAGTGCGACTTGTGGGCCTCATCTGGGCGCTGTCCTTCGCATTCTTTATTTGCAACATCACGTAGTATAGGCATCTGTGAGAACTTGAAGTTTAGAATCCGCCTATGTAGTGCGCCTCAATGTGCAAATGCGAACTGGCTTCTCTCCCAAATGCCACGGCCCGCTTGGCTGGCACGTTCTAAGTGCCCCAATTTTGTCCCCGTTGTCTGCGAGCTTTGCAGCCCAAATTGAGACATTTAATTTTTTGCAGAAGGTCAGGGAAAGTATAAAGTACCACAGGAGTTGAGTTAAAAGTGAGATTTATTGTTTGTTTGTTTGTTTTATTATTTGCAATACGCAAGCCTCCCCTCCGTTAACAGTGCGCAGCATTTACATTTACATGAGATGAGACATGAAAAAATTATATACATACACATATGTGAGGTGAATAGAGAGAATTCAAAGATGTCACCCAGCTTGTTCGCCACCCATGATGGTGAAGGTAGGGGTTAGGTTTACAGGTACACTGTACAAAAACATTTATTTACAAAAAGACAATCGTATTGCAATTATTTAAACCGGGATTTGTACTTCACAATCAGCTGTGCTTCGGGTGGGCATGGCACAGTCGCAATGTCCGGTGGCAATGATCACTGCTCTGCACAGAAACGTCCATAATTCCATATCTGTGCTTCTCTAACACAGCAACAATAAGGCCTTTCACAAAGTCGAACTGCATTTCATCATAGACTGGTTTGATCACCCATTGCTTACTTCGTTTTGAAAACACCTTAGTGTAGCGAGGCATCCTTACTTTACCCCTAGTCCTAGATTCTTCATGTCCGACATTGCTGTTATGGGCCAAGACTGCTAGTAGAGTGCAATGTTTCATGTCCCGAAAGCTAAAATGCAAGCGCTTTGGCCTGTACTTTAGGCACATATTGTGGAACACCTCCAAATCTCCTGTGTGACAGAATTCTGTCAGTACTCTCAAATCTCTTGATAGAGGTTTGTCGAAAACAATCTTCTCAATGGCTTTGTGTGTCGGTGAAGATGGAATCAACCACTTCTTCTTCCGTGCCTCCTCTGGGGACAAAGGGCCATGTTCACATTGGTGGAAATGTTCATTTGCTGTCCAGCGGTGAACGTTGGTAGAGTGGTGCATCAGTTTATCATTTATCATTACTTTCAAAACCTTTTTTTTTCCCTGCAGCCGAGATTTTCTTATTGATTGATTTAGCAAGATGCCATACGTCAAATTGATGTTTAATATGTGGGAACTGCTCTCTCATTGTCTTGGCACTTGAAACGTGTCTATCCGTGGCTATGAGGTCGATGTGCATTCCCCTTGATTGTAGATATTCCACTGATTTTATAAATCCTAGTTTCTCCATGGCCACTGACGATGTACATTGTGTTACCTGCACGACCAGCGAACTCACAATTTTCTTACTATCCATGTCTTGAAAGTGGTAGGTGCAGTACTTGGCAGAAAATCCAGGGCTGTCGCACTGTCCATCGCCGGCTAGCCTGAATCGTTTGCCTTCGAATGTACTTGCTAGAGACAATTGTTCAATTTTTGGCGGGTGTAGATTGTGTAAATTGATCTGCAACTACTTCATAGCTATCTTCAATACATTCAATAACATCTTCTTGTGGTGGTGCGGTCGTACTGTAGCTATGGTCCAATGCAACTTTGCTGTAGTCTCCAAACACAGTTAATTCATGTTCTGGCCATTGGACATGAGCATCTCGAGCCTGAACACGCCTCGCCTCAATTAATAGTTCCTCCATAGTGTACACGGTCTGGCAAGCCACATCTCTCATTCGCTTCACTGTCTGTCTGTGTATAGTTCTGACACCCACGGGTAACTGGAGTAGAGATTGGAAAAGGGATGTTCAGTTTAAACACAAGATGGAGTGTAGTAGAATTGACTGGAAAAAAACATAAAATAGTCCCCAGCACAACATTTTTTTAAAAGTTATGAACTGTTTGTAACTAACCTTTTTTTGTTTTTTTTCTTTGCAACTTTTTTGACTCGACCTTCAACATCTGCACGCTGTAGCTCCGATTCGTTTCCGCATGTCTTCCCTTCCTCTTGCGCTGCAACGACTATATTTTCTGTATCCGCATAGACAGCACGGAATGAGGCTCCATCGTCTCCCTGAAACATAGTACTTTCTTTACTATGTATCAAAATATTGTTAGCATAAAACACACGTGAGGACGAACACACAGGTACATCTCAATAGCCAAACACGATTTAAACATTGTGTGCAACAATCAAAGGACAAGTATTCGACCAGTGATGATCTATTTCGATGGAACTGTCAATACCTCTGGCTCTGCATGGACTGCCATGAATGGTTGTATTGGAGAGGAGGCATCCGCATCTCCCTGAAACACAGTACTTGCATTAGTATGCTTTTCAATATTGGAAACACAACACACACTTGGGGTCGACGGCACAGGTACATATAAAGAGATAACCACAAATTATGCATTGTCCAAAAGAATCAAGGAAAATCCAAATATGATCACATTTCATTGACTTATTTCAACGATTCCTTTACATCTGCATCATCTAAATGAGATGTTGTGATTGTGGTGGAAGCTCCGTCGTCTCCCTGAAACACAGTACTTGGATTAGTATGGTTTTCAATATTGGAAACATAACACACACTTGGGGTCGAACGCACAGGTACATATAAAGAGATAACCGCAAATGATGCATTGTCCAAAAGAATCAAGGAAAATCTAAATATGATCACATTTCATCGACTTATTTCTCTGATTTATTTACATCTGCATCATCTAAATTGGATGTTGTGATTGTAGTGGAAGCTTCGTCGTCTCCCTGAAACACAGCACTTGCGTTAATAGGGAAGAAAGTATAGCAAATGGAATCACGTTATATGATCACGCATGATGGAGCTGTCATTATCCATACCTCGTGCTGCTGAAGAATATCTATGGATGTTGCAAATGTAGTGCGCACTTCCGAAAGCTGTTGCGCCGATTCGTATACGCATGGTCCCGCTTCCACTTCCCCTGGAATTACTTGAATGTCAGGCTCTGCATCAAGTGCAGGGGTTGACGCTCCATCAACTGCCCGAAACATAGTACTTGCATTAGTGAGGATTACAATAGTGAAAACATAACACACACCTGGGGTCGACAGCACAGGTACATATCAACGGCTAACCACGAATGAAACATTGTGTAGAACAATCAAACGACAAGAATTCCAGCTCTGATGATGACGCTCGATGGAGCTGTCAGTATCCATACCTCCTGCTGTTGAAGAACATCTAGAAATGTTGTAGATGTGGCGGACGCTTCAGCATCTCCCTGAAAGACAGTACTTGCATTAGTATGGATAACACTAATTATAACCGAAAACAAACACCAGTGGACGATAACTAAGGTGTATATCAATTGGAAAGCACTAACCAAACATTTGGTAAAATGATTACACAATAAAATAAAAATATTACTTGACATGCATAAAACAGGTCTGTAGCGGATTAGCCTAGTAAGATTACCTGATACACGCTAGAAGTGGTTGATAACTGCGACCACGTCAAGGATGTAGAATGTTCTTGCTTCAGATTCAAGGGATAGTCAAGAAGTTGTAAAGGTAAATTAATGATTGATAATGAAATGCCAATATTAAAAATAGCCGTGTAAGGCGACAGACTACTTGTAAAATGCTCAATACAGCACAGTTCCCTGTTCCCATATATATACATTGCGTTTGTGGGTTATGAAATCGAAAAAGAATATATTGGTAAATGTCATTATTCAAAAAAGTATACAATCATATCAATATCGAAATTATTACAAGGGATAGAACACCTACAATATCAATTAATCCGTTCGGATACCTACACACTACCGCAAGGCCTAAAGCTAAATCCGGACACTTGACTCACCGGTGGCGGAATGTGGACGAATAGAGTGGGAATAGCGTTTTCGAGCAATTTCCGTGTCGTTCGCCGTTTATCCTTCTTTGTTACCCAAGATGTTGTGTACATGTCCAAGGAAAAGTGCCGGCTGCAGATGCGGTATCGATCACCCCTCTTGTCCTGTAAGTCTTGTTGGACTCTACTTTCCAGCTCATCCAGTGGATATCCGCAATGTCTGACCCATTCTCTTATTCGATCAACAGTTTTCGGGAATACATGCATTGTAGTGCCTTCAGATTTCGCATGGGTCTTCGAAGGGCAACCGCTAATCGAACAGGCAGGCATTGTTGATAAATCTGAGAAGTAAATATCGACATTATTATACAATCTTCAAGAATAAAGATTTGATACAAAAGTAAATGAAT